>NC_064306.1:71623400-72323400 GCF_023373825.1 Bactrocera dorsalis
ACAAAATTGTTTTTCTACCCATTCAATATGTGCGCTGAGCAAATGTGGAGGTTATCAATCTGTTGTTGTATAATGCTTAGGGTTGACCATAAAAAATTATAAAAAGTTCTGACTGAAAAATTTTCCTTAGTCTCTATGAATAGATTATTATACAAATGTTTAACATATTTCACATGCTGAAAGAATTCAACTTCAATTTTATTCGATATAAATTTCTAAGGTTGAGGTAACCAAAGGATATCGCAAACGTAACACAAAATGTGTTATAACTTCGTCAACTTTATAAAGCTATATAAATCAGATGTTAGTTTGGGAACACCCCGAAAAAGTACTGTCCCCCATCTGAAGATCGTTGGACATAGTAATGTCTCATTTTGGTGCTACACTAAACTTAGCAGTAAACTTCTTTAAAAACCGCTTATGCGATTAT
This sequence comes from Bactrocera dorsalis, assembly GCF_023373825.1. Taxonomy (NCBI): domain Eukaryota; kingdom Metazoa; phylum Arthropoda; class Insecta; order Diptera; family Tephritidae; genus Bactrocera; species Bactrocera dorsalis. The sequence continues at coordinate 71,623,831 of NC_064306.1, forward strand.
GGCTGAGTTAACATCAGCACGCCAGTCGTTTCGTTCTTTTCGCCATGTGGTGCCAACTGGAGATTCCAAGCGAAGCCAGGTCCTTCTCCACCTGGTCTCTCCAACGGAGTAGAAAATTTCTTTTCCTCTGCTTCCCCCAGCAGGTACGAGCTGGAGTGTTTTCGTCTATTCGAAAGACATGACAGCGCAGCCGCTGTCTTTTAATCTTAATAGATCTTCGGCGGAACCTTTTACTCGAAATCTCGTAACGTCGTCTCATCAGATGAAGTCATCGTCCATGCCTCTGCACCATATAGCAGGAATGAGTGGCTTATAGAGTTTGGTCTTTGTTCATCGAAAGAGGACTTTATTTCTCAACTGCCTACTCAGTCCGAATCAACCTGTTGGCAAGAGATATTCTGCGTTGGATTTCGAGGCTAACATTGCTGTTGGTGTTGATACTCGTTCCAAGATACTCGAAATTATCTACAACTTCGAAGTTATGACTGTCAACAGTGACATGAGAGCCTAATCGTGAGTGCGACGACTGTTTATTTGATTACAGGTGACATTCCGTCTTGCCCTCATTAACCATCAGACCCATTTGCTTCGCTTCCTTATTCATTCTGGAGAAAGCAGAACTAACGGCGCTGTTGTTATGGCCAATGATATCGGTGTTATCGGCGTACGCCAGAAACTGTACACTCTTATAGAAGATGGTACCTTCTCTATTTAGTTCTGAGCTCGAATTACTTTCTCCAAGAGCAGATTATGACACGAAAGGGAGTCGCCTTGTCTGAAAACTCGTTTGATATCGATACGGCTGGGAGAGGTCCTTCGTGCTCCTGACGGAGCTTTTGGTGTTGCTCAACGTCAGTTTACCCAGCCGTATTAGTTTTGTGTTGATACCAAGTTCAGACATAGTCGCATAAAGGCAGCTCCTTTCCGTGTTGTCAAAGGCAGCTTTGACATCGACGAAGAGGTGGTGAATATCTGGTCAGTTGTTGATTATCAAGGTCTAAAGCCATACTTAGTCAAAAATTAAAGCAATAAATAATAATACCTTAGCTTCAATTGCCAATAATTGTTATACCATAAAAAGTGCTCAGAGTGCTCGAACTAGAGGGTTCACAAGGTGTAAGTTCGCCAATAGGGATTTTTGCAGGCAACTAGTATGCGGAGAAGAGGCTGTTGATTCGCTGCTGCTTTCAAATCTAGCCTGTTTTAACTTACATATTTTGGATCAGTTTCACTATTGTGAATGGCTCAAATAATAAATAACTGTCAAATTTTTATTTCATTTTAAGAATTTAAGTTTTAAAATCAACTTCAATATTATAAAGAAAACAAACCTAGGGCATTCTTAAAACGACTTCCGATTTGAAAAGAAAAATTCTGCACCAAAGAAGAATCACAACTAGCGTAGGGTTGCATTGCAAGTGTTGACTATACCAGTTCGATTCGCTAGTCTGCAATGCTTGATGAATCGAAAACAGCTTGTATTTGATACTTCAAAGAAATCTACTCACAACTACCCGGCATTTCCAAGATCCATAACTCTTGTAAATATAAGAAAACTCCACATCAAAATATTAATTTGCCATACAAATCCATTGTAACAGAATTTGTATACTCATTATTTTGAACGCGGCTCATGTTTTCTGCGAACAGGGTGTATCTAACATAGATAGGAGTAAATGCATTCGAACACCTTGCGTCGCCGCTTTGTTGTTGTTGCCAGTTATCACAAATATTTTCTTGACTATTATTAGCGTTTACTCGCCTTATTAGGCGCACACTGGAGACGGAAACACTCGCACAACCGCCGACACACACAGCCGTGCATGAGAAGGGTCGTCAGAACGCTCTCCGCCAGCGCCAAAGCCGGAGCGCCAGCGAATGTCATGAGCAAATTTGCAAAGTACAAATTCAAATCAGTTTTGTCGCGTTAACTCGGCCGTTTGGTTGGCTGAGCAGTTGGACGGACGCCGGGCACTCGTCGCTTACTATTTCTTACTATTTCCCCAACAACTTAACAAACCGCAACAAAGCGGAGTGTGACAGCACACATACAAACACACCAGCGCCTTTCCGTTGGTTCCGTTCGCACTTGAGCAGTTAGTAGGCGCCGATCTGTAATCGCTCATAGTCAAAATAAATAAATAAACATTACAATAACAACAAATCGATAAGTGAAAAGTGGCAAACGAAAGATCGGCAGATACGCGTAAGCAGAAGAATTGAGAAGCGCGAAATCGCGAAAGTGGTGTAAGGGGAAGCGGGAGTATGTGCAAAAACTTTGTGTAAATATTTTCATATTTAATTGATTTGCCTATCGGAAGAGTGAAAAAATAAGCTTGGCTACTAAAGTGTGAAGTGGCAGTGCGAGGGCCACGCGTGGCATTGACCGCTAAATCTTGAGAAAAGCTGCTGGGCAGCTTCCGAACGCGTATGCGTAACTAGACTAGTGTTTGTGTGAATAAAATTTGAAAAATGCCGTCAGTTAATTTGTTGCAGACACGCGCCATTATGTGCTGGTAGGTTGCATCTCTTCGCGTCTTCTGATTGTTCTTCAAATATTCATATGGGAAAAGCACCACATACACACATCTTTACAATATTAAGTGTTCACTTTTGGCTCATTAGGCGTTGCCTTGTACGAGCCACACGCGCACACGCGTCGTCTGCCTGTCGCGCTTGCCGCACACGCGCTTCCACCAAGTATGTGACGCAGCGCTTGCCATGCAACGCTTATTAATCTGCCACATGTTGCTGGTTGGTTGGCAACGCGATGCGGTGGCAGACAGCAGTCTGCCGGCAAGTGCCACAGGAGAGCAGCGCGGTTTCGCCGTGATGCGGCATGCCTGTTGGCATGCCTCTAGCTTTAATCCACTTTTACCATCTACCCATGTGTACGTATGTGTTTTTGTAATTCTAAATTATTGCCGCACCAGAAGGCACATCATCGAGTAAACAACGCGCGGCATCTGTTTTTGTTTGATTTCCGATAATTGCCGACACATTTAGCCTACTCCCGATCGTTGCTCGTCGGCTAGTGGCATCTATTTGGTGTAGTGTAATGTTTTCGGGTTCAAAATAAATTTCCGAATTATCGTTTATGTTCAAATAACAAATTTATTAGCTCAATTATGTTGCTAACAGTGTGCGTACATATGTTTATGTTTATAGAAGCTGTTGAACACAGGAATGATTTTCTTTAGAACAATTTGCTGGTGTGCGATAAATCGCTGTTGCCGACTTTGAAGAGATTCTGCTAGTTCGAAAAAGTACTGCTTAACATCCTATTGATTTTTTGGTGAAAATAGCAGCGCTGAATGGCGGAGAATAAAGTCTGAGTTCTTGCCGAAATAGCGGTATCAACAGTTGAATTTAATACAAGATAGTGTACGGATACAACAATCATTGTGATTTATGTGAGTACCTGTCAGCGACAGCTTAACCTCACGGTGCTTTTAAAGCACATGGATCAGTAAACTACGTTGAACAGTGCCCCAAATAATAAGTGATTATTGCACGTATTTTTTGGTTCCTGTTGGTCGGATGGAAGGGACACCTTTTCCACTTTGGTTGGATTTGGTCCGGCACCCGGCCGCAGTGCGACTCCATACTGAATTGAGTTTTTCAATCCTACCCGTCGTTAGGCTTAAACTACAGCCTCCTCGAATCTCCCCAAAGAGCCAAACCCAATGAGCAGATTGAAGCGAACTCCAAGGGCTAACTGATCCCCGTGGTACCAGATTTATGTCTTCGGTCAGACTTTGTAGCTTCTCCTACTACCAATTGATCACCCAACAAACTCAATTACTGGTGACATTTGTGGCACAACTTCAAATTATAAAATATTCATTAGAAGGAATTTCATATAATATCATTTCAAGCTGAGTATTATACCACTATTTCTGACAAAGACTAAGCCAAATATACAGACATAGTGCATATACCTTACCGCGGCAAATTCTAGCCCCTGCCCGCTGTGGGAAGTATATGATTAAAGGGGTAAACCCATTTTCTAATCTATCTATAATTAATTATACCACTCTGTTAGCCTTATACCAGTTGATTGTTCGATACACCACTCTCAAAATTATGCAGCATTGCTTATGTGAGAAGAGATCTTAGCTTTCTTGCCGTTCCATTTCAATGCCCATCTCGCTCGCAGACTTTAAGTATGTTTCTTCTAAGAAAACTGAAATTGACGTCACCTAACTTTATAATTAAAACAAGTTTTACGTCGAAAATTTTGAACAGATTTCTTGAAATTAGAATTTTCCATAATGTCATGCATACTTTCTGGTAGTCATCGGTAGCTGTTAGTGGCTAAATGTCGACAAATAGGCTATACAAAGCACACACTTGATCCCAGAGAGCATCATTTTCCATTCATACCATTTACATATTTTTCTAGAGAAGCGGCATCGCTTTTGAAGTACATATATATTTGTACGAGTATATACTATATATATTATATATTTGTGTCAAGTTGTTTTTCCATGCAACGCATACTCATGCCGTATGTAAGCCCATAAACAAAAACAACAATGAGTGCATAGCAACAAAAACCTGCAAAGGGTGATCCAAGTAGAGGTAATTTTTCCAATAGCCCATTTTGACAGATCATTTCCAAATCGTTCAACTTTTTTATGAAATTTACGTTCTGTAAAGAATATGTTTCGGACGCTTCGCTCAACCTTTGGTCAACAAATCGGCCTTCTGAGCGTAATATTCGCAATACCATCTTGAGACCCAGCATTCATTATTGGACAATATTCGACCGAATAGACCACGTCCAGCATATTGTTGAGAGTGTACACGAGGACGTGATTTATTGAGAGAACACTTCATTGAATAGATAATTTCACGTTTTGGACCTCTCGATTGGCCACCAAGTTCGTGTGATAACACACCGTTAGACCGTATTCTGTGGAGTAAAGTCTAAACTCTATACGGAAAATCCCGTTTTGATTCACGGCTTGGAGCAAAACATTACGAGTTACATTCGCCAGTCGAAATGCTCGAACGAGTCATCGAAAATTTCACTCATCAGTAGACCTACTGAGACGTAGCCACGACGAAAATTTCAAACAGATAATCTTCAAAAAACAAATGCCAACGAATCTTCTTTCGAATGATAATAAACATTCTCCATTAAATTCGAAGTTTCTGGGCTTTTTCATTAAAAAAGAAGTAGGGAACCTCAAAATGGATCACGCTTCCTATAAAATAGTAAACAATATTTGGAGCAATGGAATATAGAAAAAAAAACAGCTGATACCAGCCAACAACAAGAGCCGCACCAAAATAGAAGTTCTTTGGGAGTCGCACACGCATCCATGCACTGTAATATATATATTATATTATATGTATATGTATATATATATATGTATATGCAAAGAGATTTGTTTTCTAAATGCCAGCGTTATTCGGATTTACAAACGCACAAATATTTATTAAACCAAGATTCAATTAGACAAAGCGCGCAAAGTGAAATACAAACATCAAAAATAAATAGAATCTGTAGTTATGTATGTATGTGCGCGGCAAAGGTGTGAGTTCATCATAAAGCATTTAATATAAACATTAAAAAGTAACGCTTTAATAAATTGGCAAAATAATTAGTTCCCCTCATATTTAGTCCGTTTAATTGCGGATTATATAAACGTACGCCGTGTGCACTTTCTTACGTAAGTCAGCGCCAGCTTTGTGTGTACAAATGTATATTTTATTATTTCGCTAAACTCACCTTTGTTTTGATTTAAGTGATTATCGCGACAGCACGCCCATTTTCGCTCAATCACAAAGCCCTTACATGCCTATCTACATACATACATACACTTTATATGCATGAGCGTGTGTTTGTATGTTTGGCTGTGCATTTCTACTTGTTGACCTTGAGTTTTCGGGTGCGATTAAATTCATAAATATATATATATATATACATATATACAAACATAAGTGAGCGTTTATGGAAAATTTTAATGAAAGATTGTGATTTCGCGAATTTCGCGATTTTTATTATACATATAAACAAACATGTATGTATGTATGACGCTTTGATGTTGCACTTAGCTATTACACAAAGCTGAGAGATAAGGGTTGTGGCGTTGTTTTGCTTTTAGAGTGTGTATCAAGAAGCTTTGCTTTACTTAGCCTCCATATTGCAGAATTGAGGAAGAAGCTTTAATTTTTACCAACTCTTTACTAGATTTGATCAGTGAGCAACATTTAAAATATTAGCGAAGAAACTGGTCCAAGAATCAGCTAACGAGATTATGTGGCAGCTAATAGCTGGTATCAAAGCCGAGTCGAGTGTTAATGCGCATAAATGAATAAATGCGAACCATATATGTATGTACCCTTTTGATCGATAACTTTTTGCCATTTTTCTGCTAGAGACATTATTCCATCAGTGTAAAACTTTTCTGGTTTCTCGGCGAAAAACTGCGACAAGTCATTTCCATAGGTTTCTCTTGAAGCCAACTTTACTCCCTTAAGGGAGTTCTCTTTTGACCGAAACAAATGGTGGTCCGATGGTGCAAGGTCAGGCCAATAGGGTAGATGCATCAAAACTTCCCAACCAAGCTTTCCCAGTTTTCTTCCGAGTCAGCAAAGATATGTGTGGGTCTAGAGTTGTCCTGATGGAAGACGAAGCCATTTCTGTTGATCAGTTCTGTTGTGTTTTTTTTCGATTGCTTGCTTCAATCTCATGAGTTGTTGATATTAAAATGTAAAATCAATTGTGCGACTAGGATGGAGCAGCTGATAGTAGATGATTCCTTTCCAATCCCACCAAACACTCAGCATACCTTTCGAGGCGTCAATCCTGGCTTTGCGGCAATTCGTTGAGCTTCACCAAGCGTGAACCCTGATCTTTTTCGCACATTATGATAGTATTTGATCTACTTTTTGTCTCATGTTACCATTCGCTTCAGAAATGGTTCGATTTCATTTCGTTTCAGCAAAGAATTGCAGTTGTTAATTCGGTCCATTAGAGTTTTCACAGACAACTCATGTGGTACCCAAACATCGAGCTTCCTTTTGTAGCCAGCCTCCTTAAAAAAGTTCAAAACTGTTTTATGATGAATGATAAGTTTCTTAGCGATGTTATGGCTGTTTATGTGACGATCCTGGTCAATGTTTTCCTTAATCTCATCCACTTTTTCTACGATAGGACAACCAGAGCGAAGTGCATCTTTTACATCGGAATTTCCAGAACGGAAGCGAACGAGACTTTGCCTCTCATTACAAGCCATTACCCACAGTGCATTACATTTTCAAGGCGTTTCATTACTTTTCACAATGCTCGCATTACCTAACTGTAATTACCTAACTGTAGCAGCGCAGTTCGGTGCATTAATCGTCAAATATTCTTTCTTATTGATAGTACATTTCGTTTTGCTTTAATCTATACTTGTATATTTACCCAACTATATATGTAAATATATATGTGTGTAGATGCACAATTAGCTTTTAGTCGCACTGCACCAAGCGGAGAGAGGGCGAAATCACATCAATTTCTTTCTGACAGTAAACGAAAAGAATTACTTACTTAGACATGTCATGTGAAAAGGCTTTTCTAGACAGAGACACACGCACAAACACATAAACAAGTGCATACCAGTCGATATACATATTTGGCGATATCTCGCCGCAAGCGAAATAGCCAAAGCATGATAGCATAATATTTATATTTAGATTAAGTAAGAATGTCATAAAAGACAGTTAAGCGCTGAAAATTTAGATAAGCGAAAATATTTCTTTAGATATTCGCAAGCGAGATAAACGAAATACTTCCAAATGTGGATAGCAACATGTTGCGCAACATTGATGTTTATGAGTGCTTGGCTGAGCAATTAGCCGCGTGTTGCGGAGCTTGAAAATGAAAGTGAAGCTAGCGAAGCCACTAAATAGTTAATGGCAGCAAATTTCACCAACAACAACAAATGCAAAACACACAAGTGCGTGTGTGTATGCATGTGTGTATGTGTTGCTGTAGTCATTCTGTTGCTTTTGCTTGGCTTCGAGTTTTGATTAATGAGTGGAAGTGTGATTAACGTGCGGTAATTGTATCACTGCCATCAATTTGCAGCGCAAAGTGCATAGAAAGTGCAGTGGACGATGTGGCGGAGTGCCAGCTGGATGCTGGGTTAGTTTGAGGGAAAATGCAATGTGAGACCTTCAAGGTGCTTTGATGGGCATGTTGTTGAAGAGTGGAGTGTTCGGTAAATTGAGACGGAAGGGACGCAAATTTAACATGCCTTCTGAGCATATGCAGAGCAACAAACAATCGTTCACAAAGTGGATAACATCAAAAATGTATACCAAAGGTGGCTTGGGTGATCATATTTTCCCTTAAAGCAGAACCAGCTCATCCAGATATTCAACAGATAATGGAAATATCTTTAAAAAAGTATATTTTTCTCTGTGGGGATTATTTGAAGCCCCTACAGATTTTGTTTTTTTTTTTTAAGTCAGATTTTTTTACCAAATTGGTGAGCTGTAGTCCCATCAACTACAAGTCTTTCGTTAATTAAATTCTCTATATTATATATATAGAGCTTGAAATTTTACTAATATGAAGACCAAAATGTGAAAAAGTGATTTTTCCAAAAATTAGAAAAAATTAAAAAAAAAATGAAAAACATAAAAAAAAAATTGTCTCAAACAGTTGAAAAAAATCAAAAATTATTTACCACCCTAGTGTGCGTATGCACTCACTTTCATCGAAGCTCAAGTAATTTCTCATTGTAAAATCACACACGCATTGACTCCGCTGCTCGCTGCACACTAAAAGGCAATGTATTGACCACAAAATTGGTCTTTCTTCATTTCCTTACGGGACGGTGAGAAATGGTCCACCTGTTGCCTGAAAATCCCCCCATTGAAAGACTTGCAACAACCCCTCACATTCAACAGCAGACGCTGGGTTGCCGCATGCCACCACCCACGCACACACGTGCACTTCAAGTAGCAATTCCAGCTGTTGCATGCTAACAAGCGCGAATGCAAAACCGCTAATTGGTGTCATTTGAAGCGAATGCAACGCAGACAGCGCTGAGTCACACACACACAAACTGGATGGCAGAAAAGTGATGCTCGAAACGGGCGGCAAAGTATCAGATAACACAAAAGAAACATACGTGCAGCAGATTGTGGCAGAGCAACAAGTTGCAAATTGACTTGATTAGATATCTCCATTTGTCTTGTGTTCCCTTCATTATGCCACGCTTTACTTCTGGCTTTGGTTTTGTTGTTGTTGTTATGTTTTTAATTTTGTTTGTGTTGCAGCGATTTCAAGAGCGCCACGATTTTTCATTCCGCTCCCCTTTGAGGCGCCTGTGTGCGAGTGATTGTGGGTGTGTGTGGCAAGGTTGCTGGTGTTGTTGTTTGTTTCGAGCTGTCAGTGGGTGCTCGTAATTAATTTTGCTTGACATTCGAGTTGACGATTGAGGGAATAATGTGTGCAAATTAGTGGAAGCTTCTTGTTTGACTTTGGAAACAATTTGCATTTTCCATTCAACACAGCGATTCGAGAAAGATGGGAAGAAATTATGGGCACACTTAAGTTTACTAACATGTGCTAAGAGCTTGTTTGGATTCCTTAATTTGGTTTTAATGTTTTTCGGTTAATTTTGTAACTACAAGAGCTTAATACTAAGAATTAAAGATTTTTATTCTTAAATAATAAGAAAAAAAATTTAATTGTGATAAATTGCCTTTTTTTGGGTTAAGAAAATTCTGATATCTTATCCATCTTAACTAAAGGAAGGTATTTTAAATAAATAAATATTTAGGTAAGTTTATTATATTTTAATTTTATTAACACGAAATCTTTCGCTTTCGCCTCCCAAACTAGAAACTTGAAATTATTCTAAATGTACTGTGGGCAAAGAGTTAATTAAATTTTTTAATTTAAATCTCGGAGGAAAGCCCATTCGTCGAAATCCTGTTTGTTTCGAGGTTGGTATATAAGTGCCATTGATATCTGTGCCAAATGTCTCATAAAAATTTTGTAATTGAAGAGATCATTTTTGCAAGAGTTCCTGATTGGTGCATGGAAACGTAGATTAAAACATCAATTGAAAATTTTACTGAAAATGAAATTGAGACAGGTTCGTGTGTATTATTTATCTTTACGAAGAGAATAAGGAGGAAAGAAATCTCTTATTCCTAATTTTATGCCTTATTTTTCTGGTTTGCATTTTGTTCAACTTTTGCTCATTTTAATTTAAGGATATTTCGCTTCTAAGACCCTGGCTTTTTCGCAACCATCCTACTTTTTATGGTTAACAAGATTAACATAGTATCATCGTTTTCTTCCATGGTCCATCGAATTCAATCAATTGTCGATTCAAGCTTATAATTTTTACCTTTCTGACATTAACACGGATGTCACACTATAAGAAAATTGCTTTCAAGTTTCAATACATTCACACTTTTCAACTACCGACCTCTCACTTTTCGAACTTGAACGCCATCTTGATTTCAATTTTTCCATTCAAGTTGTTGAACGAGTGCAAAATTTTAAAGAATTTTAAGCGGTTTCCATGACGATGGCATCTTGAATCTATTATAAATTATCAAGTTGATTGCAGGCTGGGACACGTACTCGTATTTCAATTTTCTGCAATTTTCACAAGGGGTTCGTGTGACTAGAAGCAAATTCTTGATCTGCAGCCTAAGAGCTGACAGTATTTTGCTGTATGCTGCAGAGGCATTGACGGCGACAATCACCATAAGAACTCTATTTTGTAACACATAACTCTTCTATTCATAACAAGTTCAACTTTTTTTAAGCTTGGGAGTTTGTATAAGTGTACACTTAGAGCCAATACATGGTACCTTACCGAGCTACTTTTTTCATTCAAAGTTGACTTTTGTCGGGCTAAAAACGTTCAAAATTTTGGGTTAAAATCATTTCTTTATAAATGCCTTCACTTTATTAATTTTTGATTTCTCAACAGTGGAGGTTTGTGCGGACAATATCTTCTAGAAAGAAGTTTTTTTAGGTTTCATCCACAGATAAGCTATAAGTCACTGCAGCAGTGGAGGACCTGTTTTACCGCTGTTGAAAATTGCCTTTTTACGTTGTTCCTTTAGGGGTGCCTCTTAAATAAGTTCATTGGTAAAGTTCTTCAATGTTAACGGAACTATTCCCAGCCTTGTTCGTAATCTCTTGAGTCAGTAATCTAGTCCTCCATTGATGCTTTGGGTTTAGCATATTTTTCTGCTGCTTCAAAGCGCTATCCATTAAACAAGCTAGTGAAAAAGTTGCGCCATCAAATTCCCTCAGATTTCTACAAGAATGGCTCTCCAAAATCAAATTATGCGCGAATGTACTCTAAATATTTATGGGCTCATTTTCGTCAGTATTTTCATGATATTAAATTCTTCTGCTAAACCACCGTACTCCAATCTTACTTACTTACATGCAACGTCATAAATGCCTCTGTCGGGTCATTATCTTTGTTGTTGCAGTCTATATTCACACTTACGATTTGCAATTTGCCAGACAAATCAACGGTAAACCACGGCGGCTGCCACATAATCAAACCTTTGTTTGCAGTGCGCATATTGTTGTTGTTGCTGCTGCTGTTGTTGTTGTAACCAAAGTATCATTAACATTAAGAGTGAAAGCATCACTCACAGCTGCGTGGCCTGTGTGGGTCCGCGGGCTCAATTTCCAAGAGTGTCTTGTTGCATGCGTGGCAGGGTCCGTTGCGGGTGTTGGGAGCACAAAACGCGAATGGCGCATTATGCTGGTAGCGATTACCGACAGTTATAGCACCATACATAAATACAGTTATATACAGATATTTACGGCTGTTTTGGACTTCATTAAAGCAGAGAACACCGTGTCGTCTTTGTGTTGCACGTACTCGTATATGCGGCGGCGCTGACATTGAGGCACTAACAATGGCGGCCGCTTAGGTTTGGTGGAGAGTCGCTGTTTGTTTTCGGTTCATTGCGGTTTTGCATTGACCCAGTTTGTTAGTTCGTGGCAGGCGGTGGGTGTGGCGAAGACATCTAACTATATTTAGTTGCGACACATTTCTCTTTCATTGAGTAGTCCAAAGAGATAACCTCAAAGCAACCCAGATTATTTACCGCAATTTGGCTTGACAGTAAATTTAATAATGGAATTACATAATGCGTGACGCTGTTGTGGCAAGTTATAGCATTTTGTACGAAGACAGGATATACAGTACGTAGCAACGGTTTTTGGAATTTAGTTATAATTAAATATTACTGTAAAGCCAATGTGGCTTCAGAACAAATGAAACCCAAAAACAGTTGGCAACACTTCTCAAAATTTTCTATGACACAAACCTTTTTTAGGCTCTAAACATTTAAATTACATTTGTTACATTTCTATTTTTTGTTAATTTTTTTAATTAAATATTATAAATATGTATGTGGCAACCCTTCCCAAAACTTTCTAAAACATAAATATTTCTGAAAATATTACAATGAATACAACATTTATTACAATTAAATTTTTTGGAATTTTTTATTAAATTAAAAATGTTAAACAGGTGGCAACACTTTCACCAATTCATAAAACTTAATTTCGTTTTAAAATGTGCATTTGGTGTTTTTCAGTTATTTCATACATTTTTTTTTAATAATAAATTGCAAACAGGTGGCAACTCTTCTTAAAATAACGTTTAGCTGAAAGTACTATAAAACCTGTTTCTACTGATCTCGTGTCAACTCGTTCAGCACTTGAATTTTATTGAACTAAATTTCTCTAATCTGGCAACTCTACACGAAAAGTAGTTTCTTCAAAGAACAATCACTTCGATTATAAAATGTTCTTAGTAATAAGGAAAAGCTTTACTAGAAAGGAAGCAACTATATGGAAATTATACCGTTATGTGCCACATTTACGGCAAACCCCAACAAAAAGTACTACGGAATTCATCTGCTAACGGCTCATTCACATTATCATGCTTTATTTTTGGTATTTCTAAAATTTTTATTATTTCTTGCAACGCTGCAGCACTCTCGCTTTTACCTCGGAGACCACACTTGAGTGGCTGGCATTACTGTAAGTGACCTTTGCCGCTATTGATGAGTGGAAGGCACTGCCACACCGCCACAAGCCACGTTTTGTAAGTTGCTCTTTAGCACGTGGCCTTCCTGCCTCTGGCGTACGAAAGCGTCTACAACAACAACGAGCGAAGCATATCTCGGTCCACTTCAGAAAAATTCGCTTTCATTCGTGGCAGTTTAGGAAAGTCTCTATTTTATATTTTTATGATTTCTTCTCTACCTTGCTCCCCTCAACGAAGAAAGGATCGTGCTGTTTGTGGCAGCAGCTTAATGGCTAAAAGCATATTGTACGAGTGTAAACACTCACACTAATGAGTGGTTGCAGCAGCGCATATATTTTGCAATGCAGGTGAATGTAGGCGATTTTTTAGTTTTCCATTTCTTTTATACTTTCTCCACTTTGCGGCTGCCTTTCACCGTCTTCGCCACTTTCACTTAACTCCGTTGTTGCCTCGCTTTTAGGGCCTCCGCTTTAAGCCTTTAAAGACTTCCGAACCTCTATTGTTTGCTGGTTTTCCTGTTTATGCCGCTGTGCCATCTTGCAGCATTTTTGCATTTTTAATGGCGGTAATTAATTTTCATTTACAACGCTGACTTGAATATTGTCCATTATTCCGTCATCGCATGGACTTTGCCACTCACTCACACACTCACATACATATATTTATTAATGTATTTCTATGCGTGGCTATTGTTGTTGGCGTTGTATTCGCATTCTTTTGCGTTTTGTGGCTGCAGCCAGAGTAAATTGTTGGATTAGCGCAGAGAATTTAATTAAAATTGCAATAGCACAATCGCATATATTCCATGTTGTGTCGTGACTGTGTGTGTGTGTGTGCACTATTTATGTCGCTTGCGTTTTCTGGACTTTTTCCTTTTCAAATTCATGACGACTTTGGTGGCTCGTAATAGACTTCTGAGCATGTGTGTTTGTGCCAAATATATATATATATAATATATAGTTTACCATCAGTTATGCTATGGAATCGTTATGAAATATCGAGACTTGATCCATTTATGCAAGCAAATCGATAAGAAACAATTTATCGTTCCAAAATATTTCAAATTAATCGTTATTTCTTTTAATAAATATTTGGTTTTGAAATTGTACACCATATATCCAGAGCGCTTCAAAGTAAACGTAGTATTCCTGAGTTCCTAAATCTTAAGCGGAATTTGAAGGTATTCATAGAATCACGAAGCTTGTCGTATGTATAAGCCGATATGATAAAGTAAATTTTTTTGGTTTTCCTTTTCATATATGCTTTATCAACAATGTCCCATAATTCAAAATAATTATTTTATCGGAACACATACTATTATTTATCAATAAATAATCTTCTTCTTTACTGGCGTAGACACCGCTTACGCGATTATAGCCGAGTCAACAACAGCGCGCCAGTCGTTTCTTCTCTTCGCTACGTGGCGCCAATTGGATATTCCAAGCGAAGCCAGGTCCTTCCAACGGAGTGGAGGTCTTCCTCTTCCTCTGCTTCCCGCGGCGGGTACTGCGTCGAATACTTTCAGAGCTGGAGTGTTTTCATCCATCCGGACAACATGACCTAGCCAGCGTAGCCGCTGTCTTTTAATTCGCTGAACTATGTCAATGTCGTCGTATATCTCGTACAGCTCATCGTTCCATCGAATGTGAAGTTCGCCGTGGCCAACGCGCATAGGATCATAAACCTTTCGCGGAACCTTTCTTTTGAAAACTCATAACGTCGACTCATCGGTTGTTGTCATTGTCCAAGCCTCTGCACCATATAGCAGGACGGGAATTATGAGCGACTTATAGAGTTTGGCTTTTGTTCGTCGAGAGAGGACTTTACTTTTCAATTGCCTACTCAGTCCGAAGTAGCACCTGTTGGCAAGAGTAATCCTGCGTTGGATTTCCAGGCTGACATTGTTGGTGGTATTTACGCTGGTTCCTAGATAGACGAAATTATCTTCAACTTCAAAGTTATGACTGTCAACAGTGACGTGGGAGCCAAGTCGCGAGTGCGACGACTGTTTGTTTGATGACAGGAGATATTTCGTCTTGCCCTCGTTCACTGCCAGACCCATTTGCGTTGCTTCCTTGTTCAGTCTGGAGAAAGCAGAACTAACGGCGCGGGTGTTGAGGCCGATGATATCAATATCATCAATAAATAATCGCTTTACAATTAAAGCTTGTAGACACCAGTATTTGAGTCGAAATAAAAGGATCGGAAAAATAATTTTCGTTATTTTGAAGAAGATTTACCAATTAAGCAAATCAATAAAATGTTCACAAAAAATATTTTATCGATAACATACGTGTACTATTATTTATCGATAATTACTAAATTTTTATCAATGTTTACAATTAAAGCTTGTAGACACCAGTATTTGCCTCGAGAATAATAATCGAAATAAAATTATCGAAAAATTATTTTCCTTATATTTGATGAACAAAAAGAGCTTACCTTCAAGAATTACTAATTTTTGCTCTCAAATAATAAGAAAATAGAATTTTGAAAATTTTCTCTGTGTTAACGAAATTTTGATATTTTAGCTAGAATGCTTTTCTTTGATTATATTGGTAGTTATATTCTCATTTGTATATCTAATTTTTGTTTTAACTTAACACATTTTTCAATTTCTTTTTTATTTTATGGTTTATCAACAATTATAGTAATTATCGATAGCAAATATTTTTATTTATCGATACTTTCCCGATTTTTATCGATATTTTAACGATTTACACTTACGTTTCGTAGATTCTTGAGTTCTAGTTTTATCTTAAAGCCAATAAGTAAGAAAAATAATCGAAATAAAATTATCGAAACTGTTATATTTTTCAATTTGAAGAATAATTTATTTACTATGTCGAATTGTTGTTTTACTTACGATTTTTTAGGTTTTCTTTTACTGTGAAATTTATCAGCAATTATCGTTAATTATCGATATTATTTAAATTGTTTTTATCGATACTTTATCGATAATTATTGATTGATTACTTTATCGCATGTAGATTCTTAAATTTGAGTGTTAACTTTAAGTAAATAATCGAGAAAAATAATCGAAATAATATTATCGATAATATAATATTATCGATAATATTATTTTCTTCAATTTGAAAAAAAAATTTACCAAATAAATAAATATCCGAAACGAAAAGTAAATGTTGTTGTTATGTGAGAGTTATTAACTTTTTAGGTATCTATGTACATAGCTTTTTTATATCGATAAAAGCTTCGTAAGAAAACCTATACATAATCACAGAGTAAATAAAAATGAACGCAAAATTATTAAAATATTGGCGAATTTCATAAAAAGCACTTTAAGATACTTTTAATAGACAAAAATATATTTATATCGCCAAAGATCGATAAACATACAATAGATGCCAATCATTTTCTACTTTTATACTTTTTCGATTCTTTACTTTATTTCTTCTGAATTCATGCAGACATTCACCTTAACTCCCCCTATGAACGAACACTATGAAAATTTTCTAAGAAAACAGCATTAAAGGAACTTGAAAAAATTCTTTACTGTAGACATCGGTTTCTGTAGAAACAATGAAAGCACAAAGATGAAAAGCAAAAGTTGTGAGAACTCTCAAATCTGCTTCAAATGTCTCTGGTACAACAACATTCTTTTTTGCTGGTTGCTTTCGCTTAGCAGTTTAAGCACACTTTCCTTCTTTCTAAGATTGCTTGAGGCAAAGGCAACGAATGAGTTGGAAAAGCTTTTAGTTTTCTTATGGGCAAATACACAAATGTTGGAAAATTGCATTTGACTACCGTTACTCAAGCGTCTGCTTTGCAGCACTTCAAATTAATTGCTTGTGTTACATTCAATAACGGTTTCAGGAAGTCTTTGCTATCGCCGCTTGTAGCCAAGACATGTCCGCACTTATGCGGCTCAATTCAGACCCACACAATTAACCGGCAGGTACCCATGTCCAAAGCGGACGTCAATGAATACCCACAATGCGCACAAACGTACTTAGAAGTATGATGTACATATACATGCACAGCTCATTCGGTAAGCCTTTGCCTACCTGCCGGCGCGCCTGGATTCGCTTACCCAGCTCCTGGCCCGCTCACCTAATTACTGTGACATTCAGCTGCGGCATGCGGCAATTCTGCAGAATCGTATTTCCACCTCGCTGCACAATTAAGTTTAATTAAAGTTTGGGAGCATTGTTGGCGGCGCAAGCGAATGCCATTACACAATGTTCCGTCGACGGTGCAGCAGCGCGCCGTAATGACAATTTGAATTTCTACTTCTTTCCATTGGTGCTTGTAAATGCCTGAATTATATTCCATTTTATTGTTTACTAAGCTCGCAACGCCAATGTACTAACTTTTCGCTCTCCCTCTCTCTCTCTCTTTGCAGTCACGTCGTCCTTCGGTCAGTTTCACCGCCATGCCTCCCGGCGTTCTAGTCAACGACAGTCGCAGCAATTCCACCGACGATATACAAATCGCGTTAGCGCCACACATACAAACCTATCTAAGTCAAACGGGGCGACGGCATTCCTGCTGCAGCGTCATGTTGCCGGTGGCATTCGAACGCGCCTCGTCCAAATCGTGGATGGATCCCAAATTCGATTCACCCGTGCTGGAGGGCCAGTTTCAGACCAGCGTATTTCCACACGTACGCATGCGATACAGGTGAGTCACAGAGTCAGTAAGAGTGTGCGAGTATGTTCATAAGTGAGTGATAGAATGAGCGACAGTCAAAATGTGTGTTAGCGTTGAATTCAAAGGGATTACGCTTCAATAAATTAAATTTCGTTTGTCAATGTGAATATTTGGTGAAAATCGCTTTGTAAGCTTTGTACGCGATTTAATTATTGCGATTTTAGTTGGCTTTGTCGCTCAGTTGCAATCCAGTTTCGATACTTTTAATCTTGTTCAAAGAATAGTCATCTGATTCGTTTAAGTTTGAAAGCTCACTGGAATACGGCAAAAGTGGAACACGAATTTGCTAGAAAATTTTTCCCACAATTGTTAAGGATTTAAAAAAATACAATGCTTGCGAATATGAGATCTGGAAAAGATCCGAAAATCCTCATACAAATACCCAAAAAATAAGGTGACATTTGAATTTAAACTGCGCGCGTCGAAGGATTTGGAGAATTATTTTTTTAGGTTGGTAGTACTGTCAGTCACATTTATGTCAAATTTCTTGTCAAAATATTCATTAGTGTTTGAGATATGTGTCGTTTTGTGAGCTGCTAAAAGTAAGTTTTTCGGTTTTTGCGATGTCGAAATTTGTTGAGCAAAGAATTTGCATTAAATTTTGTTTACGGAATCAATTTTCTGCTGCGGATACGTTGAGGATGGTGCAGAAAGCCTTTGGTGATGAGGCTATGTCTAGAGCAAATATTTACAAGTGGTGTAGTGAGTTCCAAGCCGGCCGTGAACCTGTCGAAGACGAAGAGCGTCCAGGGCGACCATCAACCTCAGCCGACGAAGCTCACGTTCAACAAATCAAAGATTTGGTGTTGAAAAACCGTCGATTAACAATTAGAGACCTTGCTGATGAAGTTGGCATTTTGAAGGGTCAAGCGCGTCAAATCTCGACTGGTACCGAAAACATTGAATTTTTCGGAAAAAAGGCGTCGCGTTGAAGTGTGTGAAACGATGCTTTCCGACTACCAGGGTGTCATGAAACGCATTATAACTGGCGATGAGACTTGGATCTATGCTTACGACCCCGAAACAACAGATCAATGGAGCGAATATCGCGCCAAAAGTGAGCCGAGACCAAAAAAATCGCGCCAAAGTCGCTCAAAAATCAAGGTCATGTTGACTGTTTTCTTCGATTATCGTGGTGTTGTGCATTATGAAGTCCTTCCAAACGGTCAAATAGTCAACAAGGAATATTATTTGAACGTTATGCGTCGTTTGCGTAACGCTATCCGTCTAAAAAGGCCGGAATTGTGGAAAGACAATTCTTGGTTTTTTACGCCACGATAATGCACAATCCCATACTGCCCTCGTAATTCGTGATTATTTCGCCAAAAACTCAACCCATATCGTTCCGCAACCACCGTATTCACCTGATTTGGCGCCGTGCGACTTCTGGCTGTGCACCAAGCTCAAAAACCGCTCCGAGGACACCGTTTTTATACGATAGAGGAGATTCAAGCCGCAACGAAGACGAACTGAAGGCCATCTCGGAAAGTGACTACAACCAGTGTTTCGAAGATTGGAAAATCCGTTGGCATAAATGCATTGCATCGCGAGGGGATTAATTTGAAGACGATGCAATTGATTTGGAAGAATAAATAAATAATTTTCAAAATAACTACAATGTCACCTTATTACAGTAGTACAAATGGGAAGAAGCTTGAGTTAAGACGTGTTATCCGTGTTCATCGATTCCCATCTGTTTGGAAACAACCTAGTCTCGCAGTTTTAGCGATATTTTAATTAAATAAGAATTACAAGCCTAAATAAATATTCCCTAATTGGCAGGATCGAACAAACGTACTATAAACCTTCCGATACTGTGCAAAATATATATCGTCACCTAAAATGCAAAATAACGTAACATCACTTTTCATAAGTTTACAGGCGAAGGAAAAACGATATAATAAAATCACTCATATTGAAACAAAATTTTGGTTTTGGTTATAAAAGTTATCTACTTGTTACGTATTGGTTATATAAATGTTATATGTTGGTTACATAGGAGCTAAAAATTTTAGATTACATACGTATAGAATATATATTATGATGACGTAGGTTAAAAAAATCATTTTCGTTTTGCATTTTAAGTGATGATATGTACAATACAACAACAAGATCTGTCCTAAATTAAAATTTTCCATGATTATTTACTCCCTCACTATACAGGAGGAACACTCAACCCAATAGCTCTTTGACATTAACTAACGCGCGGAGGAAACTACAACTTTGTTATACATACATACATAAAATGTATTTACTAAGTCCCAGGATAATGTTAGATTTACGGACTTAATTCTGTTAATTTGTGCTTGGTAGACAAAAGCAAGCAACAGTAAGGCTTCTCTACTCTCTATTTGAAAGCAAAAGTGTAAATTTATTAATCACGCTCATTAACTCAGCAAATTAAACGCTTTAGTGTCTAAATAGTTCCAAGAAAATTAGGTGTTTGCCACACATTGCTGCCTCACAACTATTTTGTGAACACCAAACACGAGAATTTCCAGTGAAAGTGAAATTGGTTTCGAAATATTTGTATATTTTAATGGTGACATATTTTTAGCGCTGAGAGTAGCTGTGAAACCATAGCACTGACGCAACTTGTTGCATAAAAAAGTTGATTAGAGGCGTCACACGATCCCTGCAACAGCGATTTATTGCAGTTGTGTCGAAATGAACAGCAACACAAACTGTGTAATCAAAAGCATCCTGAAACTGTTTTTAGTTCACACAACTTTAATTGCGCCATTTATCACTTTGGCTGTACAAATACGTCAGGGCGTATACGTGATTTTAATGTTTCAACAAGGAGGAATGTGGGAACATACATAGATGCATGTGCACATGGTGTATGTCTATATAGAGATCAAAGTTTTTATAGGGATTCAAAACAAAATCAATTCTACATTTAAATCTTGGTGCGACTACTGCTGCATAACTCACCCGAAAATATCCAAATTTAAAACATGCATATTTGGAAAAACATCATCCACCAAACCCACGATAACAACAGTAACTTCGCCACACAGCTACGAGTTACAAAAGTCATATGGTATCATTCCAAACTGAGGATACCTTCATATTTATTAAGCAATAATGAAGATGAATGACCTTGCTGGTAATCATCACGGCCAATAAGGTAGCAATGCGCAATAGAATAATGAAGCAAGCCAAGCGAGCGAGTGCGTTATCCCAAGTGGGTTCAGTAATCCAGCGCAGTACAATGGCTCCAACAAATGGTGTTGCGAACATAAGTTGTTAGTTGTTAAAGCTAACAAACTGTGACTACAACAGGTGAACTGAAATATGAGTGTGGGAATATGACCTTTAAGCGCACCACTGCGTATACGCAACATTGTATAACTAATGTGAGGTCACCTTTGTATTTGGCTGTGTTTTAAGCTATTGTGAATTATATTATATGCTCAGTGCACTTTATATATACCTTGTGTGTTTAAGTACTTTTAAATTGACGCGTCAGAATTCAACGAACTTTAAGCGCCTTCCGACCCTTACTGCCCTGGCCCTGCAAAGCAGTGAGCGCTGTTAATATCAGTATACAAAATGCAATTTATTACTAAATAACACTTCGCCATGTCAGCTTGGCTACTTTGACAGTTTGCTGTTTTATTTTATATTGCCTTTTCAGCATCACTCACCAGCCCCTAAAAGTGCGCTTTAATTAATGTTAACTTAGTTAAAGTTGCAACTTAAACGTCAATTAACTGTCGTCCTTGATAAACTCGGTATGTGTGTGTGATGCTTAATAAAATGTGGCGCTTTACAAAGTTTTTCCATTTCGTTTCGTTGTCTATGTACAAAGAAGCGTTTAATATTTATTGCCCACCTGAGCAAGCAGTGCGCAACCATTTGTATTTGCCTGTGTATTTTTGTGAATGTGTGTGTATGTGTTTACGCGCTCGTCTTTCTTAGTGTGTACTGAGAAATATTGCGTGACGCGACTTCATTAGTTCAAGCTAAAGCTCGTAATTATTGAGGACAAGTCAATTTTCCCCTGCCGAAAAATCAAAGAAATAATTGGCTGTCGTTACTGAAAGTGTTAAAACTCGGATATTGATGAGCAGTTACATAATATATTGTATTATAAGAGTAGTGAAATAGAACACAACTATGAACAATATATATTAGAGTGGGTCGATTTTATTTATAAAAAAAAACGCGTATGAAGGAATGTTCTTAGGTTTAATCTGAACAACTTTGCCTAAGAGACTATGATTCTACAACCTGTTTCGAGTCAATGATTTTCAAAAGTCTGAATAATCGGTTGTATAAGAGATATGTAATATAGTGGTCTGATTGAGCAGATTTCAACAAATGATCAATAGAATATCAAAATGCTCCTACGTATGAAATTTCATTCGGTTATCTCAAAAACTGTCGAACAAATTTGTAAGATCCAGAAAAAACTTCACCTTAAAAATTGTTATCCCGAAACTTTTTTAGACCTCTCTTGTTCAAAATGATTCGTAGAACTTTTCTCGGATTTTTCCATTTTTTGGTTCTCTGTAAATTTACCAGATCTAATACACATACTCGTATATTTAAAATGATTAGAGAAAATTTATAAGTTTAATATTTTGAATTTTTGAAAATATGGTTGTGAATTATAACTGGATTCCATACTAATAAAAATTAGAAAAAATGGAGATTTAGTAGAAAAATTATCAATTGAAGATATTTGATTTATATAGTTTAACAGTAAGAATCGGAAGAGGAGTATACCACTCCATCGCTTACGAATCTCTTCGGGAAGAATTTTAAAGCACGTTTTTCTTTCTCTTGGGAGATAAGAAATATGCTCTATTGGGTATAATTTGAAATACTAATAAGACATCCAAAAGTGGCTCAGAATAATGATTACTCTCCTTATAATGAGAATAACCTAAAAAGATATGATCGAAATGTATACATATTTCTATTAGGGTGGTTCTGAAATGTGTGTAAAAAAATGTCTCAGACGTTGGTCATCTGCTATAAAGGCAAAGTCTTTATACCAGTATATCCAGTATCAATTATTAGGTTAAATGATTAAATATAATTTTTCGATAAACTGAAATTTGGCTGCTTATCGGTTGGCTTATCGTCTTAAAGAACACTGATATTAATGAAATTTACAGATGATGCCTTTAACAATAATTTGTAAAACAAATTAAGATGTTAAGATCACAAAAAGTTGGTACTCATAAATTTTAAAAACAGTGATATAAACAAATTTATCCAATCCAATTTATAATACATATAAACCACTACAAGTCAAATTTATCTGGCAATTCTTATTATTGATTGTCTTGAGAGGCGATGTCCTTGTTCCCAAGAATAATGTAATCATCTATTTCACCAGCAAACGCTAATAAATCGTGCGCATACTTAAATGTACACCTAATGAAGGAGCGTAAAAATTGCTTCAACTGTACATATGCTAGTAACTCAGCGCGCACAGTAGGCACACGTGTCGTGCCTTCACGTACATTTATTTGCTTGTAAATACGTTGCTCGGCATGCGGTCCAATCCAACTGTCACGACGTTGACACATTGTACAACCATTCTACAAACAATGGGCCATGCAAAGAGAACCTGACCCACACCCCACCCTCATGCGCATAAAAGAAAATTATACTCGAAAAATCTGGACAGTCAATAAAATTAGGCGCTCAGCACGACAACAAAATCCGTTTTTCAACTTCTTTGGTGGGTCGTTCGGTAGGCATACACGCTTTCGCAATCGAATTGCTTTCATTTGACGCTTCCGGTGCCGCTAATGCCGACTGATTTGTTTAGTTTTCAAACAAAAGCGCGCTGTCCTTCATTATTGTGGGTGAATATGTGTATTGTTTGGTGGCTCAACATGTCCGTTCAACATCCATCACCCCTTCATCCTCTAATCAAATTAGGCTCTACACTCGTGTGTGTATAATTAGGTGGCTCTGTGGGCGTAGATAAACAGTCCCGATACTGCAAGTGTAACGTTATTTTTAGCAGAGGTAATCGGTGGTAAAGACAATTAGCAAAATGGAAGTGGAAGTGGAAATGGCAATGGGAGTCCAGGAAATGGTGTGTCAAGGCTAATTGAGGTAGGCATTGAAAGCCAGGAAATTTCAAAGTTGTAGCTGAAGTTAATCATACTTAAGATTTGGCGCTTTATATAATTTATTTAAACAGATTGCTATTAGTTTTTCCTTGAAGTGAAATCACTCGATATTAAAGAAATTATAGATAGGTCAAGGAAGGTCTTTCATTGAATATTTTTTGCTTAAAACTTTCCGTCGATATCAGAGAACTAGAACTGAAGCCGCTCGACCTTCGTAAGCGACATCGCTGTCCTCTATGGGCTCTAGAAAAGTGCGAAGAAATCCGACCTATATGAGTCAAATTTAAGCGACGAAAACCATTTCTGGCTCAATGGGTTTGTAAACAAAACATTACTGCATTTGGGGCAAAGAGCAAGCTGAAGAGATTCAATAGCTGCTATTTCATCCAGACAAAATAACGGCTTAGTGTGGTATGTGGGCCATTGTAATCATCGGTACATATTTCTTTAAGGATGGTGCTGATGCACATTCGCTAGTTATCAATCGAAATGCTCGAACGAGTCATCGAAAACTTAATTCAACGGATGAACCATGAGAGACATTTCTGTGTTTTTTCCTTAAAAAAAGGGAAGTTCGAAATGGATCACCCTTTATAACCACCCTAGTCCTTTACAAGTTCTTTCAATATTGTTTCTTGTACTTACGATAAAAGAAATCATCACCATAAACTGGGGATCCCTAATGACCATAGGCGTATTTACTGGAGCAGTATCTCTACAACTAAACTATATTAGGTTAGGTAGACAAGTTTGGAATCTTTTCATATACCACAGGCCAAACTTTATTTAAATGTATCATTTATTTTAACTGTTCGAAAGCCACAACAATCTCAAGCCAATGCTCATTGAAAGTCCGCTCACAATGTAATGGCAAAAGAGACCATCATCACAGCATTTATTTGCACTTCGGCGTGCACATCTGAGTTTGTTCACGTCCCACGTGTAAACCTGCCGAAGTGTGGGCACATTCACTCCATGCCTCGCATCCACATCGAATTAACTTTAATTATGTGACACGGAATTGTCATTAAGTCTGGAATAAATGCGATGCCAAATTGACACAAACATTCACACCACAATTGACTCTGATGTCCTCTCATAACAAATACACAGCAGTTATGCTACTCTCTGCAAACCGAAAAGGAGGCGACTCCTACTTCCCATGGAGTGTATTTGTCTGTCGTCTGTCGCATTTGCGAAATAATTCGCCTTTGTAACATTGCCGGCAATTGGCATTGTCATTTGGACAATTGGAGCAACACATTTACGAGTATATCTCTGTGAGAGGTAAAACACATACAACTATTTTACGAACCTCCACTATGCAGATAGTATTCCGCTTCGGCAACAAAAATGTTCGCAATGTAATACACAATTATGAGACTTAATTACTCGTAAATATGTATGAGCGCACATTCATGAGGGCAAATTGAGCAGCTTTCGCTTACAATGTGAGAGATTTCATCGAGGTGTGTGCTCAACACTTAGCAAACTCTCAGCATATTATTTAATACATATGTTATGAAAATATGAAATTTGTATCGTGTATTTATTTTTAGAGAAACATTACCGTTATACACCTATTAACTCGTTCTCTTTCTCGCTCCTTTTGCAGATTTGCGCTCTCCTACATTTTGATCTGTTCACTTTCGTGGTTCCTGTACTTCCTGATTGATGGCGGCTCGGAGCATTATTGGCGCCCGATTTCCAGCGCCTTCTCAATGCTCACACTCATCACGATCACCGCTTTGTGCTTCACGCACTGGGACATGTACCGCGCCTACCGAAGATTGACTTCTGCTCTAACAGCCATTGTGCTGTGCGCCTTCTCCTTGGCCTTCCTTATCTGCACGGGTCGCGCCTTTAGTCCGCTCGGTCACTTCTCCATATGCGTATCGATCGTGCTCCTCATATACACCGCACTACCCATGCAGCTGTGGCTGAGCGCCTTCATCGCAATCGTCTACTCAGTGCTCTTCGAAGTCGCCTCACACAAGGTGGTGGGCAATAGCGCCACACATGGCACCGCCACCGAGTGTAATAATAAAATCATGTTGTTGCGCATTCTACTGCACATCTGCGTTCACTTGGTGGGAGTGCATGTGCTAGTTATGAATGTGGTGCGCATGCGCGGCATGTTCATGAAGATCGGACAGAATTTGCTGGTACGCCGCCAACTGGAGATGGAGAAGCAACTTAAGGAGAAAATGATACATTCGGTGATGCCACCGAAAGTGGCCAATATGCTGCTGAACGAGGGTGGCGCCAGCGGCATTGATACCAAAGATGGTGTAGTCGATCCAGATTCTCACTACGTGCGACCACGTACTTCCAACGACCTGAAATCACTGTTTCGTCCATTTCACATGCATAGCATGGATAATGTGAGCATATTGTTTGCGGACATTGTAGGTTTCACGAAAATGTCCTCCACCAAGACGGCCGAGCAGCTGGTGGAGATACTCAATGACCTGTTCGAACGTTTCGACGATCTCTGCACACTTAATGGCTGCGAGAAAATCTCCACCCTAGGTGACTGTTACTATTGTGTATCTGGTTGCCCGGAACCACGTGCCGATCATGCGATTTGCTGCGTCGAGATGGGCCTTGGCATGATTGATGCGATGCGTTGCTTCGATGCTCAGCGGCATGAGGGTGTTAAAATGCGTGTCGGTGTTCATACTGGTACCGTATTGTGCGGTATTGTGGGCACAAGACGCGTAAAATTCGACGTTTGGAGCAACGACGTGTCCTTAGCCAACAAGTAAGCATTTATAGATAAAATCCGATCAAACATAAATTGAGCCCTGCTTTCATTACAGAATGGAGTCCTCTGGTAAGCCAGAGCAAGTGCACATCTCTGAGGAAACATCTAACTTTCTAGGTGATGCTTATCTACTGGAGGAGGGCGAAGAAGTTTTCGGTAATTTCGGCACGATTATTTGTCAGTCTTGCAGTAGTTTTAATTTTCCATATTTCAGGTCATCGCACGTATTTTGTTGTCGGTCGCCGAAAAGATGTATCGCGCGCCAACAGTCTGAGCCCTAGCATACCCGCCAACTACGACGGCAGCCACTTGCAGCTGCCTGGCATACCTGGACAACCAACACCGCTCTCGCAGAGCGCCACAAACATTTCGGTTATCCATCCAAATGTACCGCCCGCCTCACCAGTGGGACAACTTTCTTCCTCACTCAATCCCTCGCCAGTGCTTTCGATGCGACCGCGACTCACCTCGCTCAGTATGAAACTGCGCAAGAAGTCCCAAAGTCGTGAACGTGACATCGAACGAGGCATTGTACATCCTGATGGCATGGGTGTGGCACCTGTTGTTGTGGTGCGTGAAAGACCAAAGATTATTATAACCACCAAGAGTCTACCCGGCAGTTTGGACTCCGCTGATGAGCCCGACAAAGTGGAAGAGGGCTGTTGTAATGGACTTAACGGCATCAATCACACCGCTCAAAAAAGTCATAACACAGAAGAAAGTGGACGAACAAAACTTAAATTGAAGGTGGGTAAAGTGCCACGTTTCTTTAAGAAAATCGAAGATATTGTCAAGCATACAGACAAACCATCAAACACAGATGTGGTTAATAATGTACCCATCTCCAAGGCCACCGCCGTAAATACTGACGAAGCTGTCGCATTCATTGAACCAAATGGTTACCATCAACTACCAGTTGTGATTGAATCATCCAAGCTACCAGTTTTAGGTCATACACTGGAAATACCACCACAGAAGCCCGTACTACACCATGCCGCCACCTCGACCGGCATCTCGCACAACTACGTGCGTTCTCCTGACGGTAGTTGTTGCTCCCCTGGTCAATATTCCATGTTCGACGACATCATTGATATTCGGTCCTACATAAGTCAGTCGCGCAGCGATATCTCACCTTTCGGCCGTTCCGGCAGCTATCGTTCGCAGTGTGGTCGCAGTGGCAAGTCAGAAACATCTCCTCTACCACGACCACGTGCTTCCACGCTCACTTCCACTACGGCCGAGAAAAGCAATGATGTACCCGCTGCTCAACCATTAATCGCCGGCGGTACATCATTCCCGTATGCACCCACCACGACAGCCAATCATCAACCTCCGAACTCACGCAATTCAAGCATATGGCCAGACGGCCTTAGTATATGCCCATCCGCCACTTCGCGCAAGGATTCCGGCATCAAAAGCAACTCACGTCGCTCTTCGATACAACAACAAATTTATGCACTCAACCAATCCGCCATTAGCCAACACCGCGTTTCTGGTTATTTCACCAGTTCGACATCAAGCATTTCGAACATAGGCGTGGTCACAACCTTACCACACGTGGCAATTCCACCGATACCACAGCCAATACCGCAAGTAGCCGATCCACTAGCAGCCTGTCTACAGCAGCTCCGCAAACAGTCCGACCTTCAGTTAATACGTTGCGTACGTGATAACGCTAAGTCTCAGCGAAGCTACCTTGTCAAGCCGCCGCTCAAACGTTTCAGTTTGTACTTTAAATCACGGCAAATGGAACGAGATTTCCGCTCCAAAGCACATCGTTTTGGCAATGAAAACGAAACCGAAGGTCCACCTACTTTGGCCACACCCCGCTATAATACGTATATCGACATTTTTGTCGGCCTTGCAGTGTACCTGTGCATTTCGATCTCGCTGTTTCTTATGACGCCCAACACCGTTACGCCCAGCTTTCGGCTGTGGGTCTCACTCTTCACAGTCTTCACCGCTATACAAATATTTGCGCTGTTCCTCTTCACGCGGCAAATGTGCCGGCGCCACAACTCACAGGCGCGTACGAAAGTCAACGACACGGACTCATGTGCCGACCGCATATTTGAAGCTATTTCCAGTTGGTACCCCTGGCATATCTGTCTGGCCATATTGATGGCGATGCCGGTAATACTGATCATAGCCAACTTCCTTTTGCTCGATCTCAATTTGCTTGAAGCTTTCGAGTACCACTATGGCTTCTTAATATTCGTATGCATCGTGCATTTCTGCAACTTCACACAGCTGAACTGTTGGATGCGCAACACGTTGGCACTAATGGCGGCTATGTGTTTTGTTGGCATTGCCGTAAGTCAACTGACAGTCTACTCAAATCGGACGGATGCAGCGGAGGCGGCAGCAATCGCACAAAATGCAACGCGCTTGCCATATCCCGGCACGGAGGGTGTAAATTACCTCATCGAAGAGATCAAGTGGTTCCAGGACTATCACGTGGAAATTTATCTAGACTTGTTGCTCATACTGGTGCTGGTTGGATTTTTGAACCGCGAGTTCGAGATCGGCTACAGGCTAACCTTCTACGGTAACGCCGTGGCCAATCAAGACAAGATACGCGTACAGAACATGAAAAATCAAGCAGACATGTTGCTACACAACATCATACCCAAACACGTCGCAGAACATCTGAAAAACACCGCAAAATACTCAGAAAACCATCACAATGTGGCGATCATCTTCGCCTCAATAGTGAACTTTAACGAAATGTACGACGAAAGTTATCTCGGCGGCAAGGAATACCTGCGTGTGCTGAACGAATTGATAGGCGACTTCGATGAGTTACTGTCGCGACCCGAATTCCATTGTGTGGAGAAGATCAAAACAATCGGTTCGACATTTATGGCAGCTAGCGGGCTCGACCCGTCTCACCGCGGCGAGAAGCATGAACACATCCACGCTTTAATGGAATTTGCCATTGCAATGCAAGAAGTGGTGGACGCATTCAACAAGGACCTGCTTGAATTCAACTTAATTCTACGTATCGGCATGAACATCGGCGATGTGACAGCCGGTGTCATCGGCACGAGCAAACTTCATTACGACATCTGGGGCGACGCAGTCAATGTAGCATCACGTATGGACTCTACGGGCGTGCCGAATCGTATACAGATTGGCAAAGACTGTCTGCCCTTCCTGGCGGACAAGTACGAATTTGAGCCACGTGGCAGCGTGTACGTTAAGGGCAAAGACCACATGGAGGTATACCTATATACGATACGTAAAGGCGAGTGGGAGGAAGGCAAAGAGGAAAAAGAAGCTATGGAAAAGGCAGAAAACACAGTAGCACCAGCAGAAGTACCGGGAGAAACGCCAGCGGAACCAAACGGTGTTGTGAAAGCAGAAAACGGTGACGTAGTTAAGGAAAACAAGGATGTACTCTCAACGAACAAGGAAGTAACTTAAAAACCTATACAACGCAGTGTGCTGTGAATGGTAAAAAATATATATTGTTGAAAATCAAGTGCTGTGATGACGAATGACCAACTGGCGTTGCAACGCTCCATGGTCAGGAGGAACGCGTAGAGGCTTAGAGTATTAGGTTGGCATAACTGGAGGTACATGAGAGCCATTTGGAAAACTATCAATGTGAACTTATTAGAATTTCGCTTACGCTGAAGTAATGCGTGTGACCGCTGAAGCAGTCGTCGCGCATAGGTCCGAGGCCTTACGAAACTAAACGGGTATCAAGAATGGCAAGGTTTCAAAAATTGCATTTATAGCGGGGGTTTAATTAGAAAAAATAAGAAAAAAACAATGTTACTTGGAAATTCGATTAGGCAACTAAATTGTGATATTGCAGTTAATGCTGGGCGTAGACTAAATGGGAAATGTGTCGTTGACCGAATTGGCAAAATTGAGTGCAAAAATATTTAGAGTAAATTGTTATATAACACTGGCACTTATGTAGAAAGCAGTTTCTGTTCTTGTTGGCGGTTGTGGAAAGTTGCTGAGAGAAGTTATGTACTTGATTGAATATAAATTGTTATCTAAAGAAATCTGCTAACAGGCATGTATACAAACTTACATAACCTTAAAGCTGTTATCACACGAAATTTATGCATAGATACAGTTATCAATGTGGCTTTCAATGTCTTAGCGATACCTTTATTACAAACCGAACATATTTGAATCAGAAAATGTTAGATTGAGACAAGGGATTTTAAAACAACAATACAAGTTTTAAATATTATATAACATAAATGCATAAGAACACATTATGTAATAGGGAAAACCTATGCAAAATGTTAAAAATTATGCTAAGCAGCAAAATCTTGTTGTAGTGGAGAAATTAAAATGTAAAAAAACAGGAAAATTGTTTTTGTTACCATTACCTTGCTTTTCTAAAGTACGTTTACATTTTTTTTTTTGTTAAATTTAATTTTTTTAACATTAATTCTTTTCAATTTTAGTTTCTTTTTATTTCATTGTTGTTTTTATTTTATGTTTTTTTTTAATTTTTTCTTCTTATAAATTTTTTTGGTGTTTTATTTTTTATTATTAATTTTTTAATTATTATAATTTTGTTAAATATTTCTTTTGTTTTTAATTATTTTTTTTTGTATTTAATTTTTTTAATATTATTTTTTTTGTAATTTTAGTTTCTTTTTTCATTGTTGTTTTTATTTTGTTATCATTAATTTTTGGTGTTTTATTTTTTATTATTAATTTTTTAATTATTATAATTATTATTATAATTTTTTTGTTTTTGTTTTTAATTGTTTTTTTTTATTTAAGTTTTTTAACATTATTTCTTTTCAATTTTAGTTTCTTTTTATTTAATTTTTTTTTTGTTTTTTTTTTTTAATATTTTTTTCATATTAATTTTTTTGTTGTTTTTTTTTTTAATTATCACAATTTTTTTTGAACATTTTTTTTGTTTTTGTTTTTAATTATTTTTTTTGTACATAATTTCTTTGTTTTTTTTCTAAGTATGTCAAATGTCAAAATTATGCAAAACAGAAAAATCTTGCAAATTGTCTTTGTTACCATAACCTTAATTTTCTAAGCTGCATTGAAATTTGTTTGTTGAGTTTTTTTTGTTGTTTTTAGTAATTTTTTAGTTTGTTGTTATTTATTTTTTGTTTTGTACGTACTTTTTTTTAATTAAATTTTTTTAATTATTTCTTTTTTTATTATTATTTTTTTTCTTTGCATTTGTAATTTTTACTTTAGTTTTGTTAATTATAATTTTTACTTTATCTATTTTTTTTTTGTGGTATGAGTTCATATTTGTGTTATCATCTTACTTTTTTATTCCCATTATTTCTTAATTTTCGTATTTTTCATTCATACCGTTCTTAATTTTTTAAATCTCTCTTCTCAACCCAGTCCTCTGAAAACCAAAAATTTATTTAAAAACAACAACTAAAATCTACCAATTTTTTAGAAGAATATCCTTCGTATTTCTAGTGACACATAGAATACGTACAAACTTACTCTCTTATTCACATAAAAATATTGAAAATAGAAACTCTTCCAACAAAGCATCCCTACTAGCCAATCTATAGCACACTAACAGAGATAAACACAAGCTCCTACAGAAAGGAGTTATGCTTTCATGAAAACTTATATTTTACTCAAAGCCAAAAAGAATTTTTTATATTTGTACGATCAGCGAAAGAAATCATTTTTGTATACTTCCTCACTATAATTTAAGTCTTGTAAATTTTATATAAAATAGTATTTAACAATGATATTGCAACTAAAAAAAATATAAATATATATAACTAAAATATATTTATATGGAACTAAAAATATTTAAATATGATCAAGAAGAAGCAGAAAAGAGAAGACTTTCTTCATAACGAGAACTATTATATAATTTTATAACACTATTAACGAACTAAGTAAGAGAGAGACCTGACGCAGCTGAGCGAAGTGAGCCGAACTAGCACAAGGCAGCAGTCGTGCGTTTTATTTTCAAGTTTCAGAAATTCTTTTTATATACATAAATAGTATTTATGAACAAGAAGCAGCACATATAAATGTTAGCGACATATTTTAACTAGATTTTATGTGGAGAATTCTAAAAAGTTAACTATTTCTTAGCGCAATGAAAATTAGCATATTCATTATATATATTACACACCATATATTTACACATACATACACTTATATATACACATCTTGACGAGTATGTATAGTTGCTGTTAGTTTCTTGTATATACAAATACTATATTTACTCTACACACACTCAGAAGAATTATACATAAGATTGTTGAGCGTGGAATAAGCGTTTTAGGCGAGGAGAGTGTTGAATTTGATGAGAGTTTAAGCGATACATACATACATACATTAAATGTTAGCCCCCAATTAGTATTTGAATTGTTTGTGGAATATTACACTATGGAATTATATACCAATTAATTAAATTTAATTTAATTTAAAAAAAGAAAGAAACACTTTTGATCATATTGCGAGTGACTGACTTCTAGAATATACATACATATATCACAGTATGTACATATGTACATAGATATGTACAGGTGTGTATTATTTATATAATCTGGAAGTCAGCGCGTAAGCTCCCAGTTACAACAAACATTTGTTTGCCTGTTGAAGCCAAATTGTTACAGTTATACGCCTGTGTGTAGCTGTGTGCGAGTGTTAGTAGTTGAATCACTCCTGTATAAATAAATATATATTTGTAAATTATTTATTACGTTCAACTTTACACCATTTGTATGTATATCTTGTCATACTATATTATATATATTATATAGTAGCCGTTACTTAGAAGCCCTTGCGATTGCCCAAAAACTGTTTTCCATAATAAAATAATGAATTCGTAGCTTCTAGTGTTATAGGAAAATAACTGTTTTCATATGTATGTATATATGTAAGTCTCTTCTTAATTGCTGAACTATTTTTTACTAAATTGTTTTTTCTTAATTTTTTAGTTTCATGTATGTACCTCCTATTTACATATAAAAGTATGTATTTAAATTATTTTAAGTGAAATGTTAGCGAAAAAATAATAATTGATTTAACGAAATTTATAACAAAACACACACGAAATATGAATGAGAAATACAGAAAATAACTGAGATTTTGTGTCTAAATGTGAAATAAACTTGTTTTAATCTAGAAAAAATATTGAAATAAGGAACAATTTGTCTGAGGTAAGAATATCTAAAGAAATGTTTATACGAAACATTTTTTAAGGAAAATAATGATATTGATTTAAACAAATATTTAACAGAGAATAGCGAAAAAATAAAATTTTTTCAATTTTTTCTATCCGTGCCGTGGCTAAAGGCGATTTCTAGTGGGTAAACGAAGTTCGGCAACATGCCGCACTCCTGAGTGATTCGCGTAGTTTTCATACCGAAGGCGGTAGAAACAACCCTAACCTACTCGAAAGAATTTAAGCCTTTTATTTTTTTAATAGTAGGAGAAAGCATTGAAAGCCGGAGTATGGAACTTTAATCCGCTAAACCTAAGTTACTCCCAACTCTATCTCTACCACGAATCTACCGGATTAAATATTACTTCATGGGAGAGAGAAAGGCTTTAAGTGTCATCATATGGATTGACTGACACTTAATATACTGTATATATCTTATTTAGGGACTAAGATTGTGATGGAATCGGCTTCGAAAGAATCCACTCAGCATTTGAGTAGATGGAAGACAAAGTTCCCATGTTGTCTATCTATACATACATGAATGGATGTCCGTGACTAATCGGCAGGTCCACCGTCCTTTAGTTGAGGTTCGCTACCATTGCTGCCACATTGTAAAGCTTTTGGTTCTTTCCTCTTTTTTTTACACCGACAGACGGCTCTAATAGCTGGTCCATCGACCGAATTCGTATCTCTGGATGACAATGGGTGGCATACTAGCTTCAACAGCGTTGCTTGAGTAGTTCGGAAAGCACTTGTTACTAGAATAGCAGTGAGCCTATGTACAGCGTTTATTTGTTTAGGAGTTTAGACCTATAAGCTAAAAACTGCTGAAAACGTTAGCAAAAGACTTAGCCGTCCACATCAGGAATGCAGCACCTTCCGAAAGCCTGTCCAAGCACAACACGTAAAAGGCACATCAATAGATACTGATCTCCAA
Organism: Bactrocera dorsalis; assembly: GCF_023373825.1. Classification (NCBI taxonomy): domain Eukaryota; kingdom Metazoa; phylum Arthropoda; class Insecta; order Diptera; family Tephritidae; genus Bactrocera; species Bactrocera dorsalis. The sequence continues at coordinate 71,658,515 of NC_064306.1, forward strand.
ACACTAGTATTTTATATCAAAAGCACTCTTGAATATAAGAAATACCCTCTTGGAGTAATTCAGGACATTTCTGGAGCATTCAACAACGTTTTTAAAGAAACTATTCTCAATAGTATCCGCCAATAGATGTTGATTCGACTTTACAACGTTAGATCAGAAGCCACTCGATCTCTAGAATGATAAGAGCAGCACGACGACGCTAAAATGACCAAAGAAGTCTGAAGAGGTATGAGATGTGGTGCTATCTTCGCACCTGTGGACTTTAGTGGTGAATAAACTGATCCCTTAAAACAGTTCAGAATTGGGAATCGAAAGCCGGTCTGGTCTGTGCTTGTGTTCTGAAGAAAATAAAAAACCCATAGATGGAGGGCCACCTCGTTAAACAGGATACAACTCTTTCTTAAGGACCGCTCCAAGTACCTTGGGGTAGTTTTGGAAAACTGTTGTGAAAACACAATTTGGAAGAAAGAGCGAGAAAGGCTGTTATACCTTATATACGTGTAGACAAATGCATGCCACCTATAGGCTTCTTCGCTGTAAACTGAGTAGCAAAATCGACGGGGCGGATACTGACTGCAGAAGAATTTACATAAAGAACTTTGGAGCATAGCGCAGTGAGTAATGGCAGTTTATTTATACGGATGACTGGAAAATGGAGGATGGAGTTGGTGTGGGGATATATTATCCAGAGTTAGGCATAAGACACCCTTATAGTTGCCGGACCACTCCAACAAAGTTCTTTACTATTAGGAAAGACGTGGAGCTGGCCTCCAATGCGTCTGCAGACAACTCCATAGTACACATTTGCGTAGATAGCCGAACAGTAATCAAGGCAGTGCTTTGTCTATACGACAATCTGGACAGAAACACGGCCAAAAAGATTAAAGTTCGATGGAATAATCTATCGGGATACAAAACTACAGAGGTCATGTGCAAAGCGAGAGGTTAAAAATACAAAAAGTTCCCGCTCATTCTTGATAGAAGAGACTGTGGAAACATGATTGGACTACCCACTGGTCATCGTCTGGTGGCGGCACACGCCTACAGAATGGATGACTGCAGGAAATATCAAGAGCAAGGTACCAAGCACACAATGGATCATCTCTTGTGCATTTGTTTTGCACTAGCAAAACAACGCTTCAAACACTTGGGGTCAGCGTTTGAAAAGCTACGCTACTCCCTAACCTACTGAAAGATTCCGATAATAAAATACTTAGATGTATGGCCCATGAAACTTACTAACTCATTTCTCTCGAAAAGATCAAAGATCTCGCAAATACAATATCTCCCAATAGACACCAATATAGTAATACTGACAAATTTTGAACGTGTGGCAACTCTACACAAAGTCTGTTCTGACTTTTAAGCTTGTTATACAGAAATAATTTTACATTTATTTTGTCAACCACCGATATCTAGAGTCTACTCTAGTTTAAAGTGGCAATGAAGTTTAATTTTGGAAGAACTTTTTCTTTAACGCTTATCTTTTTATTTATTTGATCATTTTAATTATTTTCACAAACTAACGCCCTCCAGAGATAAGTCGGTTTATGATATATATTTATGTGTGTTATTTATTATACATATTTATTTACATTCATTTATAACTAGACCAAATAGTGAACAATACAAGTATATATATATTGAAAATTAAAAATAAAAAATAGAAGACATAACAGATCAGATACAACCAACACTTTAACGCAAAAACAAAAAAATCTATTGTAGATACACTTACTAATTCTAAGAGAGGATTTAACTCCGATGCAAAAGTGCTAAAGTGGTACGAGTACGCAAGTAATTTATAGTACAGTATGAGTAAAAAAATAAAGGTAACTACAGCATGAAATGCAAGAAGCGATCTTACAACAATCAAGAATCATTCAGAATATCCTTTAGAATTGAGCTGGAATTGCGCGACGGTGCAAAGTCATTCACCAGCAGGGGCTGTATAGGAATGGGCGCCGGCATGCTGGCGGCCGCAGCAGCTGCGCCACTGTTGCTCGATGTGGATACGCGGCGGGCGGACTGACTGACTGAGCCTGTTGGCGGACTGCTTTGTTGAGTGATGTTCAATAAATTGGGCATGTTGGCGTCATCGGGCTTAGGCTGTGACTCCTGTTCGAGAAATTGCACAAAAGCCTGCACCAAATTCTCCTTGGAATGTACACCTGCAAACGGAAAATAGAAATTTTAGCTATAGTTCGTACACTAAGTCATCAGAAACGTTTACCTTGCGCGCCTGCACCGCCGCCCAGTATAGCGCCCAGCCAACTCGACTGTTGCTTGTTGAGGCCCACTTTGTCCGATTCGCTTTGCGAAAAGTCCAACACAGACGAAATCATGCGCAGCACTTGATTCTTGTCATTCGGATTGCTGCTCACCACATAGCCGATCAGCAAGCTCTTTATGAGACTCTTCTCGATTTTGTCCGACTGACTAGACTCGCTGAGCTTCAGCTTCGTGGATAGCTGCTCATTCTGCTGCTTCAGCGTTTCAACTGTGGAGAATATATATGCACGTAAGCGAGTGATGTTAATTCAAGTAATGGCGAAGATAATAAACAAAAATAAAATAGGAAATTTATTAAAGTGTATAAATCATTTAGTGAGTTAATTTTCCAAGCACTTCTCTTTGCAGGCATTCATCTTTCGTTTAGTTGGTTTTTGCTTTTGTTTTTGTTTAATTTTTCCAGCGTTGTTATTTTGCATGCAGAATTGGGCGTGGCATCCGGGACAGTATGACATAAGTACTGGTAGATTTAACAAGCGATAGCACACCAGTACCTGATGTAATACTCAACCGGACGAACGCACTTAAAGGAGCCGAGTGGCACGTTCAGCATTCGTTGTGAGAGGAGTGTGGGGGTTCGTATATTTCAATTGAGGGAGTTAAAGGTTTGGAATGTGGGAAACTTCTTTACATTTGTTCACTTTAATTTTGGTTACAATTTTAAAAATGTATTGAGAACAGTGGCGGCAAAAAGTGTATGGCAGAAAACGCAGGCAATGTATGCAAATAATTATGAAAGTACCAAATCAAATCAAATTAAAGTAAAAATTAACTAAAACCAATTCAAATCATTGTGTGTATAATAAATAATCATCAACAACAAGAACAGTAGAACAAAAACAAAATGTAGAAACGGATGCAACCTCGGGCAATCTCCATATGCAACGTGAGTTCAGCATATCGAATTCGCTCACAGTTACAAATTGAGATTAACCAATTTTGCATTGGACACTAGGCACGCAAAAAAGTAGATAAATCGAGTAAATAAATGATAAATCCAAATGTGAAAAAAATCAAATTACAAATCAACATAAATTATACTGAATTAAATACAAGTAGTGGAACATAAGAGGAAGAAACTGGAAAGCGTAAGTGACTAGTAACTAAAACGGTAAATTCGAAATGAAAGATCGTGTGTAGAAAAGGACCTAAACAAAGAAAACTGAATTACTAGAGTTCTTAAAAATATAAACGCAAACTAATTAGCTGATTGTCTGGTCACGTTTGTCTAAAACAATAAAAAAAAACAAAAGTAAATAACTAAAATAAAGTATATAGAAATGTAAATTACAAAGTTAAGCTTACGAAAGTATTGAAACTATAACGGCGAATTAGCGTGATTGCAATGGGAAAAGCGAGAAGTAATGAAGGGGAAAAAATCAAATTTTAAAAATTACTTTAAGAAAAAGTATTTTGAAATTGAGTTAAAAATCAAAACTTTAACTAATTCAGTTTATTCAAAAAAATTCTATGCAAAGGAGCCTTAAACTGGAAGAAAACTTCATAGTGACGATCGATATTGATCTTTTTAGCTGAAACCACAGTTTAAAGTAGATATATATTGATTTTACAACCGCTTTTGAAGAAAGAGTTATGACTGATCTACATAGAACTTTTGCTTCGTTCATTCTGACATTGTCACGATGAAAATTGTATCTCAATGGATTATTAGCGACCAGATAAGAAAAAGACAATGCCCGAAATGTTGCGAACATATTCGAAAATGTCTACAGAGAAACACTATGTTCTAACTATAACACTAACTTCTAGATATATTTCCCAAAATTTGACATTCTGCACATATTTTACAATATTGATTGGTTCCAGTAATATATTTATTGTTGTTATTAAATTTCTTGTGAGACAATCTATAGGAAGAAGCACCCAGGAGAGTACTTAATGTGCAAGCTTACTTAAATTAAATTAATAAATCTCTATTAGAATATTACAATAAAGATTTGATACACATTGGTGAATCTCATTTGTTGGTTACCATATTTTTCTCAAGTCCAGAAACAGTGTAATTTCTATATAAAAGAACAGCTAATGTTGAGAACGCTGGTTCGGGCTATACTGCTCAGAAACAATGTTGGAGATTTGAGTAGTGAATACTTTTCAACTTGAGTTAGAATATTTAGAACGATAAAATGAAAAATTTAAATATATTATCAGCTCCATTTTTTTTTTTAATTTAGCGGTTCCATTTTCTCTTATCTGCTAAAGCAGGTTTGAAAACTTTTAAATTATTTGTTTTTTTTTACATTTAGAGTCTTATTCACAGAGTCTTCTTTACTCAGAAATATAACAAAATATAATGGAAAGCTTACTAGCTTTTCATCGTAACCTCACTCTATAATGATAGCAGAGGAAATGCAATTAACTAAACTAAAGGTAATAACTTTTACCAAATAAAAAAAAATTATAGCAAAAAGTCTCCACAATAAGAAGATTGAAACTTATTTAAATATTTTACTTATATCTCGACTGAGTGCCATAAAAATGTTAGTATGTATGTAACTATGAATTTGTGTTATATAGTAAAAACCTAAGGGTAGCAGCGCATAAAGTCGCCAAGGAAGTCACAGATTTCCATGCCGTCGAACCTTAAGTACTGCCAGCTCAGGTCATAGGCCACTTAACGCTTGTACGCGCCAGCGATGTGCCCGACGTGATGGTTAGGCATATGTGATGGAAAGGCTATCATAATTATGGTGATCGATTATGGATTTCTTACGAGCATAGCGAGTGTGACAGTGAATGATGACAGTGATTTCATAAATTGTTTCTTGTTATTATAATTATATAGCGAACTAGGTTATGTCTTTGATAGATATGGTGCTGTTGGTGTTGTGATGATGCGCATGATAATTACATATTTTTGTGATTTTTTAAACAATTTTTGTTGGGTTTTTTTCTTTTGCATTGCGATGACTACATAGAATTCGTAAAAGTGTATACCAACTGAAATTCCGAGTGTTTGAAAATTGATAAAATCCCAGAATTACCAGCTGATATTTACCTTTAAGAATCAATCAGCGTGGCTTAAGGGAAACTTTAACTTTGCAACAATTGTTAACAATTCAATAGTTTTTTTGTTATTATTAATATACATTTTCCTTGTCGTTTTTCTTTAGTATTTTCCTCAAAGCGTTAATTATTTAGAAATACTTAAACGGTTCGTTAATGCCAAATGCCAGTTTGCGTGCTGTTATTGAAGATTTCCCTTATGGCTGACGTGGTACTTGGTGGTAGGGTGCTTTGGTGGTTAGTAACAACAAATTCCAGTTTATTTATTTGCATTTAATATATGTATATACGTGTGTAATCACATATGGTTACTTGCTTTGGGTTAGTATACAAGATGCAGTTCACCAATTTTCGTTTACTTTTCACCGGTTTATTTACAATTTATATAAGTTTTGATATGAACACCATATTCACCTTCTTCGCGCAGCACGGCAATTGTGCGCTGACACCCCTCCAACTGGTCGCCGAGCCGTGCCGCGGCGCACAGGCCCTGCTTGGCCTCGCTCAGCTGCTGCTGCAGTGCGCCGATCTCCGCCTGCAACTGCGCCTGCTTCTGCTGCTCTTGCTGCAACTCCTTGCGTATGCTGTGGGTGGCGGCTTTGATGTCGTTCTGCTTGTCTGTCGGGGCAAAGAGAGTAAAGTTATAATAATTGATGAAACATTCAAGCCAAGTCTACTTATTTTGGTTTTATTTTTAATTTTACATGATTTTCTTAGTTGCGTCGATTTGCCAACTCACCATTTTGGAACTGCTCGAGCGCGCACTGCAGATTGCACAACGCCGCCTGATTCTTCGACTCTCGATCTTCGGCCAAGCTCAGCTTGTTCACTAACTCGTCGCGCTGCTGTATCACAAGGGCGTACTGCGCTTGTAACGTCTCGGCGTGCTGATTGGCGCGTATACTGTGGAAAATTGAAGAATGCGTTAGTTAAATTTATTTTCTTAGAAATTATGATAGCCCTAGGTGCATAAATGTAATTTGTTTTATGGCCATTACGAAACTAATGAATTGCCTTGAAGCGTACCAGCGCTGGCCCCGCGAACAACCACCGGCGACCAGCCACCGGCCCCCGCGTGCCGTAACGCGTCCACCCGCCCGCGCAAATGTTCTAATTTTGCTATGGCATTGCAAATGCGCATTGGTTGCAGTTGTACTAATGGCTCAGAAGCAGCAGCAAGCGCCAAACGGCTGTGCTGACACCGATCGCACTAAAATATCACCTGCTGCCCTCTGGCAGCACCTACACCGCCGCGCTGCCGAACTCAACTAATTTCGAACGCTTTGTGACACGTTATCGCTTGGCAAAGCAATTGCCATGAGTCGTGACGAAGCTTAACGAAAGGCTTAAAAGCGATAACAGTTACTATTGCTGCTGCTGCTGTTGTGTGGTTGCCTTGTTGCCGTGTGCGCCGGTGCAATAATGGCGTAAACCGAAGAAAAACAAACAGAAAGCACGGCAAAGGCACAGGCACGATGACGAAACGTCGGTAATTTCATGCTCCGCCAATGTATACAGTCGTTGTTGCCGTCCGTGTGTGTGCATTTGGCTGGCTGGCTTTGTCTCGGTCTTCGCGTTGTATGCGCTGCCCGCCCCCGCCGCGTGCGGACGCTTGGAGCTCAAAACATATTGTTTGCCCGATAATTAGGTGATAATTTTTACTATACTTTCAAGGCGTTTTCTATTTTTAATGCTTACTGTACCCGCAACGCCCAGCGCGCAACGCGCAACGCGGCAGGTGGAGCGAAATAATACTCGTATCTCAGTTTGTGTAAATACATAAGCATACAAGCAAACATGTGTGTATGTGTGAACTAACACTTGAGTACACAACGCCAAGTATGGCGTTACCAACACAAATATATCTACAAAGAACTTATAAATTTCATAAAAGCACGTTTCCCTATTTCAATGCAATTTAATTACCTCGAAATATTCTAATTTTTTTCCACACTTTTAAGCTGTTTGCCATTCTTCTCGGCAAAATATATTAAAAACACATTTTCTGGAATTAATTATTAAAATTCGGTCTCCACCGAACGAGAAACTCTTTCGAAAAATTTAGACACATTCATTATTTATCCCCTGCGCTGAGCTCCCGTTGCTTCACATGGCATATAACACACTTGACCCATGATAAACCCAAAAGAAGTTTTTTAGACCCCAACTCTCGTACTGAAATCTCCTTCAAACATCACATCTCTAAACGACGAACTAACCAAAGCCAACACGTATAGCTTCCTTTTCACCACACCACACACAAGATATTATAGTTACCTTGCCGATGTGTACGCATTGCTTGATTTCGCGACGTCGTCCTGCAGCGCAACCATTTTAGCTTTGGTCTCCTCCAGCTCACGCTGCATTTCGACCGTCTCCTGTGTGTGCAAGTCCTCGATCTCCAGCAGATGCTCTCGTAGCCGCTCCAAATCCTTACGAATGGCTACGTTCTGCTCTTCCACGTCCGCCTTCTCCTGATTCACCAAACGCTGATTGGTCTGCTCCGTCAACAAATTGGTTGTTAATATGTCGGACTTCTCTTTGAGGAATTTAATTTGATCCTGCTGCTTTTCCAACTCTTTGCGCAGTTCGCTGAGCGTGCTCTCATGCGTCGTGCACTTATCATAAGGTGTCACTTGAGCGGTTTGTTGTTGCTGCTGTTGCAGGAGTCCTTGCAAGCGTTGGATTTCGGTGTAGTATTGCATGTTCTCGGCATGCTTCTGTTGCAACGCCTTAATCATTTCGTTCTTCTCGTAGTTCAACGTTGCGACGGACTTCTGCAGATCAACTGTTGCCAGGAGTTCGGCTTCCAGTTGGGTAATGCGTGTGATTGCAGAGGCATCATTGCTGGTGGATGTGACTGACGATTCTTGCAACGCCTTCAGCTCGTCACTATGCGCTTCACACTTCTTCTTTAGCTCTTCGAATTCGTTTAGAAGAGTTTCTTTCTCCTGCTTCAGTTGCGTTAACTGTTCGACATTTATTTTCTGTTGCCGTAACTGTTCACTCAGTTCGTCCTTTGCCTTTCCGCTCTCCTCCAGAAGTATACGTGAAGTTTCCAATGCTTTCTCCTTTTCAGCAACTAACTCTTCCAGTTCATGCACTTTATCAACGGACAAATCCAAATTGGTTTGTGCTTGCAGCAGTTCTTTCTTTTGACTTTCTAACACTATATCTTTCGCCAATAAGTTCTCTTCTAACCCGCGATTAAGCGAAGAGAGGTTATCGAGTTTCTTCTGCATTTCACCGCTACGATCCTCTTTCAGATTTTCGTCTAGGCGCTTTATCAGCATATCTTTTTCCAGAAGGCCTCTTTCGGCTTCCTCTCGTTTTATTATAGCTTCCTGCAATGCTGCTTTCTGTGTCTGCAGCGCTGCTACCAGATCCGCGTGATCTTTGCTCAGATGCGCCAATTGGCTCTCTAAATTTTGACATTTCTCCTCGGCGTTCTTCAGTAGCGCATCGTCGTCAGTTTGCTTAGAGTCCAACGATTTCTGCTCGTTCAATTCGAAAAGCATATTTCCCTTTTCGATTTCCAATGTTTCAAGCTGTATTTTAAGTTCTTTCTCAGCACTGCGCAATTCCTCACACTGTTGTTGGGCGGCGCGCAATTCCTCAGTCAGCGTCTGTTTCTCTCGCTCCAGCTCTTCGTTTTTCTCTTTCTGTTCTACGTATTCCTGTTCTAACGTCTCGTTCATTTTGGAGGCTTCTTCTAACTCGGCTTCTAAATCCATAACACTCTGCTCATTGTGCTCCTGTATCGTCTCGAGCTTGTTGCGCTTATAGTTCTCTAGCTCGTTCAGCAGTATCTCATTGTTCTTCATTAGCTCGTCACATTGTAGTATGTATTGGGAAATGTCTGCTTCTAGCGTCTTTTTCTCATGGTCCCAAACCAGTTTACTATCCTGCAGATCGAGCAGTTCTTCGGACAGTCGAGATATATTGCGTTCCATTTCGTTAACGGTTCTCGTAACACGTTCCTGCACTGCTCGACAGGCCTCCTCCATTTCACCGGTGAGTTTTGACTTGATGTGTGAGCTAAGCAGCTCTTTTATTTTGTCTACAGTCAGGGGCTCATCGTCATCGGCATCCAGATCAGTGATTTCTTGCTTCTCTTCTGCAATGGCTTCTCTAAACTTCGAATGTGCTATAGACTCCATTTCGGCGCGCAAGGTTTCGTTTTCCTCGTTCAATGATTTGATGCGTTCGGCTAACTCCGCGCTGTAATTCTGCGTCTCGGTTTCGGCTTCTGCATTCAGGCGTAATTGTTGATTTTCCACTATGAGATTTTGAACTTTACTTTCTAATTCTGTAATTCGCTCCTGTGTAGCACGCATTCCCTGTAACTCTATCTGAAGAGTTTCTTTTTCACTCTCGGAAAACAGCAGTCTCTTCTCCAGTTCTAAAACATTCTGCAAATTTTCCTTCATATTTAATATCTCTGTTTCGATCTTGCCTTTCTCCTCAGCTAAAGTTTTCAATTGCTGTTGCGCGATGACAGCTTCCGCCGCCTTTTCCTTCAAAGACTCCAACTTTTCTTGTTGTTCTTCGAGTTCTTCTCTTGCTAACTTAAGAGCTGTATCAGTTTCTTCACAACGCGTCTGCAGCTCTTGCACATTCTCACGCAATACCGTCACCGCCAGCTGCTTCTCCATCTCACTGTCCTGTAGTTTCAGTGCTAAACTGCCGTTTTCCAATGTCAATTCTGAAACGCGATTTTCTAATTGCACAATCTTGTCCTTAAGCTCCTCCTTCGTTGGCGGCGTGGCTGGACCCGATGAATTGGCATCACCATCACGCACCACAATGAATTCATCGTCGCTGTGTTTACCCATTGAACTGGTCGAAGACTCGGATGTTTTCTTCTCTTTCATTTGCTTGGCGTCCTCCAGTTCTTTCGTTAGCTGGTCCACACGCTGTTGTAGCTCCATCATTTGATCTGCAGACTTATCTGCTAGACGCCCAGCTGACTTAACCTTTTCAATTAACTCTACATTATCTAGCGTTTTCTTATCGAGGAGCGCCTGCAAATCGGCCATGTCTTCAATGGACTTCTTTACCTCGGCTTCATAGTTGGTAACCTGCATCTGCAACTGCTGGTTCTCGGTCTCAAAAGCTTTCTGCTGTTGCAACACAGTATCCAACTGCTTCTTTAAACGCGCCATCTCGAGTTCACTGTTAATGAATTTGTCAGCGTGCTCCTTTTTCAGGGCCTCATAGCTAGTGGTAACAGCACTGAGTTTCTCCTGAAGTTCAGTTTTCAGCTCAAGCACATTCTGCATGGCCAGATTATGTTGACTGTCCAACTCTTCGAGAGACAAACTCAGCTGTTTATTCTCCTCCTCCAACTGCTTGTTGCGCTTCTGTAGCGTAGCGGTCTGTTCATTCGCACCACGTTTCCTGGAGGAAGTCTGCGCGCTATGACCCAGCGGAACCTCCTCCAAGGTAATATTGACCATTTCATTGCCATTGCCGCTACTCGAGGATTGGGAAGAGTGGTCGTTGTCGGATTTGACGTTATCTGGCTCCCAGCACCAGCTATCTTCAAGCGGAGGCGACGCATTTTGGTCCTTCGTAGGCTGAAATGAGCAGAAGGAAATTGTTACAGATTAAAAATTTGTTAGTTGGGAAAGTCTGATAGAGTTGGATTTGCTCTTTACGAAGGTCTGGCCGAATAAAAGATATATTTTTATAACAAGAAAATATATATAGTCAAGGTCAATAAGGACATGTAGTGTTGCTGCTTATAAGAAGCCTTTATGATGTTCTGAAGAGAGAAGCAACGCTTACCACTTGAACGTGGGTCTAGAAGGCTCAGATTACTATAAAGCATTGGAGTAGGACTGAGCCATGCGCCATGTTAAGACAAATGGAACATCACGAACTCTGTTAAAGACTTTGAAGTTTTGTCAATGCTCTACTCGCACCCAAGAATTCCTCAACGGTGTGCATCTAATCTGGCCAAGGCTCACAAGTTGTCCCACTGTGGGCCCGTTCAAAGCACTTGGCTTTGCAGCATCATTCCGTTTTTTTTCTGCTGTGGCTTTATTGCGTACCAAAGTGCATAGGTAAATACTTGGATAAGCGTAGTTACGTAGGTTGCGTGCGAGTTCGTAAAGCTCGCGTCTGCTTTCGAGTGTGCGTGCATCTCTACCCAGTCGTTCCGCTATTTTCGAAGTCATTCAAGCGACAAGAAATGCAAAGGCATTGACGACAATCAGCCAGCAGCAGCGACAGCAAAAATAAAACTGCCGGCCACAATGGCAACAACAGCAGCAACAACATCAGCAGCGGTCAACAGGTTCGCACAGTAGCCGTGGATGCCGCAGCGGCATTGCAATTTGGCTCGTCATACACCATTGTGCGGAATAATTTCACTGCTATATTACCAACCGGGCGAAGGGGCTTACACATACATACATCAAGTCGTATGAACCTAAGTGAATACCCAACACAGCAAATGTGCTGGCATTTTAAAAAGGCTTTAGGCGCCTAAGATACCGTTCGAGATTCGGCTCTCGAGTACTGCATGAACAGCAGCCACATGGCTCACTGGGTTGCACAGCCCACATTGCAGCGTTTATAGCCGCGTCGACGTGCTCAAACAGCTTTCGACCGCTTTATGATCGTGCGACTGTTGTTCTCGTTGATCGTTGGCTTTGGGGCAGCCAAAGAAGATGCATTTGCTTAAGGCATTTGGAGAGCTTAGCGAACATTAAGCGAACCGCAGATGACCCCGCCCGAGCCAGCTAATAGAAAAAGCCTTCCCACAACCAGCAACAACAACTATTGGGTTAGTTCAGCTTAGTCATTTATGCGTCCAAGTTATGTTTACTCTTTACTTTGCCAGCACACAACACACACACACGCACACGCACATACGTAAAGCATAAATTGCGCAATGCACTTTGGTAAGCACGCGCATGCGTGCGCCTTTGCACGCGGTGCAACTGGGTCAACTCTAATTGCATGCGAAGCAAAGCAATTGTAATGGTCACCGCACTTGCAACACGCCCGTTGTTCTTTGCGCCTCAAGCCCGACCCAGTCAAGGCCCTTTGTGCGAATAAAATTGAGTTGTTTTAACATAATTTTTATTATCTGCAACGCACCTCACGCAGCTTGCCCACAAAGTAGAAATGAAAGAATGTGTTTTCAGCTGAAAAAACTGTTAACTACTCATACACACACACATATATAACATACAGCTGCCAAGAAGTGCCCAAAACAATGAAGCTCAAATATTAGCTTCCTTCGACAAACAAAATTTCATTTCGCAAAAACAAAAGCAACAACAAAAAACATAAGTACTTTTGTATAGACGCTGGGAGCTGTGCACTTGACATGTTCGCTGCTTTGTCAGCTAGTTAAGTCAGTGAGCAAATAGTTGCTTAATTACTAAACAGAAAATATTGCTGGGAACACCCAAAAATTACAAAGCAAAGATACATCTAAAATGTTTAAGTCAAATGTAGCGCTTATTTATGGGTCTTTAGCTGATTGGGACTCACCGCCTTTGTATGTTATGGAATTCCCTATTTTTAACGCTGTTTCAATGTTTTAAACGAAATCGAGTCAAAGCAAATACAATTCATAATATAACTAATAAAATTGAATAATTTTAAGTAGACAAGTAAATATTTGAACGCCTTAGCATACTTAGAAAGTTAGTCGCTACCGACAACTGTATTAACACTGTTCTTAAGTCCACTCTCGAGAAAAATTTGTGGAGTTATCAAGTTCTGTTTTTCATGCTCAGATGAAAATCGAAAGGTATAACTTGCTGAACAAAAGTCTTGAGTTTCTAACGTCTACAGAGTATCGTCCGGAACCAATCGTTACAATTCTTAAATTTTCTTCTTTCATAATAGGCTCCTTCTGCGTCGATGAAGCGCTGCCAGCGCGATTTCCAAGCATTGAAGGCGTCACGGAAGGCATTCTCCGGAATAGGCTTGAGAGCCGGGATGTATGCTGCTTGGATCCTCTCTGTCGTCTCAAAATGCTTGCCTTTCATGGGCCTTTTTAGGCAAGGAAACAAAAAAAGTTCGGGGGGCCACGTCTGGGTTGTAGGGCGGCTGCAGATGCCGGCCTTGGTTAGGTAGCTATTCACAAGAAAGGCGAGTGAGCCAGGGCATTGTCGTGGTGCAACTTCCAATCAGCTGCGATGTCTCGACGGACCAGATTGACTCTTCTTTTGAGTATCTTGAGGACTTCCACGTAAAATTTGGCGTTGACGATTTTTCCAGGATTAACTAATTCATGGTGGACGATGCCTCTGATGTCAAAAAAGACAAATAACATCGTTTTCACTTTGAATTTGCTCACTGTTCCCTTTTTTGGGCGAGGAGACTCCGGGCCTCCAAAAAGGCCTGGTGCCACCGAAACATACTTCTTGCTAAAGCAACATCCAGGTGCTCTTAGACAACTGACCAGCCGCTCGTTCGTTAGCTAGGAACGCCCTGTACCGAATCCAGTCGGTGCGCGCACGCTCCGAAGTACGGTCGCGGCGGAAGAAAATCAGTCCTATTACTTTCCGGACAAATTTGCATTTAATGGAAATCTCTAATTTTGATTCACATTACACACACACAGTGACTTGATCAAAATAATATTTAGCCTGGCGATGACTGCGAGTGTCATCAAAAAGCCTTAGACTGGAGAACCCTTTTAAAAGAGTAGTGTTAAAAACACTGCCTACAATTAGGCGCATTTTTCAAAAGCACAATTTTTTTTATTTTAGCGAAGACGCACACCACCAAATGCCTTATTTAAAAGTGTTGTGGAAAAGTAGTTTAAATACAAGCGCAGTCCGTTTAGATTCGTATTTAGTCATAAAGCACACCTTGTATTTAGGAAAAATGTATTTTAAATAACAAATTTATACCTAAAAAGAGCAAAAAGCAACCTTGAAACACGCTGTAACTGTACTTTATCTGCTTAACTTTGGAAGCAGCCATTTGCTGATGCATATTATATAAATACATAAATATATTTATAGCCCAGGCACTTTTCTGCCTTTGTTTAAATATATACGTGCACTCATACATGCATACATACATCTACCAATTTGCATATATATTAACTATTTATTGGAGCACTCCTGATAATTGCGATTTTTTCGTGGAAAGCGCAGATAAAATGACACCCACAAAAAAAAATATAATAAAATAAAATTAGTTCATTACACCATTAAACTCATGTATATACACACGTTTAGTAAATATTCTATGAATTTGCTATTAAGCACCCTTTAGAGTGTGTGTATGGGTGTGTGAACACATAGACACTCCACTCTTGCGGTTTTTGCTCGAGTTGGTTGTGTCATTGTGGCTTCTGGCTTTGTGTGCACGTTCGCCATATTTTGTGCAATTACGCGTACAATTTCACCACCTTTTCGCGAGCGCACTAATTTCAATTAGCACCTCGCCAGGTTTTGCATTCATTCGTTTGCTTTTTTTCTGCCCGTCATTTATCTATAATAAAAAAGCGCATATGTGCATTTGCCTTTTCGCTTATCGGCACTGGCGCAAAGCAATGAATACATAAAATACAACTCTGAATACACACACACACACACTTAGACATACAGACAGACAAATGAACTCATTTCTAAACTTGAAACCTTCACATCGCATTTTTTTCGTTTCGGCACTGTTGCTGCTAACTTTTTAATTAATTTCTTAAGATAATGGGTGATCCAAGTAGAGGTACTTTTTTCAATAGCCTTAACATCAGTCGAAATGCTCGAACGAGTCATTGAGAATTGAACCATCTGACAAGTAGTCGTGGCCAACATTTAAAAGAGAAAATCTTCAAAAAATAAATGCCAATGAATATTCTTTCGAATTATAATAAACATTTCTCGAAAAATTTCAAGGTTCTGTGTTTTTTCTTTAAAAAAAGTAAGGAATCTCAAAGTGGAGCACCCTTTAAAAGTTGCACCGAAGCTACGATATCCTTCACTTGATTTTACTCGTTCAGTTTGGATAGCAACTATATGCTATAGTCATCAGATGAACGGTCTAAAGCTTTTGACGGACCAGTTCACGTATATGCAGACACACAGACGGTCAGACGGACATGACTAAATCGACGCAGCTCCTCTCACTAATCATCCTTACATGTACGTATATATTTTATAGGGTCTCCGACGTCTCCTTCTGGGAATTAAAAACTTCGTGATAAATTATACTCTGTTCTGGGTATAAAAGTATCCAAATGTATGTAGGCAATCTCATTGCATAAATTCACCGCATTTACCGCAAGTATTTAATTATTTTCAAACATAAATTTTAGTATTTATTGTATATGACGAAGCGTAGCACAGAAGGAGGCCAGGCAAACATATGTAAGTATGTACTATAAACATACACCATTACATATTTGACTTAAATCGTCACATTTTATTTTGTTTAGTGATTTCAATTATCAACGTTATCCAGATTCAACCAAGAATTGTCTTTCAATCATTTTCTGAGCGCTGATCAATTTATCTCCACTTTTTTAAAAATAAATTTTAAGTCAGTTTTTTCGTTATTGAACGATAATTGAAGATCGAAAATCGAATCGAATTTTAGGTCGAAGTGAGTTTTTCGTTCGATTCTAGAAGTTAGAGTGAGACATTCTTAAACTTGCCTATGTTGGGCATTTTCGATTATTTGTTAATTATTTATTTTATAAATATGTATATATTTTCATTGAATCTAAAAATACACACAACAAAATACCAAATGTGTTTACATACCGAAATTTCGAGATGAAGGAGCTTTTTTTTCAAACAAATTTAATAAATGGAAATAAAACTCCATAATGGTTTTAAGTGGAAAACCATAAACCACAAAACAGCTGCACAAATTGTTTGTTAAGGAAAAAAACTGAAATACAAACATATTTCTAGCTCGTTTATTTTTTTTTTTTTTAATTTGCGCAAAACACTTGCTCTGAAAGCCAATAAATGTCAGTTGGTTTCTTTAATAATAATGTCGCTATTTCAATTAATATTTTTATGCTCGAGATAAGCCTGGTGATTGCTGGCCATTTAAAATGAAATATGAGCCGTTTGAATATGTATGTAACTGAGCAAAGCAACCGTGGTGCAAAGAGGAGCAACTGGGCATGAAGTTATTCAAAATATTTTGCAGTTTTAAATGCTAAATTCGAGAAAAATAACTGTGGTTAAAAATGTAATATTTGTCAACTTAAAAGTTAGGAGTATGTCTTCGCTAAGATGTGTGACATTTGGTATAGTGCCTAATTGTAGGCTATACTTACAAGTTGGGTGTGTGTCTTTGCTAAACTCTGTGACATTTAGTAACGCGATCAATTGTAAGCAATATTCCAAACAGTTATGTAAAAATCGTTTGCAGCGTTCGTGTTCTCATTTGAAGCAGACGATCTGCTGGTTATGTGCATTTACTCTAAAAAAAAAAGTCACTCTCTAGTTAGCAAACATAGCATATATTTTACCAATAACAATTATAAAATATTTTCGGCGATCGGTTCATTATAAATGATATTGCATGAAGGCAATCGCGAAATTTCACATATTTATGTGAATATGTAAACAAATAAGAGATGCGAGCGCTAAAAACTTGGGCGCCAAACTGTGTACTCTGGTGTCTTGGAGGCGATCAGGCGTGCTTTACGTAAGCGTCGAAGCGCCTCTGCTCTGTAGTTAAGCTCATGTTTTGCGTGGTAATCCAGCGAGATGGTTGCAATGAATTTTAATTGAAAACAAACAAGTCGAGTGCAAAGAAACAAAACTAAAAATTATTGTAATAAAAAATATTCAAAATTATGCACAGTTGGAAATTATGATTTTTTATTAATATATAACAAAATTTACAAGAGTGTTTTAAATTAAATTAATTTTAAAAACAAAAAAAAAATGCGGCATCATATATGCTATATACATACATATATAAAGTCTTAAAGAAACCCTTATTGTTTGAGGAAAAATAATTAATTTGAGCAAAGAATATTTTATATGGTTTTATATGGCAACAAACACCAAAAGCGTTAATTGAAATACTTTTACATAAATTATGTTAATTATGTATGCACGTTCGTCTGTAATTCCACCCACAAGTTTCGAGCGCTGCTCAAGCGCGCATTTGTGGTTTAGTAATCGCTCAATGCGAGACACATTTTCCAACAAAATCCAACTAATTTCAATTATACTCGGTCGAAGCGTTGCCTGATTGGCGCACAATGGAAATGCAAATGCATAAAACTCACTCAAAACTGTCACATACATACAGACATTTCTATTGGCACTTTTGTGAAAAATGGTTCGCGTGCAAGTTTTACAGCCCAATAAAAACGGTATATTATTAGTTGAGTGACGCTATATGCAGTGCACGAAGCATACATATTTATACCATATATACATATGAACACATGCACACACAACACTCCTGCATATAACATACTCAATATAAATGCTAGGGTATCGTAAATTATGTGCATCGGAAGAAGCAAATGTCACGTTAAAATGTCGAAATAAAGCGCTTAAAAAATATAAAAAATACCGGCCAACTACATACATTCCGGGCAGAGAAGGTTCGAAAATTTCTATTTTGATTTTTATATTATTTATGTTATAAATGGTTACTTTTTGTCAGCTCTTAGGTTTTTATTGATGATAAGTCTTGATATGTTTCTGTTTTTGGTTTGTGTGGCCTTCAGTTCCATCAATATTTTGAAATTTTTGCAACTGCGCCTAAATGTAGGCATGTTGGAATTCGTTACCTACAAGCAAGTGTTGAGATTTCTATCAAAAAAATTATGAACTCCTGTTAACTGAGAATTTAATAATGTCAGGAGCTTCACAGATACCGATATATCGATTTTACAGCTTTCGATATACCGACAGGGCTTCTATCTTAGAAATTTAGAAGTCAGAAGCTCTGGAAATTAGCTATTCTTCCAAGTAAAATATTTCAACAGCAAATGCTTCAACAAATGAATTACAGAACAGATCTGGCTTGACAATTACTACTAAATCGCGACCCAAACTGCCTCTCGAACTCAATGTTGCGCTTATTTCAAAGGCATGCTGCAATAAACAAGAGACTATCTAACAAAGCTTGCTTTGAAGGCAATTACAGAATTAAATTGTCAGCTTTTAAAAAGGAAGATCCACAGCACAAGTGTCAGAAATAGATAAGACTGCGCCAAAAAGTGGCCGTGACAGCTTGAACAGCTGGCGCCAGCTGAGCGCTGACTGAAGTTTGGGGCCATTGTAAGCGAAAAGCATATTTTTCACAAACAACACTTTAATATTATTATAATACTTGAAGCAAATTAAATGCAAGATCGAAATCAATTGCGCGCCGTGGCAGGTGCTTTGCCAAAGTCTGGCCAGCAATTTGTTGCAACAGACAAGCGGCGATGACGGCTTTTTTCGATTGGACTTCAACATACACGAATGCGCAAATTAATAATAGAAATTTGCAGAACTACAAGGCAAATATTTGTATTTACAAATACACACACAGATGTGTACATGCAACAGCGGCAAAGTTGCTTGCGCCGACTGGCGCGTTGCGGCGTTGATAAGATTATCAGCGCAAGCGATCGCCATTAAAGGAACGGTGCGATCGTTGGTCACTGGCGCATAATGAGAAATATTGCAATTGCAGATGCCGTTGACACTTGTGGGTGTGTTGGTCGCTGCAGTGCTTGACTTGGGCCGCAGCGCAGCGAGGGTGCGGCGCAGCGTTGGCAGACATAGCTACAGATAAGGCGAAAGGTAAAGATTGGGCGGCATCTATAAAGCTTGTATGCAGTTAAAAAGCAATAATAACAAGAGAATCAAGGAATCTTTAATATCAAATAAGTTTCGCGATAAGGGGAGCAGTGAAGCAAGCAGTTAAATGCGCAAATACAGTTATGGTAAAGCAAACAGCAAGCAAGTTGGTGAGCATATTTTTTAAGCAAAATTGAGTTCCTGAGTTGAATATTCAAGCAGTTTCGGGTTTCATATGTACCATATATGTATGTATATCATGAGAGTACACTTTATTTTAATTTTATATTATTAAACTAACAAAATGTGCTTAATTGTAGGCAATAGTTTGCTGTCGTTTATTCATTATATGGTTGCCTATATTTAGGAGCGGAACTTTGCTTCCATTCTGGAAATTTCGATGAGAAAGGTGCACCTCGCACTGGTCGATCTATCGTTGAAAAAGTCGATGGAATTATGGAAAATATTAACCAGGACCGTCACATAAGCAGCCGTGACATCGCTAAGGAACTTAACATTTATTATCAAACGGGTTTGAACCATTCAAAAGTGGCTGGCTACAAAAAGAACATGAGTTGTTAACAACTGCAATTCTTTGCTGAAACGAAATGAAATGGAACCAATTCTGAAGCGAATGGTAACAGGAGACGAAAATTGGATCAAATACGATAATAATGTGAGCAGAAGATTGTGCTCCAAGCGTAGTGAAGCTCAACAAATGTTCGCAAAGCCAGGATTGACGCCTCGAAAGACTATGCTGAGTGTTTGGTGGGATTGTAAAGGAATCATCCTCTATAGCTGCTCCAGTCTGATCGAACGATTGATCCTACATTTTATTGTCAACAACTGAAGCAAGCAATCGAAAAAAGCGGCTAGAACTGATCAACAGAAAGTGTTTCGTCTTCCATCAGGATAACGCTAGACCACACACATCTTTGATGTCTCTGCAAAAACTGGGAAAGCTTGGCTGAGAAGTTTTGAGACATCCACCATATAGCCCTAACCTCGAACCATCGGACTACCATTTGTTTCGGTCAATGTAGAGCTCCCTTATTGCAGTAAAATTGCCTTCAAGAGTAGTCTGTGAAAATTACTTGTCGCAGTTTTTCGCCGAGAAACCAGGAAAGGTCTCCACTGATGGAAAAATCTCTCTAGCGGCAAAATGGCAAAAGTGGTCGACCAAAGTGGTACATATTAGGTTCGTTAAAGTTGATTACGAATATAAAAACAAAAAATAGTTGAAGTTTGATTAGAAATACGATACATGCCTGGAAATAAGCGAAGGAGATCAAAACAAAGAGAAAGGGAGTTGCAAAGACAAAACCAACAAAATTTTCAAACTTCAACGGAGCGTAAGTTTTTGCTTGCTTATTTTGCATTTTTAAAAGAAAGTAACTTAGCTATAAAACTTCCGTTTAGAGTGCAAATCCTGTTAGAAATTGTACTTTGCAATACTCCTCATGAAATGTGTCATAAAACTTTATGAAAACTATAAAATTAAAAATATAATAATTAAAAAAAAAATCATATAAATAATCATTTTGACTCATGGCATTATCATTAAATTGTAAGCCATGTGCTATATATAAAACTCTTATTATCTCAGATTTATTTTACTGTAAGTCGCTCTGCTTTCTGTCACATGAAGACTTCAAATGTAAATTGTCAATATTTTTTTACTAAATAAGCTTCAATGAGTGCCACTTGATTGTTCTTGGCGTAACTCTAATAAACATTTTAGCCCTATTTCTAAGAATATTCGCTATCAGAGCGTGGTAAAGTGCCAGTTAATTGAAGCGTGAGCCTATCGGAGAGCTGTCATAATCACGATGTTCGATGACAAACACTTTCGATATTTGCGTGAAAATAGATAAGCGAATTCCAGCCATAAATTATACTTGAGAACTGTAAAAACTGCGCGAGGAAGTGGGCTGAGGAAATGTAATATTATTGCCGTAGTTCTCAGGCGCACCTGCGTTGATTGAACGGTGGGTATTGTACCCTATATATACACACATGAATATATATCTCTATGTACATAGATATGTACAGTCATGATGTTGGAGCGCTACAAGTGTTTTTTTTTTTTGTGTTATTTTTGAGTTCACAGGCACGTTTGGGTGTACAATTAGCCAAACCCGTTGCTATAATGTTACTTTCGACACCCTAAACCCAGTACATTTGAGCAGATTAAACATATATTTACAATACACACACACACACATATACAAGTACATTGCGTTGGTAGTGGTTGGTGTGAATCAGTCTAAATGTTATCTTCAAAATGGCCGACATCGAGCGTACCAAACGGTAATCACTTGACTCATACCGCAGCTACACACACACACACACATACATACATATGTGCATAGCTTTCCACTGGATCCGAGCATGTATTAATAACAGCACGACAAAACAGCCTATGAGTAAATATTTAATTAAGAAAAATGTGGCGTTACATACCTGGAAATACAGCCAAGCAATCGTACCCTCTAACTGGCTACATACACGCGAGTGTGTGTGTGTGTACTTAAATGCAAAGAGTCGCCATTTCGACGAAAATATCCAATCTATAAAAGTGTAGCTTATCTTATCGCGAAAGCAAAAGCAACAGGCAACAGGCAACAGCCAACAGACGACGCAATCTTATCTATGTACTCTCCCGAAAAAATAGGGTCGGGAAAGCAAACAATCAAGCAATATAAAAAGTGTATAAAATAAAAGTGTTTGCATTTGGAGTGTAATGGCGGGCAGCGAAATGAAAGCGTGGATTTTCGAACACTTTGGTACAGTACGCACATGAGCGCTTTAGGCAATAAATAAGAACGGGAAACATTTGCTTACAAAACTCTTTGGTTGATACCGAAAAAATTAGACATAGTTGAAACTTGGTTCGAAAGTTGATAAAGCTTACGAGAATATACGCAAATTAAAAAAAACAGGTTCCATTTACGGTGTTAGCTAAAATTTGAACTGACAAACTCAAGTTTCTTTCAGAAAATTCAAAGAAAAAAAATACTGAATGATTTTGGCAGGCGCTGGTCTTGAATTCTGCTCGAGTTTATCGTAAAGTTCTCTACATAAATTATAAAATATTGTTCTTAGTAATATGGTTACAGATCTAGAGTATGGGATTTTGAATTATTTTTACTATCCTATCTTCTAAGTTGGTCCGAACTGGACACAGTGTGCGAAATTTTACTAAAATCGGTTCAATAGTTTAGGAGTCCATCGCGGACAAACAACGTGACACGTAATTTTTATATGACCGATATATGTATATATTACTACAACAAATATAAAGCAATCTTAGTTTTAGGTTTTTTAATTTACTTAAAAAAAAAAAGATATCTTCGACAGCAATTTCCAAAATCGCAATTTTATTATTCTAGATAAGTGACAACTTTACTCTAAACATTTTCAAATTAAAGCGCATTCCTTCGCTAATATTTCTATAAGATATTTATGGACTCATAGTTCGATGCTTTCGCAAACTTTTAATAATAGGAGAGGCTTAACACTACTGGAGACCGGTCTCGAATACTATCGAAAGCATTATCAAGTTTTGCTTTCAAAATATGGTCTACATCAATAACAGAAGTTAGACCTCTCTTAAAAGCGAAAATAAAAATAAGTAAACCTTTATCAAAAGACAGATATAGAAACAGATAAGAGTTCATTAACGATAAGCAGAGCAATTATATTTTATAAGCAATTTCAAGTTTTTTTTTCGATTTTACCTCGTGAATACAAACAAAGAAAGTTTTAAATTTAGCAAAAATAAAATAACGGGTGATTTTTTTGAGGTTAGGATTTTCATGCATTAGTATTTGACAGATCACGTGGGATTTCAGACATGGTGTCAAAGAGAAAGATGCTCAGTATGCTTTGACATTTCATCATGAATAGACTTACTAACGAGCAACGCTTGCAAATCATTGAATTTTATTACCAAAATCAGTGTTCGGTTCGAAATGTGTTTCGCGCTTTACGCTTTTACGCTTTTTGTTCAGCGATGAGGCTCATTTCTGGTTGAATGGCTACGTAAATAAGCAAAATTGCCGCATTTGGGGTGAAGAGCAACCAGAAGCCGTTCAAGAACTGCCCATGCATCCCGAAAAATGCACTGTTTGGTGTGGTTTGTACGCTGGTGGAATCATTGGACCGTATTTTTTCAAAGATGCTGTTGGACGCAACGTTACGGTGAATGGCGATCGCTATCGTTCGATGCTAACAAACTTTTTGTTGCCAAAAATGGAAGAACTGAACTTGGTTGACATGTGGTTTCAACAAGATGGCGCTACATGCCACACAGCTCGCGATTCTATGGCCATTTTGAGGGAAAACTTCGGACAACAATTCATCTCAAGAAATGGACCCGTAAGTTGGCCACCAAGATCATGCGATTTAACGCCTTTAGACTATTTTTTGTGGGGCTACGTCAAGTCTAAAGTCTACAGAAATAAGCCAGCAACTATTCCAGCTTTGGAAGACAACATTTCCGAAGAAATTCGGGCTATTCCGGCCGAAATGCTCGAAAAAGTTGCCCAAAATTGGACTTTCCGAATGGACCACCTAAGACGCAGCCGCGGTCAACATTTAAATGAAATTATCTTCAAAAAGTAAATGTCATGAACCAATCTAACGTTTCAAATAAAGAACCGATGAGATTTTGCAAATTTTATGCGTTTTTTTTTTAAAAAAAGTTATCAAGCTCTTAAAAAATCACCCTTTAGAAACAGCAAAAGTTAAGGGCATTTCAAGAGTTTTTCGGAATTGGTGTTTTATCTGTTTGTAGCTAGATTTATTGTATGTCATATTATTATAGAAAAATACAACAAAAACTCACTGATTATCGTTCGCCTCAATAAGGGGTAATTATATTTCTATAGGGTGCGTCATATTTCATGTCGGTATGCAAAAGCTATGGTAAAAACTTTGAAAAGGATTGCTTTATAAAACTGAGATATTATATTATTATTTTTTTATCATTAAGTTCATCAATGGTCCGTGGAATACTGACGTACTCTTTCTTTTCAAATTACTATACAAAAATCAGCTCGAAATGTTACATCAAGGCAATCTGATCGATATGCTTCTGATAGCAGATTTTTAGCGATTTTTAATCGAATGATGACCTGTCACTAAGACCTTTCCCGGCATTAAAATTTTCAACGAATGCTTCGTTATATTAAAAAAATATATTTGACACTCTTTATTCAAGAAATATTAACTCGCATGGCTTATTTTCCTAAAAATACCGACAAATTGTTTATAAACGAACCTTGTCGATATGCACGTTGAGTTCACAGAACTGCACGACCATTTTCCATGCAAAGGGTCAATATATCGGAGCGATATTTCGAAACAAAGTAATTCAAGGTTTGCCTTACGTTGAATTGGGGTTCCCGTAGCACGTCCAGGCAATAAATCGGTAAGCAAATGTTGAAGTATCTAAATTTTTGCATGCCGACATAGTAGATGACACACCCTGTATATGTGCTACAACTATTTTAATAATCACCCAACACACACACAGTAATGCTTATTATGAAAAAAAAAAAAATATTTAATTATTTTTCTATAAATGCCTCCATATGCATGTTATTAAACTTAAACTATTACTCAATTGATTTATTTCAGTGGAAGTGCAGCGGACAGCCGGCAGCCGGTTTTTTCATCCCAAACGCGAAATAAATAAATTTCGTTGTAATAAAAATTACATAAACTTTTAGCGCCGCCCATTTTGTGGTCTGCCAATGTCAATGCAGGAGCGAAAATGTGCTTTTGTTGCCAGGCGTACTACGTGGCCCACCGCCCCCTGCCGCCCACGCGCCCCAAAGTGCCACGTTGAGCATGCGGATCTCGACAATTTGCTGTCTAATTATTTTGTTCACACATTTTTCCAAACTCGACTTATTCACACACATATACGGGGTGTGCATGTGTGTGTGTGTAGCTAAATCTTCTAATTAGGCGTAAAGACATGCAAGTCAGCGCAATTTGT
Organism: Bactrocera dorsalis; assembly: GCF_023373825.1. Taxonomy (NCBI): domain Eukaryota; kingdom Metazoa; phylum Arthropoda; class Insecta; order Diptera; family Tephritidae; genus Bactrocera; species Bactrocera dorsalis. The sequence goes on from NC_064306.1 coordinate 71,683,589, forward strand.
ACACCTGCTCAACCGGCATTTACAACATTACATACACACATACCCACGTACCCACGTACAGAGCATGAAAAGCGGCGCGAAAAATCTCTAGTTGCTAGCTAGCAACAGACTGGCTTGCCTGCCGCTGACTAGCGAATATAATACATCAATTTATTTAATAATTTATAAACATTTTATTATATTAAAATAAATTAATAAGATGTATAGCCACTGCCTTGTCTGTTAATTAGATTTATTTTATAGAACAAAAGCGTTGCTCCCAAACGAGTTTGCTCAAGCGGTTCTTCGCGCTGTTCGAAAGGAACCAGGCGAGTTTGCAAATCTTGCCAAGAGTCGGCGAATGCACTCACATGAATACGGGGTATGTGTGTGTGTGTGTGCGGGTTGAAGCACAAAATTTGTTGTAAATGTTAAAATACAAGCCGTTGTAAGCTTAAAAAAAAAGTGGATTGAATATTACGACTTTTATGCGCATGCGAGCAAACTCGGCTAACCTCTTCAAGGTCAATACGAAATCAAATATCAGGCAAACAATTAAAAATATTTTATAAAATATAAATGTAATGTAAAAGACTGCGGACTAGAGGTTAGAAATAAAAATTAGTTTTGCAAAAAACAAGAAAAATTTATGAAAAATATCAGAAACAAGCAACCCTGGTATCACGAAGAAATAAAAAATATAGGAAAACGATACTTCATTTTCAATATCGTCTTAGTAATAAGCGAAATGTTCTAATAAAAAAACAGCTGCTTATTTGAGTCAATTAATTAATTTTATTTCTACAATACATTAGTTGATTAAATTAAGGGAATATCTGAAATAGCCTTAAGGGGTTACGTGGGTTTAAGGGTTTTAAAAAAATCGAACTTTTTATTGCTTTATTAAATTCTACAACACCTCTAGAATATGGTCCTAAATTATCAAATTAATCCGAGTAATAGTTTCGGAGATATAGTCTTAAGAACTTGTGCGCTTGAGGTTAGCTAAGCTAAGTGCGCCATCTTTAAACGCGTTTTTTCGAAACTGTGTTTTTGAAGTCTTTCAGATACAATTTTTAAGGACTTGGAGAAAGGATTTTTTTCGATTACAACTATTTGAAAAACAAATGTCGTGAAATTTTCAGAAAAATTTTAATTTTTTTTTATAAAAATGTCTGTCAAAAAGCTAATTTTCAGTTTTTTTTCCTTCGTCTAAGTTCTAAATTAAGGTTTTAACTAAAACATGTATTTTTTCACTTTATATGATCTTGTAAGGAGTTATCCTGCCAACGTGGGCTCATCTTTTTTCGAAGGGACACCGGAAATGGCGTCGCAATGGCCGAGTTTAAATAATGTTTTTCCAAAAATTTCAGAACTTCCTTTTTATGTTTGTAACAATAAAAAATTCCAATAAAATATTTAATTTTTTAAATGAGAAACAAATTTTAGAAAGAAGGCTGTTTTTTAGCGTAGGAAACCCATGTAACCCCTTAAGATTATCACCGATATATTATAAGTTTAACTTTAATGACTGTTCTAGAGTTTGCACTTAGACTACTGCAATATATGCAGTCCTTTGTGAAGTTCTAAAACTAGAACTCCTGTAATTCGAACTTTTAAGTCAATGAGGATCCTTGTGGCCTTTCGCTCAGGCGTTTAATTTCTATTCCCACTAGTTCGGTGATATATCTGAAAATATGAGCTGTCAAGTGTTTGAGTCGTATACTCGCACATGCGGGAAGGAAGAAGGAAGTGCTGAGATGTTTCCACCTCGTCTTCTTCCATACAGCTTAGGCAGCTGGCGTGCGGTAAGAATACAGCCGAGGTCATAGCCTGTTAGAAAATCCACTACTAGAAAAACGCTTGTCTTACTCAGGGAAAATAACTCACTGGATCTCTTGCGATGAATTTTGGGTCAAACAAATGTTGTTACTGCGCATGAACTGATTGTAGCCCAGCTCTGTCCAAGTTCCAATGAAGCCCAGTTATCCATTAATAAAATACACGAGAAGAGGGTGCCACCGACACGTTCTCATTCTACTAACAGTGGAGCTAGGGTGGCGTTTATTGCCAGCTCATCAGTTGTAAGTAAGTCAGGTCTGTAAGCCAGTTTGGTCCTTTGCGATATCACATGGAGTCCAAGAGGAGTAGTCAACAGCTTAAGTCACTTGAAGAAATTTTCGACCCAAAGTTTCTGGGTTTCATTGAAAAATATAAAAACTAGTTAAAAATTTGCTTTCTTTCAATTAGCTACAGGTCATTGACTCCACACAAAATCAGGACGTTATGACCAATAAGTAGAGTGAACTGTGACGAGAGCAAAAAAAGAAAGCTTCTTACTCATTATCATTCTTTTTTAAACCTTAAATATACAAATTTAGTTTTACTTCTTCAGAGGCTCAAGGCATTTAAAAGTAAAAGATAAATTTCAGCGCTAATTTAAGACGCTAATATTCCTGATCCTAATCATTTACTATTTTAAAATAAAAAAAATAATATTATTCACAAAGCGGATTGCTACGAAAAAGTCAGTATAATGGCTCAAATTGGATATAGCCAGGGATGCTCCACACCACCCCCCACACGGCAGCTTAAACTTACTTTCTCTAATAAATATTTATGAGCAAATTCGACGATCGACGATCGCCGCTCAAAACAGAAAACAGGCGAACTGGTTGGATGAGTACTTTTTGCAAATAATCAGAATTAATTTGTAAGAATTGGTAATTACACAAACACACACACAAACATGTATACGAAACACTCACAGCAGCATCGACACACACAAGTGCATGCATGACAGTTAATGCGCCGTCACATTCACTGCAAACACACACAAGCCGCAAATGAAATTAAAAGTGTCAGATCAGAGAGCAAAAGCGCAGCTTCAAACTTTGCTTCTTTGACCGATTAAAAGCGCTTTTGCATTTCGCTTTTTTCGCTTTTGTGTGTGTGTTTTGCTTTTTCTTTTCTTTTTTCGGTGCGTGGACTCGGTCAATTCTGAACAGTTTGACTGGGCGGGCTGCTGTCAACTTTCAAGTGTTTGCGCGAATGACTTTACGTAACGGTAAAAGTTCATTTTCCCAGCGATTTATGTAAGTGCTAATGTATGTAAGTACATATGCATGTGTGCGTGTGTGTATGTGATATAAATAAGATATAGCAATTAAGTGAGTGAATAAAAGAAAAGTAAGCACCTCTGAATGCGGCTGCTACCCGTTGAACCCAGATGACGTCGCGGCGGCTTGGAGCAAGCGCTCGGTCAGCGCGTTTTGCGGTCCAATGTGCACAAGTTCTTGGCTTTCGTTTTTTGCTCATTTTCACTTTGGATTTTTGTTTAATTTTTATATTTTCTGCGCGAAAAGAAAACTGTCCATTCAGCAGTTGCCGAAAGTTGCGCGACGTTTCAGTTTCGGCGCACAAATGTCGACGATCGCAATCCACTCAACACACTCGACGCCGTAAGCCAGCCTGTGTGTGTGTCGTAGATTTGGATACGCCTCCTTTGGTATGTTGAAAAACGACTGTAAAGTTCTCTTTTTGCCTTCTTTTTACCTTGTAATTATAAACTTCATTTCGCGCGTTCTATTTTTACTTGAGCGCAATATTATTTATATTTGTAGACTCTACTTTTGTTGCTGAAAAAACAAAGCGCGCGTTGTACTTTGCAATGCGATCAGCGATCGCGACGGACGACCGTGCGAAGCCGACAAGCGCAAGCCGTTCGCCTGAATGCACTTTGCAGTCAACTAAAACGTGGCTCTAACGTTGCTCTAACACTACACAAACGGTTAGGAAAAAAGTTTAACTTATTTTATGCGCACACACCACACAAGATCGAGTCGGCAAGTGAGCCGTGCGATCGGCCCGGCAACTGATCTACGAATGGCAGGGGAGTTACGCCGTGTCACATTGTGAACCCGACGCGCCAGCCACCAACCGCCACCGTCACAGCTACAGCCGATATCTGGCGCTGCGTCAACGGCAACAACACAAACACCACCACCGCCACCAACACGAAGACGAAGACGTCATAACGCTTATGAGTGTCGTCGACTGCGATCGCATTGGTACACGAACACAACTGCAGTTGGCTTTGTGCTGTTGTTATCGTTTTTTGTGTTGCTGTTGTTGTTACTATTGCTGTCGTTAGAACTGTTGCTATGAATGCAGCAACGTTTAGAACTAACGTCTGCGGCGCGGCAGCAGTGAGCAGAACGCGAGTCAATTTACCACGTTCTACATAAGCAAGTAATTTCCAATGCGATAGTTCGGTTAAATATCGACGAAGTCCCCATTAGAACTGTGAAATTAATTGAGGAATGACTTCTTGATGCTCCTAGAAGGCGGTTCTGCTCCAAGCAGGTGACTCCTGGGATGATTTCTGCGAAAGCACCCTAGAAGGAACGGTACTAAGCTTTGGTTACTATTACGACGAAATCGGATGATAAATTCAATGATTTCCGACTGAAATGGAAATTAGAAATACTTAAGGAGCTTAAAGACTAACTGGTGCAGGAAGCATAAATTATGAAAGAGGGTAGCATTGATATATGTAGTAGTAGATTGAATATATTGAAAGAAGAGGCTTTAGTTGGAGAGTGGTTGAAGAACCCGTCCATCACAAAACTCTGAAATCAATAAGTACATATTGAAGACCCATCAGACCACCAGAACTACAAGATGGCTTGGAATGTGCCGCTTCTCTAAGACATATTGAATTCATATCAGCGGTCCCTAAAGAAATATCCAGCTTCTTTTTTTCTGCATGAAGAGAAACAAATAGACGAGTAATTAGAACTTCCAATAACCTCCAACAGAGAAGCTGACTAATGTTGGAAATGACAGGCCACTATATGAAAAAGCAGCTCCACGGATTTAAGCAACAAGTGGCAACGCTGTCGGAGCATTCCAGTCACATTTCTTTTCGTCCATACTGAATCATAACCAACAACAAGCGTTACTAAAACGTATCCACAAATTCCCGCTTTATTTACACTTGAATGCAGCAAGAATTACAACAACACAACTACAAATGTACACATTTATAAAAAACAAGAAAATGTTGACTATTTAATTTCCATTTATAACGTTTTTAAATAATTCTGTACTTTTACTAGAAAAGCAAGACTACAAAGCGAGGCGCTGACGCTCCGCTCATACACGCACACACCGAAAATGTGTTTATTCTCTCGCATTTTGTTTGCCCACTCCGCTCATTTGTTTGCACACACTATTCGGTCGCCGTCGCTTGGCCGCCGTTAGCCGCTTGTTGCTCCTCTGCCAACTGATCGCCCAGCGCTGGATGTGCCTGGTCGCTTCAGCCGGCCTCAGGTGCGCGTAACGTCAAACGCGGCGCAACGCAGCGCAACAGCCAATACAATGAGCACCTTTTTAGCACGTACACACACACGCAGACACATGCAGCGCACGCACCGTTTGATTGCAACGCTGATGGATCTCCATGCGGGCCACACAACACCTCGACGCCTTGTTGGCATAGGATTGCGCAAGTGCGCATGTGTACGTGTGTGTGTGTGCGCTTGTTTGTTTATGTCTGGTTGTGTTATATTTCCTTGGCGGCATAAACAGGCAGAGCAACATGCGTTCAAAATATTTTTTTATATATTTTATTTCCTAAACGCTTTCTCGTTATCAGCGAAACTATGATTGTCGCTCCACAGCCAACGCAATAATTCGAAATCCCCGAAAACGCTTGAGAACACACCACAGAGCAGTCATTTCTGTTATTTTCGCGTTTTTGGGTGCACAAATGTGTTGGCTGTCACAAGCCGATAACAGAACGGCACGCTCAGCTGCGTTCGTCTCACATAGCGGAGGCCAATGCGTTAAACGCTAATGTAGTGCGTCACTGCCAAGCGGTTAAATATTGTATTTCCTGCATTTTTTTCGTTTTTATAAAAAAAATCGCTTGAATTCATGTAAATAGAAGAAACTAGCATTACTAGATTTTTATATATAGACCGTTTTCAACATAAACTTCGGTTATTTCATTGAATTTCTTTTGAGGTTTCATAATCGTGATGACCAAGTCTGCTAATTTTGGATTTTAGGCAAAAAAAGCAACATGCGTCATAATGGGTACAACATTAATAAGATACTTAAAGGTTATAACGGGTGATCCAAGTAGAGGAACTTTTTTCAAACGTCTTTTTTTGACAGATGAAGCGTGAGTCGTGTCAAGCTGTCTTGTTATTTTTTTCAGTATTGTTTGGCATTTCATCATGGAAAGACTTTAGCCTGAACAACGTTTACAAATCTTTCAACTTTATTACGAAAATTCACGTTCTGTACAGAATGTGCTTAGCGCGTTTTTCTTAACTTTTGGTCAACATAATCGGCATACTATTCGCCACACCATCACTCATCTTGAGATACAAAATTCATTATTGGATAATATTCGACCGAATAGACTACGTCCAGTACCCAGTGAAGAAAATATATCAACTGTAGCTGAGAGTATACACGAATACCGTGGAAAGTAGATTTGACGCCGTTCGCAGCAACTCGGACTGACGTATGGAACGACTTGCCGCATTTTGCGTCGAGATCTTAAAATAAAGAGTACAAAACAAAGCTTGTTCAAGAACTGAAGCCGCTCGATCTTTCCAAGCGACATCGTTTCGCTCTATAGGCTTGGAAAGTTCAAAGAAGATCCGAAGTTCTCGAGGCAAAATTTCTTCAGCGATTAAGCTCATTTCTGGTTCAATGGCTATGAAAACAAACAAAGTTGCCGCATTTGGAAAGAAGAGCAATCTGAAGAGATTCAAGAACTGTCATTTCGATCAGAAAACACAACGGTTTGGCGGGGTTTGTGAGCCGACGAAATCATCGGTCCATATTTCTTCAAAAATGTACCGTTGAAAACGTGACCATCAATAACGACCGTTATCGCGCCATGGTAGCCGACTATTCAATAATTGAAATAGAAGCTTCTGATTTCGGCGACATTGGGTGTCAACAAGACGGCCCCACTTCTCACACATCGCACCAATCAATGGATTTATTGAGAAAACACTTCGGTGAGTTGATAATCTCAAATTTTGGACTGGTCGATTGACCACCAAAATCGTGTGCTATCAAATCGTTAGACTTTTTGCTGTGGGGATATGTAAAATCTAAAGTTTATGCGGACAATCCTGCTTCGAACTGTCATTCGCCAGTTACCAGTCGAAATGCTTGAACGAGTTATCGAAAATTGGACTCAACGAATGGGACATCTAAAACGTATTTACGGCCAAGATAATAGATCGAGTCTAATGTAAATGTTACAAGGAGAACTGATCGGAATAATGATTTATCAACCTTATAAAATTAAAAAATCTTCTTTTAATATTTAGTTGACTTTACACATATTTTTTGTACGTTCAGAGAGCATTAGCGAACGTAGAAAATTAAAGAAAACCCTACCTATATCATATTATTGATCCGAGTCAACATGGTAAGCATAAAGAAATAGAGAAACCAAATATAAAATAAATATCAAGAGGTACTAATCTTTTGCATATAACCCAAACTTTAAAAATCTCGTAAAGACTTTCCCATTTAAAGTGTTCAGCTTCCACCTAGCCTCATCCACAAACCACGCCTGACGGCCGCTGTCATTATGTTCATTCACTGCCCGCACTGGTCCTCCTCCCACATTCTGCATTGAGCTGATTTGAAGGTGTCCAAATGGCCTTTTCTACCCATTCGAAAGACATTGTAAATAATAGCTGTCTTAGATTCGCTATTTCTTCGGTCGCTTCTGCTCTCTTGTCAAAAAAAATTTAACGAAAAAGCAACAACAAAGTTATCGAGTTGAGTTCATACAAGAGAATATGCGGATGCCTCATTCAGTGCTACCAAGTTTCGTTTAACATATTTCAGAACAGTTTTACTATTGTGAATGGTTCAAATGACAAACTAAACTCCAAATTTCATTTTTCCTAGTACTTTTAAAACATGAGAGCTCAAATAAATTATGGCAATTTATTAAACCAAACTAAAGGTTTTGGCAACAACGTCAATTTTTTCGGTTAAAAATATATTTATCCCCTTACACATGCGTCCGGAGACATGTTAGACATGTCATGTAGCACCTCAAGTGTTGCCCGCTTGTTTGCACATCTGGTATAGTTTGTACAATTCGCTGCAGAGTAACGCTTGGCGAATCGAATACGGATACTATTAAGAGCATTTATTAAACGGTCTGGCTGACGAATTTTGAACAATGATGTGAGCTGCTGGACTACATATAATTTGAGGCACAACTATCGATAGACTGATGTTTATCATATTTACATACATACATTCACATAACTGTTATTTAATGCATTCAACGTTTCACACATAAGACCCTGCTTACTTAAAACTGAAATTAAAAAGTGGCTCAATATACCTTTTTTTGAGGTGAAGATTTGGATCTTAAGCAGCCATGAGAAAATAATCTGCACCAAATACATAAATAACTGCAGACCCAACGTGCAATTGTTCAAATAAACGAAGACTTGATTAAGTCACCAAATATTTACATTAAACGGAGCAGGAAGCCAACATAGAAGCCGATCGATCCGCTGCACTCGCCGAAGCGCTGAGAAGAATGAACGACGATCGGCTATAGAATTGTAGATGAGTGTTTGCGCAGTTATAACAATGTATTTATGTCGAATAACAGTTGATACGGCGACGTACGCACACACATACATGCATACCACACATACATATGTATGAAGATGGGTACACCCATTGGCATTTGTAACAAGCGCGAGAAACATATGTATGCTAACGAACTGCCACGACGATAAATATTTAATTTCTTCAGCTGGATAGTTTGGACATTTATCTCTTTTTTCTGCTATTTGCACACGTTCGATCAACGTACATACACGTTTTGTACTCAAAAACATGTGTCTGTGTTCAGGTAAGCGCTGCAGAGATCAACTGCAGAAGCAACTGGTTAAGCACTAGTTACTAGATGGACTGCGTATGGTTAAAAATAAGGCACTATTCTGAAAATAACAGTATGTATGAATTATCAACTAGTTACTAACTAGTTACAAAGTGTACAAAGTTGATACTAGTTACCTACTAGACTCAGTTAAATAAAAAATTGAGCAAAGTTAGAAAGAATAGTGTTCACAATAGGCATATAACAAATTTTGACGAAAAATTTGGCATACCACCACGTGGTGGCAAATATTGTACAAGTAATGAATATCACTTTTTTAGGTGATTTCGGTTCAAAAACGTTCCGCGCAAAAATGGATTTCTAAAAAAAGTCAACAATTTTTTTTTGTGTTATTATTATATATTATTCTGAAGAAAAATTAGTTTGGGGCGGGTGGGGCACTTCCCTTAGGTCCATTAAAAGGCGTTTGGAATAATAGGAAGATTATTAGTTAAATAAATATCTATTATTATGAAGAAAAACGTGTACAGTGTACAAAACTTTTTTTGTTTTTTTCAGCAGTTCTGATAAAAAACTAATTTCGGTTTGCGCGGAAACTATTTTGCAATTTCGCAAAAAAAAAAAATAATGGGGTTCATACTTTTTTATTCTCTATTCGACTATGGTATTCCGTTTTTAGTATTTGCAAAAATTGTAAAAAGTTATATTCCTAGTGCACAAATGCTTAATCTACTATGTCTACTCCAAATACGCATATGACATGAACTCCGTTTTCCCGACGAAATGGAGTACATACAGTTCTTACTGAAGCACATACTCTTAAGTATATAAAGGTAAATATGTAATTGTGTATGCATCGTTTGGTGGTACTCAAGTAGACAAAATGAGGAAGTAAACAGAAACCGACACAAGGGCCCCAAACTCACATGCACACACCGACGAAAGCACCGCGCACACACACATAACCGTAAAGTGTAAAGTTTGAACGTCACGATGCTGCAGCTAAATCATTTAACACTTTGTCGCTAAAAAGTTAAGAGACTAAATGAGAAAGAAAGAATTCACAAAAAAAAAACTAAGAAATGTTTACGAAAACAACAAATCAAAGGAGGAAAAAGTATTTTGAAATGTTGAAACGATACGAAAATTTGCATGAATTCATGCGTCAAAGCCGTCACCGAAGTGGAGCATTCAGTCGCCAACTGCAAACTGTCTCGCTGCCTCACAAGCTATTGGTGTCGAATTTAGAAATTATTCCACAGATTAATAAAACTAGCAGAGCACATGGTGGTCCAAGCAGACGACGTGTGAAAATGCTCTTAGTAGCTAATCAAATATTTGAATACGGATGGATGTACTACTGTGAGCAAGAAACAGTAAGACTTTGTTCAAGAGTTGTCGGCCAATCCCGCATCGTTTTACGAATAGCTTCGTCGCAAACGACGCATAACACTTAAATAGTGTTCCTTGTTGACAATTTGGCCGGTCGGTCACAGTGCTACACACCTCGATGATCGAAGAAAACTGTCAACATAACCTTGATTTTTGAACTGCTTTGACGAGGTTTTTTCGGCTTCGACTCACTTTTGCACCGATATGTCGTCTGTTTCTGGGTCGTAAGCATAAATCCAAGACTCTTCGCAAGTAAGAATACATTTCATGAAATGATGATTTAAAATGGTTTCCACTGATCGTTTCGATATTCCATCGATGTCAGTAAGATCTCTGACGGTTAATCGTCGATTCTCAAGTACCAGTTGCTTTATTTTATTGACGTGTTGATCATCGTTGGCGAACGTTAATTCCGCAAGCAGCTACCGCTCGCTTCATTTCCCAGCCGAAGAAGCTGTTTTAGCTAATGAGCGTGACACCATACGCCATGCCTGAAGTCCTACAACCTCTCCACCGTCTAAATCCATTGGCCCTGATGGAATTAACATGCTGTTGCTAAAGCACCTAGGCTCGACGGGAGTAAGCTACCTCACAAAGGTCATCGAACTGTCGTGGTCAACGACACACCGATGTGTGGTAAATCGGAAAACCGGTCTCACTCCTAAAACCTGAGAAACTCGCCAATCCCCTCTCCTTTCCCTAGTAGTGAAGACAATTGAGACCTTGTTACTCCCGACCTTTACGCACCCCCTGAGCCTAGCCAACCACCAGCATGGCTTCCGAAAAGTGCACAGCACCACCACAGCAACACACATTTAACGTCATAAACGCCTAGACAGTCAATGGCCTCAACCAAAAATCACCCTGCGAGAGGACAATCCTCGTTACGTTGGACTTGTCAAACGCTTTTCACACAGTTAATCACACATCGCTATTTGAGAACATAGAGAAATCTACGCTCCCTCCAGGGCTAAAGAGGTGAACTATAAACTACTTGAGCTGTCTTCAATCATCCGTATTATTTCGAGGGTGATGTGCTCTCCCCGTTGACGTTTAACTGCTACATCTCGAAACTCCCACAACCAGCAAAGGGAATTTCAGTCGCCTGCTTGGAAATGAACCGCCTCTTAAGAGCTTCAAAAGGTACGAACAACAATACGACTACTGAAACTCCAGTACATTGAAAAAATGAGCGTGAACAATAACACATACACACATGCAACTCATGCAATATGTGTAAATGATCAACCGAACATGAGAATATCAGTTAAATTTAGCCTTTTAGCCTTAAGCAACTCATAGGAACTTTAACAGCAATTTCTGGTAGCGGAATTGGGTACTTAACCGGTGACTTAACCGATAGTGCACTTGCAGCATACTTTTCGGGCGGAAAATGACTACATCGAATTCGGAGAAGAGTCGCCCATAATTGGTGAAAGGCGTACCAACATAAATTCTCGAAACATTGACAACTATATATTTCAGATGGCTAGCTATTGAGGTAATAGAGGAGCCATGAAATAAGAAATACTCCTCTTTTCGATTATAATTTCTTCATAAAAAATATTTCATTCAAATTTATATTTTACAACCGTTAGGTTTCTTCGAAAATGTAGCTTCGTTTGTTTCTGATGTTCTTCTCAATGAACAGTTCTTGAAGTGAAACTTAGCAATCGTATTATAGCCCGACTTATAGCTTATTTAAAAAAGGCTGGTAGATCTATTATAATAATTTAAATTATTTGTAACTTCATAAGCAATAAAAATATCATTTAAATAGCACAATTTTAAATATATCGAAGAAATGAGCAGATAGCACTGAGGTCAACAGAGAAACTATTAAAAAAATACCATAGGGAATATGTGAGCGAACTTTTTGTCAGTTTTGTTGCTAATCTTTTTGCATATTACATACATACATGGATATACATATGTCTATGTATTTGCCTTGGAAAAAAGTCAACAAAATTAGACAAAGGGAAATGAAATCTACTACTCACTTTGTATTTCACAAAAAAAAAGAATATTTGTACGTGTTTGGCGCTTAGTCAGCGAATGAGAAATGAATGAAGAACGAGTGAATTTCATACTGACATTTTTTTGCAAGGGAAAAACATATACATATATATGTATTTATTTATGACAAATTTCGTCGTTGGCTGTAATTCTAGAAGTAGGGGAAGGTGCAAATTACCAGCAAAACACGAGCAGTCCAAATGAAACGCCGAATGTAAAGCTAATTCGCTTCTGCTAACCTAAAATTATTAAATGACTTTGAAGTCTCTTCCTGCTGCGCCGTTGTAGTGTGTTCAAGTCTGTGTGAGTGTATGTATGTGTGTGGAGAAATACAGCCTTTGTCATGTCATCAATTGCAAAAACGATTTTTGTAGTTTTTGTTGGAGTTAGCAAGCAATAGCGAAATGACAACCATTGCTAGAAAAATCAACAATAAAATGTTGTAGTTGACGTTTGCTGATTTGAGTGATTATATGAGGAGTTATTCAGGTGACTTTGCGTTACCCAACAGACTGCAGGTGTGATTGAAACATTGCGGAATGTTTAGCTTTTTAGTTTGAAGAAAATTTCGTTATCCGCACACACACACACACGAGCGCAGTAAAGATACCCGACGTGAACCTGTTCGCTTTCGATTTAATTGCGGCCATTGCTCGGCAAAGCTTGCATTCGTGTTGGTGTCGTTGGGATTATCAATAAAGACAACGCGGTTAACGTTACTTGCATACTTTTTTCTCTCCATTATTGTTCTTGTTGCCCACAGGTTCGTATACTTTTTATATAAAAAGCAGAGCATTTTTGTCGATTTATGAACTTTTTTTCGTTGTTTGCGTTTCGGCGGCGCAGTGCGGAGGTTATTTGCACAGCCTTTCCTTTAAGAATAATGTAATTTTAACGTATCTTTAAGATAATTTTAAGATAAATTTTGACTTTAACGCCTGCTGCTGAGACTCAAACGAACAACTTTTGATAGGTACTTGTCCTAGCTACGATATGCGGTGTGCGACTTGACTAAAGCATGCTTAAGGTGGTCCTCTACCTTCGCGATTTGAAAGAATCGATTTTGTTTTGCATGTTTTTAAAGTGGTTTAAATTAGAAACATGTCCTATCACGCCCCAAACCCGGTAAACGCTCTTCCATTCTCTCCATTCAGACAGCTTTACGAGTAAACGCGCTGTTTTCAAAACTATAGTTTTTTTGCGTTTTGGCACGGTTCTGACAAAACTTTGAAAAAATATTCGAAAGTAAACAATCTCTCTCCATCGAAACAATTTTCAGATTTCGAATATTTTTTCAAAGTTTTGTCACCAAAACTAGTGCCTACTTTGACTTTACGAAACCTTAGTCAAGTAAATAATGCTCTATGGTGTACCATATTCGTCTGGCGGAGGGCGCTCGAATTGGCTACCCTAGCTAAAAAGCTTCAACGTGTCCATAGGTGGGTTCTGATCGGCATCTACGGTATACTACGAACTACAAAAGGTGCTTTAAGCTCATGTAAAGGGGTTCGAACAAAAAGACGTCGAGATTCCTCCTTTAACTGGATTCTTGAAAACTTGCATCACTACATCGCAGAGGTCACTCGTGCCGGCTATTTTTCTGATCACATACTGACGAGGGAGATGTAGATGGGGAGAAATCGCTGAAGAAGAAACAAAGTGAGCTTTTTCGCGGTTGGGTCGTAGCTAGGAGGGAAGCTTGGAAGGAGAGCTTTCTGCAAGGAGCTTAAACGCATTTTTTCTCACTTGCAAGTGAATATAACCTCTAAATCTCTTTATAACTTCTTCATTTACCGCTCAGCGTCTCGACACTTCTTAAGGTTTAGGGTTTCAGTAAGACACGGCCAACAAATAACAGCCGAAACTTGGCAAAGTGCAAAACCAAAAGAATGCGCGATTTCATTCTCGACTTGCGTAATTGCCGCTGAAGGTCACGTGGAAATTGTGTCAGCGTGCTGTGCGCAGTGCGCAGTGGCACAAAAAATGGCGCTGAGAACGAAAATGGCCAGGTAAGTGGCGTGAAGTGCGGCTAAAGCAACACGAGCTGAGCGATTGCCCCAGCTGATACAAGCGTGCGCTGTAAAGCACCCGCATTGCAGGCGGAAATGCAGCGCTGGTGACAATTGCACACACACACACACATGTGCGCATGCGATGCCGAACGTGCTGGCAATGCGATTTGAAGCGTTTTCAATTTTGAGTTTTTCTGCTATTTTTTTTTTCAATTTGCACTTGCACTTTTGTATTTTTCTACAATTTTTTCTTGCTGTTTTTGTTGTTGTTGTGCAAAATTGTTTATTGTTTCGTTTTAATTTCGATTTCCACAATTGTGAAAATGTGATTTGCCATTTTGCCATTGCAATGCAATTGTGACGGTAATTTGACAATTATTATAACAACAACAACAATAACAAAACGGCAAAACTGCAGCAAACAGCTGCTGCTGCCATTTTATTATGAATTTTTACTTCACTCATTGCACATGCATGCTTCTGTTGTTGGTGTTGTTGTACTTACGACTGTCGTTGTTGCTGGTTATTTATTTATTTTCTTTTTTGTTGTCGTTGTCGCGTAGAAACTTGTAAAATATAATTACGGGTGTACGACAAAAATGCAATGCATTGCATGCAAATATTGCGAAAACAACAAAAGCTAACGCAACAACAACAAATACAACGGCAGTAAGCTGTCAAATCTCCCAAAATGATTGTCCACTAATTTTCATGTTGGCATTCAATCTGCTGCCGCACCGCGCTATTGTGACGGAAAGTGAACAAGTGGGGTAAAGGGAGGAAGGAGAGGGGGAAGGAGAGGGGGAAGCAGCGTGTGGAGTGGTAAAGCGTAGCACAGTTGACAAACTTTTATATGAAATTGTATTTGCAATTGTTGGGAAGAAATGAGCTGAGCATTTCGTAAAACCAGCACAAGGTTGCTCAGAGCAGCTGCGTGTTTCATTGCGTGACAGAAAAATTCACGCAGCACTCAGCAATAAACTGGCATGAGATCAAAGTAGTTACACACTTTTCGGAGTAATGAATGAATGATTTTAACGAATGACTTTTTCACGAAATTAGAGTTTTCCTAGAAATGGATCAAAACGATCCGAAAATGGAACCAATTGCCTTTCATACAAAGGTATTCTTCCAAAAATATCGAATCACATATAAAAATGTTTGCATACAAGAATTTGATTTTGATATTTCAGTTTGTATGGCAGCTATATGCTATTAATTTCGACAAATTCGCAGGTCCTTGTGGAGAAAAGAATATGTACAAATTTTCAGATCGATTTCTAGAATCTTTCACACGGCCTATTTTATATATCTGGTTATGGGCGTGGCGACTTAAAATGGGGCCACAACCAGCTTAGTTCTTACACATCAGCATTTGAGTGGACATCTTCAGTTTAATTTTCTAGTCTCGCCATAAAGTCGAATAATATTATATAAGCGCCTGCAGCCATTAGCAAGCGTGTGACGCGCATGAAGCCCCCGCCAACGCTGGAAAGTAGGTTAATTAACCGAAATTTGCTCGTGCAAGTGTTTTTTTTTTTTTGTCAACTTTAATTGCGTTTAATTGCAGGTGTCTCGATATTTTGATAATCGCCAACACCAATAACTACCTCTTTACTTAATGGTGCGTTCACACTGCGCGTTTGCGCTTCACGCGTGCGCTTGACCACTCACCGCGAGCAATTTGGACCGCATGCCATTTACATGTATGTGTGTATGTGTGTGAGCGTGTGTGTTTCATTAGAGCGTAATCTGATTGCATTCTCAATTAAACACAAATGATCGGTGGCCGCGCTGCTTTGCTGCGAAAATGAATGAAACATTAGTCCACCGATCATTTTGCGCCGCCGCGGCTTTCGATGACGCTGCCTAAATTGTAATTGCGCTGGCAATTTGGAGAGGCGGCAAGCTCCACGCTTCGATGTTCAGCAAAGAACGCTTTTTAACAACATTTATTTTTATGCACTTTTTATAGGCATTAGAGACGGTTTTTTGTGTTTGTTGCTTTTTTGTTTTTGCCTTTGTGAGTTAGTCACTAATTTCGAATGCTAACTGAAAATCGAAATTTGTTCGACAGCGCCAGCATGGCGTGCTTCCGGCATTTGTGTATCGATCACGTTTAATCTGCCCCATTGTCGGTGTTGTTGTTGCTGTGCCCATCGGTGATCCGCTGTGTTGTTGTTGTTGCTGCCGTGAGCGCTCTTGGCCGCAATTGTCACTTTTTGTCGCCGCGCAGCTAACCCCTAATTAGTTCACGGTTACATGCAAGCGCACAAAGCCACTTTGCTACGTGATCATCCGAATCCCCTCACCCCCTCTCCACCACTTTGCTACCAATACGTAGCAATACAAAGTTGGTTCATTGATTCTAATGCCAATGCATTTTTTTGTAAGCGCAATGTATTTATAGCGTTAGTGTTGTTGTTGTTGCCCGTTTTGCGCACGCTTACTTTGTCGTTGCTTCCACAGCGTTGCATGCTCAACTGATCATCACCGGGCTATTATCAACGCCAAGATCACACATCGAACATGGAAGCACGCACACACACATATTTGTCACACACATATGAATGTGGATGTGTGTGTACTTATTGCCTCTCACTGGGCAAATAATTGACCAAGTCCATTATAGTCGATACATAATTAGATTTTTATTAAAATCTTTGCTTGCGTACACAAACTTTTGAAAAATTGAGGGGTTTGAATATCTCCTGAGTTAGCCTCCTTACCATTAAACAATCCAAGAAGTAAGTTACATACAATTCTAGCATCGTTCTATGATGGGAACCAAAAATCTTTACATTTTTTCCGCATAGAATTTCTAGCTACCGATCATAGTTTCCCAGTGACCACTAAACGAGCACTGAGAGTTAAAGTCCAACAATCGGGTCTACGTAATCGGAACGGACTCGGCCAAGGACTGCAATTCTTCAGGAATGCTTTCCGCCGCTACAACTACAACAGTTAAAGTCCACCGTGCACTTTATAACTGTTTAAAGTCGAGTGGTTTATAATTATAGCGGGTGGTCCAATCAGAGGTCCTGTTATCAATAGCCATTTTTCGACAGATCACGCGTAAGTCGTGTTAAGCTGTCATGTTATTTATGCTCAGTATTGCTTGCCATTTCATCATGAAAAGACTTACGCCTGAACAACGTTTACAAATTGCTCAACCTTATTACGAAAATTTGCCATTTCTAACGAATGTGTTTCGTGTGCTTCGCTCAACTTATGGTCAATATTATCGGCCTACTGAGCGTACTATTTGCAACACCATTACCCATCTTGACACCCAGCATTCAATACTGAATAATATTTGAACGAATAGACCACGTCCAGCATAGAGTGAAGAAAATATAGCAGCCGTAGCTGAAGAGTGCACGAATATCGTTGAGAGTCGTTTCGGTGCAACTCGCACTGACATACGAAACGACTTGGTGCATTTTATGTCGAGATCTTAAATTGAAAGCATACAAAATACAGCTTATGCAAAAACCGAAGCCTCTCGACTTTTCCAAGCGACATCGCTTCGCTCTATGGGCCATGGGCTTTCAAGAAGATCCGACGTTTACGAGCTAAATTTTGTTCAGCGATGAGGCTCATTTTCGGCTCGATTGGTATGTAACTATGCAAGACTTTCGCGTTTTGGACGAAGAGCAACCTGAAGAGACTCAAGAGCTGCAATTTCAACCAGAAAAAAACAACGGTTTAATCTGGTTTGTGGACCGGTGGAATCATCGGTCCAGATTTCTTCAAAAATGATGCCGGTGAGAACGTATCCGTTATCGCGCCAGGATAACCGACTATTTGTTGCCTGAAATTGAAGCTTGTGATCTCGGCGACATTTGGTTTCAACAAGATGACACCAATTCCCACACATCGCATCAATCAATGGATTTATTGAGAGAACACTTCGGTGAATTGCTAAATAATTCAAGCGGCGAATCAAACGATAACGAACTGTGTAACTCATTTTCACTTAGACAGCACTTTACAGATTTCTTTAGAAAGGTGGCACAGTAGTCAAAGAGTTAAGGGATAAAAAGGAGATTAAAATTTTAAATAAAAAATTTTAAGGTAAAATATTTTACAAATTTCGCAGCTTCCCCACAATTATAACACTAAGTCGAAAGGAATACGCCCAACTACGTAGGAGTGGGAAAATGTCTAAAATTGCATGTTCTTAACCTCCAATGAAAACTATGCTTTAAGTTCCTTAAGTTCCATTGGAAACTATGATTTAGACTGCAATGAGAAATTTTCAGTTAGACTTATCTGGCAACTATACAATTCAATCAAGATTTTGTATAAGATTGGACCATGGAAAAAGTAACTAGGAATTGGGTTTGGTAAAAAAAATATTTAGCAGATTGGAATTGACTTTACTTTATTCTAAAAAAAAAACGATATATTCCTTATCTAACTAAAATATTAAATAATAACTTTTAGTTTCATTATTTTTACTTTTTTTTAATTTTTAACTTAATTTTTATTATTTTCATAATTTTTTTTTTAATTATTAAATTCATATTATTTTCCTTATTTGACCAAAATATTTTAAAATTTTATTTATTTACAATTAGTTGTCATTATGATTTTATTTTTCTTAATACTTTTAATTTTTTCTTATCCTTTTTTTAATTATTAATTTTTATTAATATTTTTTATATTTAATTTTTTTTTAATTATTTTTAATTATTAAATTCAAATTATTTTTCTTATTTAGTCAAAATATTTTAAAGTTTTAATATTTTGTTTATTAAAAATTAGTCGTCATTATTATTTTAATTTTCTTAAGAATTTTAATTTTCTTTTATTATTTTTTTTTAATTATTATTTTCCTTATCTAAAAAAATTAAATATTCTAAAATTTTAATTCATTTCATTTTTTTAATAATTTTAATTTTCCTTTTATTCTCTTTTTTTAATTATTAAGCTTTTTTTTAATTTTTTATTTATTAATTGTTAACAGTTTTTTATAAAATATTGAAAATGGATATAAATACAAATAAATTTTTTAGAACTAAGTTGCAATTATTCAAAAACAATTTTTTTTTGGAAATAAATGGTTTAAACAAAAAAATAATGAATTTTCTTCAGAAAACTTACCCCTCAGTCACAGTGCAGTATTTCGAAAAGCAACAACGCGATTACGACATGAATTTAGTAAACAAATTGTATGCGGCTTCGAGTGTTGCACAAGTTATGCGCGATTACAAAAGCAAAGTAAAGTAAAACTCACGACATTTAAAATGCAAATCGCGTACTTTTTAGGCCGGCGAAAATTCCCATTTCTTACATTTTTTTGTTTGAAAACGATGACAACAACGAAAAGCAACGATAAAAGTGAAGTCAGCTAAGTCGGCGGCGACGAATGCAACCGTGAAGAAAATTTGCACTTTATGCGGGTGCACGGCTGGTTCGCTTCGCCTTGCAGCTCCGAGGCGGGTCGCTGAATATTACTTTCTAACTGAATGCCGATTGCAGCGGCATCGTAGCGACAACAACTGCTGAATTAATTACTGTAATGAAGGGAAATCCAGCAGGTGGTTCACCTTTTATACCCACACAGTTCGCCCTCAGTGCCCCGACAATCTGGTATATAGCGTACTTAAATATATAGACCGACTCTTATATACCTATTGACGGACAACCACCGTCGCACGTTCCCCACACGACACACACGCGCATGTTAGTGGCAGCCAAAGGGGTGGCTAGCCGGCATATGGATATCAAAACGCTGGAACTGTCCAACTCAATGGGATCACAAATACATTATCGCCGCGATAACGATCTGCCGTGGAGCGGAGGGGCAGCTGCGCAGTCGGCGGTGCGCGTGGATGTTTTGCATACACAATTAGGCAAGATAAGGAGCCAGCAATAATAGCGCACTTTTAGGCGCTCACAGTGGTAGGGGATGAAAGGAACGCTGTCTGTTTATCAGCTAGGCTGCGATAAGCTGATTGTGGCAGATGCGATCGATACTCGTACATGATATGATGGCGAATGAGCCGAAAGGGGTCGTCGATGGTGACAATCGGCAAAAACAAATTGTATTTTAATGCCGGTGTAGTTATTATCTACGAGAATGAAAGGTGGAGGTGTCACAAAATGGCGTTTTTCACCTTTCAAATAATAAAAGCTGCTGGAAACTTTTTAAATGCTTTGTTGGATTACAGGTTATGAAGAGAAAAACAGTGTGGACTTTTGACTGGAGGGTTGTGCAATGTATAACGGCATAATTCTGCCGAGTTGACAGTCCTTGGCCGGGTCTGCTCCGGACCGTCGTGGGAACGGAAGATTGTAGAAAGTTAGGATGTTGTTTTTGGAGAGGCAGAAGAAGTAATTTCGAGGAAAAAAAACCGAATTAACAATTTTTGGCCCGATAAAAATCCGGGTCTGATCCGCTTACTTAGACACGACAGTCGCGGGAACGAGGAAAGTTAGGTTGTTGTTTTAACGGTTATCAGTTCCCGTTAGGATGGAAAGGGTTATCCAGGTTGTCGTCGACGTCATCTAGCAGGAGGCCCAGGAAACGTGTTGTTTCGACGGAGTCGGACTAAAGGGAAAGGGGTGTTAGATGAGTGGGGTTGGCAGGGCATGCAAAGAGGTGGCCAGTGTCATGCGGAGACTCATTGCATGCAGGACATATATTGGATATGTCGGGGTCTGTTCTGCACATGTAGGAGTTTAACCTGCTACAGCATCCAGAACGAAACGAGAGTTAGGTCGATAGATCCTGTTAGGAGATGTTTTAACGGAGTCAAACAATAACAAAAGGGGTATTAAATAAGTGGTTAGATTCATTCAAGACATATGGAGTTAGAGTCAAGTTTGGATAAGAAAGCGTAAAATGTTCTACCATATCCAGATCGGGAAATACTAGAAGAGGAGTTCGGTATCTTAACTGGAAGTTATAGTACATATTCTGGCAAGAAATTTCAATTTCCTCATAACAGTAGTAGTGTTCGGAAAGAAGAAGCAATATATTCAATTAATCGATGTGAGGACGTAGCTCACGAAGGGAAAGATGTCTGTCTCCATTTTGCACGGCGAATTTACTGTAAAAAGCGCTGTTGTGGTACAGTTGTGCAAGCAATAAACCGTTAAAATATAATAGGGGATTGATTTTATAGACAAATATTATTTTATCTCAGCATGAAGAGGTATTGATAAACGAAAAATGTCAGTCCTTCATATATTTATTACACTTATGTATATATGTATGTACAGACATACATGTATACAAACGTATATGATATATACATTACATACAGATTTACTCATATCGACCCATTTCATATTTAGCTCTTATGTAGAGGACTGCAATTTATTTAACGGATCGACTTAGGTAGAAAAAGAGTACTTAGTCTGTAAGTTTGTATATTTGCATACACATATGATATATAGAAAGGGGTATGGATGTGCGATTATGTTATACATATGTATATAATTTAACTTAGAATTTATATTTATACTTATACATATAATATATTATATACGTACATTTGTATGTGACCGCGTTGAATGCTTATCGGCAACAAAAGCATATACGGCAAAGATAAAATTATGTATCGTTTTATGAGCGAGTGGATATAAGCACAAACATAACACATTGCACATTCAAATGCCATACGAATGAGGCTCATTTATTTACATATTTGAGCATATGAAATGAAAAAGTGGATTTTGTTGTGCCAGGTAGGTACTACCTGACGCCACAGACTTGGCTAAGGATGTGTTGAAAGATATCGCTATATGGTATTTCACCTTATTTTTTTATTGATTTAAGGGGCGATGAAGTGAGTTGGACTGATTCGGAACGCCAGTTAAACCGCGTTACTATAAACTACTGCCGGTACAACGTCGACGCTCTTTGGTTTATCGCATTTGTGTTGTTATAAGCGTCACAGTGTAGTTGTTTGCATTCGTTCTTTAAGTCATATCACTATTCAAATATTAGCTTAGGGATATAGGAGAGCAGCTTTATACATAATTTTGTATGTATGTTTATATATACTTATATAAAACAACCATAGATTTGCGATAGCTGTTGCCGCACCCCCGTTAAAATTGGCGAAAATAAAATGGTATAAAACACTGCATATTGAATTGAAAAATAAAAAAGAAATACAATAAGGCTAATGTACATAAGTAGCCTTATATACATACATATATCGAACATTACTAAAATTTTATACAAATTTAAAAAAGAGGGTCTTAAAGCATTAACCACAGCCGACGGTAATCCTCTACAGTTAAAACTATTCCATTCTTTTGTATAGTGTTTCACTTACCGATTTCGAAGTACTTGCAGATCCACCTCCACTATCGGCGATTTTCGTTTGTAATTCATTAATTTGCTTGCGCAGTAAAGTGATCTGTAAAGAAGATAAATTTAATTTAGAACATATATATATATGTATGTGCATGTAGGCAACAATTTAGCGAAATAAAGTAAATTTTAGAATAAATAAAAAATGCCCATATTTTATGATTACACGTATGATACAATTTTATCACCAAATATTCAATGTTATTACTACAATACGACTACAATTATGTAGAATCTACTTTTTTAATTAACAGAAACAATACCTTGTCTCTAATGGAGTATAAGCTATTGTAAATTTTTTACATATGAAAAATGTAAACAAAATTATTCAATACATAATATTTTTCAAAATATTCATATAATTTGCCGAATCACTTTTAACAACTAATAATCGCAGCACCTTTGTGCCTACTACTGTCTACTTACTTCGATGTCCTTTTCATTGCATAATTTGTTCAGTTGCTCGTTTTCATTGTGTGTATCTGCAAGCAACTCAACTGCGGTCCGTGTCTCACTTTCTGGACCACGATATTCTTCGTCCCCTGGACCTGCTGTCTCAGCAAGTACCTCCTGAGCCAGTGTCGTGAGTTGGCCTTTCAATGTATTTAGACTGCTGTTGAGCCAAGACATATTTTCAACTGCACTATAAAGTGTATAATTATCGAACTATTTTGTTTCCTTTGTTTACACAATAAAATTTTGTGTATTTTAAATAGTTAATTTATTTATTTGCGTTTTTACGTTGACAACTTGGCAAAAATCGCTTTTTCGTGTATTTTGTTTTTGTTGTTGCATTCTAGCTGTCAACAATCAGCTGGTAGTAAACGTTCAAACTCTGTTCGATTTGTTTTAATATTGCCTACACTGTGAAAAATTATTAAAATTATTAGAGGGAATCTTTTAAGACTTTCACCCCTTTTAGAGCACCATAGCATTCATCATTGGAAAGTAAAATAAATAAGTTATACTTATCGTACTGCTATTCCTGATAAAATAAATTAATCTGGGTTTCCACGGTATACTCATTTATTCATTTATAGGTTTATTTAATATACCATTGATTTTTTCATACATAGGTTCAGGAAACAAATATTATCAACATATGTTGCAAATCATTTATTCTACACGAAAATTGAACAATTTGAGATAGTTTTCCTCAACTTCGCTTGACACTTTGCTCGTAGATATTATTCAAAACGGTCGAGCTTGTGAACTGAAACCTAAACCGACACCACGCATTGTATGAGTAGCTTGACGTGCGACCTCATACTGCTGCTCCATATTTGAGAACATTACCTCCCTCGTTTTGACATCTGGCGCCACCGACGGAACAGCCTTTTGTTCGACCACTTCTTCACTCTTCGAAGGACCGCTGCCTTTAATGCCCATTAGACGCATAAATTTGGATGCAACTTTCCCGTCGGTATCTTGCGAAAATTGTGCATTGCCCCATTTAGCCGCAGTATCTTCTGCTTTCTTTGCTCCCCATAAAAGTTTGCGTTTCTGTACTTGCTCAGCATATTTGTTTGGATTTATAACATTAGGGTTATAGTAACTAGGTAGTTGGATGACCGCTGGTTCACCGCCATTATTCGAGGAGGTTGAGGGAACTGGTGCAACGGCAATTACGTTTGGCTGCTTTGGCGCAGTTTCATTTAAGGGCAAAGCCAACAGTGCTTCTGTACGTGCGCTGGGGTGTAAAGACTGAGCATCTTTTTCTTGTGATGTATGACTATCCGGATGTATTTTACGCTCCATTGCTTGAGCTGATAAACGCGCTTTTTCTAAAGCAAATCCTTCACGATCGCGGGAATCAGAACGTCCCGGGGTAATAGAACGTGAACGTGAACGACTGCGATGACGCGGATATGACTTTTCATCGTGTCCCGAACGCTTACTGTGGTAATGACGTTGCCCAGTTGAAGGAGACGGAGAGCGAGAGTTGCTGCGGCGGCGATAGCGACTACCAGAATGATCATAATGCTCCGTATGTCGTTGATCGACTGAGCGGTTGTGATGTTGTTGACGAAATGAGGAAGGACCCGCATTTGTATTAGAGGAATCATGTCGAGGTCGTTCATCGCGAAAACTACCTCCATAGCGATTGTTTTTGTACGAAGACGAGGGCCTGCTACGATCATCATCACGAGGTGGTCGCCGATTATCAAAGTTATCACGTTCTCGCTTATGATCACTTTGGTAATCCCTTGTACGCGTGCGATCATTCTGAAAATTTACAATTAATTTCATGAAATAATTTAATATAATGAGAGAATACGTTACCTTATAGTCATAACGACTGTGATCTTTTGAATAACGAGCATCTCTCGATTCCCTCTCTTCTCTATGGTCACGTACATTGTCGCGACTTTCTCTCCTATTATCGCGGATATCTCGCTTGTTGTCTCGACTGTGGTATGTTGATGATGTTGGTCTCTTACTGCTCTGCCTTTGTGTGTCCTGGAAGAGAAAATTGTGTACATAGAAACTGTCAGGTTATTATATGACTTCGCTCTTTTCTATTAAAAGTCTACAAAAGGTTATTCTAATATACGTCTAAACCTAAATATATACGCTTAATATCTGTTACGTTTTACCCATGCCCATCAAAATGTTTTATGTAGATATATTGTTTTTGTATTTTTTTTGTTTTGAATGTATTCTTTAGTTAATTAAATTTCCTGCAACAAAAAGTAAATTACTGATTCTTTTTTGTTAATTTGCATATATACTCACGTTCGTTTACAGCTCAACTCCTACACAGTAAAGTTAAGTATGTAATGGAAACACACATAGAAAAAGGCTCCTTCGTATTTTTTTCGCATTCCTATAAAAAATGTTAGGGTCTTTTTCTTTCTGGCGGAAAATTTTAAGTTACACTTTTTATTCGTGCGCTCCTTTCAGGTCGCCGGGCATAAATTTGCTTTTGGCGCACGACCAAACCAGGGCTGCGGCTGGCTTGATTTATAGTTATGTATGTAGGTGTGCGTGCGTACAGATGCAGATTGTAACTTTTCGACTTTTTATATATAACAACAATAACAAAAGTGGATAGTTTGTTAATTAAATGATTTTAATATAAAATTAAAGCTATGTATTTACAAAAAATAATAATGGGAATGCCTATTGAACAAGCGAAATGAGGTAACAATAAGCGGAGCCCGGAAACTATTTTTTCATATTGCAAGGTCATTTCGACTTTGCTTGCAACCCTACAACAACCAACCCAAAACAAATTGGCGAAAACTTTTTATTGAACCTCTTATTTACCATAATATGTAGGCATACAAATGTATATGTAATTGTGTAACTACTTTAAATATATTTTTACGGTTTGAAATTTGGACGAGATATATCAATGTAGTATGTCAATACAAAGGCATATGGTGTTAAAAAAATATTATTTTTGTTTTTAATTCTAGATGTAGCGAATAACGTAAACGTTCATTTTACATCGTTTAATAATTATAATTGTTAAGAAAATTTAATTTGTATGAATTAATTTCTTATAACGATATTTTTGATGTATTAGATAACGCTAACACATTTTGGACTTTATAAATCCTTTCGGTGTACAGATATACATATCTATACACGTAGCCCTAGTTATTAAGAATCTAAGATTAAATATAAATAGTACATGATACTTAATAAATTTAAAAAGCACATCGGAGTGCAATTTGTTTATGAAAATAATAGACATATGTTTACCTCGTCTCTGTAACTGCTATTGCGTGCAGGTGGTGAACCACGTTTACCCCCACGACTACCGTCCCCAATCATTATGGCTACACCTTCGTAGGAACGCCTTGTTCTGCCAGGACTGCGACCACCGCTTCCGCGTTCAGCCTAAAGGAATTTGGCAACTAGTCATAAACAGCAAACTATGTTATTTTCTTTAAACTTAATATATTGCTAGTTAGCAGTAGTATATTAAAAAAAAAACTTGCTTTATTCTATTATTGGTAAAGGACGTATACACACATAGAACACATTTTTCATCGTCGCCATTTTCCCCATACGTACTTTTTTACTTTACTTTGCAACTATTTACTATATGCATAAGCATTTATATACTTACAGTTATATGATCCATTGTCTCCTCCTGTTCGTCTTCACTACTGTAATTAACAAGTCCTTCCATGGATATTAACAAATAATTGCAATAATAAAAATCTTGCGATTTTTCTATCCTATAAGATTAATGAACGAAGCCTTTGACAATTAGACATTAATCGATAATTTTGCACTGTTCGTATTCTATACCCCAAAGTTTATCGTTGCCACTTAATTATATTTATCAAATGTATGGAAGGATTTTTCCTGAGTTCGTATAAAAATTTATAATTTACCACTATTTTTCAAGATGTAAATCGTTCTCCGAGAATGTGAAATCTGTAAACAAATGGTTTGAGATTAATGTGCAGGTTTATTCAATAATTTTTTGGTTCCATAATTAATTGTTTACGTATGGTAGTTGTGAGAAAATTATTAATCACTTTAGTGAATTCAAATTTCTATGTTTCTATATAAAGTATGGATGCTATGTCATCCTGTTTTAACGTCAGTAAAACAAAATTCAAGGATATCGGAAAGAAGTAGGGTGCCGAAAACATATGGTAGCACAATTTATATGTTAGTAAAGATATATTCCGCGCGCAGTTGGCGAAAATATCTTTGTTAATTCCTTCTATATCGCTTTTCTTGTTTGTGAGTTAAAAATTCTTGTTTGATATGATTTGTGCAGTTAACTTTTTAAGTTAAATATTGAAAATGTCGAACGATCCAGATTTTTTAATGGCGCTTGAAATGCAAAAGCGATGGAATGCCGAATCAAGCACAGATTTGAATAGTAGCGATGGCAGCGTATGTTTTTGGCGTAATCTTGCTATACGATTTTTAATGTCTTCCCTTCTAGGAACCGGAGATTGTCAACTTCAGTATGCCACCGCCTTCCAAGAAACCTTTACGTATAAAGCGTAGCAATCCGACATCAAACCAAGACGAAGATTACTTAAATCGTACGCAAAATCTTGTACACCCTCAGTGGGAAACGCTGGATCCTACACCAGATATATTCGCACTGTTTGGCGCTTTTGATGATAAATTTTTTCAAAGTCGCTTGAAATGTGTGACCCTGGAATGGAGTAAGCGCATGTATAGCTGTGCTGGAATATGTTATTCGCGGCGCAATCGTTTCGGTATGGATATCACTATCCGCTTAAGTGAACCTCTGCTCAAGTTAAGACCACGCAAAGACTTGGTTGAGACTATGTTGGTTTGTAATGCTGGATACTTGATTGTTTCAGTAAAAATTAAACGATTTCTTCCAGCACGAAATGATACATGCATACTGTTTTGTTTTGAATATACGGGAAGGGAACGGCGGTCACGGTCCAAATTTTAAAAAGATCATGTATGCAATAAATAAAGTGGCTGGTACCAACATAACAGTGAGTATATGTGCATAATGTTTCGTATCAGTGCTCTTACTTTACGTTTTTTCTTTAGGTATACCATACATTCCATGATGAAGTAGATGTTTACAAACAACACTGGTGGCGTTGTAATGGAAGTTGCCAAAATCGCGCCCCATTTTTCGGTTATGTGAAACGTACTTGTAATCGAGCTCCTGGTCCCAATGATCAGTGGTGGGCAGCTCATCAGGAGTCTTGTGGTGGCACTTTTATGAAAATTAAAGGCCCGGATAAACCAAAGAAGCAAAACGCCTCAAAAGAACCAAAGCAACCGCAAGGAAAAGATTTGCGGACGTTCTTCCCTTCTACAAACAAACAGATAAGCTCTACACCAAAACTGTCGGACGCTAATAATGTGAAAGGTTTTAATAATGGAACTTCTGGTTTTGGTGGGGTTAAAGGTGTGTGTTCAAATTATTCGCTCCCTATTTGCGCCTGCAAAGCTTTCATTTTTTTTGTAGGCCCTATCAAAACAAACGGCGGCGGTACCCTTCTTCTGAACCCTAAGACAAAGGCACCAGTTACGAAACCAATTGATCGCCAAACATCTATAACCTCCGCTTTTCCACCGTCCTCTTATCCAGGTCTATCGAGTGATCCGTTTAATACAAACACAATTTCTGGGTCTAATAAAACGCCAATTCGGCATACGTCAGCAGGTGGTAACTTACGAAACGTTATTGGCTTTGCGAATCTAAATGGTAGTCCTGGCGCCCCTAGTGGTGCCGCTGGCCGCGTTAATGCGAGTAGCAGTTCAAATGCCGCTTTCAGTGGTAGTGGTTGCCAAGTGGGAGCCACAAGTCATTCGAGCGCTAGCTCCAAAAATAATTCAAGTGGGGATGTGGATCGTAATCATCTACGTGAGTTGTGGTTAAAGCGTTTCGATAAAAATAAAACAAATAGAAGTTCAGATACCACGATAGAAAACAATAAGAAAAATTCTCGTTTCCTTGAAAGCGATGCAGAAGCGCCAGCAGGTGAGCGAACTGTACAATTATTTTCAATTGATCTTATAAACCATTATTTTTTATTTAAGGTGATGGAAAACGTAGACGCCTGTCTAACGATGGTTTGCAAACAGTTGACACATCAAAGAAACCTAAAACTGAGGATTGGCTAGTTTTAGACGATGATATAATGTTAAGAGATACGCCTACGGAGACTATTGCCATTCTCTCGGATGATGAAAGTGAGTCCGATGACAACGAAAACGGTTTTGCGGTTGAACTGCCGAAGCGGTCCACCCCACTAACGGCAGATGAACGACATAAAGTTATTAAAGAGGAGATTCTTGAAGACACTGATGATTTGTTGGATGAGGATATCATCCTTATTGATGATGAGTATGATGATAATGCTCAGGACGACAATAATGAGATGGCTAATATATCAGCTGCTGCGGAATTAGCAGACACTTCTGTGATAGATGAATTCTTTGGCGACGATACAATGTTGAAGGATTTCAACAGAGAAAATGACGTCAAACCTTCTGGGTCTTATCATTTTCCCAACCCTAACGATGACATCATTACCTGCCCAATTTGTCAAGGTAAAATGAAACGCTGTTTATTCGCTGACCATATGGACGGTTGTACTGGCATAGCGATTAAAATTGTTGCACCCAAGCATTTCCTGAAAAAGGTAGCATCTACATCACGACCATTAAACCCAACGCGCACACCACGCCCTTCACGCAAAGATATTCTTCGAAAAGCAGGTTATTCCGAACAAGATTTGATTAACCTTACTTCGACAAGCGATGATGAATTTTCCAGTAGCAGCAATAATATCGATCAAAGTTCACCGGACAGGCCAGAGACCAATTCCACAAACGCTGGCTGGAGTCCAGAGGACATGGACACGAGGTTATATCGTCAAAGAAATATTCTAAAAAGTACAATTCAGTGTCCTAATTGTGGAAAAGAAGTTGAACAAGAGACTATCAACGATCACCTTGACGATTGTCTCTCTCCCTAGTTGATTTAAATTTTATGTGTTTATTTTTATGTTTTTTTTTTTACAAAATTTTGTTATGCTAAAGTTCTTCATAATTACTTGTACGGCATCATTAGAACTTCCAGGCCTTGCTTTTCACCTAATAAATTATACATGTTCACATAATTTTTCCGAAGTACTTTACATTGTAGGCGTTTTTATATTTTTCAGCTAGCGCCGGCCATTGGACCACCAGTAAGTCAAGAAGAGGACGAAGCAGTTTACCGCTAAGTGAAAGTGTACGTACTCTGCACCAACTCTCCACAAAGACGATTTTAGTTGTACTTGGCAAGCGCCTAATTTGTCTGCAAATATAAGTTGCAATACAAAATGGTACACAAGTCCCTGGACCGTTACAAAGTAATAACTTGGGTTGACCACTCCAAACAAGCCAAAAGCTCCATAACAATGCCCAAAGAGTTGTAAATACACTGCTGAGGTAGCTCTGTCCCACTTTGCGACTACGAGGTACATAAATAAATGATGTATCGTCTAGTGCCACACCAACCTTTTGCATGGCACTGGTTATTCTGCTTCGGGAAGTGATATCGTCGTTGGCTATAATATATCGGACTGGGTTGTAAATTTCCTTGCCTCTAGCGGAAGTTAGAAGCGCCATATTTATAGTGCACATTTCGGCGGTGTGTCCTCCAGAACCCAATACAATAAAAACAGGATACTTGGTCTCATTTTGTTTATTTGGCGAAGTCATTTCACTAAATTGTTTTCCCTTTTTTTAGTTTTTGGCCGGTGTAAACAATGAAGTCAGCTGCTTGCGTGATGACAATTCATTGCCATTGTGAACTGTCATTGAATAGGTGTGAATAATTTGGGCAAATTGCAACGTTAACATTTGTACTTATTTTCGTAAAAAATATTTATTTACAATAATGACGACGCTTTTTTATGCCGAACCTGAACTGGTAATTGCTTTGAATACGAAAGTGATTTTCGTAAATCCAAACGATTTACAAATTTTTAAAGAAATAGAAATACCCAAAGATTTGACTAAAGTCGGTCTGAAAGCCCCAAAAGGTATTGCTGATGCTGACGGCGAGGGTGGCAGTGAACAATCTAAAGAGACGAAAAAAACAAAAGAAGTGAAACCAGAATTGCCTAGCATTCTTCATGTTGAAGTCTCTCCCGATCATTGCTTATGTGCTATAACTACTGCAGGTCAAAAGGCTGTCTTGCTGTATCAGTGCCGTCCTGAACACGCTAAACTTGTGTCAGTGAGACCACTGGCACGTGCTTCAAGTGCTCTAACATTTAGCAAAGACTCTAAAGTGCTTTTGGTGACAGATAAGTCAGGAGATTGCTATAAATATGATTGTGTAAATTTCGAAGAGGAACCGAAACTCCTACTCGGCCACCTCAGCATAGTCTACGATGTATTATGGACTCCAGATTCTAAATATATTATCACTTGTGATAGAGATGACAAAATCCGTATAACTAATTATCCTGAAACATATGATATACACGGCTATTGTCTTGGGCATAAAGAATTTGTTTCTGGAGTAGCATTTTTGAGTGAGGATACAATTGTTTCCATATCCGGAGACAAAACTTTACGTATTTGGAACTTCATCAGTGGCAAAGAAAAGTCCAAGATTGATCTGCCAGCACCTGCTTTAAGGCTTTGCTTGCGTCCGAAGAGTGAAAATAAATTTGAAGCCGCTGTATTATTATATCAACCGGATGAAAGTGTTGGTATTTACGAAATTACTAACAGCGGCGAGGGTCAATGGCTTATAGAGGAGCTCACAAAACTTAATTATCCGGATGTGATTATAAGCAATATTTGTTTCGTAAATGAAAGGCTTTATGCTACTGGTATTGTTGATGAATGTTTTAGCTTGAAAATATCGAACATTGCGGATAGTCAGCAAATAATATCAACTGACTGGATTGATATGATAGAAGAGCGGTTTAGGTCGGAAGTGTGGAAGCCTGAAGATGTGTCGGCATGGTTTAAGAAGCGATATGACAATGTGAGTGATTATCTAGAACGCAAGAAACGTCGGATTGAAGAAAAGCAAAAGTAGTTTTTGAATTCATCAAGTTATTTTTCTAAGAAATTATTTTTTAAATAAAGTATATTTTTTAAATCGAGAAATTTGTAGAAAATTTTATTTTTCTCACATCTATCTTATTTATACAGGTTTGTAATCCAATTTGCTCTCCAATTTTTTGTTGTCAGCTACCTTGCGGACAGCTTTCATAAAATCTTCCTGTATAACGTATTCGCGATCAGCTCTAAAAAATATAGAACAATATGAGTAAAAACAAATAATAATATTTATAGATCACAATCTGTTACCTGATGGCGAAGAGGCCTGCTTCCGTACACACATTTCTTAAATCAGCACCATTAAAATTGTCAGATAATTTGACAATAGCTTCATAGTCGATCTCGCCGTGCTTTGCAATTTTTGCAGCGTGAATTTTAAGAATTTCCATTCTATAAAAAAAAAATTCTTTGAATTTAAAAAAATTAAAACATATAAACATTAAAGACATACCGTGCTTGCTCATTAGGTAGTGGTATTTCAATTTTACGATCTAAACGACCAGGACGTAAAAGAGCAGGATCAAGCGTATCAGGACGATTGGTAGCCATTATCATTTTAACTTGACCTAGGGAATCGAAACCGTCCATTTGATTCAACAGTTCCATAAGCGTACGCTGAATCTCACGATCAGCTGATGTGCCCTCGGAAAACCGACGTCCACCAATTGCATCAATTTCATCCATAAAAATAATACAGGGTTGATGATCGCGGGCGTAGTTGAACATCTCTCGAATGAGACGTGCACTCTCACCAATATATTTATCGACAATAGCTGAAGAGACAACTTTCAAAAAGTTGGCATCCAATTGGGAAGCTACTGCTCTGGCTAATAAGGTCTTTCCTGTGCCAGGTGGTCCGTACAATAGACAACCCTTTGGTGGTGTGATACCAACACGCAAGAAAAGCTCTGGATTTAACAGTGGCAGTTCAATAACTTCACGCAATTCGCGAATTTGTTCAGAAAGTCCTCCAATAGCAGAATATTTCACCTCTCCTGGATCTTCATGAGACATGTTATAAACTAGAGGATCCACTTCTCGCGGTAGATATCGCATTATAGTTAGGGTTGTCATATCCAAAGCAACACGAGTGCCGGATTTCAACTTGGTCTTATCCAATTGCCTTCGGCAACCTACTACATAGCGTGGTCCATTTGTAGCTTTGACAATAACTATAAAAAATAATTATTTATAAAGAGCTAATATTGCACTGATATGTAATACATACATTTATCCTCTGTTAATTGCTTAAGAACTTCACCGACAATTTGGCCAACACTTTGCAATGCCTTAAGATCGTTTTCCGACTTGTCATATTGCTTGGTAAGTTCTTTTATTTCCTCACGCTCTAGAGATTAGCATAAACAATGTTTAATTTGAGTATATTAGGTGTGGGATAAGTGCTTACTTTCTTTAAGACGCGACTCAACTTCCTTATGCTCTAGCAGTTTTTTTCTATATTCCACAAGTGCTTTCTCACGAACGCCTTCTGCTGGCACGGCTCCAGTAGTCATTTTGATGGAAAATTTATACTTAACAACTTAATTTGCAACTTATTTAATAATTTTCGTTTTTAGTTGAGTGAATCTGCAAATTTTACTTGTGTTCTTGTTCTTCTCCAAAATAAGACATTTGTCGTTTCATTTCTCCCATCGTTCACGGTTGACAGTTAAGGAAGTGTAAGAAAAGCGATTGTCAGCATTGCCAACTCCACTCGAAATGGTTAAAAAGTATAACTGAATTATTGTATGACAAACCTAAAATATATTAAATTTTGACGCAAAATAACAAAATTGCGTGTTTTAAAGATATGTGAAGTCGAACTTAAAATTATTATGTCCTATGATATGGATTATAGCTTATATTTATTTAATTGGTTATGCCTTATATAAGTTATTTTATTTTTTTAATTATTACATTAATTTATAAATATTAAAAAGGGATTGTTTAAAACAGCACCCTAGAATGAAAACATAACAACAACTATGTAAATCATCTCTGCTTTTAATTAGTTATGCAATATTTGACAGCTCGCAAAAATACATCTGGATTCTTACTGGTAAACCTGTTGGGCCGAAGGTCACTATATTTTAATATAGGTGGTATTCAATTTAATAATTTGGAGTATTTCTTTTTTTTTTTAGCAAACTACCGAAATGGCCACATTCCTGCAAGCTGCGCGTTCGCTTTGCGCTCAATCACGTAAATTTAGTTCGAAAATACATGAAGTGGTCATTGTATCCGCCACCCGTACACCAATTGGTAGCTTTCAAAGCCAATTGGCACCTTTGTCGGCGACCCAACTAGGAGCTGTAGCAGTTGAGGCTGCAGTCCAGCGCTCCGGTATCAGCAAGGACCAGGTAGATGAAGTTATTATGGGTAATGTAGTATCTGCCGGCTTGGGCCAAGCACCCGCACGCCAGGCAGCGATCTTCGCCGGCTTGCCTAAAAACGTGTGTTGCACAACAGTAAACAAAGTGTGCTCATCTGGTATGAAAGCAGTAATGTTGGGGGCACAGTCGCTGATGCTCGGCCAAGCAGAAATTGTGGTTGCCGGAGGAATGGAGTCCATGTCAAATGTACCATATTACATGAAACGTGGCGCTACTCCCTACGGCGGCATCCAGCTCATCGATGGTATCGTCTTTGATGGTCTGACTGATGTCTACAACAAATTTCACATGGGCAACTGCGCAGAAAATACAGCCAAGAAAATGGGTATAAGCCGTCAAGAACAGGATGAGTTTGCTATACAATCCTACAAGCGCTCAGCAAAAGCATGGAGCGACAAAGTATTTGATGCTGAAATCGCACCAGTAAAAATACAGTTAAAACGCAAACCGGAAGTGACCATCACCGAAGATGAGGAATTCAAACGCGTCAATTTCGACAAATTTGGCCAACTATCTACCGTATTCCAAAAGGAGAATGGTACTGTTACAGCCGGAAACGCCTCCACCCTAAATGACGGTGGTGCTGCCACAGTGCTAATGACTGCTGAAGCGGCCGAACGCCTGAAACTGAAACCAATTGCACGTATAGTAGCCTTCCAAGATGCCGAAACAGATCCAATCGATTTTCCCATTGCACCCGCCTTCGCCGTGCCAAAGTTGTTGCAACGTGCCGGCATAAACAAGCAAGATGTTGCCATGTGGGAAATCAACGAAGCTTTCTCGCTGGTAGTTTTGGCTAATATAAAGAAACTCGACATCGACCCGGCCAAAGTGAATATACATGGCGGTGCTGTGTCCATAGGCCATCCAATCGGCATGTCAGGTGCCCGTTTAGTGACTCACCTATCACATGCTCTGAAACCTGGCGAGTTCGGTTGCGCTTCAATCTGCAACGGTGGCGGTGGCGCCTCCTCCATTCTTTTGCAAAAGCTATAAAAGCGAAAGAAATTATGAGAAAATATGAAAAGAAACCCAGAAGTGCATTTATTTTTATAAAGTTTTTATAACAATTCGATTTAAGCTAAAAGCTACCATTTACAAAAAGAAAAACGTGTCATATGCACACACATGTGCTTGTTAATATTTTTTTTATCATGTTGAAACAAATAAAGTCAATTATTAGGTAATAAATATTTTGCAAAGCAATAACATCGATTTCTTTATGTTGTGTCAATAAAACCAAAATATTACAACCGATTTATACTCGTATTAGGCATCGGAGTCCACTATTTTGACTCTGTACTACATGGATTTTCAGAATGATTAATGGCTTCAGGGGTGCGCCTAGTGTTAGCCTTACCTTTCAAAGTTCATTAGAGGCCATTCCACGAATATTATAGGCTTTTAATTTAATGGCACTAATGAATGGTAGGTAAATCGCGCAGTTAGAGACTCGGTAAATGAAATTTTATGTTTAATTGTAACTGATATGTGGTCGACGATAGTGCGTGTCACAATTTCTGTCTGCCTGTTGCCGCTTTGCTGTGTGCAGGCTAATGGGGCAGCCAACGTACTAACCACAAGCAGGCAGAACTCTCATATGTTCGGTGCAATTCTGCATTACCAAGCGAACTTCTTCAGGAAACATACGAAGAGTTATTCGATCTCGATGCGCACAAGAGATGACGGAGCTGTTGATTATTTCATAGACTTGTTGACGTCGGTCTTAATGACCGCAAAGGAAATGAAGGTGGAGATCAATGTACATGCGGGTTTGCCGACGCCGAAGAATTTCGACTTATACAACATATTATTGATCGACTCGTACGAAGCGCTGTCGTAAGTCAAGACATATTGTATAATCCTTGCAAATGTTATCGTTATTCAAATATTCTTTCAGTGACATGGACCCAGGGTTTCACGCCCAGCGCAATGATTTCAGCGAATTCTATTTGATGATTTTGCCTCCGGTAACTAATCGTTCTCATCTAATGTCGGAATTATCAGAGATTTTCGATTATTGTTGGCGTCACTATATTTTAAATGTCGACGTGCTGGTGGAAGTTAACGGCACCGGTATAGAGCTTTATACGTACTTTCCGTTTTCGCGCGAGCGATGCAAGAGCACTCTACCGATTCAATTGAATCGTGGTAAATCCGTTACTGAGATGAGCAGCTCAGCACTGTTCCCTGATAAGGTGCGAAACTTTTACGGCTGCTCCATAATGGCAATTCTGTGGAATGTGCCCCCTTATGTAACGCTGCCCGATCCCGAGCAAGGTCAGTTGCAGTATGGTGGTATGGAAGGCGAACTTTTAAATCTTTTGATTGCCAAATTAAATTTTGATGTGAATTATACGACACCGCCTCGTAACGAACAACGTGGATTGGTGATGTCCAACGGAACCTTGACGGGGGCTATTAAAATGGTGTGTATATCCAAGTATCTATTTAAAAAAATGAACAAGTTTTGGTAGGAATGGCAGCAATCCTTACTATTGCCCTCTCTTTCATGTTTTCTATTTCAGTTGAGTGAAAAATCGGGCGACCTAAGTTTGGGTTGCTTTCGAAGTACACTGGAACGTTCAACGGTGCTCACCTCGTCGTTGGCGTTTTATCAAACCAATCAAGTACTCGCCGTATTAGCGAAGCAAAAACCTTGGTCCACGTACGAAATCTTAACGTATCCCTTCAATATTTACGTCTGGAGTTCCTTACTGATCTTCTATCTGCTGCCGATATTCCTAGCTTTTGTATTACATCGTTTAAGCCTGCGCCTCTTATACTTTATCTTCGGCATACTGCATATCAGGGAAATGATTTTCATGTGGACGGGTATTCTGCTGGCTCAAATAGCAATACCCGAACCGTCGTCAAATTTTGCGCGCTATATATTCGTCATGTGGCTACTACTCACCTCAGTGTTGCGGTCTTCCTATCAAGCTCTACTCTATGACTTTTTCAGTACGCAAAAACTCATCTCGGCACCTGCGACCCTGGACCAACTGATTCACCGTGGATACAAGTTGGTTGTGACAGCGTCCACCGCCGACTCTATGTCCAAAATTAAGGCAGTGGAAAGTCGAGAGATTGAACTATTGATGATGAATATTAGCGATACCGACGTGTACACTGTTTTGGAGGATAATCCAGAGAAAAATTTAGCAGCAACCACGCCCAGTGACTTTCTCAGATACTATATGATCAGTGAACAGAAAAACGGCAAATTCATTATATTGAACGAGGATATCTACCTACATCATATATCCGTCTACTTTACGAAACACTCCTACTTGGCAATGCCGGTGAATAAAATACTGCGAAATTTGCGTGCGAGCGGCATAATCAACCACTGGTCACGGCTGTTTGTTGGGGAAATTCATGCGAATAAAGGGGGACCAGATTTACACAAGCCGTCCTTGACACTAAAACAGCTCTACGGTATATTTGAGATCCAATGTTATATGTGGGTCATTGCATTGGCGGTATTCTTTGTCGAGTATGTGAGGGGAAATGCCGAGTAAATTCCGAGGAAATTCTTACTAATATTATAACTGTATACTTATGTCCAAAGAATAATGATCCAAATATATCAGAAGCAGATAGGAGTCCTGTCAAAATATATACATAGGTAGGTAATTACTTGATGAGTACAAATCATAATCGATGCTTTGGTTTGAAGTAATCAGCTTAGGAGAGTTTACTCACGTTAAAGGTTCAACTATTTTATATCAGACCGAACATTCCTCACGTCTGAACTCTGAACTTTAATCCACATAAGAAAAACAATCGCAAAATATCGAAGAGTACCCGAGGAGTGTTTAGTCTCCTAAGAAATTATTAAATCTGACTAAGGGCATGACTTAAATAGGTCGAAAATATTTTAGAAAACTTTTTTACTAGCGTAGACACCGCATACACGGTTATAGCCGAGTTAACAACAGCGCGACAGTCGTTTCGTCTTTTCGCAAGCTGGCGCCAATTGGAGATTCCAAGCGAAGCTAAGTCCTTCCCCACCTGGTCTCTCCAATGGAGTGGAAGTCTTCCTCTGCTTCCCCCGGAGGGTACTGCGTCGAATACTTTCTGAGCTGGAGTGTTTTCGTTCATTCGGACGACAAGACCTAGCCAGCCTAGCCGCTGTCTGTAGAAGATGTTTTTAGAAAACACTCGCATTACTATAATCCCGATAATCGGGCTCAAGACTGCCACTTTATATGTGGACTCATCCTGTGTACATCAATAACACTTAGCTGTTGTTGTAGTCCTTACACAATTCCGGTTTCACTTTCATCCACTTCTCTGTGAGTTAGTGATAACGGCGATTTAATTATATTTTCATGGCGATTTAGTGAAATTATGTTAATAATTCCATTAGCAAAATTATGGGAAGATAACTGAGTGTGTTATTAACAAAGTATGTGGCTTTTCATATAAAAGAGAAACTCGCGACTAGCGGCCGTACATTGCTATTCACGGGTACGTTAGAATCGAGTTAAGTTCTCCGAGAATTTTGAAATGTTTCCTCAAACGGTTTTGTATGTCGCTGTGTTTCTATCGCTGCTCCTCGGCGGTAATACTCTGTTTGCGCAAAGCAAGGGCCTGGAAGATGGTCCCGACTACGCAGAAATTGCTGGAAATCTCTCTGCCGCTATTGTGGAGATGGTGCAGAGCAGCTTTATCGGCAACCGAAAGGTGCTCACATATAACCTCTACGCCTTTGTTCAGCGGCCGGAAAGGCGTTACCTGTTTGGTGACATTATGGAAAATGTACTGCGATCTTCGGGTAAAAACGCTACAGTGCGCATTGGTATGGGCGAACCGGTGCCGGGCGATCATGAACGTCACTATAATGTACTACTAGTCGATTCTGCTGCTTCTCTAAAGTTCGTGTGCAGAGAGTTGATAAATTTTTGGTGGTACTTATCATACGCTTTGTTCTTTTCTACTCCATTCCTGTAGCTCGCTCTATACCGAGTTCGCGAAGTATCACCTCTACACGAACGGCTACTTCGTTATTGTCTTACACACCTTCGACTCGGCGCATTACTATGATGTGCTCTTCGAAATATTCGAGCTTAATTGGTTTTTGGGCATAATCGATGCCAACGTCTTGGTGTATGCGTTGACCAACTTGTCGCTGCTGTACAACATTCACCCCTTCAATGAGTTCCATTGCAAAGGGTTGGCGCCGACTATAAGCAACCGCTTCACCAATTCACGGTGGTGGCATACCAACTTCTATCCCGACAAACTGGCAGACTTACATGGCTGTGCTCTGGTTTGTGCCACTTGGGAGGAAATGCCATACCGTAGTTTGCAGGAACAGAGCGGCGAAGTCGGTGCACTGGCAGGCATTGAAGGCAAGCTGTTGGAATATTTGGCAATGACTCTGAACTTTTCTTTGAAATTTCGTTTACTTGACGACTACGAGAGCTCGCATACCCTGGATAAGAAAGGTGTGGTTTTTAAAGAGGTGAGCGTAAAATATTTCAAATTAGTCACATGTTAATCTGTTAACCGAATTACTTACCTCCAACAAGCTTATTGCGAACGGAACGGATTTCGTAGTTGGTGCCTTCCCATATAGAACGCCAGCTAAAGACGACATTTTCACGCCCACATTTCCGTATTTCCTCAGTAGTTTGAACTTCATTGTCAACTCCAACCTGGAGCCCTACTCACCGTTCAGAAAGTTATTTCTACCATTTAGAAGTCACATTTGGCGTCTGCTGCTAATCATCTACCTTGGCGTATTTGCGCTTCGACTGATTTTTTCTTTGATGGGCGTAACACGAAGTCACTTTGTGTTTGGCGTCACGAATCATATGCCGGGAATAAATATGTTTAACGTTTGTTTGGGCGGCGCACTCCCGCCACGTCAGGTGCCACGGCGAAATTTCGCACGGTACGTTCTAATGCTTTGGCTAATAATGACTATGTTGCTGCGCAGCTCTTACCAGGCGTTCTTGTACAACCTGATTAAGTCCAATATAGGTCGACCGCCGCCGAATACAATTGCCGAGTTGTTGCATCAGAACTATCAGCTGCTCATGACCGAAGATGTGTTGGCCACTATACACGACTTGCCCGTGATTTCTTCGAGCGCGCAAGTCTTGAACATATCACGTTCCCACAGCTTCGAGTTGGTGCGTCGGTCAGATCGGCGCATTGCTATACTGACGCCATACGAATATGTGGGTTACTTCAAGCGCTACAATACGTCCTTTACCAAGGGCGTCCACGTGGTTGAGGAACGGGTGTTTACGCAACAGTTAAGCTTCTACATGGCAAGCAATTCAATGCTTTTACATCGCTTCAATGACATCATTTTGCAATACATCACTGTGGGTTTGTGGGAGAAGTGGGTTAGAGAGCTGCTGGATATGAGTCTTCGATTTGACAGTGGATCCGAAGAACCAATAGCAAAGGTTACGGTGCAACAAATGTCCGGAGCTTGGTATGTTTGGCTTACCGGGAACGTGCTGAGTGCTTTTGTTTTAGTCGTTGAAAGGCTTTGGAAATGGGAGTAAACATCCCAATTGGTTACTAAACGTAAATGGCTCATTAAGAGAATTTTCAAATAAAGTTATGAAGACAAATCATGAGTGTGCATATTTGGGATTTGTTTCCTAATTTCAAATGGTTTTTACGCATTGTAATTAGATAGTCTCTACCGATTACCCTGGACATAGTTATTTTAATGAAGCGTGAAAGGTTTAGTCGAACGGATGACTTGAGAAGAAAAGGTACAATGTCCGAAAATCAACCACACCTTATCTTTATGGCTCCAGACCAGGACTGTTCAGATATTCACCATGTGGTAGAACATGAAAAATGCTCGGAATAAAAGCTGCTCCATTAGTTCAGCCAGTAAGTAGGCCTTTCGCCTCGTCTAGATTTTCTTTAGGTGTGATTCATAGTTGAAGAGGGCCTTAAATGGGTGTAGGACTTTCTAGCAGCTACGTTGATATTCGTAAATGAAAAATAATAATATAATCACCTCGCAAATTATCCAATAAGTTCCAAATTACTACTAAGTGTCCAAAAACAAATAACTGCGAGCACCTCTTGAGATTTTTATAGAAGCGATTTTTATTCAGATACACAGAACTCGTGTTAAAAAAGCTAGGAACA
The DNA here is from genome assembly GCF_023373825.1 of Bactrocera dorsalis. Lineage (NCBI taxonomy): Eukaryota > Metazoa > Arthropoda > Insecta > Diptera > Tephritidae > Bactrocera > Bactrocera dorsalis. The sequence continues at coordinate 71,725,307 of NC_064306.1, forward strand.
ATTTGGTTACTTCTCTAAGTAATATTATATTGTTTTCTTCAAACATTTCATTAATATATTATTCGCAATCCCCGCTTAATAGTTCAAAAAATCCATCAGCATTTTAGTCAAAGGCGATCGAACTGTCCAAAGCTCCAAGAGGAAAATCAGAATACATAGGATCAGTAGAGCTCCATAGAGGCTAAATATGCCCAGCAGCAGGAACAGTGACAACTTTACAGGCTCTTGGGATTCAGTGACCGGGTTGATCGAGCGATAACTTTTCTCAAATTTATCCACTATGCCAACTCCAATGAACTCGAGAATAATTCTGTTGATTGGCCAAAGCAGATAGGAATGTTTGGGCATATACATTGTGAGCGGCGTCATTATTAACTTTTGCGGCAGAATTGCCACCCTTTCATCCTCCGTGGTCTGTTCATAGTTGAAGTAAAGCAATGCTGGCTCGATTATAGTCAGTGCTTCCTTAGAACCGTGAGCGATTCGTTTCAATATCCTCGGCATAGAGTTTTTACCGCCATCAATATGACCAATAGACGATTCGCCAAGCGCTGAACTCAATAACTCGGTCAATACTGGTGCGGTATTAACCGTGTAATTCTGTTCGACTATCTCCTTAAATGATTTTAACGGTGTGAGTGCGCGACCATCCTGCAACATGATAAAAAGCTGTCCGGTATATGCGGACCGTAGGACTAATGTGCACAGCAACCACAGGCCCAGGAGATAACGCGAAAAGTTGCGATATGGTAATTGATTATGAATAACATTGCCGTAAAGCGAGGCCCACAGATTGCTGAACGGAAATCGATTGCTGCTGCCAAAGACAAAAGAAACGAGACGGTTGCTGCCTAGAAATTTGAGTGCGTATATGAGGAGCACGGCCAGCACGATATTGGAGCCAATCAGCGTCCAAATTATGAACTTAAAAGGTCTCAATAGACGCTGCAACGGAGAGAGTGGGCGTCCATGCGGTATGGCGAGCAATAAAGGAAAGCTCATGTACGAAAAGGTCGCATCCATAACTTGGGCACGTTTTTTCTCATACATTATGTATATAATCGTAATATTTGCGTTGGCTTCCGCTATCTATGGATTGTGCGGGAATTTAAAATTAATATCGCTACAGCAAGAAGACTTCTACTCACCATTTTTGTGACGCCGGTAAGTGTGCCATTTTCATAAATAGCTCCGCGATCTCGAGGTTGTGGATCCACAATTCTTATAGTAAAGTTCATGGCTTCTGCTAAAATGGTAATCAGCAAGCCCTCGATACCTTCGACCGATTTGATGCGACCGCTAACCGGATCTTGATCCAAAACTATAAATGGTGGATCGTGCCATGTCACTATGGCCAACTCACAACCATGCAAATTGCGCACTTTAGGAGGGAAAAATCTTTGGTGACCTTTGAGTTTGAACCTTGCCTGGTTGTTGCGAAACGAAAAGAGCAGTTCGGGCTTGGCCGAATGACACTTATTCGGCGTAAACGGGAAATAGGTGTATACAAACGCAGTTGTGTCCATTAGCAAGAAAACGTTTACATTTATAACGAAAAGTTCGAAAAAACGGGTGAATATACGCTTAACTGTTGTTAAGCGTTCGCTTTCGTTGCCGGTGTAGACGAGTACAAACAAACCACTGCGTTTGTATGTGCTCTTGGGGTCTTCCAAATCCATCGCTAGCTCGCTGGGAAGTATACAAATGACAATACAGTTATGTAGCAGCGAAGCATTTTGAGGTCTCGTTGGCTAACAACTTACTCAAAGGAGTTCCAGCTGTCGATGAACCAAATTGCAGCTTCAGAAAAATCTCCCCAGTCAGAGTGAGACTCATTGCCGAAGAGCGTTTCCTCCTCCATAAGGAAGATACGATAGTGCCGGCGCTGCAAATATACCATCACAGCTTCGATAAGCTGCGCCTGATAAGCGTGAGTCTGACGCTTGCTCGCATACTGCGATATAACCAACGGCGCTGAATTATATTTCCCATAAGCGTGAATAATTGTCCAGGCAATGGCCATTACCAGCGTGTAGTTTCCGGTATTCTCAAAACCACCATTTCCAAGGTCACCCAATATCATATCCATGTCGATTGTTACGCGAAATCAATTTCCGCAAACTGGCTTCTGCCAGTACCACATGCGAACTATTTAACATACGGTTCGGTAAGCGGCACTAGGCCATTTCGACTTTCACTTGCATGTCTGACGCATCGGTTGCACACGAAATGCTCTTAACCTAGGACGTTCCGCTTCCATTAGCGGACATCATTTTACGATGGCACGCCGAATTTTTTACACACCCCCACGCTTGTTGGCCCCATGCACAGCCAACATGTTGACGCTGTTGGTGCATGAGTATGATATAAGCCGATCCATTAAGATGTTCGTGATAGTGAAGTTGGCGCGAAATGACATAGATGGGTCTATAATTTTAGATAGCGATCGGCGCGGTATTTATGTAGTTTATTTTCGTAATGGCGCGAACTTGTTTACAATTTGTAAATTTGCTTTACAAAATAGGTATGCTATACAGAGAAGGTCAAAGTTCAAGCTGAGAGTGTGTCGATTGAGAAATGAGGAATATTTATTTAAAAAATTTAAGACATTTGGGAGTTCAACGCCGATTCTCCATACTTTAATATGCAGTCCGACACTCGATATTAAATCTTAAAATAAAATAGAGCCCAGCAATCGATTTTTAGTCCAATTTTCTGACCTATCGGAAGTTCGAATATTCTTCTTTACTGGCGTAGAAACCGTTTACGCAGTTATAACCGAGTCAACAACAGCGCTCCAGTCGTTTCTTCTCTTCGCAAAGGTGGCGCCAATTGGAGATTACAAGCGAAGTCAGGTCCTTCTCCACCTGATCTTTCCAACGCAGTGGAGGTCTTCCTCTTACTCTGCTTCCCCCCGGCGTGTTATGACTTTCAACAGTGACGTGGCAGCCTAGCCGAGAGTGCGACGGCTGTTTGAGGGAAGACAGGAGATATTTCGTCTTGTCCTCGTTCCAAGACCCATTTGCTTCGCGCAAAAGAACGAACGGCTCGGTTATTAAGACCAATGATATCAATATCAATCAATATACGATATCAATATCAATCAATATACGCTGTACACTCTTATAAAAGATTGTACCTGCTCGATTAAGTTCTGCAGCTCGAATAATTTTTTCCAGAAGTAGGTTGAAGAATTCACAGGAAAGGGAGTCGCCTTGTTTCAAACGTCGTTTGTTATTGAAAGGCTCGGAGAGATCCTTCCCAATCCTGACGGAGGTTTTGGTGTTGCTCAACGTTAGTTTGCACAAAAGTATTAGTTTTTCGGGAATACCAAATTCAGATATCGCGGCATAAAGGCAACTCCTTTTGTGCTGTCAAAAACAGCTTTAAAATCGGCGAAGAGGTTGTGTGGCGATTCTCTTTTCACGCGTCTTTTCCAAGATGAATGGTCAATATCTGTTTGATTGTTGAGTTTCCAAGCCAAAGTCACACTGATAAGGTCCAATCAGTTTTTTGACGGTAGGCTTTAACGATACCTTATATGCGATATGGAGGCTTATCCCACGGTAGTTGGTGCAGATTGTGTGGTCTCACTTTTTGTTGATTCGGCAGAGCACACTTAAATTCCAATCGTTGGGCGTGCTTTCGTTCGACCATATTCCACAAAGAAGCTGATCCATCGGCCCCCGTCGCCTTAATGTTTTTCAGACAGGCAATTGCTATTCGAACTTCTTCATGGTGGGCAATGGAACGTCTGCTCCATCGTCATCAATTGGGGAAACGGGTTCGCCTTCTCCTGGCGGTATACTTTCACTGCCATTTAGCAGGTTGGAGAAGTGTTCCCTCCAGATCGAAATATTACAGAAGTTAAAAACCTCTTATTATTCTATAGGGAAGGGCTTCACTCTATATAAGTTCCTTTATAAGTTATCCTAAATTTAGTATAGATAAAATAAGTTTTAAGGCTGCATCATTTTGCTTTTCAGATATCCGAAAGAAAAAGCCACATCTCACATTAACCGTATTTTTTTTTACCTTTAACTTTTTATTTTGCACTGGCTAAACCTATCACATTGTCCATCCCCATCTGCTCCACAGCAATTCCGCAAGAAATACCAGCGTCGCCAAGGCAACCAACGCCAGGTACATCAAAAACAATCCACCCAGGTCGTCTAAGTCCAGCGCATCATTGTCCACGGCCTCAACTGGATCAAAGTAACTCACGTCTAGATACTTCGCAGCCCAGTAATCGATCAGACCTTCGCTGCGTAGTTGCATGAGCAAGAAATTGAACCGATCAATCAAGTAGCTATGCTTCGGGAAGTATATGGTGATGTGGTGAGCAAAGAATCGATCGGGCAGTACATAGAAAGCACCGCGTTCACCCCTCGACATCACGTAGTAAGTGAGATAGTCTTTTGGCGAAACGCCAGCCAACTTTCCACCTATTTGCTCCACCATTTCGTAGGACTTCCATTCATATGAGCTGTTGTTTAATATAATTGGTATGCGACCGCTACGTATCAGGGGGGCCACACTCACTGTGCGCAGTGTCGACGGGGTCATTACGAGCGAGTAACCGGCTTCGATGAGTTCGAAGACAGTTTGTGGGGGTGTACGGTAGAGATCAGTTTGTAGTAGTTGATAGAGAAAGCTCTGATAGGCACTGCGCATCACATAGCCATAAATAATCCACATAATCAGTACAAAACGTGCGAAGTTTGTGCGTGGAGTTCGTTGCACGGCAATACCGAGAAACAAGCTGTATGCGTTGATTAAGGGTGATCGTGGTCTCGGGTAGCCAATCATAATGTGAGCAAGCGCTGATTCCTTGCTGCGATGGTATACAATATAGGCTAGAAGCAGGATTAATTGGAAACTAAACACGATTCCAAACCAAGTCCCCGCGTCGAAGGGGAATGTGAATATTTCCAGGGATGAGTAGGTGTCACCAGTCAACTGGGCACCAAATATTTGCCAGGTCTGATAGTACGGCAGTGCACCAGTGAGCAGCGCGCAACGTTCTACAGTGTAACGGAAACAACCCAAACTTAAGTCCGCCATATGATCATGCAGCTGTATAAGAAAGAAGAGATAAGAGAAAGTATGTTAGAATAATGGATTGGATAGCAATCAATTTTTGATGAACTTAATTTAAGAAAATTATTTAAAAAGACTTATCTACCAACCAATTGCAAGGCGCCAGTTAGGCTTCCATTCTCCAAGTAGCGACCGCGTTGCTCATCGTTCGCTGGCTCCACCAGCTCCATGCTGAAGTTGAGCTTCTTCGCTAACTCGACGAGCATATCGCCTTCGAAAGAACCCAACTGCGCAAAGCCACTTCTATTGGGGTAGTAACTTAAATAGGGCGGCGAATCCCAGACAGCCACTGTGAGCGAGCAATTCTGAAAATCCGTGAGCTTGTTGGGAAAGATATTCGTCGTCAATGGCTTTGCCCACGTGCCATTATACGCATTTATTAAACGCACGTTGTTCGCCTTACACGCACTTCTATCCATGAAAGGAAAATATGTGTAGACTTCGACATAATTGGGCTTACTCTCATACAAGAGGCTGACGTTGATGAGATAGTTGCGAAAGAAGTAGCTCAAGATGCTGGTGATGAGCAGATTCGGCATAAGAGATGTGTCTGGGTCTATTAGGAGTATCAAATAGTGCTCGGGGAAATCGAAGTCCTTCGTATACAATGCTGGATCCAGCTCACTGTGTGTAATGAGCGATGGGTTTAGTTTGATTTTAACGATTGTTAGTTAGTCTATCTGCAAAGGCATACTCACTTTAACGCCTGCATTCCATCAATAAGCAGCAGATTGTAATTTCTTGCGTGGGTTGCGAAGCGTGGCGCGTCCAAGGTTTCGATTTGCAGTTTGATGTTAAACATAAATGGCGCCGCACAAGTGAGCAAATCCTGCATGAGCCGCCACGATTGCTTGTGCTTCGCATGGGCGGACACCATCATGTCGCTGGAGCTTGGCACGAAGTATCTATTCACAATAGTGCTCACTGCATATCTCACATTGTAGCGTATCGTTGAGTTACACAAGGTGTCCGGCAACTCCATGCTATAAGTCGCATCGGACTCAATCGCGTATTTCAACACGAAAATCAACACGAAATGTCCATGCATGACAACTGAAATTGGCGCGGATTTATTCACTAGATACGTGCGTAGTGCGGCGATGCTACATTGAAGACTGCCGTTACGCAAATGAGTGGAAATATGCACGGCATGAAGGCAGCCGCATCGGAAGTTGGTTCGAACTTAATGCTTTCGGTGGTAATGGCGGGGCGTACCTTTTGACAAAACCGTTAAATTTAAATGAATGCTCTTTCATTGTTGATATTACAGTTAGCCATGAGCAAGAAATCAATTAGTGCAGACCGACCGAGAGAATCGCGAGAGAGAGAGAGAGAGACAGCTAGAGATTGCGTGAAAATGAGACGAGTCTTGTTTACATTAATAATGTAACATATTCCCCGACTGAAAGCCTAATTACTTGCTCACTTTGTTTTGTAATGGAAAAGAATGGTAGGACGTAAAAAGTTGATCGTATCAGTGTAAAGGCTGTAAATATAACTGTACAAAACTAACAAAAATAATGTGATGTTTACATACTACTGTGGGCAAGAAATAGTAAGACTTTTTAATTTAAATTTCGCGCGAAAAATCCTTCGTCGAAATATTTTTTTTCTGGGTGGGTACAACTGTCAACAACATCTGTGCCAAATATCACATCAAAATAATCATTAGTGTTTAGTACATAAAGTACATTCGGCGATTTTTACGATGAGTGGAATTATTTAACGAAGAAGTTTTTGTGTGCGGAATCAAATATCTTTGGCGAAATGTTCAGAATGTTGGAAAATACCTTCGATGATACTTGTTTCTCGCGAGCAAGTGTTTTTGATTGGTTCAAATTGATGAAAGTGGGTCCAGGACGGCCATCAATATCAACTGATGATCAACACGTCAATAAAATAAAGCAATTTGGCATCGTTGGAATATTAGTAGGATCAGTGAATTCCATTTCGAAAGATCATTTGGGCGTAAGAGAAGTGAAAGCACGTCTGGTTCTAAAATAACTAAATTTTTTTCGAAAAATAGCGCCGCGTTATCGTCTGTGAAACAATGTCATTAAACGTATTACTACTGGCGATGAGTCTGGGATCTATGCTTACGATCCGGAAACAAACGATCAATAGGCCGAATTTCGTGGCAAAGGTGAACCAAAGCCGAAAAACCCACGTCAAAGCAGGTCAAAAGTGAAGTTATGTGACAGTTTTGTTCGGTAATCGAGCTTCGTCTGACTTCTGGCTAGTCAGCAAACTCAAACGACCGTTTTGAGTCAATTATAGACATTAAACGTGAATCGCTACGCGCATTGAAGGCTTTTCCCCAAATTGACTTTAATAACAGTTTCGAGGGTTGGAAAAAACGTGGGCGCAAGTGTGTTGGGACCAATGGGGATTGCTTTGAGGGGGACGACATGGATTTTGATGAATAAATTAAGAATTTTAAAATGATGAACAAGGTCGTCCAACATTTCTAATCGGTTCAGCGATCTTAAATACGAGTACTAGTTGATAAAACTGGGGACGGAGATCCCGAACACTTGATCATTAAAGTAAAGCCCTCGGCAATGATGTTCTGGGAAAGCAGCGAGATATTTTAAGGTAGGTTTCAATGTGTTTGTTTGTTGAAAATAGTGAAGACAGCATATTAACAAATTCAGCTGAGGATGCAGAGCTTCAGCGGAGCTCTTTTATTATTTCACACTTCCAACTTTATAATTTTTTTTCTATTGATATAACTTTCGAAATTAGAGAGCATATCAATAGATTTAAGCATAAACTGCACGCGTAGTCCCATTCGGCTTTTTTTTGAACCTCGGTACAAAGTTTTTTTATGTTTGCGGGAATTTCGATCTCCTTATGTCAATGGGTGTTGTTGGCAGCTGTTTGCTTACTTCGCGAAAAGTTTGTCTGGCTATTTTTACAATGGTTAAAAATTGAACAACAAGTCTCCATGAAATTCTGGGTTTCTAATGAAATTACGACTTCAGAATCGTTTAAACTGTGCCGGAAGTGTGGGAGGCTACTTAATCACGAGCACAAGTGTTGCGGGATCGCAAACTTGTCTCATGCGACCGTCCATCCAACTGTGGTAATTATGGTAACATCGAAAAAATAAAGAAACAATGTTTGAAAATCGTCGTGTTGGCACTAGAGAAGTATTTGTTGTCAAATATGCACAATATTTGAAAGTTTTGAGCGGTAAGGTTTGCGTGGCCACGGGTCAACGATATTAAATTGAATATAAAATTGTTACTTTTGGTAAACTGTTACCTAATTTAATAGGGTTATGTCCTAAAAATTATGAAAACCCTTCTTTAGGAATCGGTGGTCTCTGTATTTAATTAAATATAGTCCATGAGTTTTACCTAGCGACTAACATAGTTAAGACAAGATTCGGACTGACTTGAGTGGTTCTGTCTTAAGGAGTATGTAGAACTACTCGCAGTTACTAGCAAATCTCAAACGTGATAACTTCTCTGTTTAGCTTCCCAACTTTTCAATTTGTGTGCGTTGTTATTTTTGCTTCAAAATTTCAAACGTCCTTCGCTCCCCAAAAATTCACTGACTATATTTATATATTATATACTACATGTATTACACATACGTCTTATAAAGTCCGATTGATACAAAAATCACAACGGGATTGCAATCAGCGCATTTTATTTATGCGGATTCCCTCATTTTCCAATCGTATATTTCTTGTAAGCCTTACAGCCCCACTCGGCGGCACCCCGAATAAGGCTTACGTATGCTGATGTGTGTGCAGGCGGCACGCGTTGCACATGATGCACGACGCGGTGGCATGCTTGTCAGCGTAGGAAATGAAGACCTCACTGCGCCAGCGACCGCCCATCGCCCATCGCCTATCAAGGGCCGAGTCGCCTGGCGCCAGACCCTGCCCGCAACGCATTTCCATATAATGAACTTTTGCCTGATTGCCGCGTGCATGAGTGCGTGTGTTTGTGCGGGAATGTTTGTGCATTTGGGTACGTGTGTTGCCACATGCTGTTGCATATGAATCTGACAATGATTGTGTGATTGTCCTCTGCTGTTCCACACACCCAAACAAATGCCCGTGAATGCTTATGCATGAATGTGTGTGATCACCTGCCACATATGTACATACAAGTATGTGTATCGGTATGTGTGTGTAGATATGTATATTCCGCTCGTATATTTTCTTTGCTGTCAACATTGCGCATTGTACATGCAATGATTTAATTTCGCTCGTAATTGTGCTGTGGCAGGCAACAACCAAATAACCGCACACTCACACACACACTCATGCAGTCAGCTGTGGCTGTCGGTTGTTGGCAGCACGACATGTTGCTGTGGTAATTTCCAGTATTTCTTCTGATTTGGTGCGTGTTACGCCTGCCCATCTTCATACATACGTACATATGTATGTGTATATCCGCCTGCTTCATCTGCTTCTTCTTCGTTATTTTGCAGTCTTGGCGCACGGCTGAGGGTTGTATTGTTTCTTTCTGCTGATTTTAATTCAATTATTATTCAAATCATATAATTTCATTTCGCTACTGCTTTGTGGCAGCAACAAATGAAAACATATTTCACGCTGCGCTAATAAAGTGATGACACAATGCAGACAGAATTAGCACAGCTTGCTTGATGCGTGCTGGAAATTGAATTTCGTGATTATTTGCCAACAATTTATTCCACATTTTATAACTGAAAAACACGAGCATGTTTACTCATGTTGCCGCACAGATGCCAACATTATGTGGTTCTACTTGAGCGCACAATAATGAATAAGATAGTTAAGATAAAAAATAAATCAGGAATGTTCAGCTCGGTTGAAACCCAATGTTATCTTTATCTTTATCCTGAACCTCATCCTTATCTTCGTTCTCATTATTATCCTGATACTTTTCCTTATCTTCATCCTTTTTCTCATCATTCTCTTCGACCTCATCGTTAACCTCATCCTTATCCTTATCCCTATCCTTATCCTTATCCTTATCTTTATCCTTATCCTTATCCTCATCCTTATTCTTATTCTTATTCTTATCATTATCCTGATCCTTATTTTTATGCTTATCCCCATCCTTATCCTTTTTCTTATCTATCATTATCCTGATCCTTATCCCTACCCTTATCCTTATTCTAACTTTTCCTCATCCTACTTCTTATCTTCGTTCTTATCCATATCCTTATCATTATCCTGATCATTATTTTTATGCTTATCCCCATCCTTATCCTTTTTCTTATCCTCATCCTCATCCATATTCTTATCCTTATCCCTATCCCTTCTCCTTATTTATAAATATAAAATACCCGTGGTCAATATCTTACTGGGCTTTAAAAATCCGTAATAAATACAATGCCGTGCAAAATAATCACTTTTGCTACTTCTCTTCATTTTTCCCTCGCGGCGAAATGCGTTTTCGTTGTGCTTTAATTACCATTCATTATACGTTGTCGCTCGTCATCCATTCCACACTCTCCAGCCCGGTTTTCATTATCATCCTGCTTTCCTGGCTGTCCTTCATCCACCTGGCTCGAGGTCATTTGCGACATTCATAAGCCTGTTTCTGTCGAATTGTTTACGGCGCAAATATGCCGATAGTGGGTGGTTGTGCACAAGTGTGTGTGAATTCGCGGAAGTTCGATCTCAATATCATAATTGTGTTCATATTTGTGGTTCCACCTGCCGTTCCCATCGCACAGGCCAATTGCTACCGCGGTGTCAATGCTACTTCGTTGTTTTTTTGTTCTTTAATAGACTTTCATCACTCATCAGTATGCCGACGGCAGCGTTGTTCGGCACAATACGGGTTATTAATGTCGCTCATTGACACTTCCGGCGTCGACTGGTTGGCGGCTGCGGGTTGGTGGTGTCATTCCTTCTTGCCACTTTCGCAGTTATGTGGGGTTTCTACTGTTGTGGTGGGTTTCTTTTGAATCAGTTGATAAGCTCCGGCATATAATTTTAGTAGGTGATGTGTATCATGAATCGAAAGCACTCTAATATAATTATAGAATGTGCCGTAGTTTTGAGAACAAGTGAAAGATCATTTACTTTTTGCCTCAATATTTTGGTCCATCCATGTTTGGTTACACTCTGTTCCCAACATAAAGGCTTGTGTGAAATAAAAATTGCAAATATTGCCAAATTGCTTCAATTCGATGACTATACAATAGAAAAATTCTCAATGCAAATTCTCAATTGAGCGAAAGCTTGCCTCTAAGGCTTGAATTGCAAGTTATAGAGGCTGAGGATTATAACTTAATTGTCATGCTCAGATTTTGCTACATAAAAGATGCAAAAGCAGCAACCAAAGTCTTTCCAAAACCAACAGCTGACAACATTCATTAAAACGCTGCCAACAGTGGTCAAGACCACTGACATGACAACCAAAAAATTGCCACCAACAGTTGAGGAGTGGTAGCAGTGTGAGCAGAGGGAAATTCAAAACGCTCCGAACATAAGGTGCTACATGGAAATCATCCAATCAAATTTAACCAAAACGTCAGCAGTTATTAACTCACACCGGCGAGCAGACGAAGACAAGCTCGAGGAAGAATGCAGGCCGACCGAAAATAGTAAATCTCACATGCAGGAATCATCACAGAAGGCGTACAATGGAATGAGCGCATCACGTATGCAAGTGTGGGTGTGTGTGTGTGTGTTGAATTGCTTCATGAGTCCAGCAGTGCGTATGTGTTGTTCAAACACAGAAAATATCTTCATTTAGTTAAGAACCCCAGTCGAGTGGAATTTGGCGTATCGTTGTGCGCTTGCAACGAGGCAAAAGCTTTCAAGAACTAAATAACTAACTGGTTGACATAGTGACTGCTTGACATGCATACACACACATACATACTCCTAGCCTAACAGTCAGCGTTGCATGCTAAGCTATTATAGAGCCATTTGTAGTTTGGTCGACCGGTCAACCAGAATTTAAGAACCTTTTGCGGAACAAGCATTATTGCTTCTATAAATAGACAACATGGCAACAACAGCGTCCACACTGCATTATTTTGGAAGTACATATCAACAGCGAATGGTGTTGGGGAAAATACAGAGGAGTGCCAGAAATGTGAGTCGGGGCGGAGAGTGGCATTGCAAGACAATAGGCCTGAAGAGTGTAAGTTGCAGTTTTTGTTGTGGAGCGGTGCAAGTGAAAACAGTTGCTGACTTGCTGTTTGATTGCCAGCAACCGAAGGCATGAATAAAGTTGCAAGTGGCAATAGAACTACTCAGTATATATACGTACATTTGTATATATTGCAGACTAGCAAAAGTTCGCCACAGTTGTGTATAATTAGAAGGAAAGTCGAGTGACGCCTGTCGCTTGCTCGTATTCTCTAAGTTTGCAGTTGCAGAGGTATAAGGCCGCGCGGTAAGGAAATGTTTGTTTCTGCTCAACACGTGTACTCAAATGAACAGAAATGAATGACTTTATTTTCTATATATGCTTGTTAGTACAATCGTTTCATATTTAAATTAGGCTTAAGATGAAATAATAGCACTCTTTATCTTTATCTTTATTTTTATCCTTATCCTTTTCATTATCCTTATCCTTATCCTAATCTTTATCTCTATCTTTATCATTATCATCTTTATTTTTATTCTTATCCTTATCTGTATCTTTATATTTATCTTTATCTTTATCTTTATCTTTATCTTTATCTTTATCTTTATCTTTATCTTTATCTTTATCTTTATCTTTATCTTTATCTTTATCTTTATCTTTATCTTTATCTTTATCTTTATCTTTATCTTTATCTTTATCTTTATCTTTATCTTTATCTTTATCTTCATCTTTATCTTTATCCTTATCTTTATTTTTTATCCGTATCCTTTTCATTATCCTTATCCTTATCCTAATCTCTATCCTTATCTTTATCTTTATCTATATATAGTTGAACTATGAACTTCAAACATGAATTGGTGACAATTTAAAGTAACAAATGCACTACACATGTCCTTTACATGTTTCACAACAACAATAACAAGCTTGCATGTGATATTCGAATTGAAGTTGCATTTATATGAATTTATCTACATATATATACTCCACAAGCAACCGTTTCTATTTGTATATTTGGTTCTAACGTGATTCTAGTCAACTTCATAGTTTTTGCCAGCTGTTCACACGAGCAATTAGTAGAAATGAGACTCTTGCATAATGAAAAACTATTCAAATGTTTTCCCTTAGATTCTGTATATATGTACATGCCAACAAATATAAACGTCGAAATAAAGGCAAAAACTATCGGGTTTGTTACAGTCGCCGGCGCAAGCCAGGCTCTGTCAGCCCACAATGCTATGGCCACAGTAATTATAGGTGTACTTCCTTCACACAGATCCATGTTTACATCTGCTTGTGTATGTGTGTGTGCTGTCTTTGTAGGGAACTACTCGTACAAGTTAACAGTAAATCAATTATGCAGGTGTTAGTACTTAAATGGCTGATGGAGCACATATCGGCATACAAGAAGGTTGCAGCGCTGCCACATGTTAAAAAAATGTAAATAATATTTATTTTAATATAAAAAATCGGAATTTTTATACTAGTGAATGATAAAAATATATTCTCAATATGAGATGAAGGCTGCGGAGGTACGTAAGATTGGTTTTTATTTGTGCGAAGTTCAGCTTCCTCAAGCATACATTCCGCATTTTATGCATTTAAATTTGCGAAATTTTCGATTTATAGAAATCGCATTTTCATATTTCTAAATTATTATCGCGAAAATGCTTTCAGCTGCTCAATGTCACAAAAATTAATTAGAGACAACGCCATAGCAGGCGGCTGTGGCGTATGAGTAACATTTTGAACTTTTGCTAGCAACATTTGCTCTGTCGTCCCCGAATCGTTGACGGAGGCATGTGCATGATGGGTATGTGCCCCAAAATTGTGTCAGACTATGAGTTCGAACGTTAACTCTTTGTTGCTGCTGTGCCAGTGCTATCAGTGGCACATGTACTACTTAAGTAGTAATTGTTGTTGTAACTAATGCGGCTGTCGTTGACCACTCATTTCGCAACATGAAATTTCAATTAGGCTTTCAAACAGTTTTTTCCAGGTTACAGCATTCGATTTGTCTGCGGCGAATATGCGGAACCACTCAGCGCCGCCTGTTGTTGTTGTAGTTGTTGCTATTGTTGCAATTAAAATTGTTGTTGTCATTTAAAGTTGCTACGAAGCATTAGCGCTGTCGGTTAGCACGCTTGTGTGTGTGTGTGTGTGTATTTGCGCAGGCCAGGCTGTGGCAGAGCCAACGATCGCCGTGGATTCCATGCCTAGCCACTGTGGTGCTTCAGCTCGCCTGCCCTCCGTTTCGCTCAGTTTCGAGTGGCAATACTCAGTGGCTTTTATTTAATTTCTCCCCTCATTGTTGATGCTGTTTTCGGTCATTTTTACTCGGTGGCCATTTCTGCTGTTGCATCCACTTTTACGTGTGTTGTTATTGTTGTTGTCTCATTGTTATAGCTGCAGCAGTCGGTGTTGATGTTCGCAATGATTGCATTACATTCATTGCCTCTTAATCCGGGCAACAAAAACGGCAACGGCAACGGCGGCGGCAGCGGCAACAGTTGTGGCAGCGCCGATGACACCAACCGTTTTCCGGCTTTCAACAGGCCGGCCCTCCGCACACAGACGCGTGCAAATCGTCTGCATCCTTCATGTACACACATTTACCGTGTATTTCTCCGAAGCCCCCGCACACACGTGTGTCGAGATTTATGGCCAACGAGTTGTAAATGTTGCAATGGTGCAGCCCAATGTGCAACAGTCGTCGGCATTGGTAATTACTGTTGCCACATTTGCCAGTTTGTGGTACTCGGCATTGTTGCAGTTGCTGCTTGCATGGCTGACGCATGCAGCTTTTGATTGGAATATTTTCGTTACTTTCTCTGCGCCTAATGCGATTTTAGGCGCCGAAGCGAGTTGGAAACCGGAGTGAAAGCGAATGACGCGCTTAAAACGACAGCAATGCAATTAAAGGCAGCACACAGCACTACCTCTGCGTATATGTGCAATGACACACACACACATACATATTTATACATGCATATGATGGACCCACTCCCCAACTAATCACTGAACGACCGAAAATGCGTTGAGTGCGCCGTCGCAGAGGCTTAAAGCGGCTGTGTGTTCTCGACTTCCTCGCCGCCAGCCAGCGGTCGCATGTGTGCGTCCATTGTTTGCCGGCTAAATATTTGCAATGTTATTGTTGTAGCAATATATACGTTTGTTGCCTTTGTTGTTGTGCTTTCATTTCTGTCGGTTCTCCGCGTGTTTGCACGCTGCATGCGCCGCTCGGATGTCCTAGCCACACGCTCGTCAGCGCCCAAGCCGGTCCATCCTCCTGGTCAGTCTGTGCGCGTTGATTTGTTGCCTCTCCTCAACTTGCTGCATGTATAGTAAATTTGTACGCGTGGCAGTGTGGCAGCTAGTGGGTGTGTGCAACCGTAATGTGATGCGATCATTTACACGTCGTTGCATCGGCCGACCGGTGATTTTGCGAAAATTGTTCAGCAATTGCCCGACGTCGCGTTGTTGTTGTCGTTGTTGCAGGATGCATACGTTGCTGCGTGCTTGTGTTTTCTCTTGTCCTTTACTGATTTTCAATTTTCTTTCCCATTTTCACATTGTTGCTCTTGCCAACGTTTCGCTAATGAATTGTTGTTGCTCACTGTTTATTTGTAAATGGTAAATGAGATCTGAATTCCGCTGCTTTCAAGCAGCGAAGTGCATTACAAAGTATCTGCATTCATATTTACTATAATAACGTTAACGGTACTCGATTACTGGATGTCTGCAAGGACTAAGAAGACAACATGCAGGAGATCTGTTAAAGCGAAGGGGAGGTCAAAGTTTTTTTCCGTAAAGGCGAAGTAGCGCTGAGTGGCCTTTGCAATGTTGGAACATTCATTTGTGTTACCTGGTCCATGTTGAGTGCTGGACTTAGGCTCTAAATATATTACAAACTTCCAGTCAAGAGGCATTAAAAATGTGCTTTATTATTAGATATTTGAGTGTATTTGGTAGGTGGAGGCGATCCATCTTCTTATTTTCAGAAATTCGGGCGTCGAATGAGCTTTTTCTGCCTATCCCTTGTAGAAAAATTTACAAGGTTATTTCAAAACATAGGCAATACCACTATGGTAGTCGTAGTTGTGAGGTATTTCCCTATACCGTTTGATACTAAGTAAGATTTTAGACATCTAATTGGTCAGGATGGAGTCATGTGTAGGAGTTCACGCAATTGAGTAAAATCCTCTGCCACTTATGAGTGGTCTGAAACGATTATTTTACATACGGCTCAAGCAACTCACGACTTTCGGCCTTTGACCAAGTATCCTTTGGGTACTCAGAAAACAGCCGTTTGAAAGCGAGCTAGAGTAAAAAGGCGAAACATCTCCTCCAAAGGATTGTGCGTTGTGTTTGAGACCCGCCACGTAAAAAACGCGACCGATGAAAAAGCATAAACAGCGTCGGATAAGAGAGCGCCCTTTTGATAACGGTCATGGCAAATGCACTAAGGATAACGATTTAAGGGCATGGAATGTCTGGTCCCTTAATTGGGAAGGTGCCGCTGCTCAGCTGGTTGATGTCGTCGATAGAGTGACGGCCGACATCACCGTCATCCAAGAAATGCGATGAACGGGACAAGGACTGGGACAAGTAGGTCGTGGGGGGGAGAGAGACTCCGTCGCCAAGTCCTGGTATTCCGTCCGGTGAATGAACGTCTAGCCACAACCCGCATCAAAGCAAGGTTCTTCACGATCTGACAGAGATCAGAAAGAGAAGGACGATGTGACCAAAGATGCTTTCTGTGAGCGCTTGGAGCACACCTATGACAGTTACCCTGCCACAATTGTAAAATCGTGCTTGACGACTTTAAAGTGGTTAAGAAAGTATCTTTGGCACAACGGTCGGGAAACATCCCCAAAAGGGTTGAGGCTAATCCACTTCGCCGGGGCCCAAAATAAGGTTATCTGTAGTGCTAGACTCCAGCACAAGAAAATTTATCAAGCTATTTGGTTCTCTCCGGATCGAAAAGCTATCGATTATGTTGTGATAGACGGAAGACACGTCTCCAGTCTTTTAGACGTGCTGAGATTCAAACATCGACTCGCACCACTATCTTGTTACAGCCAAGATACGCACCCGCTGAAGAGGGATGCGAGATGCATTTGTAGACAAAAAAAGAGAGAGGCCGAAATGAGTGAGTACGAAGAGCTTGACAAGCTGGCCGCCATTGGTAATGCTCGAAAATTCTATGAAAAGATGCGGCAACTATCATGAGCGTTTCTAGAGTGGAGCATCCTCTTGTGGAGTACCCAGAGGTGATCTAGTAACCGATGCCCAGAGCATACTGAAATTATGGATGGAACCCTTCTCCTGGATGCTGAATGGCGGTGAAAGCATAACAGCAAGAGATGGCGAACCCGATTTCCCAATCGATGATGATGGAGTAGATCTTCTATAAGAGTGTACAGCTTTTGGCGTATGCCGATGACTGGATAAGGAAGCGAAGCAGATGGGTTTGGTAGTGAACGAAGGCAAGACGTAGTATCTCGTGTTATCAAACAAACAGTCGTCGCACTGGGGACTAGGCCCTCACGTCACTCTTGACAGTATTACCAGTACTTACATCAACAGCACTTACACCGTCAGCCTCGAAATCCAACGCTGAATAACTCTTGCCAACTGGTGCTACTTCGGACTGAGTAGCATAAATTGAGAAATAAAGTCCTCTCTCGACGAACAAAGACCAAACTCAACAAATCACATTATCCCTGTCATGCTATATGGTGCAGAAGCATGGACGATGACAACATCTGATGAGTCAATGTTACGAGTTTTCGAGATAAAGGTTCGGTGGAAGATTTATGATTTTTGCGCGTTGGCCACGGCGATGGAACGATGAGCTGTATGAGACATACGACAACATTTATGTAGTTCAGCGAATTAAAGACATCGGCTTTGCTGGCTAGATCAAGTCTTCCGAATGGACGAAAACACTCCAGTGGAAGTATTCAACACAGTACCCGCCGGGAAAAGCAGATAAAGAAGAGACCTTCACTCCGTTTGAAGGACCAGGTGGAAAAAGACCTGGCTTCACTTGGAACGTTGCGAAAGAAGAAACGACTGAGTGAAAAATTGATAATAAAACTAATATCCAGATTTGCTGACTAAATGATTTTTTTGTGACGAATTAATGATTAAAACAATGCAAACCAACAAAGTTCTTTGTGAATTTATGCGATAACTGGGCATATTACGTACTATATTTAAAACAAGAAACATAACAAATTAAAGTGGTTCAAAAACAAACCGCTCAAACGGTATTCCTTATAGAAATCGCATCACTGCCTGCGTCTTTGCAGCACAAAGCAATGAGCTTGCAACAAGTGCAACTAAGCATAATTCTGCAATTTCGCTATTATTGTTATTGTTGTTCGAAATGCAGATGCAGCGCAGACGGTAATGCAACCGCTTTAAATGCCCTCAAATTATATACATTTTAGGCAAATTATTACCGTTATTAGCATATTTAAGCTCATTGAAGTGTGAAAGTTGCAAGACAGGCGAGCGGACGGGCGATGCCACAAGTGTAATGACTGTGTACTCGAGGCCAGAGGCGAGGTGGAAGAGCGCAGTGCGCATTTAACTGAGTTAAGTAAGTAGATAAGTATGCAAGCATAAGCATTTAAGCAAGCATACACATAATACTAAATTAAGTACGTGTGTGTGTGTGTGTGTGTGATTACCAAAACAATATCACATAGCCACATATTTGTATGTGTGTATATAGTGTGTGCGAAGAGTCAATTTGTGTGAATTTAGGAGCAGATGTCTGCATGAGTGTGTGTGTGTGTGAGTGTGCATTAACATGCGTATTAATAAATCGTGCCATGAATTATGACTGACTAACTAACGTGAGCACACAGCTGTCACCAGAGCGCGAAGCAAGCAAGGCTCAACTGCTTAGTTGGCTCTTTGACAACTAAGCAGGTACACTTGTGCCTGTGTGTGTGTGTATGTGGAATGTCTAGTTATGCATGCGTAAGTTTCCGGAAATGTGTCAATTTGTACATAATTTGCTGTTTATGATTCGCCGCCTGTCAAGTGCAGCCACTGAGCGGTGTCGGGCCGCCCGACGGGTGGTGCAGTGCGGCAAGAGGTGGCACATTGACAGACGAGCTAGGGGCGGCAGCTGCAGCAGTGTCAGTCATGCATGCAGCGTGACAATTGCAAGCTGTTATACACACACACACAGACACATCGGTTGGCAACACGCATCTTAAGTCCCGCGAATTTTTAGTGTTTCACGTAAGCCTTCCTTCAGCCCCTCCTTTCAGCCGGTCGCGCCGCCAGCACCGGCTCATTAAGTGACTAATAAACTTTTGCGTGCCACGTCATGCAACAGAGCTTCTCGCCTCCCCAAGTGGCGCTTGTGTGCCTTGATTTGTCTGCGTTTGCATGCTCGCACGCAGGGAGCTTCCGCAACGTGACACTTTGCTTGTGTTTATTCGTTTTGTTTGCATTCGCCGTATTTCCAGCACTCCGTCACAATTTGAATTATTCGCGAAGTTTTCGTTTCAAAATATTTATGTATTTGCTTATCACACCTCGTAAGCACTAAGTGAGCATGCGAGACTTCGCCACAAATATGTTTAACGGTGAAATAAGTTTATTTGTCCTCGCCACCCTGTGGATAAATAAACGAGAGAATGTAATTTTTTGCGGAGCGAAATTTAAAGGGTGTGCTACATTTCATATCGATGAGCAAACTGTGAACAACTTTGACAAAACCAGAGCTTATTAAATTTGAGTTATTTGTACGGTAAAGAGGGTATATTAAGTGTGCCACTATGTTTGTATAACCCAGAAGGAAACATTGGAGCTCTGAAAAGTAAATATATAAATTATCAGCGGGACGTCGGTCGCGCTTCCGTTCTGGAAATTTTGATCTGAAAGATGCACTTCGCTCTGGTCGACCTATCGTTGAAAAAGTCGATGAAATTATGGAAAAGATAGAACATCACATAAGCAGCAATGACATCGCTAAGGAACTTAACACTCATCATCGAACGGTTTTCAACCATTTAAAAAAGACTGGCTACAAAAAGAAGCTCGATGTTTGGATATCATATGAATTGTCTGTGAAAACTTTAATGGACCTAATTAACATCTGCAATTCTTTGCTGAAACGAAATAAAAACGAACCATTTTTGAAAGGAATGATAACAGAAAACGAAAATGGATCAAATACGACAATATACGTAGTATGCGAAACAGATCATGGTCCAAGTGTGGCGAAGCTCAAAAAATAATCCCAAAGCCAGGATTTACGCCTTGAAAGGTTATGCTGACTATTTGGTTGGATTGAAAAGGAATTATCTACTATGAGCTGCTCCAACCTGATCGAACGATTGATTCTACATTTTACTGTCAACAACTGATGAATTGAAGCAAGCAATCCAAAAAGAATGGTCAGAGCTGATCAACAGAAAGGGCTTTGTTTTCCATCAGCTAGACCGCACACAAGTTTGATGACTCGGCAAAAACTGGAAGAGCTTGGCTGGAAAGTTTTGATGCATCCACCTTATAGCCCCGACCTTGCATTATCGGAATACCATTTGCTTCGGTCAATGCAGAACTCCCATAATGGAGTAAAGTTGGCTTCAAAAGAAGCCTTTGGAA
Organism: Bactrocera dorsalis; assembly: GCF_023373825.1. Classification (NCBI taxonomy): domain Eukaryota; kingdom Metazoa; phylum Arthropoda; class Insecta; order Diptera; family Tephritidae; genus Bactrocera; species Bactrocera dorsalis. Next base: position 71,746,096 of record NC_064306.1, read on the forward strand.
ATTACTTGTCGCAGTTTTCCGCCGAGAAACCAGAAAAGTTTTACATTGATGGAATAATGTCTGTAGAGGAAAAACGGCAAAAAGTTGTCGAACAAAATGCTACATATTTGGTTCATTAAAGTTCATTATAAATATAAAAAAATAACTTGAAGTTGGTTTTAGAAATACGAAAATACTTTTTAGACTACCCAATATATTATCTTTATAAAGTATATATTTTTTTCAATTTGATTTGAAACTAATTTATATACAAGGTGGCTAGAAAGATCCAAAACCGTTGGCCGTTAGATAGTTAATCGGTTCCGATATCAGATTTAGTTTTACAGTTATAGTTGCTATAAGAAATACACCAGTTAAGAATATTATTGCTTTGTTGCAGTTGAAGTTTACGTTCTTCTTGTTTTATTTAATTTTACCTTATTCCGTTTTTCTTTACTCTTTCGAGCAGCTCTGTCGGTATAGCGAAGAGTTTGGCATGGATAAAAATTGCTAGCACACATAGAAGTTTTCAAAAAAGCATTGTCTCGTTGAGGTTGATGATTTTCAATGAAAAGTGATACAATTTCGGATATTGTTTCGGGGGGAATTATGGTTAGAAATCGGTTAAGATTTCCAAAATAAGTCTAAAGTTTATTATTTTATTTAACATAGAAGAGTGCACACCCTGTTTGTGTTTAAGAATGTAACAAAATTCCTTTTCAATGAAATAGATTTCAGACTAAGTGGCCAATTGAAGTTATTTTCCTATTTTCATCTGCCGAACTAGAGAATTTTGTTGCACTGATTGTTGTGATAATATCACAACAGAGGCGTAGGAAGATACTTTTGTTGTAGCAGCAGAATTCTGCCGAGTTAACAGTCCTTGGCGGGATAAAAATCCGGTTCCGTTTCGGTTATGTATACCTTATATCCCTGTCGTGGGAACGGAGGAAAATGTTGTTCTTCTCGAATGATCGGTTTCGAAAATAACACGTAACAGAAATTAGTTTGGTTGAACAATTGATATTATGGTAGTACTATATATTAAGTTTATTATTAAGTCATTTATTAAGCTGGTTGCACTACTAATACCGTTTCGTTGAAAAATCCACTCTAGTTTAGGCTTCACTCACTTTTTTCACTGTTTGTCTGACCACACATAAATAATTATTCTGGTTAATATTTCGTTTTCCATTAAAATCTTACACCTGCCGCGACGCTTTTAATACGCGAACTGCAGTTAAAAATATTCCGTATTATATATACTCGCAGTGTCGTCGATTCGAACATTTTTAATTTGTGTAAAATGCTAATTTCGAAATTTTAATTTATCGAACCAGTAGAATTACATCAATAAAAATTGTGTGCGTCACTTCGTCATGTTGAAAGTACACGGAGAGAATGAGCCTATCTCACTATCCCACATTGTATTTAATTTGTTTAATTCACTTAATTTTCACGGCAACTTTTATGGCCCAAATCCTTTCGGTGCTCTAGTGCCCTTAATTGCCTAATGTGCGTAAATATTTGTTGTATTTTGGTGTAATCAATAAATAGCATAACGGAAGGTATGTGAACGTGTGTTTGTAGGTACATATGTATATACATATGTGTGCTTAAATATTTCCCTAAAAGAAGCGCGAGTTTCGAAGTCACCAATTTGGCGAGCTATTTTGGGTACTTAGTCAATAAAATGTCTATAATTTTTATATTAGTGAAATATTGTAGTTCAAGTTATATATAATTGAAAACAAGTAAGGAAGGACTAAGTTCTGGTATAACCGAACATTTCACACTCTTGCAACTTGCAAGGATCAAACCTTCAGGTATTAGATGTCTCTTGCTGCTGCGATCTCTTGTGCCAAATTATAGTTAAATATCTTAATTATGTAAGTGCTTAGTTAAAATGATTTATAAGTTTCCGGTTAATGGTTGTGGGCGTGGCAGTGGTCCGATTACGCCCGTCTATGAACCCGTAATTTTTTTGTACTAAGGAAACCACATACTAGGTTTCATCAAGATATCTCAATTTTTATTCAAGTTACAGTTTCCACGGGCGAACGGACAGACAGACAGTCACCCAGATTTCAACTTTTCTCATCTTTCTGATCATATATATATAAAGAACCCTATATCTATCTCGCTTAGGTTTAGGTGATACATACAACAGTTAGCTGAACAAAACAATTATACTCTGTAGCTCGTGTTGCAGGAATATAAAAACACCCCAATGGAAAAAATACCATATTATTCTTAGACCATGTAATATTATATTAAGGATATGAGGGTATTGTAAAAGCTCCAGAGCTATTGATGATCATTACGAAAATAATACAGCGGATCCAGTGTCTTCGTAAAAAACTTCATAGGAGCTAAACCGTCAATAGTTTTAGAAGGATTATGAACCATTAACTGGCTATAATAGGCAGTATTGCCAGGTACAAAGGCTCAGTAATGCTGACGATAACTTTAATGCAAAACCAGTTCGTATTTACTATGGAAAGAAAAACTAATAGATATTAATATAATCTTTTTATTTATTATGAAAGGATACAATTAGGTTAGCACATCTCTTATGAATCGACTAAAAAAATTTTGGCTAATTTGGGTTTGAAGCGTGTAATTGCTAGACTTGTACCAAAAGATCTGAATAGTCTCCAAGAATTGTTTATGAATAAGATGTTGAAACTGTCTAACAATCAAGCGAATGACGCTACAAAATTAGCCGAAACCGAAAAAATCAAAATTCGCTGAAAGTAATGAAGGCAATGCCAGGCCGAGGATTGTAAGAAATGTTTGTAAAATTGGTTTAAGCATTTGATCAGGAGCCTAGTCTGAAGGCTACAATAAAGATTTGTATTAAAATACGTAAAAATGTTGTTTTCGTTGTCTGTTCGGGTCAAACCTATATATTCCTTATTTTGATAATTAGTCAAAACACAAAATTTTTAAGTCCGGCTTGTATTTAATTTATAAGTGTATTTTTTTATGTTTTTCGTCATTAATCAATTTGTATTTGTCTTGGAAATTATAATTAAGTACCGCATAGATGTTTACTCGTTCAGCAGCAATTGCACTTATACACAACAACAACATAGTAAATATTTGCAAAACACTTCGTTCGCTCACTTAAGCCGGAATCACCAATGTCTCGCCTCATTCCGTACCTCTACCCCTCGTGCTCATCTCACTTCCTTAACAACATACATACAGACTGTCGCAGTCGTAAACGTGTATATGTATGTATGCTTGTCAGCAATGAAATTCCGAAGTTATCAGTTGCCGTTGCGTCTGCTGCTGCTGCCACAGTCATTACTGCGAATGTGTCCGCTTATCGCTGCTGTCGATGCTGCTGCTGCTATTGCTGTTTATCGCACTCCCAGCGACGTTCTCCTAAGTGATTATGGGTTTATTGAACAGCATTGGCAACATTTGTATTCAGTAATCGATGTAAATGACGCTTAGCCAGCCAAGCGGTGGGCGGATAACGATAAGTGGCACTGATGAGTTGCAATGAAGCTAGAAGTGGCGCGCAACAGTGTAACGGTTATGGTAAACGTTTGTACATCTCGTCACTTGTGTGCATTGCTGGTTTAGTTGTCTTAAAAGCTATAGATGTTGCAGTTATGGGAAGATTCTCAAGCGAGTTGTTTGAGTTGAAATATTTGGATTTTGTGAATTTTCGCTTCAAATGCTTAGTAAAATAAAACTGAATGATTTTAAGTCAATATTGATTTTTCTTAGTCATATACTTATGTATGTATAATAAAGTATATACAATATGTATGTATGTTTATAATAGTGAAGTGATAGATTTTGGCTTTATTATTAAAGTATAACCAGTTGAAAATTAAAGTTATTTTTTTTTAATATTTTATTCCATATAAGTATATTAAAATTTTTTTTCTTCTTTTTTCGAAAATTATGAAGATTTTTTATTATTGTTCCAGAAAACTGAGCTCCTTTTTTGCATACTTTACAATGTGAGTTCAATTGAGAAAATGCGTTAACTTCGGTTGCAAGGAGGCTAGAATACCCTTCACAAATAAACAACTTTTCATAAACGAAATTGATTTTTTTCGGTCGGTTTGTATGGCAACTATACGTTATAGTGGTCCGACCTAAAAAAAAAATTCGAATATTATTGCTTGTTTTTGGACATTAATCTGTGCAAAAAAAAAAAAAGTTTTTCATACAAAAACTTGATTCCAATCGTTCAGTTTGTATGGGAGCTATATGTTATATTTGTACGATGTAAACAATTTCTTCGGAGATGGTAGCGATGCTTTGAAAAATAAGTCATGCCAAATTTTGTGAAGATATCTTGCCGAATAGAAAAGTTTTTCCTACAAGGACTTTATTCCGATGGTTCAGTTTGTACGGCAACTATAAGCAATAGTGGTCCGATATTGGCGGTTCCGACAAATATGAAGCTTCTATCTCAAAAACTGAGGAACTAGTTCGCATTTACACAAACGGATATACGGACATGGCTAAATATTGATTTAAAACGCGCTCCGAGCGACATGGCGTATGAGTAATATTTCTGTAATAAGTTGCTCTGCGCTTTGTGGCTCTTTGAATATTATTTATACTACAACTGCGCTGATTGTTAACCTTCAAGAAACTTGTAAGCTGAGCCAACGCAAATATCCCAAATCATAAAAAATCTCTTTTCAGTAAGAGATCGTGCTCTTCTGGAGAGTTTAGCGTGATATTAGGAGAAACTTCCATTTATATGAAGGCACATACGACATCACATATATCTGTATCTTTCAGAAAGCGAACATCTCGGCGCACTCCATTGCAACTGAGCATCATTATTCTCTTTCGTTCGATTAGTTTTCAATGAGTTTTCAATTGAGTGCATCGCAGCGAAGGAGTCGAGTGCCTCCAAAGGACCTGCGAATAACTCCATAGCGTTCGATTGCACATAAACTTCCGCTGCAAACACGAAACGTATATTGGAAGACATGAGATCATGAAATAGTGGAAAAAAGGGCGAGATAATATTGTCGAAATTCGCAAAGCTGTGCGCTCCAAAAATCGAACCGAGACTGGCTGAGTTGCCTGCCAAGATCTGCGCAGCGTGCGGCTGCTTCAATTTCACTACTAATACATATGTACTTAAGCATAATAAAATTTCTGCCACAGCGCAGGCGACTCAATAAAAACACATCGCATTTGTTGTCAATGCTGCTCGAGTTTTTGTTGTACAAGTGCTCATTATTCATAATCCCCGTGCAATGGGTGCGAGTTGGAATCTTAATACCCTTCGAAGGGCGGCGAGGATAGCAGGCACTCGAAGTGCGCAGCAGCGTGGAGTTGAACGCATTCGTCGACACTTGGCTTGCTGCTACAAGTGCAAAGGCAGAAAAAAGAGCTGCTCGCCCCTTCGACTCATTCACTTCAAGCCTTGCAGCAGTGACTTCTTAAGCTTCAAGCGCAAGCAGCACTTCTCGGCAGTGCACGAGTGTGGATGTGTGTGCGGCTTGCTTGTGTGCTCGCTTGTAATTTTCTATGCTTACTTAAGCTTTTTGAAGATTTATGCAAATCGATTACTTCTTGTTGCTGCAACATCGATACTTGAAATTACATTTGAGGACACTAGTCCATGCCATTGACTTGCTCTCTCGCCAGTTTTGCGTCGACTTGACTCGGCTCACAAATTGTGGGCTTCACTGTGCCATGAAAGTGGCATTGTTATTGTTGTTGCGCTAGTGTATGCATTTGCTCTGCATACGCAGTTGTCGCTGTTGTTGTTGTTGCATTTATTGCTGTTGTTGTCGCTGCTGCCGGGTGTGAAGTGCATATATTGGAAATTAATTACATTGAAAATTTATGTAAAATGGCTGACACAGCATGCTGAAGCTGATAAACTGCTCTGGAATCACTTAAAATGTACATATTTAATCGTAATTTCGTATTATCGGCCAATTGCAATTTGCCGTTATTTTGCGACAATTTGGTGAGGCGAGTATTGGAATTGCTAAAATTAGGTGACATTTAAGACTTCATTGGAATTTAATTTCCACTGCAATAAACCCACATTTCGGATATTTCTCTATTTTCGGTTCATAATAAGAAGTGTGAAGGCGAAGCTTGCTGCTTAGAAGGTTAGCTCCCTTTCCGTCGAATTGCAATTTAGATAAATCAGAAGAATAATTTGTCGAAACGGCTATATATGTTTCCGCCCACTTCTGGTCATCTTAAATATGTGATGTAGGGATATTTTGCTTCAATGTGCCCGTATTTTCTGTTCATATAAATTATATCACAAAAGTTGGCAATTCAGATTTATTTTTTACCCCACTTTTAGTATTATAACTGTTTAATGGTGTAGGGAATCGAGTTAGTAACTCATATGACCTCTTGCACTCCAATGCTGGACCTATGGTCCTCCAGTGAGCTCGGCAAGCCCTTGTCAACAATCACAATATGTCTAGCTGCGAGACCTGTTCTGCCAATCCAACGCAGAATAGCTCATGCCACCAGGTGCTGCTTTGTACTGAGTAAGCAATTGAAAAGTAAATTCCTTTCTCGACGAACAATAACCAAACTCCATAAGTCACTCATTATTCCAATCCTGCTATATGATGCACAGGTATGGCCGATGACAACACCTAATGAGTTGACGTTACGAGTTTTCGAGAGAGAGTTCTGCGGAAAATGTATGGTTCTTTGCACATTGGATACGGTGAATACCGCATTCGATGGAACGATGAGCTGTACACGATATATGACGACAATGACAAGGTTCAGCGAATTAAAAGACAGCAGCTATGCTGGCTAGGTGATGTTGTCCGGATGGACGAAAACACTCCAGCTCTGAAAGCTTTCGACGCAGTACCCGCCGAGGGAAACAGAGCAAGACCTCCACTCCATTGGAAAGACCATGTGGAGAAGGACCTAGCTTTGCTTGGAATCTCCAATTGGTGCCACCTTGCGAAAAGAAGAAGCGACTGGTGCGCGTTGTCTACGCCAGTAAAGAAGAAGTAAAGAATTCAGAGTTAATGTAAAAATTATTAGTAGTTATATTCCTTTCAAAGTTACTTGAACTTAAGTTCAATCAATGAACGCAGTAATTTCGAATAAAGTAGTGATAATAGATATTTGAAAGAAATCATATTAAACCCTTACTTGTCTGGAAAAAACTAATTTTTCACAAAATTTGCTGAATGTACCTGCCTAAATTGATAATCTTCATACTAAATGGTATCAATGGTGAACAATTAAAAGCAATTAACTCAATTAAGCAAAAATCAAAATGGTAATAATAAATCAAATTTAATTGTAAATATTAGGCATCTGTCATTTTTTTTGTTGCAAATTTAAAAGTGTAAAGCTGAAAATTAGTTTCTAAGCAAAGAAAAAATTGCTAAATTAAATGGAATTATATTAAATTTTCAAAGAACTTGCAGCCAATGTGTGCGAATATAATACCTTCCCATTTGAACCTAACAATTACTCAGCGAAAAGCAGGACAAAACATAATTTTACAGTTGTGCACACACATATTCATGCATAAAAAATGTTCGAGAATGATACCCATGAGGCATTAAAATAAAAAAAAAAAAAATTATTTGACAAATATTCAACTCTGAATGAGACAGTTTTAAGGCAATTAAACACATATCACGATACTAACGGTGCATTTTTGGGCACTGAATAGACCATCTCAGCATTATTAATTTTGGATGATAGTGAATTTAAAGGAACTTTCAGTGGAGCTCAAACGTAGAACAAGCCTCAACCAACATAGTGGAGTCATATCAAAATTTTGTATAATTTTCGAAAAATGAAAAAGATTTGGAAGTTTAACCATAAGTTGGTTATGGAAAGCCTAACAGTCACCTTAAAAAAGTGCTTGCTTCTTGAATACTTACAACCCGCTATAATGTCCTACTGGGCGTATACTCAACAAGCCACAAACTACTATATTAGGATAATTAAATCATTTTTTCCACAGCAACCACTCATTTACACAAAAACACAAGCAGATATGCCCAGGTAGGCATGTATAGTATGTATGTAGATTCCAGTATTGTCTGTATTAAAATTGATTTATGGTTTTTGCACCGGATTTTATTAATTTACTGCCTTTTTTGTTTAATAAATAGTAATTTAATTTAAGTAATTGCCCTTTTTTGCAGGTTTGTAAACAATTTTTTTTGTTAATTTCTGCGTTTCTTACTGCTAATAATAATTACCATTTCATACAAAAAATATAGCTACTGTTAATACATTTTGCTTGATTAAAAGGAAGACTTAAAAAGGGAATAAAGCTGGTTTGGAGTGAATATTTCGCAGTTTTTGTAAAAATAAATAACAATTAATGAATTGCGTGAAATTTTATGCAAAATTCTTAAAGTTGCATCTCTTAAAATGTGTAAAATATGCATATATTAACGGAAGTTTTTTTTGGACGAAGAATAATTTATGCCATACACAGACCATGAATCCCACTTGTGTATTGGATCCATTGGCAATTTTGGAGTTATTGCTGTTCTCTTGTATTTTTCGAAAACCAATGGTCTAGTTTGCAGCTCTGCGTAAGGAGCCAGTTGCTGATGAGAGCTCTCAGAGAGTAGGAGTGCAAGTCGGTTAAAAAATCGTTCGGATATCTGTTGTGATTACAGTTTCTCGACGTCGAACCTTCCTTGCATTTGTTGAAGTGCGTTTTGTGCTGCACAGAGGCTGGTGCATTTTTTTTGCTGAAACAAGATAGTGGTTTAAGTCAATGTTAGGACCGCGGAGCATACGTACGTCTAAAACACTGGAGACGTGTATTCCGTCTGTCACAGCAAGATCGATCTGGATTCAATCCGGAGACAGCCAGGTAGCTTGATAAATTTTTCTGTACTAGAATCTAGTACTACAGATTACTATATTTCGGACCCCGGCGAAGTCGATCAGATGTTTCATAGTGGAGGCTGATTTTACCGACAGTAGTGCCAAATATACCTTTTTTGTCCACCCTAGCGTTAAAGTCGCCAAGCACGATTTTGACATCGTGGCGGGGCAGCTCTCATAGGTGCGCTCCAAGCACTCATAGAAGGCAATTTAGTCACATCGTCCTTCTCTTCCGTCGGGACGTGGGCGCAAATCAGTGAAATGTTGAAGTAGCACGAATCCATACCGAGAGATGGTTCGCCTTCTGACTATAGCTCGCCTTCAAACGGATGTTCTTTGGTTACTGAGGAGATAGTTGGTCTAAGACCAGAAGTCGTAAGCTGCTTGAGCTATTTGTGAAAGAATAATTTGTGGTTACACCCAAGTAAATGGCGATCAGAGAACTTTCCTCACTTACGTGAACTCCTACACATGACTCCATCCTCCAATATATAAATAAACAAATATTATATTTTTATAATTTCTGAGTTTGATCTTTTTAGCTTATCAGGAATAAGTTTATTGTGCAATAAAGCACTATCTGTATCAGAAATAAGAAGGTTGACTTAGACGAAATGAAAGCCACGTCAAAGAGGCCGCATTAGAAATCAGAACTGCAGCGTTATGCCACCCTACATTGCATGCACCGTTATTGCGCTGACATTCCACCAAAATCAGGTTGGTTTGATTTGCAAATCCGACATGGAAATAATAATCAAGCGTCGGCAAATAAAGGGTTCTGCTGCAGTCACGATGCCAAAACGCGATGCAAATGTCCGAAACATACAAACATGCTGCCACAACAGCGTTGCATGCAATATCGAAGTAGGTAGTCATGGTCAAATGCCGACCGCCTGCTGTTGACTGCCGACTGCCGACTGCCGCCAAATCCGAAATGCTTTATGTCAAACTCAATGACAACTTTGTGCCACGGATGAGCTGGAGTCGATTATGCGCCTACACACACGCACACGTAATGTGGCATTCGCAAATATACATTTCTTAGCGCACACGTACCGTTATACTCAGTGTATTAAAATGATTGCCATGTGTGTGTGCGAGTGTGTGCGTTGCAAATCGAGTGCGAGTCCTGATTTGACTTTCATGGTTGCGAATAGAGCCAAGCGGCGCTGGTAATGCGTGCAACACTGCTGCAACAACTGAGCAACCGAGTGTGTGCATGCAGTTGTCGGCTTTTGTTGCTGGCAAAGACGGACATCGAACCAGCAAATCCATTCGTGCAATATTTTGATTGAAGGTGGTGCGGTTGCAGCTGCACACGTACAATAATGATGCAATGAAAGCAATCAATATACCGTTATATGCGGCAGCATATCGAAAGCTGAGGCCGATAAGACATTGAAAGGTGGCCGAGAGATCGGTCGGTCGGCGGTGGCGGCGGAGGCAGATGAGGTGTCATGATCTGAATAAAAGAGCTGCTGCTCGCATTAATGTTGAACGTGTTGAAAATCACGAATACGAATATGCAATGAACATGCAAAATGTAATAGAAAATATAATCCAACCGCAGACGGCAGCTCCATTGTGAGTTGCGCAACAGGCTTCTGGCATTCACTGATTGGTTGCGATGGGAACGTGTGAAAATTGCAAGTATCATGTTGGCAGGCTGGGGCAATTGTGAAATCGGCAATGAGATTGCTTGAGTCGAAGACTTTTTCATTAATTTTGGCTTTGCATACATGCGGCGCGATTGGGTTTCATGCTTTTTTAATTTCGTCAAATAATACTTGAATAGTTATTTGAGAAATGCGCCAAAATGTAGGCTTCTTTTTCGAATAAGCTTTTTTTTTGAAATAAAGAGGAGTCCATTACGCTGGCAGAATAGAATTTTGAGAAAAACTCCATAGTGTCTTCACATCAGCCAGATACAGAGAGATCTTTTTTCTTTTGAGTTTTTTTTTTTTAATTTAAGAATTTTGCTAAAGTTTCATTTCATCCAAATACAAAGTCTTCATTTCCATTGCGTGATTCCTCAACTTTGACTTTCGTCTGAGAGGTACTATGCCCGAACCGAACAACCAAAATTATTAGACTTAACTTGTAACTGAATTCCACTTGAGTTGCATTGCATGCTTTAAGGCGGACAGCCATGTCCAAGCGATTATAATCATAAAAAGTTCGAATCGGATACCTACACATACACATTTATATAAGAAATAAAGAAAAACAATAAAAACAATGATGCTTTGTTTTCGAGGTAGCGAGAAGTATGAAACGCGCATTGCATGCTTACAGGCGCTTTTAAAAATTATTTACTAAACGCCCTTTGAATGCAGCAACCGTAGCGCGCTTTACACCCAACAACCGCTTCGTGTAGTTTCGTGCATTATTTGCCACATTTGATGCTTTAAATGCGCTTGTAAGTACCGTTGCTGCAGTTGCTCGATCCGTCGGCTATTACCGTTGTTTTAACTGCCGTCCATAAATCGTATTCTCGCTGTAATTTTTGCTCGTTCAACATCTGCCTGCCATCGTCCGGTGGCTCCGTTTCACTGCAGCCGACTTTGAAGTCGTCGTGGCGATGGGAAGGGCACGAAATAGTGAGGCGAAAGTGGTTTGCGGATGAGCGGTGGGCGGGGAGGTTGTTGTTTAATGGGTGTGTCTCGGCTGGCTGGCTTTGTTGCCAATTCAATAAACGTATTTATTAGCTGAGCACCTTGTGCTGGCAACAATATTTGTGTTGTTATTGTTTTCCCAAGTGGATTTCAGGGTTCTCTTTTTTTAGTGGCATCTTTATATTTCAAACTGACTGTCTGGTAGTACGTCTTGCATCGTTTTGTCTGCGCGAGATTGCCATAAGCTTTGAAGTAAGAGACAAGCTCAGAAGGAAGGTGAGGTATTTTATTCTGTAGTTGGGATTTCTGAAAGGCTAAGCTCTCGACTCCCAAATATACTCAAATAATCTATCTAAGATGTTATAAACAACCGTTATGTGTTTAACTTTAGACTTTTTCTCCCTTTTACCTAGTAATTATTTGCCGCTGAATTGCTACTGCTCTTCACTATCAAATATTTATACAAATAATTTAGAAATCTAATAGTGCATACTTTTAGGGGAGCAAAGTATGCGCACATGCTGTATAACCTTAAAGCGAGGAGAACCGAAAACTAAAAATAAATGTACGAGCATGAATTGCGGAATTAAATTCAACGCAAAGATGGAGGTATTAGTAGTTGGCTTTACTGCTTAAAGCGTAAGCTCTCAGGCGCCTAAAAGCCGACAGCGTGCCGTTAGCAAATATGAAACCCCACACGCACACATAAAGCGTGAAACATTTACCTTGCATGACCTGCGTAGACCTCAGGCCATAAATTCTTTTCTCACCATATTAACATTTCTTTGTCATGCTGCTTCCGCTTTCACAGCCCGCTTCACAGTTTCGGCTTCGGTAACACTCTGCTTTTGTCTGCTAAAATAATATTTCGCCGAGCGCGTCTGATGCGCCTGCAAAAAAAGCGTCTAAAAAGTGGCAGCCGCTTTGTAGTGGACGCAGTGGAGATAACAAATTTTCGCCGACACACATACAACCGAAAAACATAAAGCATATTTTTGGGCGTGCGGTCTCGAGCGCCGCTGCGACTCGTCTCGCCTTTCAGAGGCACTTGGTGCAGCTGCCACTTGGCGTTGGGGCTTCAATTGTTATGGCATTATTATGGCTTTGTTGTTTTCCTTTGACTTTTTGTTGTTGTTGGCATTAACAATTTGGCGCCATTAGTTGATGTCTTAAAAAATTCAAAAATGATAATAAAATATTCATGGTAATCTGGGATCATGCTATCCATAATACAAAAAGGAGACCGGGTGTAGGAGCAGAAAGCGAGTTTAAGTTGCGGAGGGCGTGAAGCGTGCGTTTTTGTTGTTGCTATGGCTGACCTACGGCTTGTGCAGCACCAAATAAGAGAATAGCGGAGAATGTGTACAAATTGACTGTGTATTTGTGAGTGTGTGGCAGCGTAGGCAATGTAAAATATTTGAATAGATGGATATCACCGCACTCGTCAGTCAGCGCCTTCAGTGGCCGCGGGCCATTCGCATTTTATTTTATGCCTCAGCCCGCTTACATTTGCTTTGGTGTTGGCAGTGGCGTGCTGCTGACAGCCGTAACGGAAATGGAAACGGGAAGTGTGAGCCATTGCGCTTATGGTGGCAGGGAGCAGTGGTGTGTACAAGTGGGGAATGAATTCACACACCTTCGGTTCTATATGCGGCGAGGCACCCTCACTGAATTGCCGCTGTTCACTCGCGTCACGCAGGTTTTTATGCCTTCCTTCGTTCGGTCGTGTGGTGCAATCAGTGGCACGCGGCTTGTTAGTTCTTGCAACAAATGCAGATGTCTGCTAGGCAATCGACTTCTTATTGCTGTATGTGGAAATATTGGTTTATTCGGCAGCTATTCTAGATTATGTTGTTATGACTGCAGCTTTAAGGTGCATGAGAGGGAAAACTTTAAAATTTTGTATTAAAGTGTTTTGCAATCGAAAATCGAATATCACTTTATCAGATGTACAACTGTTTTTAATAACATATTTTATTCTATATTCCATATTTTCCAAAATAAATATTACCCTCAAGTTCAGATCAATGACTTTTGGTAATCGAAAATATATCCGATATTTTGCCTCGGTTGATTTGCGTTTGCACAAGTAACTTTGCTCAGTTCATCTGCTTAAAATTTGTACTTTCTGTTAGTGTTTATATAATTTACACTTTGAATTGGTTGCTGTTCATTTTAACGTCCCCAGCACTACTTGTAGCTTTTGCTATTCTTCAGTTTTTGGATCTTTCGATCTCTAGTATTTCCAGCTGAAAGAACTGGAAAATTTAAGTAGTGTATATATATTTCTCTTTCTAACTTTGCTCTAAGAAATTCTTAATTTTTTTCATCTCAAAACCTTTCAGAATTTTCAGTATTAACAGATAATATTTGTCGGCCCAAAAATGTTGCTTTCCGTATGCTTTTTTATCTACCACAGCCTCGATTGGCATACCCACTCTCTTTCTAATTTATATTGTATAATTTGTTTAAGCATAGCACTGATTGATGACCCATATCCAAGCGCCCTGAAAACAACTACCACGGAGAATATAATCAACAATCTCGGATTAACAGGCCACCTATTAATGTGGCTTATGATAGCTGAGATTGCAGACATCAAAAGACATGTTTGAATCCTGTATGAAATATTGGGTATAAGGAAGCTGACAGTACTATTGGTGAAGCGTATGCTTACTGTGGTTGCCATGTGTAAAGGAAATTCCCTCCACAGCTGCACAAGGTGTATTTCAAAGTAAACAGGAAACTAGCGGTTCCTGGTGGCGCCATGGTGCGTTAGAATCTGCTATCTTTATCGATTATCCAGTAAGAATTTCATGACATTTCATTTATTGGAAGTGAAGTTTTAAGTGACAGTATGTTTGTGTTATCGGTGCGAAAATGAGCTTCGAACAAAGGCCAACATTAAATTTTGTATTAAAATTGGTAAAACTTTTACCGAAACGTTTCAATTGATGAAACAAGATTATGGCGATGATTGCCTCTCCAGTAGCAGAGTACACGAAAGGTTTCAGCGTTTTGAAAGTCGTCGTGAGGACATCAATGACGATAAACATGTGGGCCAATAAAGATTCATGATCACCGAAAATTACATCGAAACTGTGCGTGAATTCATCAAAAGTCAGTCAAAATTCATGGAAATGAAATTGAACATCTCCAAAACATCGATTTATCGCATTTTGACCGAACATTTGGTCTAAAGAAAAGTGTGTGCACGGTTTGTTCCACACAAATTGACTGACGACCAAAAATTGCTCAGAATCCAAGGTTCGAAGAACATCTTTTTTTTATTTTTTTTTGTTGTCGGAGGGGGAATCTTCTAAAGATACTACCAGGGTGAGGCTGCTAGCATGCACGATTCATATTGTTCGCTAGAACTAAACCCTTAACTCCGGCTGCTATAGCTTGTATTCGGAGCTGTTTCCAATTTTTTATTATATTATTTAATTTTAAAACATGTATCACCTGAGGAATGGCTTTGGAGGTACAGCCTTGAAAAGTTGCGCACTCGAGTGCTAAAGCGTGCTCCATTTCGAAGTCCTCTACATTTTTAAAGAAAAAACACAAAACCTTTAAATTTATTTCTCATTAAATTCATTACTATTCGAAATAAAAATCCTTGGCATTTATATTTTGAAGATTATCTCCTCCAAATGTTGGCCGCGGCTGCGGTTTGACTCCAATCGATGGCTCTTTCGAGCATTTCGCCTAGTAACTGGCAAGTGACGTGGATGATGTTTTGCTCCAAGGCCTGAATCGATGGGGGATTGTCCGCATAGACTTTAGATTTTACGTATTCCCATAGAAAAAGGTCTAACGGTGAGATATCACATGAGCTTGGTGGTTAATCGACCAGCCTAAAATGTGAAATTATCTGTGTTCTCTCAATAAATCCCTTGATTGATGCGATGTGTAGGATGGGTGTCATCTTTTTGAAATAAAATGTCACCATATCAAGTAGTTCAATTTCAGGCATCAAATAGTCGGTTACCATGGCGTGATAACGGTCCCCGGTTACGTTTTCACCGGCATCATTTTAGAAGAAATATGGACCGATGATTCCACCCTGCCCACAAACCACACCAAACCGTTTTTTTTCTGGATAAAATGGCAAATGTAGTTCACATACCCATTGAGCCAGAAATAGGCCTAAGCGTTAAACAAAATTTGGCTTGAAATCGTTAGATCTCCTTGGAAGCTTTCAAGGGCCTGTAGGGCTAAGCGATGTCGCTTGGGTTGGTCGAGTGGTTTCAGTTCTGTACAAGATGTATTTTGTAAGTCGTCAGTCTGAGTTGTTGCGAATGGCGACGAACCGACTCTCCACGGTCTTCGTGTACACTCTCAGCAACGGCTGCTATATTTTCTCCGATGTATGCTGGACGTGGTCTATCCGCCGAATATTAGCTCAGAATGAATGCTGGATTTCAGGATGAGTGACGGTGTTGCGAATAAAACTCTCAGTAGGCCGATTATGTTGACCATAAGTTGAGCGAAGTGTATGAAACACATTCGTAACAAGATTTGAACTTTCGTAAAAAAAGTTGACCGATTTGTAAGCGTTGTTCGGGCGTAAGTCTATCCGTGATGAAATGGAAAACAATACAGAACAAAAGTTACATAACGGGTTGATATGACTCACGCATTATCTGTCAAAGAAAGGCTATTAAAAAAAGCATATCTACTTGGATCGCCCGTTATGTTCAAGTATTATTGGCTCTAAATTGCAAATGAAACCGCTTCTTTTGGTATCCGTCATGAAAACGCACCGTCGCCCCTGTTAAATTGGAAATTTTTATTAACAAGCTTAGATAAGTCAGAAACTTTAAGCCGCATGAGAATATTATCGACGCCAATGCTTTCAAAAATATATTTTTTTATTATTATTTTGCACACAAATACGACTAGAAAGATCGCATATTTTTTAAAACTCAATCAGAAAACATTGTATAAAAACATATTTTCATAAAGATTGGCAACAAAGTTCCCGCTAAGAGCTTTAAGGGGACTTATGCATGCCTAATCGGTAACAGCATGCAAAAAAACTCCATTATCCAGCGAGGCGACGACTGACCTTTGGCTGTAATTTTCTTTTGAAGTAAATGCCAATTATCGGCCGACTCAAATGGCTTTCACTGCGGACATTTAAAACTTTTTGCGATTTTAATTACTTACCTATTTATTATCACAGCATTACACTCCCCTCCTTCCACCATAATTTGAATGTTGAGAGATAAAATATCAAATAATGAGCGAAAAGGGCTTCCATTTGCAAACACTTCACAAAGCCGCGTTAATGCCGGGTCTACGATTTCGCCGCACGAATTTATAAAAAAATATTGGAAATTAATTAACAACACTTTACGCTTTGCACGCTGCGGCATAAAGGCTGAATTCCGAGCAGGCCGCGCTTTGTGAATTCGAGAGCTGAACGCGTTTCACATACCAAATGTACATATGTGCGCATGTGTGTGTGCAGGTGCGCTACGCCACCTCATTAAAGCTTCATAACTCCGTGCATAATACAATAAATATTTCGCAGCCGATTATTTTATGCGCGAATCTCGGATTAACGCCTTCACTTCACGTGCATTTTAATTAGTCGCAAACGCGCTGCGGCTGTGCGCGCGCTCGTGCCGTGTGTGTGTGTGTGAGCGGACAGCGGATGGCGACGCTGGAAACCTGCAGCACGCGACATGAAGCGTATGACATGTGGCATGCAACACATGTATGCGCAAGAGAAGTATCATGTTGCAGCCACATGTAGCGCCTGCAGTGGCATTCCGCTCCAGCTCGTGATGGTTGTGCGGCGTGCGCTTTTGGCGGCGCATTTCGCGTGCTTTCAACATGAACCAGGCGTGGTCCGCCGCCATTTTCACGCGCCGCTGGCCAAAGGCATTATTTCTGAGTGACACACACACACACAAGTGTACATATATATGAAAGCTCACACTCATGCATATGCGTCACGATGGCATGCCGCATACAAAAGTGCGCTGTGCGCGGCACTTCGCAAATTTATTTGTGCAAGAGTTTATTTTCATGTATTATTGCGGTTTTGCGGCCAAATAACGCATCGGAAAACAAACGAAATTTCGTTTTTATGACAAGCACACACGCACACATGCACACACATATAGAAATTAGTATGCGCGCACATGTTGCATGCTGCTTAGCGTCATGCGCTCAATTTGAAACCAATTACATAATTTAATAGACATGACACTCGCTCTGTCACGCCAGCCAAGTGTTTTCCAAAAACTATTCGCCAAGGTAACATTCCAATTATAACCGCGCTGCACGCGGTGCATTTAGGCGTAAAAGCACACACACACACACATGATTCGTGCGCGTTCATTAGGTTCGGCTGACTGAACTTTGCGCTTATCCGTTGGCTTGACATCCTGCAGTTGAGCTGCAAATTGATGCATACTTTTGCGCGTTCGCACTGAGACCAACAATTTCGATAGCCCAATTTTAGGTGTTTAGCTCATAAACTGTTGTTGTTTACTTTGTTTCGTCATTATTCTATTGAACTCTGGCAGCTGAAACAATTAACAATGATGCATGACCATGTCGGAGGCCTTAGTGTTATTGTAAAACAATTGAAATTTAATTTAAGCTTACGAAAAATCGTTAGATGTAAACGAGGTTTATTAAAAGGGTTATATTTTAAGATTAAAGCAGAAAAAGTAAAGATTCTCCAAAAATATTGGCATCTGGTTACATTAGAGAGTGAGGCCATGTGTTTCAAGATTCACGCAAATGAGGAATGTTCTCTGAGCGCCATTTCCTTGAAAGTGGCCAGAAACGATTCTTTTACATATGACCCAAGCAGCTCACGACATCCGGTCTTGTCCTCTGCGTAGCCAAAGAACATCCGTTTGAAGATGAGCTAAAGTAAAAAGACGAAACATCCCTTCTACAGGGTTGTGTGCTGGGTTTGAGGCCAGCCACGTAAAAAACGCCCCCAATGAAAAGAAGAAAACCGTCTCGGAGAGATACGACCTTGACATATTCCACGCAGTACCCACCGGGGAAGGCAGAGGCAGAGGAAGACCTCCACTGCTTTTGAAAGACCAGGTGGAGAAGGACCTGCCTTCACTTGGAATCTCCAATTGGCGCCACATTGCAAGAAACGACTGGCGCGTTCTTGTAAACTCGGTTATAACCGCGTAAACGGTGTCTTAAAGAAGAAGAAGTTACATTTCAAAGAAATCCAGATAGGTGTATAGAAATATAAATGTGTATAAGAAAATTCAGTATGACTAATTCGTTTCTGAAAAGTGGGCTTGGACCAACCCAATATAAAAATAGATGATATTGGGTTATAACCGCGTTCAACTCTCTTTAAAATTCATAGTTCGACAATTCTAGATATGAAATGAAAAATAAGTAAGTGACGAAGTTAATATCTTGGCTCTCCGTACACAATATTTAAACTCTTTGTAACCAATTATAACGCAAAGTGGTCTTTACAAATCGCAAGTGCCTTCGAAAATTGACCGAAACAGGTCCATCATATTGTTTCCTATCCTCTAAATAACCTTAAATAATGTAAAAGGGAGTTGAAATCGGTACGAATTGGATATTGTGCTACAACTCCATCCGTATCTACTTTCTACTTCTTAAAAATATCTCCAGGTATTCGAAGCATAATTTCAGTATAATTTATATAGAACCTTTACACTAAAATCCTGTGCCATCTTGAATATTTGTCATTATATACAAGGCAAATGTTTTCAATTCACTAAATGTCACACGTTCCACCTGCTGAATCTGCCACAAACGTCGATGATG
The DNA here is from genome assembly GCF_023373825.1 of Bactrocera dorsalis. NCBI lineage: Eukaryota > Metazoa > Arthropoda > Insecta > Diptera > Tephritidae > Bactrocera > Bactrocera dorsalis. The sequence continues at coordinate 71,765,340 of NC_064306.1, forward strand.
GAGGTGTCATAGCGCGTTTTAGCTGCTGTTCAACTGTTTACGACGATTGAACGCTGTGTTTTGCATAATTAGTTATTTTAAATGACAATGGGCTTGAACCCACAAACAATGAGAACAACAAATAAACACGCAATTTTTCGGTATATTTTGCTCACTAATATGGTACTTTGAAGATTTTACCCAAATAATGTAAAATCCATCCGAAGTACATGTAAAAAGGTGTCGCCATCAACTCAAGTAAACCCGAAATTATTTTATTCACTAAAAGATACAAAATCCCGGTGGCACTGCTGCCACTAATGGGAGACATCCATCTGTACCTGGCGGATACAGTAAAAAATCTAGGGCTCATCCTTGATAGGAAGGTTTCATGGAAGCCGGGTTCGAAGAGAGTGGAAGAAAGACGTCTCTCTACGACACCGTAGTTAAACCCATTATATTCAATAGAGTCTTTATGTGGTGGAGGGGTCTAAAAAAAGACTACACTTGCAAAGAAACTAGAATGGGGCTGCGCTCATCAGCATGTGTAGTGCACTAAGATCCACTCCAATCATGGCACTTAACTCCATTTTGAACATAATGGCCGTGGACATCGCCGGAAGGTGTATGGCAGGGAAAGGAGCTATTAGACTCAGAGAATCTGGGTTTTTAAAAGCCCGCGTAACTGAACTTTCGGATATTTTCACACTCTTTGAGGTTGAAACCATCAAGGTGGCAGTAGATTTGCTGCTCCGGAGTGCGTCCTCCTTTAGTGATGTGACCATTCACTCTGATAGCAGAGCGGCGATTCTAGTCTTGAATTCATTAACAGTGCGTTCCGGCAATAGCATTGAGTGCCTTTGCGATAAGACTGGTGTAATTGCCGGGTCATAGCAGAAACACAGGCAAAGCTAATGAGCTAGCAAGGAAAGTCAAACTGGAATCGTTATCGGTAGAATGGGAGCGGGTCGGTGCTCTTGCATCCTCTTGTATTCTACTATTGGATAGCTGGGCTTGGCGGAAGTTCGGCCAAGGCTGGGCCATCATCGGTCCTTGCGCAGTCCCAAAAGCCTTCTGGCCCAGGATTGATTTCAAGAGATTTTGTGATCTCTTTGTCTTTAGTAAGGCTAGCTTCTCCCTAGTTGTGAGGCTTTTATCATCCAACGGTACCTTAATTTGAGCAACAGCTCAAAACGCAGAGAGGGACAAGACTATAAATATTTCTTAACGATGTTAGAGTGCTCGAGGCCAAATTGAGAGCATTCTATATAGAGAGGATGCATATAAAAATATTGTTATAAAAATATATAAAAACCCCATTTTGGCAGCACTTATATCCTCATGATTCTTAACAAAAGTTCATATTGATTTTTCTGCCATTACAAGAGAGAGAGCACCCTGTGAAGTATATGAACAAAACCGAAGATAACGATAATTTTTAGAACTTTCAAAAATTCCATAACAGTAAACACATTTTGGCTAAAAAGTCGCTCGAAAGAGAAAGCGCTCTGCCCCTCTCACCAGTTTGGCAATTTTAATTTGTAATTAGTTTTTGAGCAAATAACCGCAAAGAGATTTTTCACGCCAATTTTAATTTGTGCAATTGAAAATCAACAGAAATTACCAAATGTTATGCAGCTGTTTGACGGAGAGGCGGGCGAAAACGCACATTACATAACGGTCAATGGCTGTCTGAGGCAAGAGTCTGTGGGGCGTTGTCTGCGTATCCGTTCAAATGCGTAAGTGAGTGTGTGAGTGTGCTGTGTGCGGGGGCACGCAGGAAATGAAAATGGCGCTGAAATGCGGAGGCTGAGGGGCGCTTACAATTTACTAACGGAAATTACAATTGCATATTTTAACGGTTTTAGGCCAAATATTTGGTGGGTGTGGCGAATGTTTGATGATTTCCAATGATAGCGTGCAAATGACGGGAGGTGTGTGTGAACGGGCGGGAGCAGGGAAGTTGAGAGACGAGGGAAGCGCAGCGGATGCGGCATGTGTCTGGCGGATATGTTGATTAATTAATGGCATTGCATAGTATTTGTATTTTAAATGCATTCCATGATTATGTTTCGCAAAGTGCTTGAACCCTCCAAAGCTCATTGGTAAATTGACTAAAAGTCAAATAAAAATTTACTATTTGTGTAATCAGTTTGAAATGTTGCCCTTCCATTTATTTTTGGCTGAATTTCTGAAAGCTTTTTAAAAATATTTTCAATAAATGTAAATACTAAAATGAGTTACATTAGCACTTTTAAGGGTTAGAAAATAAAGTAGTTGGTCGATAATCATCAGATTCAATAACAAAATTATATGAGAGCTATAGATTATATGAGCATACTTTTACAGGCATCAATAAGTTCACTGAGTCAACCAGGCGGTGAAAAATCGTAAAGAACAGATTTTGTGGGAAGTTCGTTGAGGTTAGCTTCAAAACCTGAAAAATGTTGGACAAAGATGGTCAAAACAGCTTACGATTCAGTCACCATTTGAATAGTGAAGAAGCAGTAATTTGCAATCTAAAACACTTCTGAATGATAATTTCATTATGTAACACTATGTTTGTGCCACCGAAAAAATATATCGAAATGTATGTGATTGATTTATGTGTATCTATGTACGAAGGAGGACTGCTTTCTTATTCTTTTCGAGTTCAAAGCTACGACAATGATTCATTTAAAGGAAATAATATTATTATCATGCCACATTAACAGGTCAATTGGAAACTCCCCGGCTTATAATAGTAAAATACATTTCTTGGAAAAATCCGTTTTTTTTTTATTCTTTATAGTTACCTTCAAGAGTGAAGCACTGATTATACCGACCCTTCAACTTTTTGATGCCTTTTTGTAGTACGCGTTTGTCCTTTGAGTCTAAATAGACCTCGGTTTCGGCGATCACCTCTTCATTCGACGAAAATTTCTTCCCATCGAGCATTCTTTTGGGATCTGTGAACAGAAAATAGTCGCTTGGGGGCAGATCTGGTAATCCAAAGCTACGTAGCCGCCATTTTTAGTGTTCAGTTCGAACAGTTTGTTTATGCCAATCCCATCTAAGGACCAAACTCACCTGAAAGCAGCCATTGCGGTCCAACTTACTAAGAAAATAATCGGATTGCGCTTATAGATATACATATATCATTTTGAATCGGATTCTCTTTGTAAGCTTCACTTTACAGATCTATAAACTCAACATTTTCTTCAGGGTACTCAAGAATATCAAAACATTAAAACTCACTCAAGCCATTTGATATAATTTTAGTTTTTATTCTTTTCTCGTTTCGTTTTCGCTATTTTGCAGTTGACTTTTTTGTTTTTGCAGCATTTTACTGCCATTACTTTGGCTATAAACCGATCAACTCATTGCATATATAACTTTACATTCAGTTTCCTTTCTTATTTCATAAATATTTAACTTTTAGTGTTTGTCTGCTTCCATTGTTAGCGGTAAATATCAACTTATTAATTAATTAATTTACTTATACGCCATAACTAACGGAATAATCTAAACTTTTTGCACAGAAGTAATTAATGCATTGCACATTTTTACAAGTGTCTAATAATTCATTACAAATTTACGCACCTCCAATTAATTTTAATCATATTTGCCCCGCAATTATATATTTAATGACTGATTTTTACATTAATCCATACATACACATTACACAGTTATGAGTTATTTGTATGCGAAATTAACCAACAAACACTTAAATAATGACTTCCTGACTTCCTTGTGTCGCTTTGTTTACTTTGTATTTTGATTACTACTTTCCGATATTGAATATTTTCAACTGAATTGCACACATTTACTAACATTTTGCAGCCTTTGCACTAAATTCTAGGTTCTTTAGTCACTAACGTACTTATCAGCTAATAATTACTAGGCGTTTCAACTCAAAACAAATAGCGGCCGCCTATTTTACTCACTGGGATTAATCTCTAATGGTTAGCGCCTAATGAGAGCAACACAATTCACTCCTCCTTTAAATACTTTACTAGTTTGTCTTTCATTTAATTTACAGTTTCTATGTTAACATGAATATATGTATACCGGTATAATATGCTATGCTGAAGGACAAAACAACAGTTTGGCGTGTATGATAATTGCTGCGGTTGTGGATGGTCTTCAGATAGGCCCTTAATACAGTGTACAACCAATAAATAAAATATTGTCAATAAATTGTATATTTATAAATTTTTCGAATTAAGGGGTATGCGAACAAGCACTTCGTCTAGTTGCGACATTTTTAGGAATACCATAGAACTTTAATTGAAGTTTGCACCGCAAACTCACCGTGTTCTCTACTCTATCACATAACGGGGGATCCATGTAGAGGTACTATTTTAAATAACAATTTTTTGATAGATCACGCGTGAGTCGTATCGTGGAAAGACTTACGTCGGAACAACGTTTACAAATCTTTCAACTTTATTACGAACATTTACTTTCTGTAAAGAATGTGTGCCTCGCTAAGAGCTGAAGCCGCTCGACCTTTCCAAGCAACATCGCTTGACTTATGGGCTAAGATCCGAAGTTTTCGAGCCAAACTTTGTTCAGCGATGATGCTCGTTTCTGGTTCAATGTGTATATAAACAACCAAAATTACGGCATTTGGGACGAAGAGCAACTCGAGGAGATTTAAGAGCTGCCATTTTATACCAAGGTTTTGGTATGGTTTGTAGGCTGGTAGAATCACCGGTCTATATTTCTTCAAAAATGATAAAGGTCAAAACTTAACTATCCATGACAAACATTGAAGTTCGTGGTCTCGACGAATTCTGATTTCACCAAGACGGCGACACTTCCCACATATCGCATCAATCAATGAATTTATTGAGAGAATTTCATGATTTGTGATATCATACCACTAGACTTTTCCCAGTAGGAATATGTACAGTCTAAAGTCTATGCGGAATATCCCGCTTCGATTCGGGTCTTGGAGCAAAACAACACGCGTCAGATTCGCCAGTCATCAGTTGAAATGCGACTCAGACGAGTCATCGAAAATTAGACTCGATGGATGGACGATCTGAGACGTAGACACGGTTAACATTTGAAAGAAATATTCTTCAAAAGATAAATGTCAAGGACTGTTCGTCAATCTAGAAATGGATCACCCTTTATATTCACAATGGCTCAGCCCTCTGATGAATTTCAGGAACTTTCTATGCACTGTTGAGGTGATTTAAGCCTTATCCAGATAAATGAATTCAAGGACTTTCAGTCTGCATCTATGTAATGCTGTACAATCTATGTAGAATCAGGTGCTCTCTGTAGAGTACGAATAGTAGACGAAATTTGTCTCTAGGAAGGTTTTAGCCTCCCATTAGTACCTTTGAATGGCACATACCTGTTTTTTCGTGGCAATAAATTTCTCTGGCCACTCTCTCTTCCATGCGGAGCAGGTTGTTTATGTTCTGGGAACCTACCGCAATACAGGGTTAAGGGCTAATCATCCTTGAAGCAGCCGAAGAATGGCGATATTTTTAGGAAATAGAAGGTTCATTATTAGACACCTCTGAAATTAATTGAAGCAGCGGATAAAGTTATGTTCATTCAAATTTAATCCAAAACGGGTATGTTTAGCTCAAAACAGCCTTTATAGTAGAATTTAATGTCTCTTGGCTAAACTCTGTATTGGTGACTACAGTAAACTCTAGTTAGTGGGTGACATGAGCCGTTACAAAACAATAATTGAATCTTTTGTAAGCATGTATACTATATTATTTGTCTCATAGCATTTTTAATATTATTCAGCACTAAGATTTAGGAGTTCCCGCTAGAAAGTGTTACTAAGAAAATGAGAAAGACAACAAGAACTAACTTATACATTTCACTACAAGATTATAGCAGAAGTAGCACAAGTTTCTCATTTGAGTTAAGAAACTGAACGAGGAATACATTCAGTGACAGTGCAAGTCTACGTGGCCATACAGCACCTTTTGAAATATGCGTTTTGCTTGGCTAGTTTCAATACAGAAAACTGGTTAGCGGTTAGAGTGAAGTATGGTTCCAACATCTTAAAAATATTTACATTTAGCCTGCAGTTTTCGATGGTGCGGACAATGCTGTGACCTAACACTTTTTTTATGTTTAGTCACTGAATTCTCAAAGTGTCCCTGTCTAACTATCTGAATCCTACACCCAAAAACTTGTTCGGATTCAATTGTAAATTTTTTTGTCAGCGATTTTATATTGGTTTAAAAGAGAAATAAAGCCGATTTTGGAATAACGGTAAAACTACTCACAAACTAGTTACATTAGAGCTATAAAATGAATACTTTACTGCATGCATTAGCTTACATTACCGTGGCTGTATGGGTGATAGTGAGTATGAGTCAAGCAGAAGCGGTTAATTATACATAATTATAGTTGTGACTAATGAGTAGATTTATTGAGTATATAAGTATGCGTAGAGTTCTGCTTGCTGGAGAGTTTTTATTTGGTTTTGTTTGCTTTTTTTTCTTATACTTCGTAAGTAACTACATATATATGCATGTGTGTATGTATATGTATTTACGGTGTCCATTAATTAATTTTTGCTAGTTATTTTGTAGTTATTGTCCGCCCATACAGTTTGCATATTAATTCATTATTATGAGTTCTATTTAGCTACAATTATTGTATATTTTCTGTGTTGGAGTATCGGCATACCCATACAATGACCCAAATGCGCACACACATGCGCACAAATGTTGCTTGTTGTTGTATATAACCCGTTAGTATTGATTTATTTGCATTTTTTCGCACATTAAATGCATGAAGCTTCGAGTTGCGCGTAGTATACCTGATGCCACAACGTATTCGTATGTATGTATGTAGGTAATTTGTTAATTATTTTATTTTTATACATAGTGTTGCCAAACTGAATCGAATTACAATTTAATTTAATAACGAAAAGCAGCGAATACTTTAAATATGTTCCACACGAGGCATGAACCACACACACGCATACTCATAACAATGCAGGTATGTATGTGTGTGTGGGCGAAGAATTGCATTTGTGTGCAGATCGGCATAATAATGACAAATGTGCGAAATTAAGCGTGGAAAAGCGCGAAGTCGGTGTGCGTGCTGGGCAGCGCTGAAATCGGCAGCAACAGTTGCAGCTGCCGCATTGGCGCATTCGCCGCGGCACTGCGGCTATCTTCGCGATTGCCGCGCCCCGCACGGTGGCCGTAATAACGAATTCGATTATTATCGCGCACATTTATTGCTGCACGCAAATTGCCGACACTCGCCGCAGCGCTCGAACATATTGCTGTTGTTTGTCGTGTGCCATTGTTGCCACAATTAAAGTTGTCACTTGTTGTCGTGTTGCTGTTGTTGTTGAAGCTGCAATTCTGACCACAAATGCTGCGTTCATAATTATTCGGCATACAGCGGCAATCTCTCAGCGCCCCAATGCTGCTGCTGTTAATGATGTTTTTGTTGATGTTGTTGTTGTTATATTCACAGTTACTGCCGTTGTTGTACGCATGCGTGTCGTAGTGTTTATTACCGTTGTCTTTACACTTATCGCAAATGTAGTTGCTGATGTCACCAATACTATTACAGTTACTAACGTTATGATTACCATTACCATTACCATTATTGTTATTATTATTAATATTATTGTAATTTATTTGCATGTGCCCTGTGTTGGGTCAACGAATCAATAAGCCAGTGTCCGGTGACCAGCGATTCGCTCGGTAATACATGTCCTTGTACATGGTCGGACACGAGTTTTGATTCTGCAAAGAGTGGCAAGTAGATTGTGGCAGTTGCATTAATGTTTCATTGCAGTTTTTCTTTGAAATTGCTTATCGCAATATTTGTGTGTTGATTTGTTGTTGTTGTCTTACTCACCTTATTACGCTTAAAGTCTATGTTTGTCCTTACGGTTCTATGGTGTAGTCCTTGCACGGGACGCGCATTATTGCCTAGTGGCGCTTTCGGTGTACTTTCGGAGCCTTGCATCAGTCGTCGGAGTTGGTACAACTGCAATCAAAAGCAAGAAGTGTGATTAGAGTTACGTTTGAGAACAATTTCCATGGTTAAATTTCTCAGAGAGAGCGAGTTAATCGTTAAATTTTGTCTCAAAAAGAAAGAAGCAGAAAAACAAGCTGGAAAAGTAATTGATTACAGACAATACGTGTATTTCCTTGATTCATAGTAAGGTTACCTTAGAATACCTGTCGCTCAAAGTGCGACAAAGTGTCACGATTAATAAATTTGAAATAAGAGTATGTTTCCAAAAGCTTAAGATATGCCCAGCTTAGTTCCAGTCCTTATCCCAGATTTGTTCCCATGCAGACTTTTCCAAGGCCACTAATAGTTTATCTGATTTTCTTAAGTATATTGGGTTTTATGTAGTCATTCATTTCGAATACACCGATGCTATACTACCCTTTACTCGGACGAACAGTAGGAGAGTTAACTCAGCGCGTCACGCTGAACAATTATATACGAGGTGTGTTTAAAAAGTATCGCGAATTTTGTGTTTTTTTAAAAATTATTTATTTATTCATGAATATCTATTTTGTCTCCTTTAAAGTAATCCCCATGAGATATTATACACTTGTGCCAACGGTTTTTCCAATCTTCGAAGCACTTCAAAAACCATTTTTTTTATCTTCTTTAGCTCCTCCTTCGATGTCGTCTTTATCTCCTCAAGAGAAGCGTAACGTCGTCCTTTCATGAACCTCTTCAGTTAGGGAACAAGAAAAAGTCACAGGGGGCCAGATCTGGGGAATACGGTGGCTGCGGCATCACTATGATGCACCACGCCCCTGCAATCGAAGAAAACTGTCAGCAAAACTTTCGCGATACTTTTTGAACACACCTCGTATACAATTTGGACGCTCTCCTACTCTGGATGTTACAAACTTCGTGGCAAAGTTAATATACCCTGTTTAAGGAGTGAGTGTCCTCAATTTTAAGACCGCTATGCCAAATTTATGGTCGATCAACAATTGGCGTCTCGCGTGCCATTGAGAGTATCCGTAGTGTCGAGCACATTGCTGCCGCTAGTGCATCAATTGAGGAAGACCCAAATCAGTCTCTCACACGTCATTCTCAAGCGTTGGCCATTCTGTGATGTCGTTTTAGCGAACTTTGCGAAAAGATCTTGGCCTACGTCCTTACCAGATCAAATTGACGCAAGAACTGAAGCCGCTTGACCTCCAGTATCGTCGAATGTGTGTGAATTAGGTTGAGCAAGAACTTGAAATGAAACGGATATTCTTAGAAAAATCATCTTCAGCGATGAGGCTCATTTCTGGATGGCTTCGTTAATAAGCAAGATGTGCGTTATTGGTCAAGCAGCAATCCACACGTACTTCATGAGTCACCATTGCATCCCGAAAGAATTACGGTTTGGTGCGGTTTATGGGCCGGCGGCCTCATTGGGCCATACTTCTGCCGTGATGATCAAGACCGGCATGTTACCGCTCAATGATAACCGAATGTTTCTGAACCGAATTGGATGTTATGGACATGGACCATTTGTGGTTCCAACAGGACAGCGCCACAAGCCATACAGCCGATAGAGTATTTCCTGCGGAGCTATGCCTGTCTATGGTTTATGCCAACAAGCCAGTGACGATTGATGAACTTCGTACGAATATCGAAGGTAAAACTGCCGCAGTACCGACCGATTTATGCTTGAAAATCGTCGAGAATTGAGTTCAATGTCTGAATTTCTCCGAGTGGGCCTGTGGAAGAAATCGAGTACCACACATAATGGCATCGAACTTTCACAGGAATAAAGAATTTCATTGATATCCTAAGCTGTTTTTATTTTATTTAAAATTACTTTTATAGTGCTCTTATTAAAAAAGCCGTTAGAAATTTCAAAATGTCGGCTACAATTAATCTCTTTATAGGACACGCATGAATAAAAGGCACAATTTGTTCACAAAGTGCCAGTGGCCACATGTTCTTAGCGATTAATTGCGGATTCGTCGCAGTCCTGGCACTACTTTTCGAGATGATCTTTAACCGAAACTATTGCAGCATTGTAATGAGCGTCCTCTAGCGAATAACAATGAGACTTTCAAATGGGATAATGAACTCGGCAAAGCTTCTGCCAGAGATATGAATGCCAATGCCTTTAATAGTTGGTGGACTCACATCTGAAGTTATACTTTCTATAATCTCAAATGATCTTTATATTAAAAGTAAAGCATACTAATCGTCAGAAAACAATTAGTAATTTAAACAGGCCTTTTAAATAAATTAAAGTTTAGAGTAGTGTTGCAAGCATTTAAGTCAACTTAAAAGTGAATTATGTGGCACACATATGTGTACATATGGAGTTTTAAAGCAAATACTGCTCACACACAATTATTTAAATTTTTTATTGCTTCGTTAGGCGCATAATTTATTCATTACGATGGTTTTTTCGAGCCGCCCGAATCACTTCCGAGAGTGTAAATATTTAATTTTGAGCTTTTATCGGCCTATACTCAACAGCAACTTTTTGCCAATAACTTAATTTGCATTTAAACAAGTGTGTGTGTGGACTGGGCAGTATTTTTGAATAAGCATGTGTGTGTGTGTGTTTTGCTGATTGTAAACATTATTGAAATTGTAATTGTTGTGTGAAAGTATGAAAAAATCTCCAATAAAACGCTTTAAACAAATTACAAGCACTTAACACGTAATTACGTTTATATTAAGCGCCAGCGATGTGGTGAAAGTGAGCACACTGCACCACACACCACTACACATACACTACACGCTACCACTTCGGTTGGCCGCGAACGGGTATGGTCGAAACTGTTCGATTGACCGCCTGCATTCACATCTCTTATTCATCGCAGAAATGTTTGCTTGCATATTGTCGAAAAAGCCAGATGACCAGAACGTTTCAATTAAATACCACTTTACAGTTACATTAAAAATACATATCAACATACAGTTACGGATTTATTGGAGCGCAAAATTTTCGGTTGAAAGGGAAAATACTTCGATTATATTTTGCAGGCATATTCTCAGAATTATATAAAAGTGATATAAAGTATCGAGCAGATGCTCAAAACTTTCTTGACTGAACTTTCAAGTAGTCAAATCGAACTTGGACTAGAATAGAGTTAGTGTGGAAAGGTACTATTTATTAGTGCTGGCTCCGACTGCACAGTAAGGCCAAATCTTAGAAATATAGTAACTGCTTTAGCCTTAATGAAACGTACATACCACAGGTGTAATGCTCGAGAATTCTACGAAAAGATGCGGCGACTAACAGAAGGTTTCAAGACCGGGGCATACTCTTGTAGAACCCCCAGAGGTGATATAGCAACCGATACCCAGAGCATACTAAAATTATAGAGGGAACACTTATCCACTATGCTGAATGGCAGTGAAAGCATAACACCAGGTGGTGGTGACCTTGATTGCCCAATCAATGACGATGGAGCACACGTTCCATTGTACGACCATCAAGAAGTTCGAGCTAAGAAGCGAAAAACCGATAAGAGGCATGCATCAGCTTCTTTGTAGGAAATGGTCGAACGAAGGCATGCCCAACGATTGGAATTTTAGTCTGATCTGCCAAATCGACAAAAAGGGATAAGTCTCCTCAACATCGCGTATAACGAGCGTATTGTCTGAAAGATTAAAGCCCATCGATGATATTGATATCATTGGCGTCAACACCCGCGCCAAGAGTTCTGCTTTCTCCGGAATGAATAAGGAAGCGAAGCAACTGGGTCTGGTAGTAAACGAGGGTCAAACAAACAGTCGTCGCTCTCGCGACTGAGCACCCTTGTCACTGTTGACACTCATAACTTCGAAATCGTAGATAATTTCGTCTATATTGGAACCAGTATTAACACGAACAACAATGTCAGCGTCGAAATCCAAAGCAGAATAACTCTTGCCAACGTTTGCTACTTCGGAATGAGTAGGCAACTGAGAATTAAAGTAATCTCTCGAGGAACAAAAACCAAACTCTATAAACCTCTCATTATTCCCGTCCTGCGATATGGTGCAAAGGCATGGACGATGACAACATCTGATGAGTCGACGTTACGAGTTTTCGATTTCTGGTCTGTGCGTTGGCCGCGGCGAATATCGCATTCGAAGGATAGATGAGCTGTATGAGATATACGATGCCATTGACATAGTTCAGCGAAGCATAAATCATGTCGCCCGAATTGACGAAAACACTCCAGCTCTGAAAGTATTCGACACAGTACCCGCTGGGGCAAGCAGAGGAAGAGAAAGACCTCCATTCCGTTGGAAAGACCATATGGAGAAGGACCTAGCTTTGCTTGGAATCTCCAATTGTCGCCACATTGCGAAAAGAAGAAACGACTGCTGTTGTTAACTCGGTTGCAACCGCGTATGCGGTGTCTAAGCCAGTAAAGAAGAAGTAGATAGCTCCTTTTTTGTTTATGGTTTTGGATATGAGATAATTTAAGCAGAAAAATCTTTCTCACCGTCTGGCATCGTTTTCGGAGATCTTTCGGAGATCGGCTACGAGATTAGAGGGATAAAATAACACTTGAAAGTGGATTTAATGCTAACCTTTAAGGCTGAAAAGAGTGGTCTTTGTTTAAAACTTGACTGATTTTATGACATTAGGCAAAGCAGTCGAAGCAAAATCGACTTGAAGAAACTAAAAATAGTTCATTAAAAGTATGAAAGAACAGTATAAGAAGAGTATAGCATGGTTACCTCCAGCAAGCTTAAAAAATAATTTATTCAACCTGATTTGCATTAAATAAATTATATAACATTAAGTATGATACCAAATAACTGCATTTATTCGATTAATATCGCCACCAACACATGCATATACACGCAGTTGCAAGTTCGTATTTGCATTTATAGCCTATTTGTTTCTGTATTTATTTCTGTGCGACAATTAAAATTATACGCAGAATTCAATTTGTAATTTAACCACCGAAATAAACAAATTCGCTGATGCGGTTAATTAAGTTCAATTAGGTTGTAATTATGCCTTCATTGCGCTTTTACGCACTTTCACGCACACACACACATGCATGTGTTTATTTTTATTGGCCGCTCGGTTTTGCCGAGGCTTACGTCAAAATGAATAAATTTAGCGTTAATTTAATACATATTTAGTTAATTATTGCGACAGTGTAGTTTTAGTGTGGTCAAAGGTAACGCTCACCTCTTGCTTTGTGATATAAATGGGTTTGTTTACAATTATCCAAACGGTGCTCTCCCAGCAGCCAGGATGCGTTGTGGATCCCTCGTAGGTGATGTAGTGATCCGTGTTTGGCAACAGTGATCGCACTGATATGTGCCTGATGGGTGTGGAAAACCCTAAAAATAAAGAATATAATATATGGTTATGGAGAAAGTCTGTTATTTTGCTGAAAGGAAGTTGGCTTTATACGTATATAAGATTTTATTTTTATTCTGGCTGTTGCTTTCATACATACACATCGTCACCTAAAATGCAAAATAAGGTAACTTCACTTTTCATAAGTTTACAGGCGAAGGAAAACCGATATTGAAATAAAATTTGAGTTTTGGTTAAAAAATGGTTATATATTGGTTATTATTCCGTTATAAAATGGTTATGTATTGGTTATCATTTCGTTATAAAATTGTTATATATTGATTATTAGATTTGACAGTGATTTTCGATTTTTTTTGATGTTACACTGTTTTGCATTTTACGTGACCATATACATATATTATGACCGAATTAGATATCACGACGCCGAGGTAAATTGATTTCAGTTTTGTGATTCCGTGACAATATAATTGAAAACAGTTACACCACAGCAATACTGTACTAAAAATTTTCAAAATCACAGAACATTTATGAACTCCCAGTATCTATATCTCGAGATCCCCATGTCGAAGAAGCGAGTTGAGCTTTTTACAAAACTTCTTCTCGGTTAATTTCAAAATCCGTCTAGAAGTTTACTGAAGGTGTCATATCAAAGTTGTTTCAACCTTAGTCTAGGAAAGGCTGAACAGTCTAGCAGAAAGGGTCTTGAAATATTTCTATATCCACAGAAAATTGGCGTCTGTCAACTTTTTAGGCTCATCTCATGTAAGACTATTAGACAATGTCCGGATAAAACCTTTATTAGTAGAGTTAGATTAACCTTGATAACGGTAAATAGTTCAGTGAATTTTTAGTGTTTTTTTTCGAAGATTCGCGAGCAAGCGCAAGTGCTGGCCAGCGCTCTCAAGAGGACGTTCCAATTGGGAACACATTTCACATTTGGTTATAACGGGGGATCCAAGTAGAGGTACTTTATTCAATAGCCATTTCGTGACAGATCATGCGTGAGTCGTATTAAGTTATCATGTTATTTTTGTTCACTTTTTATTCCGTTTAACTTTTTCCTGTGGGGATATGTAAAGTCTGAAGTCTATGCGGATTCCCGCTTTGATTATGGCCTTGAAATAAAACATCAACGTGTCATTCGCCAGTTACCAGTGGAAATGCTCGAACTAGTCATCGAAAATCGGACTCAACGGACGGTCCATCTGAGACGTAGCCACGACCAACATTTGAAAACGGTTATTCGGAGGTAACCAAAGTTCCTATACCAACTGGTCACTGTCTGGTGGCAACACACGCCCGCAGAATGTGGCTGACACATCGAGAAGACTGCAGGAAATCTAGAACAAGGTACCAGTGAAACAATGGAGCATCTTTTGTCTACGCTGTAAGCATCTGGGGTCTCCACGGTCTGATTTACTTGAGGAGGTATCAATATTGAGGCCACAGAATCTGTTAAATTTAGCGGCAAACGCTGGCATCCTAAAGGATGGCTACTTCTCATTGACCTAGCAACTGAACTCCATCTGGTATCGCAAAGGACCAAAACTGCTCTATGCGTGGCTCGATAACCTAACCTAACCTTATCGGGTCACACATGTTCTTTTGCGAAGTAGTTTCAAACAGACAGACAGAGAGTAAGCGAGCACAACACTGACATATTGTTCTGGTAACACAGTGAATATCCACATTTCTGCCGGCGAGTGAACTCCACTTCAATGTCAGAGCAGTCGTCTAAAGATCTGAAACTAGATCTCGCAACTACTTAAGTCACTTTAACGACTTCAAGTTATTGCCGTGCACAATTTTTTAAAAGGTAGCGGTAAATTATCATCCACACACACTATCGCTACTTGGCCTTTATTTTTTCTAATCATATCCCCATTTTTAGTTTCAGTTTCTATTTATTTGCTCCATTTACACTTGTAACCCTTGTCCAACTTGAGCGGCGATTTCTTCGTAGCACCATTTTCCCTCCACTTTCGCCGGCCACGCAATCGCACCGCGAAGGTGCCTGCCGTGACGGTACTCCGGGTTTGGTGTTGTAGGAAAATTTAACTGCCACTTTACGTTTTGCATTGCCCAGCAACACACAACAGCAGGACGACTATTACCACTGATTGGCTTTTTTCGCTTCTCGCTTCTTCCTTTTTACTTTCCACTTTATTGCGCTGAAGCAACGCTGGCACCTTCAAATGACGCGAGGCGCTGGGCAACCAGCTGGACGCCGCGCACTTGCTGGCCATTTGTGTGGCGAAATGCACAGCGGAAGGCCGAGTGGCAATTGCAATTGTTGCTGCCCTGTTATTATATTATGAGCGGGCGTTTTTATTGCATTTGGCAGCGCATAATTTTGCGCCAACTCGAAGGTGGTAAGCGAGTATTAAGACGGTCGCCGACGAGACGAAAGCTTTGAGCGCGCGTGCGACACGCTTGTTGTTGCTATTATTGTGGGTGCTTTGAACCGCGAAAAGGGCAAATGCACACGTGCAAACATGCATAGATTGCTTTGATTTGTTTTTACTATTTTATTTTCTTTAAAAGCCGGCTTGTTTGCTTGCGCGCTGCCGGTCGCCAACACGGCTCTTTTACGGTTCGTAATGGCTGTCGTTCTGGACGGTAGAGGCTCGCCATATTGATGATTTCAGCTACGAGAAATAGGAAAGTAAAACGGCCTGCAGAAATAATAACTGCTGCCGGCCGGCCTATATTTGGCGCCGACCTCCGCGCACCCACGACCCTCGCTGTTCTCTGAACTCGCCTGCGGCCGCTGCAGGGCGAATGTTTGCACTCGTTCGCACTCGTATTTGAATTCGCCTTTGCACTTTGTTGACCGGAAATAACTTCCATGTCTTGTTAATTTCTTTTTCGGCACGCACACACACACCCACACACACCACTGAGCTTGGAATCGCATTTGAAGTGCATGTCGTTGACATTTGAAATCCAAACACACACTCCAGCGCCCCCGCTGTGTGATTATGCAACACAAACACAAAGCCAACACACTTACCTCGGTACAAAACCTTGTTGAAAGTGGTGGTAATAATTCGCAGTTCGGGGTTTGGCGTGTCCCCAATTTGCACCATGAGCGAGAGCGCCACAATGCCCTGTGACTTGTGTTGCGCCTCGGACATATTGTGATAGAGTTCCTTGTTGAAGCCGTAGATTTGTATCTGTGGAAGTAGAAAGAGAGTGTGCATGGATTAGCGGTAAAGTGAAAAATGCTTGCGTTAGCCAACAAGTTGTCACTAGTCAACTGTCAACTGTCAGTAGTTGTCGGGTGTCTCATTTACATATATGTTTGTACTTACCTCGCCGGGGAAACTGTAACCCTGTATGTAGTGCTCTGACCCCCGACTGTTCTCGGTGCCGTAGTGTATGTAAATCTCCTCGAATTGATAGCGATAGGCAAGTGGGCCGCCGGTGATGTTCACCGGCTGCTTTGTGTCCTTGTCGACGCGGAAGACGAGCGATTGACCTGTGTTGTGTAGTGTACCGGAAACCTGTGCGATAACAGCCAACCAACGAACCAACGAACCGACGAGCCAAGACCACCAGCAGCCGGTTAGCCAAACAAACAGTCAGTCCAAAGAGTCAACCAGCGAATCAGTCAACAAAGTAAAGCGTTCAAACAATCAGCCAGTCGAGCGAGCAGGCAGACAGCAAGCGATGCGACGAAAATTTGAAAAAAGAAAAAGAAAAAGAAGAAGACTTTGAGATATTGATTGTACACATGGTTTTTGAACGATTAGTGGGTTGTGTGTCTGTTTGTAGACAGTATGTCTTTCACTTTGTGGAAAAAGACCAAAAGGGAAATGATATCACAATGTTTATTCTTCAAATGTGTTCCAGTGATGTACTGGTAAGGAGCGTTACAAACAGAATTTCGAAGACAGCATAAATGTTATATAATTTAACTTAACTATAAAAGTCTGCTTATTTAGGTTCATATACAATTTCGTTTTGCTATTGGTGGAAAGCCACCCTGTTTTAAAATGAAGACAGGCGCTTGCACTCTAGTTTATGGCACAACGTGAATTGTGACAAATCAACCACTTTGAAATGTGGAACTACAACTAATTCTAAATATGTCCCTGAATATATTTACGATTTTCGCCAACTATAAAAATGATCTTACCTTGTGCTTATCGATGTGCAATGGCCGCAAATATGGATCGAAGAGTAATTTGTCGGGCACTATGTCTATTGGTGACTGGCGCCGCCCTTTGTTGCACATATTCCATTGTGGATTGATAAGGCCCCAAAAACTTGGTCCTATTTAATTGAAATATAAAATAAAAATAATTTAGTTATTGATTTTTATCATTACAAATAATTAGATTGAATGAGTTTTTTATGTTATTCGCTTTTCGAAACTCATATAATCATTAATCTAGTTGCGCAACTCACTTGAAGTAAGAAGAAGACAACGGTGGAAATATTTTAGGATTTAGAAAAGTATTCAAGAATAATATACGCTAGAATTTTGAAAAACGTTTAACAGGTATTCAGAAATTTTACCAGGAACATTCTCGGATAGAAATTTCACTGCAGAAATGCCTCTAAACAAGTTGAAGTCTCACTATGAGTAAAAGTAAAATAATCTGTTCAAGCATTACAACTAAATATAGATATCAATGATGAAGCCGCCGAGATTATGAGCTTCAATTTCAGTCATCAAATGGTTGGTTATCATGACGCGATAACGGTCATCAGTGATGATTCGAACTGCCCAAAACCCGCACCATACGTCAGTCCGGGTTGCTGCGAATGGCGTCGAATCGAGTCTCCACGGTCTTCGTGTACATTCTAAGCTACGGCTGCTATATTTTCTTCACTGCGAAGCGCCCGAAACACATTTTTTACATATCGTAAATTTTCGCACTAAAGTTGAACGTCGTTCAGGCGTAAGTCTTTCCATGCTGGAATGCCAAACAATACTGAATCAAAAGAACATGACAGCTTGGCACGACTCTCGCGTGATCTGTCAAAAAAAGGTTATTGAAAAAGGTTCACCCGGATCACTTCCAGGTGAGGATACCCTCTAGAGTCTAGACGAGAATGAAGAAGGGGCATAATAGAGGAGGAAGATATCATTTCAGTTTTTACTGACGGCTCCAAAATGGACTGCGGAGTAGGTACGGGAATATATTCCTATGGTCTGGACATTTCTCTCTCTATCAGTCTACCGAACTAGGCTAACACCTTTGAAGCGAAAGTACTGGACATAGAGAAGGCCTGCGAAGCTCTATTGAATAATTACGACAGGATACATAAAGCAACAATATAAACGGATAGCCAGGGGGCTCTCTTGGCCTTGTCGTCGTTCATGACTAATTTCAGCATAGTTCTTAACTGCAAGAAGGCACTGAGCTCACTAGAAGACAAGCTCCACCTAGATTTGATCAGGGTTCCCGGCCACAGCAACTTTTTCGGCAATAAAAAAGCAGACAAGTTGGCAAAGTCAGAAGCTTTTCTAAAAGAATCCAAGCCAGAGTAGAAGAGAGCTCAATAGCTGCTGGAAAAGTACAACAAAATGCAACATAACTAAACAGTTATGGCCAAAATATGACAAGAAAAGAACTAGCGACTAATGAAATGGGTCCAGGAAAAGTATCTTCACACTAACTGCTACCATACTAGAGCATTGGCCATTTGGAGAACATGCGTTTAAATGGGTTTACCCCACAATAACATCTGTCGAGGCTGGAACTAGTAGAGAATAAGAAAACAATTTTCCACTTTCTTGGTGAATGCCCGGCCCTATCGCAGATCCGACGCAGAATAGTTGGTATCCATCAAGCATCAAACCATGAATAGATGTCTACAAAAAGCATTTCGGACATTAGTAGCTTCATCGAAACCAGAAGGTCTACGACTAGTGCATCAAAATGGACACAGCTAGTGCTGATTGAGGCCGAAATATAACAGGGCTGCACTCCTACCTACCTACCTACCTGGATCACCCGTTAAAATGCCTCTCGATAGAAAAAATACAACTAACTTATGTCTTAGACGTGGCTACTATCGGAGAGCTTTGCTACGATTCGGAACATTTCACTACAAAGCTCCCACTGTTGCAGACAAAGATGAAATGCTGGCTGTGGACGCACACAAATTTTTTAGGTCAGTTAAGAAAAGAGAGATATTTTCAAAGCTCGAAATTGTATACAAAGATTCGCAATTTTTATTGAAAACATTTCGAATGAAATGCTCTCTTCTAAACTTTACTTCAATAACCCATTTTAAGCGAAACTTCCATATTCTTAACAACAGCTTCATTTTACATACTATATCCTCATATATTAATGAATATACCATATGTATACTCGTACATACATATAATACAAAGACCCTAAAAAAGAGCCATATTTTACATGTTTTATCAGAGTGAATTAAATCGGCGCCCTTAAATAACCACTTTTAATTACTTCCAGTTTAAATGCAGTCAATGGCAAATTCAATGGCGCACATGTCAAGGCGGCAATGTGAAAGTCAGTCACTCACTGTGCGGAAGTTTATCCAATGTCAGTTGCCGGATTTGCAGGCCACGAACCGCAATTTGCTAGCAACACCGCTAACTCCCAACTTCGGTGACAACAGTTAGGTGAATGAAAAGCGCTGCTGTATTTTATCCGATGCCATCAAAGTGAACGCGCGCGCAAATGGAAAGCAACGAGTGGCGTAGTGCGAATGCTTGCCGTTATAATGTATATAGTTGAGTGCAACACGGCCAAATAGGGTTCTGCTGTAGGGATGGGTTGCTTTTCTACATTTTTAAATCCTACAAAGTAATATTTAATTGTCAACTTTTAAGTATCTGGAGGACAAATTGGTATTGGTTCCTAAGGGAGACAGTAGACCAAACACATTGTAAGTCTCATGCGCTCATTAATTGGTCTTGTTAGATGTTTTTTTCGTGCCGACGTCAGTCAAAACTTGTCGTGTGGCAAACGATTTTCAAATTTGCTTATTTCAAATATTTAATTTACTAGCTGGCCTCTCAAGCTATCGACTGATCCCTTTTCGAAAACCCTTTATATATACGAAACATTAGCCGGCATTTCACTGAATTTCCACAAATGCATTTTTGTACTTTTATAGCGGAAATATAAATTTTTTTATTCATTGCACGCATATCCAGCTGTCATTTCTATACGATTCAGTCGCCGTTTGTCGCTCATATTTTCGTCACTCGCTGCATTCTCCTCCCAAACGGGCCACCTGTCGTGCTGTGTTGTTTTTCACCTATACATACATACACACATACACAAATAGGTAAACAAATAATTTTTGTCTGCACGCAAACTTCCCGACAGGTCACATGTCACTCATGTCAATTCAGTTGCGGCTTAGCTCAATTGTGGCAAATGCAACTACAAACACACCCACAAACTCAATACATATACGAGTACATAACATACCTACATACATATATACAGTCAAACTTACATATACATACACAAGCTTATAGGTGTGCAAGCACTCACAAATAGTCATTTGTATTTGCAACCAAAGGGGAGTGAGAGCAACTGGAGTGACTTGTCAAAATGCGGTTGAGTCAGTCGCTTAGAATACCGTTATGCTGCACATAGTGCGGGCGGAATGTCGCAGTGGGCGGCGTTTGTGGTGCATGCAACAATCTTGTATGCAACAATTTCAAGTTTCCGCGCTTATTATTGCACTTTGACTTCTGCCGCGGGCTTTAAATTTACAAGCAGTCACCCCGTGGCCTACAATAAATTCTACTTTTTATGGCAATAGTGTCGGCTTTCTTAAATTTTATATTGTTTCTGAGTTAATACTTTTTTCACTTAGCTGTAATCTAAATTGATATAAAGAAAAATTTTGAAACCAAATCACCTCCGCTACCAAGAACATTCTATCGCCCAAGAGCTTTAGGAACTTTATCGGCTTATCCTACAATAGAGATGATCTAGGACTTTCAAGCTCCGAACGTCTAATATTTAATACATACAAGAAAAACTTATGGCTCTCGGAGTTTTGTCGTCATCAGCCGAGTAGTGTGTTCAAATTTTCGATGACTCTTTCGAGCATTTCGAATGGTAACTGACGCATGACAGGTGTAATGTCTTGCTCCAAGGCTTGAATCGAAGCGCGGTTGTCCGCATAGACTCTAGGTCTTACATATCTCCACAGGAAAAAGTCTAACTGTGTGATATCACAGGATCTTAGTGGCCAATCGATCGGCTGAAAACATGAAATTATCTGCTCTCCGAAGTATTCTTTCAATGGTCACATTGATTAATGCGATGTGTGGGAAGTGACGCCGTCTTGTTGAAACCACAGGTCGCCGAGATGATGAGATTAAATTTCAGGTATCAAATAGTCTGTTAACATGGCACGATGATTCCAAACCACATCAAACCCTTGTTTTTTATAGATAAAATGACAGCTCTTTCATCTTTTCAGGTAGCTCTTAGCCCTAAATGCGGCAATTTACATACCGACTGAGCCATCGCTGAACAAAATTTGGCTCGAAAACATCGGAACTTCTTGGAACTTTTCAAGAGCCCTTACAGCGAAGAGATGCACAAGCTATATAGTGTACGTTTTCAATTTAAGATCACGATGTAGAATGGAAGTCATTCCATTCTCCACGGTCTTCGAGTACACTCTCAGCTATGGCTGCCATATTTTCTTCAGTGCTGGACGTGGTCTATTCGGTCGAATATTATCCAATAATGAATACTAGATCTCAAGATGGGTGATTCTGTTGTGAATAATACATTCAGTAGCAATGAAAAAATAACTTCTACTTGTATCACCCGTTATATATTTTTATAGAGAATCAATGTGACAAGCTGAGTCGATTCATACCAAGAAGGTACTCATTTGTCGGAACGAACCAGCATATATTGTACATATTTATGTATGTATGTTGCTGTCATACAAAACGAACGATCGGAATGAAGTACTTGCATGGAAAGATTTTTTTTGACGAAATATCTACTAAAACTTGACATGGGTTATTATCAAAGCCCACGCTATAATCTCTGAACAAATTTTGCGGATCGGATCACTATAGCATATAGCTGCGGTACAAACAGTTTCCGATTCAGTTCTTATAAAGAATATTCGGTATTTATGAAGGGTATTATAACTTCAGTACAACCGAAGTTAACGTTTTTTCTTGTTTCAATTTTTGTTGTAGAAATATTAGTGAAACAATACAGAAAGACTATTATTTACGTTTCTCACAGGCATATCACAACCATTAAATATTTTGTACCTTTTTTTAATTTAATAAATGATTTTGGTTATTAATTACTTGTTTAGCAACCAGTAACCTGTTTTTTTTTAATCAGTAACTGAAACAAGTGGGTAGCTATATCTCATAATGTTGGATGGGTTGTGTGTACGAGCAGCTAATGTTCGCCGCGCGTTTTCGCGTTGTCCCGTTTGATTGGTAATTTATGTTGGCGCACGTGCAGGTTATGATTATTCTCAATAACTGTCGCTTTGGATTGATGTTAATTGATTTTATGAAATGTGCGCGAACGCAAGCGACAGCGAGTTCGTCAAATCACCACATATACATATAATATATAAATATATATTTATGGAAATCTGTAGATACAAAAGGGTACTGAAAGCACCAAAGTGCAATGGACTTTGTACATATTGACACTCCTAATTGATTGAATTGCACGATTGTTTGTATATTTTGCATATATACATATATACAAATAAATATATCTGCTGAATTGAGTTGTTGAGTTAGAAAAATAGTTTTCACATTGACATGTGTTGGAATAAATTTATTTTTCGATCAGTTAACTAATATTACTCCACATAACTTTATTAAAATGTGTTGATGATTTACATAGCTTTAATTTAGGGCGAATTTTATGAATAATATTTTTTCAATTATGGTCTCTTGAATTGAAATGCGAGCTTGTTTTTCTTTTACTTCATATCTACAGCAAAAGGTTTTGAATTTTTCAAAAGTTGGTGCAATAAATGTCCCATTTTCAGCTCAGAAATGCTTTTGAAAACTGTATTTACTGAAATTGGTTTTAGCCCTACTTACCGGATATGCCATCATATGTCCACCATTCTTCCCAGCTGGCTTTGATTCCTGCAAAGAAAAGGGTAGGAATTACAAATTAAATGATACAACAAATTTTTTCGCGTTTGAATTGAAAACTTTATTGAAAACTTTAAAGGCACTAAAAACCTTTGCATTCAAAGCAGAAGAGGATATAATATCAGAGTTCGTAAAACCATCAAAATACGCTCTTGCTCTGATGAGTAATATTCCGCAAGAGGACATCATTTCAAATACTCAGGAGCGCAAGCTTAACTAACATTCTCATCACAAAAAAACTCCTCACGTATTTGGCTCACTCATATATTAGCATGAGCGAGCATTTTTAAAAGATAACTATTTGCCTAACGCATCATCTTTATTTTTATCGCTCTGAGTGTTCAAGTGATGCGAAAAATAAAACTCATCTTTTAAATTATTTACATACACACAATACAACTTAAATTAACGGTTAATCATGCATGTACCCAAAACTGTTAATATTTACACCAACAACAATTAAACTTTAACATAAATTTATAAATATACATACTCTAAGAGAATAAGAAATTGCTCAAGAGCACTCTCTGCTGCATCACTGAGTTTATCAGCGATACAAAATACTGAGTGCTGAAACCTGAGATGAGAAAAAGAAACTTAGCGCTCTTGTGAGGAGTATTATTTTGAGGAGCACGTACGTTTGAGGTAAATATTAGAGCGAAAAGATAAGATAAGTATTAAAGAGAAATATTCTAGAAGAGCACTCTTTCCTTTGAACTCACAATTGAGGAAATCAAAATTTATTGCTCCTCAATTGTGTTGTACTGAGGAGGAAGATAGAAATTTTACTCCTCAGTGATGAGTATTTGCGAACTCTGTATAATATGAATGCTATCCATATATGATTTAATATCAAAAAGAGCAATAACCAATCTTCTAGAGTGGTCAACTTCTTTTCAAAGTATTTCAGTATCAGTATAAAAAATAAAGCATATATATGTATATACATACATAACTCTTCTTCTTCATTGGCGTAGACATCGCCAAGTACCTATATGTATATATTAGGGTGTGTAAAAAACCAAACATTTATTTTTCGCTTGCTGCTCTGAAAAATAGCTTCTTGAACACCATTACGAAATTCTCCCCAAGTATAAGCTCTTAATGGTAACGGTCTCCGCCTTACCGTTTTCTAATTGTTTCTTATTATCGGATAGAAAAATTCATACCTCGCTGCCAACTAATATACTGCATAAAATATATCGCTTCATAGCCTTTGTAAGAAATTGAATGCTTGAATGACTTTTCCCAATTAAGAGCTTATACTTGGAGACATTTTCGTAGCGAAGAACTTATTTTTCATGGTTTAATATTAAAAGTTGTTGGTCACCAGTAAAATTGTTTCATATAAATGGCATCTAAAAAATACTTTTCATTAAAACTGTCGCACTTTTCGAGCCGTTTATCATAACATATTTTACAGCGAGGGATCTTGTAAAGCACAAAATTTTCGAAAACAGCTTTACAGCTATTAACCCGAGCTTAATAGTTTTTTAGAACTTTTTTTACTGATCAGGGTTTAATGAGTTTTCCTCATTTGTAATATACATACAATATAAGGAAACGCCGGAAACGCTATAAAATATATTTTGTTAGTCGAAAAATTCTTTTCGAATTTTGTGAATATTTTGTCAATAGACGTCGTTGCAGTCTCATATCTCCAGTGTTACCAATCACATTGTGTCATATAGTGTTGGAAAGGTGAGGTTTTAAGCTTCGTTAAAAAAAGTTAAATTCGGAAGTTGAAAGAAAGTTAAAGCTGTTCTTCAATGAGTGAAAATAATGAAGAAATTCGCTATATTTTGAAATTTTCGTATAAAAAAGAGAAGAATGCCGCACAGGCCACCAATGAAATTTTAAGTTTACGTAGACGATACTGTATCAGTTCGTGTAGCACAACTATGGTTGCCTTCGTTCCATTCTGGAAATTTTGATCTGAAAGATGCACTTCGCTCTGGTCGATCTGTCGTTGAAAAAGTCGATGATATTATGGAAAAGATTGAACAGAATCGTCACATAAGCAGCCATGGCATCGCTAAGGAACTTAACATTCATCATCAAACGGTTTGGAACCATTTAAAAAAGGCTGGCTACAAAAAGAAGCTCGCACGGTCGCTACTTGAATTGTCTGTGAAAAATTTAATGGACCGAATTAACATCTGCGAGTCTTTGCTGAAACTAAATGAAATCGAACCATTTCTGAAGCGAATGGTAACAAGAGCTGAAGAGTGGAACAAATACGACAATAATCGGCAAACAAGATCATGGTCCAAGCTGGTCGCAAAGCCAGGAGTGACGCCTCGAAAGGTTGCGCTGAGTGTTAGGTGGGATTGGAAAGAAATCATCCACTATGAGCTACTCCAGCCTGATCGAACGGCTGACTCTACATTTTACTGTCAACAACTGATGAGAATGAAACAAGCAATCGAAAAAAACGGCCAGAACTGATGAACAGAAAGGGCTTCGTCTTCCATCAGGACAACGCTACACCACACACATCTTTGATGACTCGGCAAAAACTGGGAGAGCTTGGCTGAGCAGTTTTGATGCATCCACCTTATTGCCCCGACCTTGCACCATCGGACTACAAGTTATTTCGGTCAATGCAGAACTCCCTTAGTGAAGTAAAGTTGACTTCAAGAAAATTACTACCATTATAGCCAATACATAACAGCCATACAAACTGCATACCGTCAAAATTTGTTTATTTGTGAAGGCTATAATAGCCCAAGTTAAGACTTTTTCCCTATATATTGATTAATTTTAACTCATATACTCGTTATGTTAACATTTGGATCACCCCAATACACACATAAATTCACATCAATAAATTCTTCGAATTAATAAACTTCAACTGGAAAACATTGAGATATTTGTATCCGCAATTTCCTTGATCTTCTCTTATTACAAACTTATTACAAATAAGCGGACTGCCCACAAGGCACAATAAAAGCATGGTCCGCTGTACGTAGTCACAGTAAAGAAATCCATTTAAAATGAACGCCGCGCTTTCCCTCCGGCACTTCATTTACACACAAGAATGTCAACATGATCATTAATGAAGTACAGTGTTGTGCGCGGAGTTCATGAATGCACTTCATAAAAATTTAAATGAAACGAGGAAAAAATGTTAATAATAAATCCGAACGCGAAAGCGACTTCGGCAAAAGCCAATTACAATAACCGCCGAGCATTTCTGTCACATGACGATAAAGTAAGAAATAAATATTGCGCCATTTTTTTTTATTTTTTATTAATTTACAAAACTCATTTCAGCACTCGCGCTTTTCAACGCTTTTAATGACAAAATCTGCATGTGTGTGTCTGTGTGTGATCATTATTTATTTGTGCACTTTTGCCGGCTGTGATTGCAAGCGATATTGCCGACGGTCGGCGGCAGCAGTGCGCCTGAATTACAAAAGCGAAAGTAATCACAAGTACTTCTGTGTATGTGTGTACGTGGGTGTGTGAGTGTACTTTTCACTTTTGTGAAGGCGAACAGAAGGCAGCTGGCGTTGGCAGCGCTGCAGTGCAGCTTAACTTTAATGCCGAAATGAATTGCGCGAAATTATTTTTACAAGTATTTTGTTGTTTTTTTTTTCGCTGTTAACAAGTCTGTGTGTGTAATTTGTCATGTTTACCGCGCTAAATATAATTTATGGCAGCTTTTTACAGCGCGCTCGTAATGTAATAGCTTAAAGCTTACGCAATAAAAAGCTTCGAAGTGTCACTGCGAGAGCCAGTTGACCGCGCCGATAAAAAACTCGGTTAAAAAACTAAGCATTTTTTCGAATTGATTAAAAACAGTTTTCGTAAAAAATCTGTTGACAGGCAGCGCGCCAAAAAAGTGTGTTCGTGTTTTTTCGGAAATCGTTTATTATTTCATTAATTATTAAATATTTGCATGTAAATAAGTGATATGTAACTTTAAACTCGATTTTCTATCTTCTCCTGCCACCGGCGTTGGCGCTTTAATGCCATGCAAACGCGCGCTGAGTGACACCGTGGCGTATGAGGTACGCATGCACAAGCATGGCGAAGTTTGCGGCGAAATTTGCATTCTTTGTTTGTGCAATTCTGCTTTGTTGATGCAAATGGAGTCGATTGTGAAACCAAATATTTGCACAGATTTTGTGAAAATTCAACTGCATGTAATTCATAGTGCAAAGCCAATAAAAAACCCGCTTCATTTCATTGTCTGTCGAGCTCGTGCGCGTTCGTGTGTGCATGTGTGTGTGTGCTTGTGAGTTTTACACATGAGTTTGCAATTTAAATAATCCATTTTTGTGAACTTTTTCGCTTTTGTGCTGCAAATTGTTTTTGTTGTGCTGTCGTCCCAAAATCAAAGCGAAATTAATATTTTATAATTTCTGTGAACTGACATTGAATGCGGCAATGAAAGTGTTTACACAGTCATAAACGACACTAACAACGACAAAGTCGCCATTGTGGATTAAAGAGTTTTATTTGAGTCGTGTGTTAGAAAAAATGATTGCTGTTGTTGTCATGGCATTATCATCAGCTGCATTTCAATTAAAGCTAATGGCGCTTCAGAGTCCAGTGGACAATTAAAGCTCAAATTTCAATGACAACTTGTTACTTTGAAAAGCGCTCTCACACAAAGGTTGACAAGAGTTCACAAAACTTGAATGAAAATATTTTAAAATAATTTTAAAATAATGCTGAATTGAAGCTCTGAATATTTTTTGCACCAAAGTGTTACATACCTATTTTAAAGCATTTTTGTTGCATTTAAGAGTTGTTGTATAATTTGAAAATTTTTATAGGGTGCAGGCTCAACTTTTAAACCGGTATGTGGAATACCTTTTACGTTTTTCAACCCATTGGGTTATTTAAACATGATTATGGAACTTCAACTCAGTCCAATTATGGACAGTCAGCAAACTGATGGGATCTTATCTGCGTGTGAAGAAATTTTGAAATGGCGGCAATTTTAATCTTGCGTTAACTATGGGACACCCTGTATTTAATTCCTATCTTGCTGTAATTTTAGAACATCCTTTATTTTAAATATACATAAAGGCGATTAATCAGTTTTCATTGTTATTTAATGTTTATACATACATCTATCAGCATAAAGTACGAAGCACCCTGTATATATTTACATTTATAGTGCGGAAAAATGAATTAATTCGAAACTTGCAACCCACTAATCCCACATCTTTGTAAATATTTGTGTATTTTAGCAAACCAAGTGCTTTGTATTTACTTATTCTTGTGTTCTCATCAGTTGATCAGCACTAAATGCTTCTTCAGTTCTTTCCATCAGCTCTGAGTCAGGGCAATAGTAATGCATGAATTATTAGTTCTGAGAACAGAAAACAAAAACAAAATACAAGCATAAACTAACTGCACTCAAAGTAAGCACTGTATTATTTACGCTGATGACAACAATCGTCAAAAAACCGTTAGGCAGCCAGCCATCCTGCCAGCCAAAGAAAGTCAGAATTGCGCATGCATTCTTTGTGAACTTGGCAACAACAAACGAAGAAGTCTGAAAATACAACGAGAACTTAACTTCGCAAATAAAAAAACATAATAAATAGGAAAAACAATCAATTTCAGGAAGATGTTGCCGAAGACAGCCCGGCAGCATGGCAGCTCAGCGAGCTGACGCGTCAGAAAGTCTGGCGCCAGCGAAGTTTTTAAGTTCCTCCTCAAAGCCAATCGACAGCGAAGGGGAGACACAATTGCGGCAATAATACAAAAGCACTTAAAGACACAAACACACACAAATAAAATATGGACATAATCCTGTAGTAAGAATCGTAATGCTTTTGAAGAACGGGTACTGTGCTTCGCCCTGCCAGAAGATGGTGGTGGCTTGTGGAACATAAATATGTAGTGACTGCTCGTTTTATTAAAACTGTATTGAAGTACAGTAATATCAGTTTTTTTGCGTTATCGAGATTTAGATTTTCTAAAAAAAGTTCAAAAATTACTAAGGAAATATGAATTCGAAGTTAATTCATTGAATATAAATATTTATTTAACGGTTAATCACTTACAGATGGTTGATGACAGAGATTAGTATTAGAACTATCCCTACTTGGTTGGACAAACCAAGAAAACCTGAAAGATCTATAAATTGTGTACAAATGTAGCCACTTATGATTATTTACTCTCCCGTGACCTCAAAATGCCAAATAGATTTCTGAGCCTCTGTAGAGAAATCAAGGTGAACACACCTCAAGTCAAAGAGTCAAAAGTTCGTCGAGCAGTTTCTTCATCATATCCATAATACCACATCATGAGAGCCACGATTAATTAGTGCTATGTTATACTTCACGTTAGTAAGCCTCTTCATGGTCACATTTTTACCATATTATTTTTACAAAAAATTCATTCACTTTATACTTAAAAAACCTGGAAAACTAAATGTGTGGAATCAAACAAATCTGGCTAAATTTTACTTTGGCTTGCGAAAAAATATTTTAGCGAGTTTTGAAACCACAATCGGTTTGTGCCTTTGCTAAAGCTTGCTAAAGCTTGAAATCTTCATCTCTCTGTTATAATCCTGTCAAGAACACTACGTGGCGATTAGCTCTGATGTGAAAATATCAGTTCAATTCCGAGCCTTTAACTATCTGAAAAAAATACTTTCTAAACATTTGCCTTTTACATATATAATCCCCCAGTTTTTAACCCCAAAATAGCTTTAAAATACAAACGAAATCAGGTATTATAAAATAGTCCCTTTGCATCACGTTAACGTCATGACATTATGGTAAAACGGAACTTGTTCGATTCACTGCTGGGATGTCAATAAGTAATCCGCGTTAATACAAACTCGCACACAAGTAAAGGGTGTCTTTTTTTAGACCCGTGGCTTTCAATGACACTTTTTTCAGAGATGGTTGTTTTGACAGCTATTACTTGATTTATACTCAGTTGGGTTTGCCATTTTATAATGAGCAGACTTATTTAGAAGTAATGTTCGTGAATGTGAGCCCACAGTGAGTTGGCCATAGATTCCGCTTTTCACAAGAAAATTTGTCCAGAACTAATTCTTACATATTTCCTCCAAATTGCCATACCCATAGTGGGAAATGTAGGCTATTTATGCCTCTAAGTGACTAGTAATGACCGCCAACGGGTGACACGTTTGCACTACAAAGCGGTTTTTGTGCAATTTGCACGCCCCTAGTAGGACTATCGAGGCGATTTATGCTATACAGATAATGAAACAATCAATTTATTCGAGGATGCTTTTGGTGAGAGCCTTTTGGTAAGCATAATGTCGAGGAGCTATAGTATGGCCTCCAAGCCACAAGATCGTGCGATTTAACACCGCTTGACTTTTTATTTGTGGGGTTATGTGAAGACGCTTGTCTGCGCTGATAAGCTCAAAACGATTTACGCCTTGGAAGAGAATATGCTGCTCCAATTGTCTAAAACACCCTATATATGTAACTATCAGCAGGGAAACCCGCAGCAGCGCAGTTAGTTGGCAAGCGAACCAAAAAACTATGCCACACAAGTACTTACCTAGTAAGCCAGAAATGTGTTTGTTGCTTAGGGCTAGAAAATTAAGAAAAAAACAACAACTTCAAATGACAAATAAGCAGCAGCGGCAAAAATTTAGCAGTTGAAATATTAATAGCGACAAGAAGAAGCTCACGATAAAGTAGTGAAATCTAAAAATTGCTCAAACGGAAACACAAACACAGTCGGAGACACTTCCGCATCCGGCAGCAGCCAGCAACCAACGCGTCACCACGCCGACTGCGGTGGCGCTTTGCTTTTGTTTTCGCCATAGCACGCAGTTGTGGCGCCTATTGCTGGCGCGCACACAGCGGATTCGGTCGACCGACTTGGCTGCCGTGCAGGCTGTGAGCCACCGATAAAAACGAAAAAAAAAATGCCGTGCTTCGTGTGTGCATGAAGTTTTACCGCTATCGAACAGTGGCTGCTATTGTTTTCGTTTGCCATAGTGTTGGTGTGGTGTTTGTTTTTGTTTTGCGCTGCTTGGAACGGCGCTTTTCTCGCTTTGTGCGCATTGCTTGGTTGCTTAGAGCTGAAAAGTATGCTATTAAATTGGCGACTAACTGACTGTGGAAAGCAAAACGAAGAAGAAGATGCTGCGCCAGAAGAAGGCAGACTACAAGCGCTCGCCATAGCGACAGCGAGACCAAGCAACAACAATGTTGCAAATAATAAAAATTTATCAGCGTCGAAATTGCTGTGAAATAGCACTTAGAGAAGACAGAAAAGAGCAAACGGGCAGATAAGGAAGGGAGCGGGGGAAAGGTCAACTCGTGAAAGCGAACAGACGCTTAGTCTGTCCGGCGCTGGGCGCAGTCTTGGGGGTTGCAAGCAGGGGTATTTGCATTCGTCATCAATTGCTGCCGTTTTCAGCTTCCCCGCACACTCCGCCCGCAGTTTATTTTATTTCTATTTTATCACGCACACACATACACGCACATGCAGACGGTTGTGTCTGTGTTAGTCTAGTTATCATTTAAGCACTCGATTCTCCGTCTAATGGCAGCGTCGATGGCTGACGATAGCGTCGGCAGCGCTTCAGTTTTGTTTTATTATTGATTTTGTTTTTGTTGTTGTTGCGTCTATTTATTTGAGTGTATCAGGTTGCACTCCATTCAATTGCTTAAATGCATTGCGTTTATTTATCTCGTTTTCTTTTTTCCTTTTGCTTTTGTTTTTGCGTGTTTTGGCGACGCTGACGCCAATGACTCGCCAATTCGGTGGCATCGATTGGTTAGCGACGAGCGGTGGACCGGTGGTGGTGGGTAGCTGTGCTGGGCACGCCACAGTGGCGCCACTTTTCCGGTTATTGATGTTTTTCTATGTTGCAACAGTCAACATAGCGACTCCGCTCATGTGTGCGTTATTTGCCACATTTGGCTGCGGCGTTTGTTGTTGCAATAGTCGTGTTGCCAAATCGGTTTTATTTGTCGCCAGCAATATATTTTCGGTCGTTTGCACAAAAACAACTCGAGTGCCGGCAATCATTTGTTGTTTTCGCCATTTTTTGCGTTGGCCAAAATAAATACTTAAAGCGCTCAGCGATGATTATGCCGCGTAGTGCTCTTTATATTTGCCGACTATTATAAATTTAAATTCACATTTCATGAAGTGGACGTGCACTTTATAAATGGAGCGCTTGGCGCCGAGCAATTAATTAGTTTTTATACAAATCTGTGTCAATTTAAGTCGCGATGCGCTCGTGAGTGATTGACGTCATTATTATTCATAAAATATTAATTGAAAAATTAACAGAAAAGGCGAGCAAAATTTGATAGAATTTTAATTTCAGTTTCGTTTTTTCTTGTAAATTGTGAGGTTATGTCACAGCATGTAAAAAGAGTTCGGCAGTGATTAATTTATTTCATCAATTTTAGCGTTGAAGTCTACTTTTTAAAAGGTACATTATTTCTGAGATTTCGAATATTTACAAAGCAAGGTAATTGTCAATAATGACTAAGGCTTCCGCCTACAGAAATTATATATTTTTTACATAAAAAAGTGGAAGGCTGTTGTTGTTGTTGTTGTAACAGTTATACAATTCCCACTTGGGTAGAAAGGTTGAGCTTGGTTGCCATCAAAGTCATGTCATCTAAGGGTAGGTTCAGAAAACAAACTATTTCGACGGAGTTAGATCATTGAGAAAAAGATGTTAGATGAGTGGGGTTCGTGGGACGTGAAAAGAGCTGATTAGTGTCATGCTGTATATATGTTTGGTATGTCAGGGTCCATTCTGGATAAGCAGAAGTTTTACGTGCTACAGTATCCAGAACGAAGTTGCAATTCTTGCGGCAACTCAAACTCTTGCAATGAGTGTTGTTTGACTCCGAGTACACTATTCACTGAAAGGGAGTCGGTAAAGGTGTTAACCGCTCCATGAATGGCTGTCAGTGCATGTCTGCTGTGTGAGTTGTGTCCGAAGTCTGATCGGCGTACTGCTCGATGTCGTAGACGTAGTCAAGGAAAAACCTCTTTATGTTTGTAGCAGGCGATTTCAGTGATGTTTCCAACAGAAACTGCTTGGAGAAGAGTTCGTTACGTTTCTTTACCGGCACATTTTGGCTTCGCTTTGTAAGTGTTCGAACGGAGACGTCAGTAGGGATCCTATGTTAGTCCGGAGTGCAGTGTTCTGATACGTGTGAAACTTTTTCGCCTGAGTTTGACTACATTCAGGCGACCAGTTAGTTTAGCGTAGGCGTAGTTTAAGACTGGCTAGTCGACTGCATTGTATGTTGCCAACTACGTTTTTTTGGTATTTTTCCCATGGCTGCCGGCAAGCCAGTTGAGGATTTTATTGCGACTCTGTAATTTTGGCGTAGGCTGGCGAATATTGCATCTAAATTATTTTTTAATCTATTCTAATAATTATTGATAATAGAAAATTGAACGTAGTCGATTGAAATGTTAAGACCCAGACGGTACTCCCTCGTCCAGTCCGTAAATATAGTCGCTGTGGACTTAGGGAGGAGAGTGTTAAGCTTCTTGCAGAGAAGAAGCGAGAAAGGTCGGAGAGATAGCTGTTTACTTTGAGCACATGCCATCGACTCTATTGCCTTGCTTGACGTCAACATCGCGCAATCACCAGAATATGAGGTTATGGATATCCTCCCTGGTGGTTGAAGGAGTTTCGAAATGTGGAAATAAAGCAGTAACAGGGAGAGAACATTACCCTGCGGGTTGCCCTATTTAATTCTTTTAAATTTGGATTTTTGAACTCGAAACAGTTCGGATGATTGTCGACCGCTCAGGTAGTTCATTGTCCATCTCTGCAGCTCTGTAAGGAGCGTGGATTGTTTTCTGTCCTCAAGTAACATTGTATGCTTGGCTTTTTATAAATTCAACGCAAAATTTTAGAAAGCTGTAACTGAAAAAAATATTTGAAATATTATTTTAAACTTTCATAATCTGATTTTTAAAGGTGTACCAAGACTTCTCTCACACTGGATGTGCTACTTAGGCATTCTGGGTATGCAATGTGCCAACGTGTAGTCTTGCATTGAACGGTAAGTCAAATATCTACATACCTGGCTATTCTGATAACATAGTAACACTATTAGTTACCTATTAGTTACCATGTTGATATCAATTACTCCCTCTAACTACACCTCTACAACAGAATATAAGGAACAGATTAGGAACTCAAACAGTAATTGTGGTAAACAAAAAGCTCGTCATAACAAAACTTCTACGATACCTGCATCTCGGCATTCAGCCGATTGAGACGTTTTATCTTCTATTTATAACGTTGAGGCTGAGTGAAAAAAGTAGAGAAGAGAAGAAAAGTTGAGAGTTTCCTGTGAGCAGTCTAAAAAATATTATAGAGTGCTTAGTTGGATTTTTAGGAGGAGTAATTCGTATCATTTGCCGGCCTACCAACCGGGAAGCTTTCAACAGAGTTGAAACCTTCTCAGCCACTATGATTAAGGGTAGAGTAAATTAATGTCTTTTAGTATATCTGAGTCTGAGTCAAATCGTTATCGAATTATACGGTTAAAGTCAATCATACAAGTAAATAAATAGACTCTCTGTCTGACCTTAGCACTTATCTGAAAAATATGAATAATAGTACAGTTGACACTAATTTCATTGTTTACTCTACTCTGAACTCAAAATTTTTAAACAAAAAGCGGTTTTTTTTATTGGTAAGTCGTCAATTAGTCAAAAAAATACTAGTACTTCGGTCGTTACTTTTAATCATCTGTTGTTATAGTAATTTTTTTTGCTTTTTAAATTAAAATAATTTTAAGCAGAAAAATCCATTTCACCTTTTTCGTAGATCCTTCTAGACTGTACATAAATGCATCAGGGTGTACTGTATAAATCAAAGTAAGACTCTTTTGCCTCACATCGACATAGTTCACATAACAGTACAAATATACGAAATATGTTTAGCGAGTCATGCGTGCATTTTCTGGATAATACAATAAAATACAATATTAATGAGCAACCTTCCTTGTCCCCACAATCCCTTCATGCTTTCGGAAAAGTTCATAACTCATTTTCGTGACGAAAAATAATTAATATGCAAAAAGTGCAAGACTTTCCTCGCAGACAGACAGACTTTGCGACGAATGTAAGAAAAAGCAACGCGACAGACAAAGCTTAATAAAAAAACCGATGATAGCCGACGAGCAGAGAGGAAATGACAGCGACGAGAGGGCAAAGTCTACCAAGAAATTAAAAACCAAAGCGAAAATGAAATTAAAATTCAGCAGCCAAACACAAACACGAGCAGACGCACCCACACCATTGCATAATGCAAATGCACAAATACACACACACACTTACATGCAAAAATATAAAATATGCTGTTTCAACGCGGAAGTCTGAAGAAACGATTAAGAAACGCAAAACGAATTAAGCGCAAGCGGCAGCGACGCCAGGAAACGCGGCTGTCTGCAGGAGTAGAAGAGCACTGCTTGCGCGGACGTGATTATCTTTGAATGCGAGCAGCGGCGGTAGGGCAAAATCAACAGCAAAAAAATGCACTCACACACACACACATACACAGCCACAACTATTGCCTGAAGGTTGCGTTTCATAAGTCGAGGCAAAAGTCAACAAAGTAATTCATCACTCAGAGTCGCACTGTGTACGCGCTTGTGATGCTTATCAGGCGACGATTAAAAACGGAAGTGGCAGCAATAAATTCACCGCACTAACACACACAAGCACACACTAATATAGTTAAGTATACGAGCATACGAGCGCTGAGGCGACATTATCACGTGTGCCTTGGCTTAAATGAAAGTAATAATAAATAATGGGCTGCTACAATTGTCGAACGCCCAAATGTATGCTACGGCGGCAAGCGAAACTATGCATTATGCGTCTATTGTTGGCAGATACGACACCACAACCAAACCCTAGCGAGCGTACAATGTGTGCGTGTGCCTGTGTGCGCGTAGAAATTTTAATTAAAATCGATGACATAACGGTAATTCAATATCTAAATAGCGCCTATTAATTTCGATGAGCATTTCCTCTCCACCATTGAACCAATGTCAATATCTAACGCCTGCAAACACCATAACTCAACGCATACACAACTACACATACAGTCACATACATATACACTCACACTCATATACATACGAACACATATATCAGAATATGGCTGTCGTTATGCAATGCCGATGTAATGAGTAATGAAAAGGCGAAATGGATTGATGGCATTAATAGTTGGCATTTGAGTTGGCTGGCGGCGGCGGTTGGGGGGTGGGGAATTATATGGCGTAGCGCAGTGGTAATAGCGCGGCCATAATAATGTACTATTGATGGCGTTCTACAAAATGTCAATATCGTCTGGTCAGCTGTGATGGATATGTATGGTGTGGCATGGAGGATGTTATGTGGCAACATGCTCTTTGTGGGTGTGTGACGAAGTGATTGTAATGACAACAAAAACTAGCTCACTTTCCAACTGTGTGCACCGACACACATTCCAACTTCACATATACATATGTATGGATGTATCGTGTGTGGCGACATTGCGTGCCACATGCATTCACTGTCAAGTGGGTGTGTCCCGTGACTGTGTTACGCCTGTTCGTGGTTTTGTTTGTCATTTCTCATTTTGATTTTGTTAATTTCATTGCTTCGTGGCTTTTCTCAGAAATCAGAGCCGGTTACGCATATATTTACATTAACACTAATGCCATTTTTCGTCTGCTGCCTTGTCTACTGGCGTACAAAGGTTTCTATAAATATATATTTGTTTATTTTAAGTCATTTCCTTTAATAAGAGTGATTGCTATTGTTATTGTAGTTGCTGTAACTGAAATTAGTATAGCTTGTGTATACAATATTTCTTTATTTAATATTAAATAGACGCCTTTTAGCTGCGCCTAAAAAGCGTCTCGAAATATATTACCAAAGTGTTTATTTTAGTAAGCAAAGTGTTTCCAATATTATTGATGGATATATGTGAGCCTCTTTCCTTTTAAGATCTGAAATATATTGCGTCACTTTTTTAATATCGAAACACTAAATTTGTTTTATTAAATAGCCTAATGTACTCACGACTCTGTTGAATTTAACTATTTGTAAATGCACTTTTAGATGTTAGTAATTACGTCATAGCATACAAGCTGCAAATGCCATCGGTGAATATTCTCGACTTCAAATTAACGCCAAGAAGCTTGACACTCTCGCTTTGTGTTGCGAGAGTTAGCATTAGCGATGATACTAAATTACAACTCTGACAGTAAATAATGGCTTATTTAAAGTAAATAGAAATACTTTTATTGTGGCTTTATTTGAAATGGAAGTAATGCGGAGAGAAACTAGAAAAACATGGGAACCTTGGGCTAATAAAATAACATTATTAATAAGAACATTACATGCTACATTTTTGGACTGGTTTTAATACCCACGTGGATGTCATTTCAAGCATATCATGGAAACCCCTTTAAAAATGCTCTATAAAATGTAATTCATATTTAAATGCCAGAAAATTACTCAGTTAATCGGTTTCGTTTCGCCACTTTTATGGCACTCTATATTTGAGCTCTCCGCTGTTGTCAAAAAAATGTACATAGCTAATATACAGAGAGAGAGGGAGAGATAAAAAGCAGTGGCGGATCCTTTGACAGGTTTGTTGCTTTAAATTTTTCCGGCTATTGCCAATATCTTCAGCACTAACTAGAAGCAGTGTCTCTATGACTTCGGTTCCTAGCTTAGCATAAGAGATAAGGAGGTGTTTTGGGGACAAGGTTTCGATGACATTCTTCGTAAAAGATGCGCTTTTGGGTTGATGTGCCTTGTTTTTGGATTTCGACATACAGATTTTGTATGCTGTTCCCCAAGGATCTTGGTTCGCTTCCACAAAGAGTTTTTCAAAACAATTCTTTTTACTGCGACCAATGACT
Organism: Bactrocera dorsalis; assembly: GCF_023373825.1. NCBI lineage: Eukaryota > Metazoa > Arthropoda > Insecta > Diptera > Tephritidae > Bactrocera > Bactrocera dorsalis. Next base: position 71,803,567 of record NC_064306.1, read on the forward strand.
GACTTAAGAAGCTACTTCCGATTATTTCTTAGTTTTTATCACCTCGCTATGGTAATAACGATAGCTTTATGGGAGGAGTAATTGGATAAAGTGCTTAGAAAATTTGAAAGCACTTCAGGATCCTAATCAGCTAAGCAGATGTCGCAAGACGATTTTTTTTAACAGATAACTGATGCGCTTCCCTAATAGAAAGCCTTCAGCCACTTCAATAGCAAATGCGAATCAAAACACATAATTTCTTTCAAGTTTTGTTAAACATACTTAGACTTTTATTAAAAATTTATTGAAGAAAAAGGCTTCACAAAATGTCTTCTATATTATTTATTGCTTTTAAATTTATATTTTGAGTTCGCATTAGCTTTGAATTGCTTGAGTAATAAAATATTATCTTGTAAAGTGATTTATCACTTTTAGCTTTCAATTTAAAATTATCTCAGGGCACTTAGGAAAATAGCGAAAAGTAAACAAAAGCAAATTAAAGTACTTTTGCTTAGTGAGCAAAGGTTATTGCATATAAATCATAATATGCTCAGTTAAAAGATATTTTTAATGGATGAAAATGCTTTATTACTAAGACACTGATTTGAGCATGATATTTACTGTTATTCACAGTTCATTATTAAAAGCTTTAAAGTGAGAAGTTGCATTAAATAATTCGGATAAAAAAACCGAAACTAACGAAAGCAGAACCGAAATTGCAGTTCGATCGAGAACAATGCAAATGAAAGGTGGATTTAAAATAAATTACCTTTCCATTTAAATTTCTGAAAATCGACAAAAAGTAGAATGATACAAAACAGCGTGAGACGTGTATTGCATTTACCGTTAATACATGTGTATCCACTCTCGCTCTCTCCATTATTGGTAGTGGCGTGTGGTTAGCCGCCTCATGTCGTCTGATGAATGACTGAAACGCGCACGTGACCTTTTTCACGGCTAACGGCAATGCAAGTACAAAACGGCAAAGTGAGAATTACAAAAGCAATAAGGTGGACCAAGGACAAAAGCAAAAATAGACTAAAAATTAAATTCCTGCAAGTTAGTAGCCAGGTCCAACTAATAAGTATAACATTCCTTACTTACTCTCTCTCTCTCTCGCACCCTCCCAACTAGGTTGGTTTGTGGTGCATACTTCGCCTTCTGTGCTTCGACCATCGGGCACGTACTACAAAATGGTTACTACTTTTAATCCTCACTAAATTGTGCAACCAACAACATTTTTTTCGGTCGGCAGCGGCAACAACATATCAACAACAGTGGCAATAATTCACAGCAACAAAAAGAGAATCGGATGAACAAAAACAGCAAATACTAGTGCAAAAACAATTGGTACAAACGGTTCAGAATTTATTTGTATGTACTGATATGTGGAGTGCTGAAACCAGCGTTTATAGAATAGATGTATGCCAGGGTCACCCTTTTGATTTTTTGCGGGCGTGATAGCTTACAATCTCTCTCATCGCAAATTATCTCAACTAAACTTAAGTAAAAGCGTTTGCTCTCATCAATTCTCGATTCACTGTGTGTACAGCCTAAGTTAACTATTATTGAAATTGTACCTCTAAGGATTCTTCACGATTTTAATGTCTTTGAAAGAACGAAGGATCGATTGTTTAATGATTATATATATCTTAATTCTAAAGTCGGAACGAGTTTGAACCATCATGTCGTATTTCGTTTCGTATTTTGGTAATTTTCAAATATACTTCACATATGATCAAAGATGAGAAGAGATTAACAAATTCACTGGCAACAGATGACATATTCCTGACTTGATTAATGCTTAGATTGTTGGGCAGAAACAATTAAGCAGTAGATGTTCCAAAGTTTCTGCATCTATATCGCAAAAGTCGCAGTAACTTTACAGTCCTTGACTAAATCTTTCCAGACTATGCCCTTCCAGTATTTGTCTCGGCGTTGATTGACAGGTGAAGCCAGTGTTTGCGTTTTTTGTCCTTTCTGCTTTCATGATCTCATCCTTTGTGGTATATGGACCCGCTGCGAAGAAATTTGTTCATGCTTTAATCTTTACTTCTAACATTTGTCTGATATTTTTCAATGCAAATGGACAATTCAGGTTGTTCTGTTCAAATGATCAGCTTTATTAGCCAATATCAATTTATATAAGAAAGCAAAGGAGGAATTACAGTACAATTACCTACTAATTATGTGTACGCTGCATTATAGCATAACTTCCGGTTTCATTATAGATCACGCAATTAAACTATAAAACAAAATAAATCAACAATTTACTACTGCCCAGCAGTTGGCAACCCTTTTGCTTGCTCTTCAAAGTGGTCAGCGGAACATATATGTAGATAGTCTTTATGTGTGAATGTGTGCGTACAATATTCGCATGGGTATTTGCACATTTATTGCAACTAATGCCAAAGTGTGCGAGTGTTTCGACTTTACAGCAAAGCGCAAATAAATTGCAATAAGAGCTCCACCAGCTCATAGAGGTACAAGCAAATAGTTACCCATACATACACATACACTTATGTGTATAAATATATACATATACTAAATGCATTCACTTGAAAATAACTTCTCATAGCAATTCGACTGTATTCAGTAATTAATACACACATCTGAACTTTTTGCTCTGCAACAAAATTGGTAACTTTCCATTTTGCTTTCAGATTGTTATGTATGTTCAAGTTTTTTCTCAGAAAAACTGTTTGGAACTTTTAGATGTTGACTTTGTTGTTGAAAACATGTTTTAATACATTTTGACAACATTTCATTTCAAAAACGTTGAAAATTATTTGTGGAACAAAATCAGTGAAGACATAACTCAGATTCAATCATAATATTGACTTAGAGGTTTGAATTATTTGTAAAATTTTCAAAAAAATTCAGCTATCATGACATTGCATTAAGAAATAATATACATATGCCTAATTTCATGAAGATATCTCGTCAAATGAAAAAGTTTTCCATACGAGGGCATGTATTTCATCGGCCAGTTTGTATGGCAACTACAAGTATATGCTGCAGTGATCGGATATCAATGATTTCGTCAGCAGCAGCCTCTTGAAGAGAAAAGGATGTATGCAAGAGACACAGACTGACATGGCTAAATCGACTCAGCTTGTCAGTCTGATCATTTATATATATTATATTTTATAGAGTTGCTGACATTTCCTTCTGGGTGTTGTAAAAATTGTGGCAATTTTCATATACCCTTTTCAGGGTAAAAAAGGGGAAACTGAACTGCGGAGGACCTTTATATTAATATTAAGTTTATTTTTTTTGAGATGCGTAAAAACCAATTTTCCATAGTGTAAACCGAAAAATAATAATAAAGTTTTTTACTCACACCAATGTCAGCGGCACTGATTATACATAATCACTATTCAATGTTGGCGAGGCTTACCTTTCTCATCTATTCTCTCATCCTTCTACGGACGCTTGCCATTTAATGCTTCATTTAAAGGGAAACAACGCCTTTTGTAAGCAAATCAAGAAGGTATTTCATTTATAATTACATCCTTAATGAAAGTGGATATTTTGATTTTTGGATTATTTTGGATCACGATTACTGAGATTCAAGGAAGCTGGTTGGCAATCGTTTGAATGAAGTTGGCTTGTCAAACTATAGCAAAATTTTTATAGAATGTTAAATTGAATGACTTAAATGTACACAACCCAAATTTTTCACAATCGACCGGATTTTTCTTGAAAATATGAGTTTTACTTAATTATCCGCTCATCAATAGCGATGATCTATCAATCGATTATTGAGCTGAAATTACTAAATAAATTACTAAGTAAACAGATTTCTATATTTTTGCATTTGTATGATACCTCGGAGCATCATTGTGGTGCATACTGAGAGAAACTCATACATTCATGCATTATATATACTTATATACAGCTCTGCATTTGTAAGTATAGTTGTGTATTGCATTTTCTCATTGACAAATTTTCTTTTGTTGATATTTCCGCATTCACTTCACTTTTCTACTCTACGCTTTGGATAAATTTTTTGAGCTCCCAGCAATTTAATTGAAAATTGATTGATAGTTCGCTCCCATTGTAGTTGTTGCATTTTTATTTTGTCGCACCGGTTGCATAGTCGAGGAATCGAGGAGTTTTGTTGATAGAAAAGTAGTAATTTGACATTGGGTTCGGGTTGAGTTCATTTAATTTGATTAAACGATGTTGTACAATACTGAGCATAAGCACATCCGATTTTCGTGAGTTTGTGACTGTGTGGGTTATAGCTTAAACACCAAGGAGAAGAGATTTAAGCAATCATCTGCTAAATTTTCTGTTCATATTGTTAGGCGGATTAAATGTGACTGATAATTTCATTCCTTCAATGGCAGAAAATTGCGAACTTCTCAAACGGTTTACTAATTATTAGAGTAAATATTTCCAGCTATTCGGACTCTGAATCTATAATGATTGCGCTCAATGGTTTCCCCTTCACTCAGTCGCCACTTAACCGGTTTTTTCATACGTCATTATTTTAATAAAAAAATTTGAATTAATTTTTTCTTCTACCAAATATAAACAATTATTGCAGCGCGTATATGCAAACCTCGGCTGCATTAAAGTAGTATTCGCTGAGTCCATGAAATTTTATTAGAAAAAAAATTTCTAAAAATAGACTGCAGCAACTCTGCAGTGCTCACATTTAAATTCAATTAGCTGATGCCGGTGTTAAAAGTTTATCATAAAATTTGCTGTGCTATAATACATACATACAAATGAAAGTGAAACTGAGTTTTTTTGGCGCTTGCCCCTGCAATATTGCTATGTAACTATGAAGCAGGAATGAATGCCGGGACGAGCGAGAGCGACCACTGCAGGCAGACAATAAAATTTGCCATTGCAAGCATCCGGGAAAGTTCGCACTTAATTAATGCGTGAAAAGTTTCATTTTTTCCTACTCACACACATACACATATACACATACGATTGGTGTTTGTTTGTATGTGAATGCAGCTATACTTATTTACCTATGCAAAAATAATTGCGTTGAGCCACAACGACTCTCACTGAATATCTAGAGCATTATATACATGTGTGTGTATGTATAAAAATTGTTATGCTGGTATTGGAAAATGCATGTGTGTGTTCGTTGTTGCATTGGTTATGTAAACAATAAAATTTTATGCAACTTTATCATTCCGGTCCGTCAAAATAAAAGAGTTCAAAGTTTGAAGCAAAACTAAAAATAACTTTCAGCTAATTTTTTTGGTAGGACTAACTGATAGCATAATTGAAAAAAATTTAATTTAATTTTATTGCATTTGTTCGAAACCTACAACGAAAATGCTTTCATTGCAAAAAGTACACGAGATAATCAGCAGATAACTGTTAACTTTAATTTTAAAATTAATTTATTTGAAAAGCGCTACAAATGCAGATTGAATTATATTGACGAAGTTAAATTTGAATTTTAAATAACAAGAAATTTTTGGTTTTTAGTTATGACTGAGGTTGAAACAACTCGGCAGTCTTAACACTCGGCAAACCAGAAAATATAGCCGATTTGTAAGAGTCTTATGATCTATTATGTAGCATTATTTTAGATAGCATAACGGACCGGCATTCTAAGCCGTTAAAGTGAGTTCCTAAGCGGTCGAAAGTTTCAAAAATCTCGAAGACCCTGCAAATTCCCGTGCCTTATCGATACTTTCATGGTTTATTTAAGGCAACTCTTAATGCTGTTTAACTTACATATCTACTCAAATTATGTAGACTTCCTCATCCAAAATAATCACCTCAAAATTTTTTCACCAATAAGTTCAAACCCAATATGTAATATTCTCCCGATTTAGTTTTATTTATTATTTTATTGTAATCAGAACTACGGAAGTGTCAACATTTATAGTCGCAGAAACCTTGTCAAGTACAGGTTAACTTATGGTTCGATCTAAAGAATTTGTTCGAAGATTTTTTTCAAGAATAATCTATGCTGAATTTTTTGTTTCAGATTTCATATATTTATAATTTAGAGAGTCTTTGAGGATTCGTTCTTCGTGACATATCTTATATACCTTATTATAAAAATTAATAATTCTTAGCAAGGAAATACTAAATATGCATTTCCCTAGTCTAACTCTGTGGATCCATATATAAAACAATTTTCATTTTCGAGACGACCTGGAAATCAAAGGTGAATATTTTAAATCATTCAGGATTTCTAAATATGTCAGTAGTAAAATAGGAACTATGCAGGATTTGAGGTGTCAAGATCATGTTTACGAGCTCCAGTTAGTAACAGAGTAGAGAGCATGCCTTATTAGAAAATCTTCATTTTAATTGTTTGTAAAATATCCCATACCTTTTTTTCTTTAGGGCAAGAGATTAATTCAAAGCCCATAAAACTTTTGATTGTTGCAGGCAAAAAACTGGTTTCATCCAAAAAATTTTGTGGAGACCGGAACAAGTAATAGTCCGAAATTGCCTGAAAGTCTAGAGCATATGGTGGGCTTGGCAGCACATCCCATTCAAGCTGTAAAAGCTTTTGGGGAGCCATTAAGATTTTATGAGGTCTCGCCTTTTCCTCGTGGAACACTTCACCATTTCTATTGATCAATTCTGGTCTCTTCTTTTTGAGTGTATCACACAATTTATCCAGCTGATAACAATACACTACAGAATTCATTTTGTTTGCATTGTCGGGTAAAAGCAAAAAATAAATGATCTCTTGGAAACCCAACCAAACAGACAACATATCCTATTTTCGGTGAATTTCGACCTTGAAGCAGTTTGAGCTAGTTCATTCTTTTTATACCTGATAAGTTGCGCTTTAAAAGCAAATTTCGTTCTGTAAAAACATGAGGAACACATATGCCGAGCTTTGAAATTAAGTCTAACGGTTTCATGTGCCTGTGAAAGATCGCGTTAGACAGCAATCTCTTCTGTTGTTAATCGTCGGAAGATTTTCTTTTAACCCCGTCGGCTTCAAGAGTGCTTCTAGGCCGTGGTGCATGCTCAAGATCGAAATTGCCGGAACGAAATTTTGCAAACCAATTTTGGCATTGGCGTTCGGTCAGCATATTTTTTCTGTATAAGACTGAGAACAAACGAGGCGCTTTAAATGTGCTAAAATGTGCAATTATTTCCGAACATCCCAACATTTTTGGAAATTTTTTTTTGGAAATTTTTCGGAGAGGAAGAACGGTAGCCGCAAATAACTGAATTAAGGAAGTGCCGTGGTATTTTTTGCCTTTTATTTTAGTTTTTGTTTTTTTCGTTTGTGTTTTATGCTAACAATTTGCTAAATTGAATTGTTACCGAGGGCGCTAAGTGTTCTGTGGATGTGTGAGTGAATGAGTTGGTGTGCGCAAATGGCTCAATGTAGATGATAGAGGGGTGTGGGTGGGATTGCGCGCATGTTGAAGGAGAACTATCGCACTTGTAGTGGTTGTTATTGCTGGTGTAGTGGTTTTTATGCTTTTCGTACACACCAAATCACCGCACTCACACCAAAACACACATGCACATACGTGAGCTTTTATCCGCATAAATAAGTATGAATTTACAAACCGACAATGCCAGACACACACACAAACACACGCACACATTCGTACACGTCATTAGAACGGCGAGCTGCAAACTCTTCGCACTAACGGTACTCAAATCCAACTTAAAATCCGGCGAAAATCGCACGAAAACGTAAAGCGAGAAACCATGAAATTGTTCCGTTGAACTTTTGTGCATTTTTTCTAAATTTATTTGTCAGTGTTTATTTTACTTACACAGTTCTGGTTGCGGACGAGTTTCTTTTTTCCTTCCGCCCCTAGGAGTTGATGCATTGAAAAAGTTTTCATGTTAGCTCATCGCGTGAGCAGTTTTTAATGTTTAAAACGCAATTACAGTCGCATCCATCCGACACACTCTCACCCACTCACACACACCCACACAAATACAAATAATAATAATATTAAATGGAGTGATGACGTATGTGGCGAGGGACGTTGGGCCCAGATTCTTGCACTTTCCAGTGAAAAAATTACCTTTCTGTGTAGAAAATGCAGTGACGCGTGAGCCGTGGATAGTTGGTTTCGAACTTCTGACCCTCAGCTGCACAACTGAGACACCGCACACAAGCGTATTGCGTGCGCCGACCATTTGCCGACAACACGCCGAGTACAAATCACTGTGTTTGCGCTGCAGCACTAAACAAATGTTGCGAAGAGTCGGGGCACGCGGGTCTAGGCAAGGCATGGCTTCGCCCGGCTCGACTTTAACTAAATAGTCGCCGGTCAGTCGCTAAAAACTTTGTCCTCAGCATTGCCACACACTTCTACGGCCATTCACATGTGACTCTGTGTGTGTGTGTGCTCTTGTGTGGGCAGTTATATTCCACTAAATGGCTAAACAAACGAAATGCCAGCGACGAGCTGCCATGTGTGTGTGTGACTTTGTACGCAACTCCCGTCCCGTTAGCATTCCAAAAGTTAGTGGCTGATTGCTCGCTGCTCTGCTTTAAAGCATTTTGGCCACTTGGCGGTCATTGCGTTCAACTGTCCCTAACCACCAGGCATGTTATGAGGCAATCTCGCAGTCCAGCAACCGGCTAAGCCCTCGTGGCCAGATATGGTCTGATAAAAAAGTAGAGTTGTGGTTTCAGCGCGTCGTGTCACGCGTGTTTTGGGAGTATTTTTGTTGTGATTTCCATGTGGAAAAAAAAATTAAAATTAAACAAATTTAAATTAAAAATTAAATAATTACTCTATTTCTGTTTTGCTTTTATATTTTGTTTCGCTACTTTCCTTGTGATTTAATTAGCGCTATGAAAATGCTTAGAAGTTTCTCAATTAAAATTTATTCACTTTGCTTGAATTATTGACAGTTTGAGAGGAATATGGAACTTAAAGTCATAATTCTACAAAATATGTTCTGTTTTAAGACTCGTGCGAGACACTTACCGCTTGAAGGTCAATACTTTCTGAATTAATAACTGCCTATTTAATTTCGGTTAACGTAGAAAACCCTTTGTTTTCGTCCAAACCCCCTTGGTAAATAAACCGTGACTTACTCTCACAATCAACCAGTTACAAAGTTAAAGCATAGAGTACAATCGGGAAGTTACTGATTATAACATAAGTTGTCTTTGATACGCCGAACCCTTCCGCAGATATCTCGAGTCTCGAGTTAAGTTCCTTCAAAAAAAAAAAAATAAATAAATCGAATTCGTTCCGAAAGCGTCTAAGTCTGTCGGCGCATTGCAATAATAAAATGTCATTATTCATTAATTTCCATTAACTAATCGAAGAATTGAAATTTTAGGTTTGTGAATATATAGATATAATCTGTAGATTGCTTTTTATTTTTCAAAATTTTAAAACAAAAACAAATTGTAATCATCCCAAATTGCTTTATTGTTTTTCGAAATATTCTCCATTAAGATTTATACATTTTTGCATGCGTTTGAACCAATTCTCGAAGCACAAAAGCACACTCTGAAAGGAGGTATTTCCAAAACATGCCTTTGAAGCATTAACGTCGCTGCAGGTGCCGAAAAACCTGACCTCTTAGTTTATTTTTTTCGAACGGGAATAAAATGAAGTCATTCGGTGCAAGTCAGGACGATATGACTACGAGTATGATCCACCAAATCGATATTTTGAGTTCTCAAAAATGAAATTGTTTCAGCCGAAGTGTGAATGCTGGCATTGCCTTGGTGAGGAGTGAATCGTTTTCGATGGTTGGTTTTCCTGGTTTCTTGAAGGACAACTGGCAAACAAATGCCTGTATACCACTCAGAATTCACTATTCTACGACAACCTAGTTTTTCCAAAAAAAAACAGACAACTTTTGCTGAGAAGTGCTTCGTGCAGCGAAAAACTGGTGTTGAATTTGGTTCTTCTTGAAACAGCCAATGCAATTTTTTGGTCTCTTAAGCGTGGAACAACAACTGATTTTAGACGACCTTTACGAAGTTCTTCTTGGAGTGATCTACGAACTCGATTGAATTCACCACACCATCGGCACTGGTCCTTGATGGATACGCCCGATGCAGTCTTGGTGAGTTAATCCACGTCGAAGGTTGTAATAACTAGTATTGCGAAAATGTTAGCAATTTAATTCATATTTTGGTCTAGAAGAATATTTTAAGTTACTGTAAACAACATATGTAACGCTCGTAACTCAAAATGTTCGGAGTATGTATACCATCAAAAACGTTAGACTTTACCATAAAGTTGTGAGTTTCCAGATTGCCAAACTAGTATTGCCAAACTAGTATTGCCAAACTAGTATGGCCAAATCCCGAAATATAAAAGGAAACCGCAATTACTAGAAATCGGGTCATTATAATAAACTAGTTGATACCATTCGATTCAATATAAGAATCAAAGGGCTTAGAATATAAGGCGGTTTGGCAAGCACTGACTACATGAGTTAAGGATAAGGCAGCCTTTTGTGTTGCCGTACCAGTATAGTATATTTCAAGCTGAGGTCTTTGCTATTGCAAGAGCTGCGGATCTGGCCTCTTATGAACCTGCAGGCAATTCCAGAGTCAACATCTACGTAGATGGTATTTTGGATAGAAGGGTCTTGGGAATCAGGGAAGCAGCTGTACTTGTAAGCATCTGGGGTCCCCACGGTATGAGACACTGAACACTGTATCGACAGTGGGCCACAGAGTCTCTTGAAATTCGCGTCAAGCGCAGGCATAATAAAGGATGACTAGTCCTCATGGACCTGGTAACTCAACTCTATCTGGTATCGCAAAAGACCAAAACTGGTATATGCCTACCAGACTAACCTAACGTAAGCTGAGGTCTTAATTTGTCCATGGGAAAAAATAATTTATTTTCAAAATACATATAAGCCGCTAAATAAATATTGGTTTGGTTTTGATATTTATCTAATACATGGTGAAATTTTTTTCCGTGGAAATTTTCGATGATCAAATTTTCAGCAGGATCACTAATCTGTAGTTAGACAACACAACCGAAGAGTTCATCTCGTTTTTCGCAGCACTTTCAAAATTCTTCTATCGTGAATTTGACCTTTTTCAAATCGTAGTTTATTAGGTATGGAATACTTTCATAAATAAGGTCTAATGTAGGGTGTTCTTTTAACGGAAGCATAATTCGCTGAATTTGGGTTTTACTGCTTCATCTTCCTTCATCCAGGTGATCCCTTGGTCAAGGAAAGACATATGATAATATATTTAGTTTTTCTGGATCAAAAACAAGAATCTCTGATATTGGTAAATTTACACACAAAAAGAGATTTGAAAAGAAAAGAAAAACCCACAATAACTAACAAAAGGAAAGAAACGAAATGTAAAATAGAAAAATTACAATTCTCTCCGACAATTCTATGCCTTCTCCGTATGCGAGTGCTGAAGTCCTTAATTTGACTAATGCAGTCTAGACGAGGAAATGCAGACTTTTTCATGATACTGTTGTTGTACGTGCTGTATTTATGTAAGAACACGAAAGCGTTACTATGTGTCGCGTACTTGCACTAGATATGTATGTATGTATAACCAAGTAATTACTGCAACAACAAGCGAGCGTGTTACTCATAATCAGAAAAGTGTAAAGAGTAGTGAAGACTGGAGGTTAAAAACTTGAACAACTTCTTTCTGCTAATGTGACAGTGATAATGAAATGCTTACACGCATACTGCCACACACACACATAGGCACACATACAGTTAAGCAGATATTTGTGAGCAAAAGCATATTCAGATTTAACACACATACACGCACACACGTACATGTGGAGTCACAATTAAGTTGTTGGCCAGACCAGAAGGTAACAAGCTGCAAGTTGGCTGCAAAAGCGAGTGTGAAGCGCAATTTGGATAATAAATGAGACGGAATTAAATGCGAAAACATGTCAGTGGCAAGCAGCAAATCATTCATATGCGCGCATCTACAATATGTTGTAATAACGAGTGGTGTGTGTGTGTTTACGCGGAAGGAAGTATTAAACTAGCGACCATTACTAGCTTGTAGATAAGAAGGGATTGCTGCCGGTGCGGCGCTTTTCACAACGCTAATGAGCAACAAATGTGAAATTCACTGTAATGGAGGGGGGTCTGCGGTGGCGGTCGCTGCTATTTACATTGCGCTTGACACTTGCACGCTGACATGATTTCATACTTAATTAAATTAGCGTAGAATTTCGGTGCTCCGAATAATTAAGCGGAAAAGCGGAAGTCTAACAGTATGAGCTGACTAATGAGTGAAGGCGAAGAGAGATATTTTCATGTTAAATAAATTCAGAAATTCGTGTGATCATTATACTTATTAGGAGAGGTTGACCTTTAATAAGAGATATTTAGTTTATAAGGTGAGTAGTTCAGTAGAGAATTAGGTTATTGTTATTTTTTTTTTTATTAAAGCTTATATTATAGATAAATGAGTGATAGACCGTTAACATTAGTAAAACTATATCAACAATGTTATGAGACTCAATGTTTACGGTATAAATTGAATAAAAATTTGGAAAACTCTTGTGGACGAATTTAGATTAATTAGCCGAAAAAGTGCAGGAAAAAATTTTCATTTTCGAATACCTTTGGAGATATCATACGTTTAAAATTTTTAGTATATTTTCCAAAACCGAACAGACTAGAGCTAGTTTATTCTGAATATGATCTATCGTTTTGGGAACTATTGATTTCTTTTCATAGAAATTGTTGGTTCTCTCCAAATATATACATACAATTTATAATTTTAGGCCGACAGGTAGTGCTGAAATTAAGATTCGGATTTCAAACAATGTGCTCTGAAGAGAAATTTTTTGTTTCACCCATGAATAATTTCAAAAATTTTAGCAATATAAAGCAAAGTATACCTCAACTGTTTCATTTGAAATAATTCGAGAAAGTTATGGGTCCAAATTATACCGAAACAAGTGTTAAGAGGTTACATGGGTTTCCTCGGCTAAAACGGCATTTCTTCAATAATGTTTTCTCATATAAAAAATTAGGATAACTTCTTACAGAATGATGTAAAGTGAAAAATACGTGTTTTAGCTAAAACTATAACTTAGAACCTGGAAAAGAGAAAAAAACTGTAAACTGGCTTTTTGGCAAACAGAAAAAAATCCTTTTTTCAAGTCTCTAAAAATTGTATCTCAAAGACCTGTGTACAATTTTATGAAGATCGGTTGAGTAGTTCTCAAAAAATCTTTTCAACCGACTTCTAAAACACAGTTTCGAAAAAAATGCTTTCAAAGACGGCACACTTAGACTAGTTAGCTTCGAGCGCACAAGTTCTTAAGGAGGTATTTCGAAACACAGATCAACTTAGAACAATATTCTAGAGATGTTGCAGAATTTAATAAGACAAGAAAAACAATCCATTTTTTAAGCAATGTGATCCCTTAAGGCCAGTTAATTCCTTTGGAGGGTTCATAAAAATTTGAATATAGTGATGAGTGGCTGTGATTATCAGAGAAGCAGTAACATTAAGACAAATATGGACGAAGCTGGCCACAAGCTAATTTTAAAAATTTCGAATAGTAAAATCGTACCAATATATATTTGGTAAAAAAAGTATTTATTTTTGGAAAGTTACTATGAATATTTTCATATGGATCCATATGCGCAATCCATAAAAAGAGAGACCCCACAATCTGCCCCTACTATCGTGGCATAAGCCTCCTTAACATCGCGTATAAGGTTCTATCGAGCGTATTGTATTGTAAAGATTTAAGCGCACCGTCAACAAACTGATTGGACTTTATCAGTATTTCTTTAGACCTGGGAAATCAACAATCGTCCAGATATTCAGCATGCGCCAAATCTTGGAAAAGATCTACGAAAGAAGAATCGACACAGAACCACTTCGTCGATTTCTAAGCAGCTTTCTACAGCACGAGAAGAAGCTGCCTTTATGCCGCGATGTCTGAATTTGGTATCCCCGCAAAACTAATATGGCTGTGTAAAATGACGTTGAGCAATGCAAAAACCTCCATCAGGATCGGGAAGAATTTGTCCGAGCCGTTCGTAACAAATGAGGTTTTAGACAAGGCGCTAACTATCGTGTGACTTCTTCAATCTGCTAGGTAATTTTGTCCGGATGGACGAAAACACTCCAGCTCTGAAAGACGGAGTACCCACCGGGGGAGGCAGAGGAAGGGGAAGACCTCCACTCCGTTGGAAGGACCAAGTGGAGAAGGACCTGGCTACGCTTGGAATATCCAATTGGCGCCACGTAGCGAAAAGAAGAAACGACTGGCGCGCTATTGTTAACCCGGCTCTAATAGCGTATGCGGTGTCTACACCAATTAAGAAGAAGAAGAATAATATCATAGATATAAGGAAGTAGAAAAATGTAAAAAAAGAAAATATGAGAAAAAAGATAATGATTTTTATAGTGGAGTTTATATAAATATCACGAGATTTTGAGTCATAAATGCGCTGATTGAAATGATTATCACGTGTAGTTGGTTAAGGAATTATAGTCTTTACCTTAAAAATGTAGTACAAGAGAATGTATGCATAAAAAGTTTTTTCTTTCTTTATTAAAAAACAAATTTATTAATTGATAAGATCGATTATGAGAAGCGATTAAACGACTTGGTGAGACCTTGGGAAAATGGGAAACAAAAAGGAGACTGTCGGCTGTAATATCAAAATCAGAGCGCTTCAACTCCATTATACTCCATTTATACTACATAAATTAACTAATTCAACCTCTTGGGTACTAATTACTAAAACGAAGTGAAAATAAAAGCAAATTTGTTGAATTAAATCTTTAACAAAGTCATTGCAAATAAGTAAAGCATTCAAGTTTAAACGAATCGTAATTATAGTACAAGTCTATATGTATGTGTATATGTTACATGCATAAATAACGGTAGTTGTAAATATATTGCCCGTCATGCCGTCATTGTGCTGATCGTTAACTTGCAACACACACATAACTGTACATTGGCATGTGTGAACTTGTATTACACCCTCCGACATGGTCAGCTGTGAAAAACGAGTGAAAGTAGCTCACGTGCCGCTGAGTAAGTGGCAAATGCCTGCGGCTTGATTCCAGGCAGCACAAGCGCACGCACGCGGGGCGCACCGTAAATAAACTGGCGCACATCCGTTTAACTAAATGCATGTATGTGTGTGCATGCCGTATCAAATGACGGCATGTGGGGCGATTTACAAGTGTATGTGTGCGTGCATGTATGTGTGTATTGGTTATAGGAAGCAAGCAAGCAAGCAGTCAGGCAGCGCACATGACGCCAGTGGGTGAGCACACAAAGCGATGGCGCCGCCCCACACTGCCGCTCCTCGAACACTCGTTGACGAGGCGAGCGCGTGACGAAGGGCGAAGATAACGGGTGGAATGCTAGCGAGCGCCAGCCCGTCTCTGGGGCGAGTTTAACGCAATAATTTGCACAATTTGTCGAAAATGCCTTTAAGCTAAACGCCGAGCGCACATCACCACCCACATTAAGCGCAATACACACACACAGAGATACATATACACCCACATAGTATATGTTACATGTAAGTGCGTGTGTGTGCGCTCATGCTATTGTATAACCGCACAAATAAGCGGATGTGCTTGCGCAAATACAACAACAAACAAACAAACAAATAAATATCCAGCAGATGTGGCACACACACACACCCACGTGCAGCGTTCACTAATATTTACATTTGCGTTTTTTATGCATCCTTCACTTGAGCCTGCGTGTGTGTGTATGTGTGTGCGGTTCATTCATGGCTGCCGAGCGTATTTGCAAAGCGACGACAAAAGCAACTCGGCGGCAGACAGAAGTCAATTGTTTGCGCTGATTTTAAAGCAGATTTACGCATTGTTGTTGTTATTGCAACATTTTCGTCAGAATCTGGCATTGTTGCCACAGCGCTTTGTTGCTCTCATTTTATCAGCGTTCTTCAGTCTTAATGCTTCACTCATTTCTGGCAATTCACATTTGTCCATTTGACTCCATATCATTTCTCATATACATATGTATATGTATGTGTGGGAGCAATAGACAGTTGTGTGTGCGTGTGTATGCGTGCAGCGCTTGTTTGCGTGCCTTTTGTCATATTAGCTGTTGAGGCGGGGGGAGCAGGACAGTACGCAGACAAATTAGCATGTTGGACATTCGCTAGACAAATGACGGAGAACAATGCATGCACCCTGTATATTTGTATATATTTGTCATAATAATTAGACATTTGTCCTTTGGCTATTGTTCGCAGCCTTTTTAGGTGAGCCCATTGTGGCTGGAGTTGCAGCGTTTACATATGCCTTGTCTCCTCATTGTCTTTTAATGCCTTTCTATTTATTTGCGTAATCTTCAGTGCGTGTGTATGTGTGTGGGTCTGTATGGAATTTGTGTGTTCGCTGAACTCTTGAACTACATAACGGTTTTCTCTGATATTTGTATAGCTTAAGCGATTACGCGGATAAATATGGAGTAACATTATTCCGCTTTACTACGTAATTTCACTTTTTTCGCGTCTTTAAGGCTTTAAATTTATCAAATGGGAGTTTTTCAGGTATTGGATAGACATGGCATGAGACGTAAGTACCCTGAGGTGGGTTGTAAGCTTGAAGTGACGTTAGTAGTTAAATCAATAGCTTTATATTGGACTTATTTTCATTTTGGTGCCATTATTTTCTACTTTTGGCGATATCCAATGAGTCTAGCTTCTACTGGGCATGAGGCATCTCAACCCACCGTTTTTTCAACATGAACGTCCGCAGCTTCAGAGTAAATTTCGTAACGATTTACTGAACAGTTCAGTTCACTGAAGAAATTCAAAGAAATTAAAATGTAACATTTTTCACTATTAAAGCAAAATAAAAGTTGAGCTTTCGGAATATCGAATTGATGAGACATAAAGTTCTGACCAGATTTACCTCGTAAACAATGATTCTTATTTAATTGCTCGAAAATAGTTATAGCTTTACAGAAACACCTAAGAGTTCTGTTCTTCACGGATCATATTTGGAAAAACAAAAACCAAAGGATATTCGTTCTAACATTTATTTTCGCAGCTATTTCCCCTTTCGTGGTAGTCGTTTCCTCCTAATTGACCAATATAAAAAAAAAATTTCTGAAATAACACTTTTCGCGTTTTACCGCCACTATATTAAATACTTCAAGAAAGTTTTTTTTTTAATTCCGTATATTATTTCATAAAAAGCTTATAAAAAGCTCCTATGAGTTATTAGCTTTAGTATGGTATATTCTGATCAAAAGCTCATAGAAAAGAAAAAAGATGTAAAAAGAAAACGTGAATAAGTAAGGAAGAGTTAAGTTCGGTTATAACCGAATATTTCATAATCTTGGAACTTGCAAGGATTAAGGCCATAGAAGTATCTTCCGGCACTTTAGGCCTGTTAGTTATATGAGGTTTAGGGCGAGTTTTTACCCAATTTTATTAATTTTAAGCACAAATATACAACGTGGGACCACGCTCACGTTTTCAAAGAATTTTTCCCGCAGATGCTCCTTGTCACCTCCAACCCCTTTGCCAAATTAGAGTCTTATATAGGGTGGGCGATATACAATTTTGAATTTCGAAGATAGGGCGTAAAAGATTGAGTGTAGCGTTTGCTGTATGGCACGTAGCGCCGTCCTGCTGGAACCAAATGTTGTCCAAGTCTTCCTCTTCAATTTGCTTGAAGAAAAATTCGGTTCGGTTCGCGATATCGCTCACCATTGATGGTTACGGCGGTTCCTTCTTCATTTTCGATGAAAAGCGGGCCGATGATTCCACCAGACCAAAATCCCCACCATACACTGATTCGTGCTGGGTGCATTGGCTTCTCGAAGATTACGTGTGGGTTTTCTGTGCTCCAAATGCGACAATTCTGCTTGTTAACGTAACCATCGAGGTGAAAATGAGCCTCGTCCGAAAAGATGATTTTTCGGTAAAATTGACCATCCTCGGTCAAACGATCTTCTGCCCAATCTGCGAACTGTAGAATAGTAAATAGCGACCCATTTCGTAAATTTTAGACTTTTTACTGAATATCTGTCACTTTCCGAATGGTATTTGACGTTTGCAAGTTTGATAGCCTATATCTTAATTTAATGCTTAGTTATGGTATTTTACAAGCGGGCCGATTATGTCCAATTACGAACTCGTACTTTTGTTTGCCAAGGAACGCACGTACCAAGTTTCATAAAGATACCTCATTTTTAACTCAAGTTAAATATAGGCAGACAGTCACCCGGATTTTAACTTATCTCGGCCTTTTGATCATTTATATATATCTATCTCGCTTAGGTTTAGGTGATACATCTAATCGTTATGTTCATATCTGGCTTAATTCCTTCCTCATCAAACAAATTGTCGCCATTGCGGCGAGTCAAATCCTTTTGTGGTTCTGGAAACTCATTTGCAATCCCAAAAATTAAAAAAAAAATTTGATGGAACTGCGGTATATCGGCATTAATGGGGGTTATTTCTTTCGAAATGAAACAAGAAATGCCGTTACCATGAATAGCAATCGCTAAACATGATGTTGATCTACCTTTTTCGTAATTTGATGAAATCAACGTAGACTATTTCCAACAAGACAATGCGTCGCCTCATGTTTCGGGTCGAAACATGGATACATTGCGTCGTTTGGCGTAACGGCAGCGAAGATCAAGGAATTTAACGCATTTAGACTATATTCTACGGATTGATGTTAAATCAAAGATTTACGTCAATAATCAGCAACGCTTTAAGAGCTCGAAGGCAACATTCAGCCGGAATTACAACCGATATACTTCACCGGATCATCGAAAATTGGCATAATTGGGTGAATTATTGCAAACGGAGTCTTAGTGGCTATTTGGTAGACATTTTCTTCAAATCGTAGGTGGCATAAAATTATCTTCAAAACGAAAAAAACGGAACCCATTTTGAAAAATTTTTAGTGTTTTATTTAATTTTTATACAACGTCGTTCTTGTTCGCAGACCCTGCATACATTTTATTCAATTTGCCTTTAATTATCTATATTACGGAATACTTTGTGAAGAAAAATAAAAAAAAAATAGGACTAATTATGATTATAATTGACACTTTTTTATAAATGACTCGAACTGCTTTCTACCTACAAAGCTTGAGGATATTTTACTATTTATATGCCACTTAAGTTCATTTTTCGGACCCACTCGTAGATTCCACAAAGTTTTGAAGTCGTATGAGTAACCATAGTGAAAGGTTGCACCAAGAAGTTTTGTCGAAATATATAACAATGCTACAATGAATACTGGTCAGCAGTAATGCTCTGCAAATTTCTTGATTTTAATACTCATTTCTGCGCACTTGATTTATCTGACCCTATTTTCAATATTAAAAAGACAATATTGCTTTCTCTTTATGAATAAAATCGTAACAATTTAGTATTACGTAATGTTAAATCTTAGCTGTTGGAATTTTTGGTTCTTTAACTGAGCAGTTTTACATCTCGACGCTCGAACTCACTTGCCTTTCAGGACTCGGCCAATTCTGCACGTATGAGGTTTGCGCCCCAAATTTGATCAGCATATGATCAAAAGTAGAATTACAGAATTGTTTTGCATATCAGTGTAATTAATTACTTTTCACGTAGCTGTATTGTAATGCAAACACTATTACAATAATTACACTTAAATTAACCAATGAATTAAGTATTTCCTAAGCTGCAGCACTTATGATTTATTTATTATCAATGGAGAGTCATTAAAAGCGGATACTTAACTAAGAAACAACAACAAATTGAATTGTGTAAATTAACTAAAAGGGCGCTTAATTGCTTCACATATAATAAGTTTTGAGTTGCCAGGCAAACGTGTGTGCAGCGGTGTGAGATGTTCTTAAATTGAACGCGCTTGATTGCATAAAATATTATATAATATATGTGGCATAGATATGTACATATATATATATGCGTAGACATAAACACATAAGTACATGTCAGCAAGTATACTTGCTTTATAATGTTATGCTGCAGGCATATTTCTACTTTCCGTCAGCACATCAACGTTCAAAAGTAAAATCAATCAAATCTTCTGTGAATTATGAAAAAGTATTTTTGCAGATTAACATCTGACCTTTACAATAACAATAAAATAATCCATTGCAAGGCATTTGTACATACATTTCTTTTTGTGAGGATTTAGTTGGAGTTTCAAAAATCTTTGTAAAGAGCTTAATAATATATTTAATTGGTATTTTTTAATTTTTTTGGATTATTTTTGTGTGTATTGGAGCTTGTAGTTCTAAGTCTACTATTTAAGGATAAAGAAAAGTTGATACTGAAGCATAAAGAAAACAGAGTACTTAATTGGGCTGCATGAGAAATCATGAAAAAGTATTAAACAACAGAAGCTCAAGGAATTGGAATTGGTTTTAATAAATAGTTGAGTCTTCACTTCAGTTTGAGTTTGAAAGGGTTTCTTCAATATAAATTTTAATACAAAGCTTTTTCTAATAGTTTCGGAAATGTTTTTGTCACCGTCTTTTTACGGTTATACAGAATTTCTTCGATGCCAAGTACTTTCTTTATTTCAGGTCCATACGAAATTCTATACAGAACATGGTAGGTAAATTGTGAAAACCAGAAAGTAGAAGGAAACTCGTAGGAAAGAAAAGGTAAAAAACAAGTATGAATATATCTTCCTTAGTATTTTAAATAAAAAATTATATATATATAATTTGGGATATATAGGTTAACAACAAATTTTGAGAAAGAAAAAAATTGGGGAAAATAATAATAAATAACTGAAAACCTTCGTTATTTGAATTTTCCACATTACACTTTGAGTTTATGTTATAGATCCTATCCTTATCTAAAACATTGCCGCATAAAGGTTTCCTGTAGGACTCGTAGTTTTGTGAAAATCGGGAAAAACCGTTTATAACCCTTAAAATTCCAATCAGGTGCGCCTCTTCCTTTTCCGCACTCAAATTATTTTTATACAGAGTATTATAGTTTTGTTCACCTAACGGTTGTACGTATCACCTAAAACTAATCGAGATAGTTTTATGTACATATACATAAATGATCAGGATGACGAGACAAGTTGAAATTCGGTTCACTGTATTTCTGTTCATCCGTCCGTTCGAGAAAGCTGTAACTTGAGTAAAAATTGAGTAATCTTGATGAAGCTTGGTATGTAGGTTTCTTAGTACAAAAAACTTTGAGTTCGTAGATGGGCGTAATCGGAACACTGCCATGCCCACAAAACGCGATTAACCAGAAACATTTAAAGTGCCATAACTAAACACCAAATAAAGATATAAAACTCATATTTAGGGCAAGAGATCGCAGTGACCAGGGGCACCAGAGACGTTAAAATTTGCCGTCAGGATGGTATGAGGGAACTTTTTTCATAGTCTTATATCACGGTGTGAAAGCGAAGCGAAATCGGACAATAACCACGCCTACTTCCCATGTAACACAATTTTAAATTCCATTTGATTCGTTCGGTTTCCACTACACAAATGAAGAACCAATTAATACAACGGGATGAAACTTTGCACGAATAATGCTTTTTGTGTGTGCCGCCTTATGACCAAAAACTGTTCAAATACAATAAAAATTGTTCACGCCCCTAGATACCGGATAATAGTTAGTACTCCGGTACCTATAGTTGAGTTGTGTTAGAAAATATCGGTCAATGTCTGAGATATATAATTGAAATTGAAATTCAGTCTGTATGTCAAATATTTATATGATTCGGCCTAATACTTCCTTTTTCCATATACCTAATATTTATAAAAAATTTCGAGCTTCCGGGTGATTTTGTACTGCATATATCGGCCAATATGTAAGTTATCTCAATAAAAATGAGCTAGCGTGTCTTACTCAGAATACTGTATCTTTGTGCCAAAAATAAATAAATTTGAGCGAATAACATATAACTAATATCAGGATTTTCGAACATCCGCCTGACTTTACTCTCGTTTTTTGTTTTTTTAGTATGTGACGTGTTAACAGTATATGGTATTGGGAAAAATAGATACTACCTCACCTTCTATATACTACATATAATGGTTTTCATTTTTTTTAAAAAATTTTATGTGTCTGTCAGTATAGGAGTTATGTATAGTACTCGTATATGTATATACATATAAAATTGCTTGGATTCCGATCCTGTGGTTGACATTTTACACTTTAAGGTATTTTCCTAGCATTGATACTTGTTAGTTGCAAGAGTATAAAATGTTCAGTTGCAACCGAACTTAGCCCTTCCTTACTTGTTCTTATGCTATTTTATTCCATTTATTTAGAAGAGAAAAAATAATTTTTTATTTCTTATTATTTCATGCAGACAGTCTGTTTATGCCAAGTATGTGTCCTATTCGTTACTCAGAACATAACTACCAAGTATCGTTTTTATCAAAATTTTCACCAAATTATGTATTTTATTTGGAAAATTCTAATCGAGCTAGTACTACAAAAGCTTGCAGATATTTTCGAAAAAATTTCACTTTACATTTTCTTTGTTCAAATTCTAATAAATTAGCTTTCCGACAAACTTCGAGCATTGTATTAAAAATATCAGATTTTTGCTCAACAAAATGGCAGCTCAATTAATTTCCGTTTTCACACATACAAAATCTCAGAAGAGAATAAATTAGAAATATATTCATAAATGTGCAGAGTTTTACTAGTTTTTCTATGCTGAAAGGTGTGTATACTGTTTCATAAACAGAAACATCCACAGACAATAGCATTACTGGCGAATAAATACCAACAGAAACTAATCGGACTAATCTGTAAAGAAACACTATTCACTTGTTGTACTGCGAGCAAACATTGAATTTGAAGCTATGCATACATCCAAGAGTATTTCGAGGATACCCTGCAGGAAAGCGCAGATTTGACTGCAATTTTTTCAGTTAGTTATTGGTTAATGTAGGGAAAAGTTGATGTAAACGTGACAATGAATAGAGTGCTTAAATGTTTTGGACACTGCGGATATTTTTTACGATCTGGTACTATTTCGCAACTATTTTCAGATATGAAAAATCAAGCTTAGCACATACTTAGAACTTACGATGTTAAATTCTATAGCCGCTTGCTGGAAAAATAGTACAAACGCCAACTAGAGACAAGCTCACTCGCCTCAAGCCAGTGCTGAACAAATTCTTCATTTCCCTACAGGGCTTGTACTGCAGTAGAATGACTGCTGCTTGCACTTGACTACTTAAATGTAGGATTGTGGCCAAGCGAACAAATATGAGTAATAATATCTACAGAAAAGTATGTATGTATATTTCTATATTTATGTAGTTATGCACGTGAGTTCACTCGTGTAATCTAATGCCTTTGCCGGCAATGAAAGTAGCGGCGGAAGATGAGAAGAAACCTTTCGGTATATGCTTTGTGCTGAATAGCTCATAATGCAGCAAACGCAGAAATGAAAAGCGAAGAGTGGAAAGCTGTTGGCGGAGCGGTGGACGCACTGAATGGCAGTTAAAATGAAGAAGCGGAGTCGGGAAGTGAGTCCACTGCGTGGGCACAAAGTTACAGCTTCATTTCTGATGCGCCTCCACTCTTCTTCAGAGACAGCCGCAGCATCATGCAAATATACAACTAGAAATGTGTGTGCAACACGTTTTGTTGCAAAAATATTCGCTGCAACTACAACAATAAAAACCACATACATATGTGTGAGGGACTTGAAAGTTACTACCTTGGCATGAAAGGGAACCGAATCAAAAGGGACGAAATGTCAAAACGGATATGAGCTAAAAATGATATGCGCCGTAGCAAATGGAAATGTTGCACGCCCAAGTTGTGTTATGTGTGCGCTGTTGCAAATAACGTTGCCATATGTAATGAGTATTTGCATAATTCCGTCAGATTCACTTTGGCGATCAGTTGTCGGGACAAAATTGTCTCAGCTGATCACTTCGTTACAAACTAGATATTTAAAGCAGAAGGTTGGAGGCTTAGATAAATTGGAGATATCAATCGAGTTGGCATAGTTTCAGAGGGCATTTCATATATAGAATAGGCAGACAGGGACGGATTCAAAGTAGAATTCTGGGGGTTTGGGGGGATTGGGGACTGCGGAGAGTGGATGTACGCCTGGAAACGGGAATGTAAAACGTTTAGCTTATATGGACTCAATGTTACCCCGAAGTGAAGTCTTAAACTCCATTTGGTCCTTGTTCCTACAACAGTTAGGTATTCATGAATGCTGAATCTCATCTAGCTAAGAACGGTCACTTCTGTAGCATCCTCCAGAACTATTTGATGCCATAATAACAATGCAAATATTAAGAAAGAATGCACTAACAGCGGAAATGAAATTTTTTCGATTATTAATAAAGTTGAATATCGACTTTTCAGCCTATTTTTAACCCTTTCATAGTAGGAGTAGGGCTTTATCTTGAACACAAAATCTCACTTCCTAGGAGTGCAACATCTTAAAATCCAAAGGTGAAACGCCAGCAACCCGTAATGCTCTCTGAATTAACGATTATCACTAAGACGAACGTCTTTATATCCCTTATATCCTTTAACAGATATGAATCTGAAGAAAGGCTCTAGAAATCTAGTACGAAATTTTCAACATTCGAAAAAAATTAAAAAAAAATCAAGGCACCAAAGATAAAATTGTTTGGAATTCCTTTCAAGTCTATAAAGCATGCATTACTTTACTTGACAGAACATACTTGGTGCTCTTGAGATAATCTATTTGCATATAAACACTCAATAGAAATTCAAGTTCGAGAACCAATGGAGAGCGGGCTGCGTTGACTTGGATATGCAGCTCAGCACTCGAACTGTGTAATGCGACATGACAGACAAAAAATAGAAGCGAAGAAGAATGGCATGTATGAAAGAATAAAAGTAAAATGTGGAGCATACTTCAAGGCGCACTGCATGGTTGAACGCATTTCAGCACAACTGAAACCGCATGCGGCAGCGCAAAGCCAATACAAACGAGGCGCTTGGCTGGCTGCTGCAATGCTCATCTCTGCTGCAAGAGCCTTTCTTCCATTTTAGATTGTGTTGCATAAAATTCAAGTGTGTGCTTGTGGTGTGTGTGTGTGTGCCTCTTCAATGATTACATGAGCATGTGGCTGAGTGAATTTCACTTACCGGAAGTGCAAAGCAAAACGATTGCTGAATAGGCGATAAAGCCAGAGGCGCACGAAGGCGCCGAGGCGGACGTCGCTGACGCCATGCTGTTGCTTGTGCTGCAGTCGGCGCTGCACGCTAACGATGCGGTGGGATCTGCCAATAACGGCGTCTATATGAATGCCACTACAAGTAGCACTTGGTATTAGAGTTGAGTAATAGTTGCTGCTTCAGCAGTGGCAGCTGCATGCCGCATGTGGCACGGCCTGCACGCGTGTACGTTCGATTGCTCGCTCGCTCGCTGTTATGCAAAAAGTCTAAGCTGAAGTTGGTACGGATAAATGCTGGCATGCATTCATGTGGCATGTGGCATGTACCAGTGTTGCAGTTCGTGCGTGCCACTCTGTTGCTGAATGAGTGTTGTTATTGCTTGCTGGCTGGTGTTGTTATCTTTTGTGGCAGTGACAGTGACACTCAACAACCACGAAGCGTAGTGACATTTGCTTGCCACACGTAAGACTGTAGGTGGCAGTGGACCACCGAGCGTGCTTTGTCGATTCTACAAGTCACAGGACTGCTGCATTTGTGTGTGACTGCGTAATTAATGCCACAAACAGCGTCGTCTTGTACGCGGTCTAGCCGTGCACGTGCTTTGTATTTACCGTTAAAAAAACATTCACGCACACACGCGTACTAACGCGGATTTTTTCTGCGAGAAAGCGTTAATAGAAATCACTATACACTTATCACTCCGCGTTCAACACTCTTCACTCCTCACTTTTCACTTAACACTTTCCGCGCCTTCGTTGGCTGCAGGGCAAACAAGATTGCCTACGTCGGCGTTGCGGCGTTGTGGCGCCGCACAGAAATTGAAATTGCAGTTAGCAATGGTGTTGATTTGCGCCAAGTGTTTTCCCCGCTCTATTTGTACTTGTTGTTGTTTACACAATTTTTTCCACTTCGAAAGGCACTGCGCCTTCGCTTATTGCGTATGTTTTTTGCTCAACGCTGTGGCGCCGCACACACATAAAAAGCGCACTAAAGCCGGGCGGCCGCCTCGGTTGTGAGTGCGAAATGCTCGGCCTGATTTTTTGCGCCTTGGCAATCGGCACAAATCCACACGTTTAAAGCGCTGTGCGCCGAAAGCTCAGCTAGCATTGAAAGCGTATGCAAGGCAATGCAAGGACTCGTCTCCTTTCACATGCAAATTTTAATTTCCTCTACTTGCTTCCTCGACACTTTGATGTGGCGCGCTGCTGGCTGTTGTCGATGGCGCTTGGCCGTTGCACAGGCGGTGGCAAGGCAGTGGCTCTGGCGCCAAGTGTGGCCGAGGTGGCGTTGAAGAGCGGATGAGCTAAGCTGTCGTGGCACTTGATGCTGCAGCTGCTGCTACTGATAGTCTCGTTTATGTCGCAGCGTTCGTTGTTGGCTGTCGGCTATTGACTGCTGTATGACTGTTTCCATCAGGCAACGCCAGCAATGGACACAAGTTGCATGCTTCATTTCCGCCAATAATTTCACATATACTTTTTTGTTCCTTTTTTTGTTTTTTTTTTTGTGTTGTTGCACAGCTGTGGCACGTTACCTAGAGAGGCTGCGGCGACTCTGTTGCCATAGTCAACAATTTCGGCGGCGTTTTTTCTTATTTCCGCTATTTCCTTTGTATGTTCTGTGCGCCACTTATTTGCACACGTTTGATTGCACTGCTTTTTGCCGCGAGTTTTCTTGCGCCGCTTTTTAGGAGAGCACTATTTAAACTTTCCTTGACTATTTTTGGTAGCTGCCTTGCTTTGGGCCATAACTGTACAGTGTTGTAAGCTCAGCGTTTGTTGTTGCGGCTGGTCGGCTGTGTGGCCCCGGTGGCAGATGCGCTACACGAGCGTTGAGCGACCGCACTTTCGACCAACAGTAAATTGCGCTGCCGGCTGCGCGCAAAGCTGTGGTTAACGGTGCTCGTGCGAAGTTTCACACTGCTTTGAGGAAATATTTTGTTTTTTACGACTTTTTATTACACACTTTTACAACGCGCATTTTCATATAAAAAAAAATTATATAAATTATTTATATACCTATATATCCTCTACTACAAAGAGTTTATGTCCCGCGCGCGCTCGTACGTACAGCTGTCGCACCTACTCGTGACTTCCGTTTCGCATGTCCTTTTGGTCGTGCGTGCAACATTAAACTGAATTTTTCATTGCCAGTCGGCGCCGACAAAGCACAACAAACCGCACACACAGCAGCAAACCCACAGCGTGGCATGCAACTTCAATGAAAAAAACGGGATCTTCAAATACTGTGTGTATTTCCCATTATTGTGCGCCTGAAAGCGCGCTATACTCTTATGCTTGCGACGAGTGCGCTCATACTTCGACTAGCGCTCACTAAATCGTCACTGTCGCTCACTCACACTACGCGCTCTTCGCGTGAGTGGCACGCTCTTATACCGTTTGTTTTGATTTTGCACGCCGCCAAGCCGCAACTGACTGCCGAAGGCCGCCGGCCGATTGACACAACAACAGCGCGTGCTTGGCGAAATGCTACAGCTGACTCGCCGCATGCCGAATCGTGTGTGCAGCGTGGCCTCGTGCGAGCGCTTAGTTTTTTGCAACGCCGCCAGTGCGGCCGACAGCTGTTGGCAGTTCCGGCACAGCGCCTGCGTTATGGCCAATTTTGTTTCCAGCGAATTGCAAAGCGTTGCGAACACGTGCCGCTGCTGCTCACCGCGTGGGCTGGTGGTGGTGGCTCACCAAGTGATTGTGGGCCTATGGCTGTGGTGCACGCTTAGCTGGGAGAGCCTGCTTCAGCTGCAAACGTCTTTCTGTGTGTGCGTGGGTGCCAAGCTGTTTTTGTTGTTGTTGCTTTGTTTTTGTATGTGGCATATTTTTATTGAAATACAAGCGTCGGTGCTCTTATCAGCACACTTGGTGTGTGTGTGTGTGCCTGCTGGCTGTTTAGTGTGGGCACTGGCCGGATCTTATTGGTGCTCCAGCAAGCCTCGCACACTTTTTGTTTTATTTTCTTTTGTGTTTTTTTTGCTTTTTCTTTGACATTCATATTTTATTGAATATGATTTTTATTTGGCAACAAATTGTAGCCACAATGGGTGTGTGCGCCGAAAGTGCGTTTAAATTCTCTGCTTCAGCTTTGTTATGGTTAAACTAACGGTTATAGACAACGAATTTGATTTGCGCGCGTAAATTGCTAGTCATGTTGCAGTGCTTGTTTAAATGTAAATTTAGCATGAAATTCAATTTGCAAGTGTTTTATCTGATTTGTGGCGCACGCCACTTGCGAATGACAAGCAACTGAACTCGCAACTGAAATATCACTCATACGCCCCAACCGACCACCTCTACGCCTTCACACCTGCCGCCTGCTTTGCGCTGCGTTGTTAAAGTGAGTCGCATTCCTAAAGTGAATAATTATAGTTTTGCCCCAAAACCGACACTCAGCCAGACCGACATCGGCCGCGCAAGCCAACACCGTAATTTTCAACTCAACACAAATTTAATTGGGAAAAAAGGAAGCCTTTGTGTGGGTGCGTTTTCCTAAAGTAAAACAATTGCTAACCGAAAGCAATAATTTAAATTCTATTATAGTTATTTTGGCTATAAAAACAACAAAACAATAAACATGTAACAACAACAAGGCTTAGATAACATTCGATATTTTGAACGGCCGACTATGCCACAGTGGAGCAGTTTCACACAAGGTGCAGGGAAAATTCGAAATAGAATTTTTTTTGGGGAAATGTGTAAAACAATTTCAATTCTAATAAATTCAATTAGATTTTAGTTTCCAAAAATTGTAACAAGTTCTAAAATAAATTTTTTTTTTTTTAATTTTTAAACTTTTTCTATATTTTTAAAATTTGACTATTCTTTAATATGGCTACAAGAGGATTTTTCAAATTTCAAATTATTTTTGGGGATATTCATTATGGTAGAAAAATGAACAGTTATTGTAATTGAAACGCAAAATATTCGAATATTAATCAATATGGCCTCAATACGGTTAAATAGAACTCCTTAGCGACCGTCTGTCTCTCCGGAACAATATCATGACACATTAAACAACGATTGTCGATAAAAACTATGAGCATCACCCTGATTTTCGAGCGGCTTTGGCGTGGTGTTTCTTGTTTCGCCTCGTTTTTCCTCCATTCCGATGATTTTTGACTTGTTTGTCATTGGCAGGTATAATGCTCTCCTTGAATGTGGTATTGGAGTTCGCAAGATTAATCATGTCCAAAGAAACATTCTTGCTACCTGGTACTCTTTTTGAAAAGAAAATCATTTTTGTCGGGACGAGTCGAGCAAGAACGCGTTTCATACCCAAAATATAGTAACCACCAAAATCATTCCAATAGACTCGCGAGAGATGTGGAGCTCTCTTAACATCTCTCTAACATTTGCCTGATGGCTTCATAATTAAGGACAGTCCTACTAAATTAGCAAAATACAGTTCTTTGAAATATCAGTTACCCGGAGAATTTAATTATTATTTCGGGGTACTTTTTGTCACAATGTAGGTATTATGGGATATAGAGGTAAAGGCGAAACTTTAAACGGGTTTTTATCGAAATTTTAATGTTTACTGTCTTTAAGGGGTTACATTGTTTTACGAGTTTGAAAAGATCGATTTTTTTTAATTATTTTATTCAATTCTACAATACCTGTTGAATATTGTCCTAATTTTTCAAGTTGATCCGAGTAATAGTTTCGGAGATACAGCCTTGAGAACTTGTGTGTTTGAGGCTAGTCATGAGAAACGAAAATTGGTTGGTGAAATTTTAGTTTCAATGAAAAAACGAAAATTCCTATGTAAAATGTATGGGAACCTAAAAAAAAAATAGCGACCCCTTAGAGTTAAGCTACAGCGCCTGGCTTGAGGGAGGATTTTTTGTTTGTCAATCACTAACATTTGAGGGGGTACACGTTGAAAAAAAAAAAAATTAAAAAATGGCTGCATGAGATAATTTTCGAATTTTCCTATATCAGCAAATGAAAATATTTTTTCATTCGGTTTTATATTCAATCAGTCTATATAATTTCAATATTTTAAATATTCCCATCCGCATTTTTGCCGCCACAGCACCACTGTGCGTGTGTGAAACATTGTTTTTGTTTGTGTTTCACATGCACGCCCACCGACATTAGCATAATTAGTGGTTTCAATAACAGAATTTTTTTCACAGCGCTCTTCAGCTAAACTACAGCTATTTCTCTTTTTAAAAGCGCTTTAAATAAAATCAGAGATTAGTTGCAACCAACCACAGATAGCAATATGTATTATTTGTTGTTGTTTTATTTTATTTTTTCTCATAACAGTTGTATGTAAATCTGTATTCAATATACTTTTGCGAAGTGCATATTGAATTCATCATTTGCGCGTCTGTATGTGTGTGCTGGCTGTGCGGTCTGCTGCTCTGGTGAAATTACCCACACATGCATGTGTGCAGCGGTTTTTTCGTATTTTGTGGATAAGCCAGGCGTGTAAATGTGCAGCGGCAAGTGTAAAAAAGCTGAATTGTTTATCTACAATGGTAAATTGTGGTTAAACTTTGCTTTCGCATGCAAATATTGCCCAATTCACGCTCAGTCACACACACACACTCACTATGACGCTCACATGTATTTGCTATATTTGCAATTATATCATTATATAATTTTCCAGCAACCAGTGTGCTCGGTTTGCTTGCGCTTTTGTTGCTGATTTATTTTTAACCTTTTCTGTGGTTTGAAAATTACTTTGCAAAGCTTTTATACATAACTAAATACAATACCTACATCAGTATAAAACTATAATATATTGCATATAAATTGCGCTGAATTTAAACAATGGAGTTATTAGTAGTGAAATAGAAATCCGCAAACAAAAAAGATTTATTATTTTAAAATAAAATTTTCTAAAAATATTTATAATAAATTTTTGAAAGCGTCGATACTGATATTTGTATTACGTATTTTCAAGGATAACAAGAATATGGGAATATGGAACACTGGTACTTTCAAAATTATGTAATATTTGCCAAGCAAAACTTCAACTCGAGCATTCAAGTTAAAGACCGGTAAATCGATGTAAAACCAAAACAGTAAAACAAAACAGGGAAGCTGTCGAAAAATCTCCAGAATGATTCTGAAAGCCCATTGAACGATCTTAAGGGGTTACATGGGTTTCCTCGGGTAAAAAAAGACTTTTTCAATAATTTTTGTGTCATTGAAAAATGAAATACTTTGATAGAATTTTTTATTATCACAAATATACCCTATTAAAAACGAAATTCTGAAATTTTTTGAAAAAAAAAATATATTTTAAACTCGATCATTGAATTTTTATCGAAAGAAATCTTTGGTCCAAGTCTTTAAGAATTGTATCTCAAAGACCTGTGTAATATTTCATGAAGATCAGTTGAATAATTATCAAGAAATCTTGCCAGCCGACTTCAAAAAACGGGTTTAAAGACGGCTCACCTTGCTTAACTAGCCTCGAGCGCAAAATTCTCAAGCCTGTATTTCCGAAACTATTACTTGAATTAACTTAAAAATTTAAGATAATATTCTAGAGGTGTTGTTGAATTTCATAAGGGCATATCGTCAATGAGAATTTGGTATGAGAAATCCTAATACTTAGAGTTGTGTTACATTCATTGGAAAATATTTCAATACTCTTTACGTTTCTACTGATCTGTTTCTTGGTCTCCAATTTTATAAGATTGTTCACTGATGCTTCCAAGCATTATTTTCCGGCACAGTCATAACTTGATAAATCTGTATCTTTCTCGAATCTCCCTGTTTGAAGACCAAAAAATCGTCGATTTTTTTTAGACTTTTTTCTGAGAAAATTGTTAAGTTTATTGACCCAAAAATTTGTGCACTTATTATGATATCTTTTGACTGTGTTTTAGGACCAAATATTAGTAAAAATCCATAGTCGTCATCAAAAGGGGAGTTTCTCTTCCGAGGCTGTTGTTTCTTTTTCATTAGACGGGTTTTTTACATGGCGGGTCCCAAATCCAGCGCACAACCCTGGGGAGAGATGTTTCACCTTATCACTTTAGCTCGCCTTCAAACCTATGTTCTTTGGCTACCCAGAGAATACTTGGTCTAAGACCGGATGTCGTGAGCTGCTTGAGCCATAGGTAAAATAGTTTCTGGCCACTGCCAAGTGAATGGTATTCACAGAACTTTCCTCACGTGCGTGAATTTTACACATCCTCCACATTATCTGCGCCAGAGAAGAAGAAGAAGAATTAGTAAAAATATTTGTTTGGAAAGGAACTACAGCTGATCTCCGGGAGCTCCTCTCAAAAAAGACGTTTTGCGGTGACCACTATATCTCTGAACTGGATCCTCTGAAATTAAAAAACCAAACAGATTTCGTTAAAGTAATGTTAAATCTAGTAATTAATCGAAGGAATAAGCAAAATAAATTTTTTTGACAAAATGGCGGTTTCTAAAAAACAACATCGAAATTTGACTAAAATTTCGTGTAATGTTGGTCACCAACTTTGAAAACACCATTTTGAAAAAAACGCGTTTAAAGTTTGGGTTCGTACTTCCAAGCACTCCGAAACGCCTTTCCAAATTTGCGAGTAACTTCAAAAATATTCACCGAAACGATATGAAATTTTCTGAGTGGATTCTACAATAAGTAATAATCAATATTATTTCGGGTTTCAGCCATCAATAAATGGCTAAATTTATTTTAAATCGCAGCTTCAACATTTTGTTTACGGGCATGCCTAATTGGTTGACTTTACATAATTGTAGTACCATTTTTAGTCAAACAGACAAAATTAGACAATTTTCATACAACACATGTATTAAATAAAACAGGTATGTGCTATGTATGCATTCAGCTAATTGTTCCAAAAATATCAAGAAAAACAAATAAACTAGTGAAAAATAGCAAAATTACAATGCATATTACCAAAATGCAAACAAAATTAGAAAATACAATAACAAGCATTATATGCGTAATTTATAAGCAAATACTAACATTATATAATATTAACAAAACTTGCATGTTTGTCTATGTCAAATATGTATGTCCATATCCATCTGCCATGTTTATATTATTTTGCTGAATTTAGAGCAAAAGTCTGTGTTTTTCTTTTGCCGCTTTGCTTGTATTAACATTTTGTATTATCGTTACACACACACACACACAAAGCATTCGTGTTAAGCGATTACATAACAAATATTAGCTTATGCCAGTACTAGCTAATGAAGTGTGGTGAATTAATGAATTATTCAAAAAGGCCAACAAACTCAGGTGGGACCAGAAACATACAGCGGTAAGTGCCGCTAATGGCAGAGTAAATGTTTTGACTGAGTGTTGTTGTTAATATGATTACTAATTGTTTTTGAATATGTTTAATTATCAATTAATTGTAATTTGACCCAGCTTGTTGATATTTTAAACATATACGCAAGTACGTATGTATGTATAGCAAGCTTAAACGCTTTTCGTATTAAAATTTATTTAAATTCTTGAACTGCTCTCGATATTTCGGTAATTTAATAATAATGTTACCAAACAAAACTCAAAATATATTTTATTTCTGCTTTGGAATATACACTTACTGTTTACACTGTCTCAAGAAATCTTAAAGTTTTGGGCTTTAACAAACTTCAAAAAAATCTCAACTTCATTTTTCTAATTTTTCTCCTTAAATTTCCCAATAAAAAAATGTATTTTTTTATAATTTAATATATTACAACTTTATATACATTAATTTTTTTTATTTGAACGACAAAATGTTATAATACCGAAACATTATTTTAATTTCCATAAATTATAACATTTTTCTCTCTGCTACAAATTCATGATGCACCAAACCGCGAATAACGAAAAAACAATGAGCATCACTTTGATATTTGAGGGTTTTGGCGCAGTTTTTTTGGTTTCGGTTCTTTTTTTTCCATTCCGTTTATTGTTGACATGTTTGCATATCAAACTCATTAACCCATGTCTCATCGGCAGTTATAATGCTCTCCATGAATGTGGGATCAGAATTCGCGCTATCAAGCATGCCCAAAGATTCAAATTTCATTCAAAATTCAGCTTTATCGGGACGAGTCGAGCATGAGCGCTTTTCATAATATTCACCAAAATCATTCGTACGGACTCCAGAGAGATTTTGAGCACTTTTGTCATCTTTCTAACTTTTGCCTGACGATTTTCAAAAACCATATCCTTCACTTTTTTAATATATTCATCAGTTGAACAGCTCGTCCAGAAAGAGGCATGTCTTCAACGATCGCTCGACCGTCTTTCATGGCTTTGTATCATTCGTAGGCTTATGTTTTTGAAGGAGCTGAATAACCGTAAGCCTTTCCAACATTTACAACGATTCCGCCCACGAAATTTGGTTAGAAATACAAAATTTGAGACAAATTCTTTGCTTGATATTTTTAGCTATTTTCAAAATCGCAACGAACTAATGAGCTGCACCGACTTCAGCAGATGCTGTAAACAAACGCGCTCATATTTGACATAGTAATTAAAGACAACCCTACCAATTTAACAAAATAAGTTTTTTTTTTTGAAATATCATTCACCCGGCAATTTAATCACAATTTCCGGGTGCTTCTTTGTCCTAATGTCTATACATTACAACGGGAATTAAAAGCAATATATGAACAACAACCAATCTTTTCCATTTTAGCATCTTCTTCTATAGTTAATGGAACTACCATTAAGCGAAATTTCGACACCTTATCGAGTCCACGATGTAAGCACATGTTCATAATACGAATGATGTTCTGGTTCGAGTTCTAGTCAAAGATTTGTTTTCTAGCATATTACTGTAATTTTTTTATTATAGTTAATACCAAGAATAAATACTTATGCTTTCGTAATTTTTGTCTAACTGCCAATTGCCTGAATTTATTTGCTTTGTAAATTTCATGACACCTTTTACTTCTCGGGAATGCCTAAATTTAAGGCATTTTTTAACCTAAGATAAAAAAAGAAAATATTTTTAATTTCAATATTTTATATATGATTTTAATTGATAATTAAAAAAATAAAAAAACAAGTAAGGAAGGGCTAAGTTCGGGTGTCACCGAACATTTTATACTCTCGCATGATAAAGTGATAATCGAGATTTCATTATCCGTCATTTACATATTTTTTTATTTTGCTGTAAAATTAATTATTATTATGTTCTGAGAGATTTACCGATATTTTCGGTGAAAAGGTTAAATTAAATAAAAAGCTTTGAAAAAAAAGTAAAAAAAAAATATATAAAAACAATGCAAAAAACATTGCTTCCTGGTTGACATAATTCCAACACTTACAGTGATCTAAAACAAACAAATTAATAAAAATTTTCATTTGCAAAAGTGATGCTATCATACTGGCCTCTGCTTAAAAATAGGTTCATTCAAAAACGTTGAAAAAAAGTTTGCTCCTTTATTTCGGCTTTTTTAAATTTTTTAAAAATACTTAAAATTAAAATTTTCCAAAATCCAAGGAAAGTGCGATAAACAGATTTATAACAAAGATTTTTATTAAATTTCAATGGAATCGGTTGAGTAGACGTTGAGATATCATGTCAACCATTTTAAAAAAGTAGTTTCGGAGATGATTTGAATTTTTTTTTAAATACATTCTATTTGCAATCTATTTTAGTAAATAATAAGCAAATTTGATAACTAAATCATAATTTGACTTATATTTTTGAAAAAAATAATTTTAGGGAAAAATCAAAAATATCTAAGCTAACGAATTATGAGATTTTTTCATATTTCTAAACTCAAATACCCCCTTAAGAGTACCATAACTGAGCAATAATTCCACTTTCCTTATTTGTTTTAAACTTGCGAGGGAAATTATAGACTTTAGATAAAGAATTTTATTTGCTAATATGAAAAAAAATTAACTCCAGCTTAATTTCAGATTAAAGCTGTTCGAAGCTTGTTCTATGAACATTTAAGTGTTTGCTTGTACTCAGCCTGTTTTGTTATCTTCTTTTACAAACTGAATTTCACACATACAAGTATTTTAGGCATTTTTGCAAATATTTCAGATATTTGCAGCTTAGAAGTGATTTATTTCACTTTTCTATGAACTTCATCGTTAACAACAAAAAAATTTTCCCATTGTTGGTTGTAGCAAATAGCAAGTAACTATTTAGGCTAAAATAACAAATTCTGTTGTAAAATAAGAAAATATGCTTGCTTAGCAGAAAAAAAATTTAAAAAATCCAATTGTTTAGTTTCAAATTGGTGTTTTAGGCTGTAATTGCAGGTATTAGCGCGCTCTCTTTAGCAAAAAACAGCCAAACTAAAATTGACCGCACTAAAGCGCAATTAAATTGCATTCTAAGCCACAAAAGCGCGTTTAACGCGCTGCCCGGAAGCACACATACATACACATGCATTTATATGTATGCTGGAGGCGCCATAATACTCCAATGGTTGCATACACGTATTATCTGACTTTAAATTGTATAACAGTGATTTTATTTGGAACTTGCTGAACCCGAAGTGGGTGTGGCAGTAGATCTTTGCACAGCAACGGCAAATAGGGGCAAGTGAAGCAGGCAGCGCCACAATGCCTGAGCGCCGTTAAATGCCGCTGCAAGCTGCAAGCCGAACTCAACTCAACAAATCCACTTCAACACACTCACACATACACACACATACAGGCACTGGGGCCTGGCTTTGTCACCGGAGTCAGAAGTTGCGCAAACTTCTGCATACACACAGCATCGGAGTGTGCGCCGTTGCTGTTGTTGCATGCCACAAACTTGTTGAAATGCTCGTTAAGTCAACGAGCAGAGGGCACCAAACACCGAACTCTCGACGCCGAACACCGAACATACTCTAATTACATTTTATTTGGCAATTTTGACACCGGATATGCAAATGCCACACACAATCCCACCGGAGCGGCACATACCGAATGGTTGCTTCGTGTGCGAACGCATGTGAATGCAGTTTAATGCTTTTTATTTGCTTGTGTGGCTGCCATTTCGCTCGCACAATGCCACTCAACACACAATTTTGCGACTAAGTGGCAGTCATTAAAAGTTGCACGTAATGATGGAGTTAGATTTTTGATTTGAAAACTTTGCTTAGACAACCGTTAGGGCTTATGCCTCAGTTGCACACAACACATGAATACTGGCATGTTTACTTTTGAGCAAATAACAATATAAAATGTTGCGCATACGCCTACGCCGACACAGCACAAGCGCTTGCCGCACTACATACATTGCCCACCACCAGCATGTAAATAGGAGTTAACGGTTTAATTTCGCACGAATGTAATGCCATACAACTGCTGCTCACAGCGGTTTGAAACTTTTTTTATTGCTCCCTCCTTTGCGCACTCTCATCCACGGCAGATCGGCTTGTCGCACGATTATTGCAGCACCTCGGGCGTCAATCGAACAAACAGCAACCGAACAATTCAATCAATGCAATTTCCGTCTGACATTTCAATTACATTTCCGTAAGCCTGCTGGCCGCATGCGCCCTGTTTATAAACAGCAACAACAACGACAACAAAGTTCAGGTGAAATGAGATTTCTCACAATAAGGCAACAAAGCGTTGATCAGATCAGATGACCTGTTTTGTCGCATATTGACTCCACGCTGCCTACTCACTCGCAGTGGTCCAGGTATGCGGGGCATACATTACACT
Source organism: Bactrocera dorsalis (assembly GCF_023373825.1). NCBI lineage: Eukaryota > Metazoa > Arthropoda > Insecta > Diptera > Tephritidae > Bactrocera > Bactrocera dorsalis. Next base: position 71,841,205 of record NC_064306.1, read on the forward strand.
GTATTATTGGCAACTTTAATATCGAATTTTTGCGCTGCAGAATGCAAATTGAATTTATACACTATGAAACGTATTCAACGGTAAAATTTCAAAATGTGTTAGGGTGTAGGTTTTCTTTATTATCGTATATCATGCTTTGTATTCCAAAACTATTTTGCTTAACTGCATTCAGTGATTGTCTGTTATAACCATGTACTAGAGATATTGGGGTACGTTAGAAAGATTCCATTGACAAGATAAGTGATATGAAATCCCCTTGAGTGTTCAACATGGATCAGCACAGTATTGAATTTCTATGAAAAAGAAGGAGTATATAGAGTTAAAGGTATGCCCTTGCAACTTCCAATTTTTTCATAACGCTACAAAATGACTTTGCAAATAATATATTTTAAAACTTGGCATATAGTTCTTAATGGGTACTCAAAATGCCTTAGATGGAAACGCATAACTTTAGAATACAATTCCTGGAAGGATTTTACAAAAAAGCATATAAACTTTGCGCTTAAAAAAAGGCTTCTACTATAGAAACTTTAGTGCTAACTTTTTGATTTTAGAAATTCTGTTTTTTCCCTTGATATATATCTAAAAGAGGTAAAAAGTAAGGAACAACTGAACAAATAGTACAGAAAAGCAATTAGTACAGATTTCTGGAATTTTTTCAGGATAAAGTGAAAAGAATCTCAGAAAGCCTTCTTTGAGAGGAAGAGTTCTACAAAGTAAAAATTTACTTAAATATTACAAAATGTTGCAAATGTATAAAGAGTTAAGGGGTACCATTTTTTCAATAGCCTATTTTGGCAGATTTCGTGTGAGTCGTGTCAAGCTGTCATGTTACATTTATTCAGTACTAGAGGACCCGTCCACGCTCCACTGTGGCTGATACATCGATACTACTACTACTACTACAATCTATATGATTTCTATTAGTTGGATTATAACTATTAGTTAATGAGATATAGCATTTTTGTGAAGCAACTTGTGTTAGTTTAAAAAAAAAATGGATCATAAAGCATTGCTTTTTTGGGGAAAATACTGTTGAATTTAGGCTCAGGGAAATCCACCGTTGAGTTGTAAAGTAGGTGCTCGCAAGTTCATAATCCAACAAAAACAACTAATGCCGAGAAGTGTTTAAGTACTCTCTAATCGCAATAAAGCCGAATTTTTGCGTCGGTGATAGAAATATAGCTCCATCATTACCCACTGGAGTGCAATCGACAGTCATTCTAGTGGACTGCACATGATGAACCGGTTCTCAGGCGTGGAAAAACGAAAAAGCCGGCTGGAAAGGTTGTGACATCAGTCTTTTGGGATGCACGTGGTATAATACATACTCAACGACTGATTACTGAACCATTTATAATCTATTTCACTGCGCATTTGGTTGTAGTTCTTTTCTTCTATTCCAAATACTTAGCAATTGTATTATTTTTGAGGAAAATGTCAAAGTTGTTGGAAGTGTTTCCGCTGGCTGTACTGTATTCTCTGGGTTGAAAAACACTCTTTAGCCATTCTTCACCATAATAACCGACTATTTGATATCTGAAATTGAAGCTTGTGATTTCGGCGACATTTGGCTTCAACAAGATGGGCCCACTTCCTAAACGTCCCACCAATCAATGGATTTATTGAGACAACACCTCGGTAAGCAGATAATTTTACGTTTTGAGCCAGTCGATTAGCTGCCAAGATAGTGGGATATCTCACCATTCGACTTTTTCCTATGGGGATATGTAAAGCCTAAGGTCTATGCTGACATAGGCATCTAAGACGTAACCGTGGCTAACATTTGAAAGAGATAATCTTCAAAACATAAATGCCGAAGAATATTCCTTCGAATGATAGTAAACATTTCCCATTGAATTTGAAGTTTATATGTTGTTCTTTAAAGAAGTATTGAACTTCGAAATTGAGCACACTGAAGAATCTTCCAAACAATGATGGAAAATAAAGAAGAAGGCACCAAAAAAAGGTCCTCCACTGCTGCCATGATTGCAGCCTTCTTTGTTGATGAAACCTAAAAAAAAATTCTCGTTAAACTAAAACATATTATTTGTACGATAACTGTACGGGCTCATAAAAAAATCAAAAATTTACAAAATGGCGGCATGTTGAAAAAAAAGTTAAATTTCATCCAAAATTATGATCGTTTTTGGCCTGCCAAAATTCGATTTTTGATTAGATCAAAAAACTGGAAGGTCATCGTATGGAGAACTTCGGATCATTTGTCTCCGAGTAATCACTCCAACAAATTCGAAAAATGCTGTTTCGAGAAAAACGCGTTAAAAAAATGTCCCATATCCAATGCAACTACCTAACTGCTGAGCGGCTACTCTTTTAAATGGCTGTAACTGAAAAACTATTTCAGATATCGATTTGAAATTTTAGTATGTTGTTTTTAAAGGTTTAACCTATCGAAATATGAAATCGATTTTTTGAAAATTTCACCCTTAAGGGTAAACCTAGCGTTACCGCCTTAAAAACGATAACCTTGCATAATTTTGTTTCTAAAAGAAAGATAACTTCAAAAAAAAACGGTTATTAATCGGTAAGATAGTTAAAAATTTAAAATCTGCCCCTTAAGAAGAAGATAGTGGAACTGAGTCTCCTCCGGAAGCTGTCAGCAGCGACGATATCAGACCGCTGATATGTATAAGACTATCTAAAATCGATGAAAATCAAGTTTTTGCATGAAAAACTCGTATATTTGACAGGCTAAATCGTTAATTTAGCCTGAATAATTATTCAAAATTTTCTACAGTCGCTGAATATATAGTTCACATGAGACCACTGTATCATATTGCTGCTAGTCAAACTGACCGATCAACATCAAATTCCGTTCCCGCGACAAACCGGAACGAACCTAGACCACTCGACAGCACACCTTGAAATTAGTTCAGGAATGTTTTTCCGCTACAACAATAAAAGCATGATAAACAATTTCTTTAAAGATTAGATTTTATAATTAAGCAACTTTAGCTAAACTTTAATGTTTTTTATGTCAAACAACGTGACTAAATCAAACTAGTTAAGGATACAGTTTTATATGTAGTTGCTATCAAATACGCATCTATGAAGGGTATATAGTATAGATTCGGTGTAGCTGAAAAAAATGTATTTTTGCTATTTCTGCTTTTTCATTTTTGTCTGAAGACATGGTTATAAGTTAAAATAAGTTTCCAAAAAATCTTCATCTTGTTGGCGGTGGTGTAATGATATTGACTGTGTTGGAATCACGCCTCTCCAAACTCATTTACTTTACTATTTCAGATACATCGTTGTAAATTAATAGCAATTAACAATAAAACAATAAATGCGTAACACTCAACGAGCCATCACATGCTACTGACCTACTTCCGAGAAATGATGGAGGAAAGCATAAATGAAATGAAAGTTAAATAAAGAGCAAGTACACACTGAACATAAGCAAACAAACATACCAATAGTACATGTTTTTAGTAAGTGTGTACCATACAGACCATACAAGCTGCCATTTTCCAGCAATAAAAGACAGGGTCGTTCAGAAGAAGGATTTTTAAGCACTAAAGCTGTGGCAATTGCCAAAAGTGGAAACAGAGTGGCTCAGTTGGTACTTTTACTTTTACCAGCATCTGTGTAGTCTGTGTTTTGTTCTTCAAATATCAGTGAATATACATTCAATTCAATACACCATCTCTATTTTAAATTTAATATTAAACCAATCCCAAGTTTTTAGTAAAATTTAAATTTTTTAATGACAAAGACATGAGTCAAATTACCTAATCGTGAGTGATCTCGAGCAGGAACCCTCTTATAATGCGATAGTTCTGGATTAGTTTCAGCCAGCTCCATTTATTTCAAGGCTTTACATAACAATTTCTACGCACACACATTCCAGCATTGTTTGCATTCTCCTGTTGACCACTTCTCGCAGTCCTTGCCACTTTTCTATTAAAATTTTTAATCTTTCCTTCCTTTTTCTGCAAGCAACGTCGCCAGCAGCAATCACTATATATCTATATACGTTTATATATATTTATATAAATGATTGAATACAACAAAATGCAGAATTTTCATCCAAAAGTGCATGTTTATGCTTGCAAGAGCATATTTGTGCACAGCTTTCAGTTTCAGTTTCCATTTCAATCAGTCAATCAATCAATCAGAAAGCTATTACATTCTGGGCAGCGATGACGTTGGAGAAAAGCATAGAAACAAGCTGAGAAATATGAATACAATTGCTTATTTTTGCGGTGAGAAGTCGAGGCTTGTTCTACGGGGAAATTAAAAGGGAAGAGTAGAAGAAGCAGCAGAGGTGAGTAAATGAATAACTGAGAAAACACAAATATTCTTGAAAACAAAAATATCTTGAGGGCAAATTACAAAGTATACACAGCAACATAAAATCAAGGTTATTTATAAAAATATATGTATATAAATTTATGTATTAGGGTGGGCCAAAACGACGTATACGTTTTTTTCTTAGATTTAATTTTTTTAAATTTTTATTCTGAAAATATCTTTCGGCAAATTTGATAAGTTCTACAGCAAATAGGATATTTTACGATTTGGGGTGTTATTAGAGTATCAAATTTTAAAAATTATATTTTTTGATTTTTTGTGAATCTTTAAATTCCCTTCAAGGATGAATTTTCATTTTCACTGTACAATAATTCAAAGAGCTCAAACTTGACCAGAACTTTGATAGTCTTTTCGGAATAATTGACATAAGAAAAAAATTTATTTTATTTGGGCTACCCTAAAGTGTAAACATACATATATATATATATCAGCATTTAGTAATTTAAAGCGTGTTCGAGGAAAAAGATACAAAATAGCAAGATCCTTCAATTTATTTTTATTTTTCATGCAAACATATCAAACAACAACAAAATTCTTCAAGTTCAGCACAAAAAAATCAAATAAATTCCGGCAATGCGTAAATTAAAAATATTTTGCATTTATGAGAAATAATAACAGTTTTTGGCTGAATTCTTGTCGCCAAGCACTATTTAATCTACTATTTGTCACTTGAACTCTTATTCCTCGGTGTTGTTGCCTGAAGGCGTTGCTACTCGATACCAAGTTGCTTGCCTTAAGTTGCTTCACTTCAATTCAGCTTATCAAATATTTGCTTGCGAATGCGGAAAATTTGCTTGTACGACGACAGACGTCTGCCCAGCAGTCAAGGCACCAACACACTTCCATACACACACATACAACACATATACAATAAACTATTGATGTAATGGAAAGCTGCGCCCGCGATGTTTTCAATAGTCGAAATAAACCGGCCGCCCACTGACTTCCGTACCTCAAGCACAGCGGAATTGCTCGTTCTTCCTTCATGTTTACTGTGTTCGCGGCGTCTTCTTTTTCACCCGTTTTTATTATAGCGAATAAACATGCATAAATTGAAGCCAAAGTCAAGTCTGCCGAGGGCGAATTGGCGCTGGAAACCTTTTAGTTATATTAGATTGGAAACACTAGCAGCGCAGCCAGCGAGTAGTGGCAAATAAAAAGTAATGTTAAGCACAAGAACTACACACACTCGCACACAAACGCCAACTCCTTCAAGTGTGTGTGTTTGTGCAGAGCGAAGGTCATCAGCGAACGCTGCGTTGTAGCAATATTTCATAACAATCTCCAATGTGCCAGTGTATAGCGAACATAACGGTATATGTGTGTGTGCTGTTAGTGGCGTGTCGAACGCGCATGGGGCTCGCGCTGCTTGTCTACTTATACATTTTTCTATTTTCTTAATTTATTCCATTTCAATAACTTTCAGCCATAAGTAAAGGGATGAGCCTTTTTATGTGGCCAGTTTACCGACATTTACCAATACATACATACATATGTATATATAAATATATTTTTATAGTTGTATTTGTATACTTGTCTGCATCTGCAGTTTTTTTGCTATTTTATACAGTGCTTATTTTGCTTTAACGAAATGCTTTCTTATAAAAAAAATTAAAGCAGTGAACGAGTCGGTTATTTCTCTGTTATAAGAAACAGATATTTTGGTTTAACGTTTTAAAGTGTAGTAAACATAGAATATTAAGTTAGGTTAGGTCGTGAGTTGATCAAAAATCGATGGTTCTCTCTTAAACAGATATTTGTTCTTTGTGTTACCAAAAATCTCCCTAAAGTGCATCACCTCATAGATCGACAAAGGGTTTTGAGCTTACCGCAAATTTGTTGATAAATCAATCCCCGCTACTTCGGATAGTAACCGGGTAGTAAAGAAGAAAGTGACAAGGTTAATTCATTCTATGAGCTTGGATTGAAGTTAAGAGGGAGGGAAGGAAGTGGAGTCTTCTATCAAAAGTTCTCCTTCAACTCTACCAGACCACAGTAGAGTCTTTCAAGCGAATGTGGCTGCTATAAATCGCCGTTGAGCTATCCTCTTGCCACTGTTGACCAGTGTAAGCAACGGAATCAAAGTCCCGACGTACTTCATGTATACAGCTCCCTTTAGCCTAATAGGAGTATTTGCCGGAAATCCCGCACCAGCTATGACTACAGGTGCATCGTATCGTATGGCATTTGAGAGCACCACAAATTTCGATGCGGGCCGCTTTCTAAGCACGCTCCAGCTACTTAGCTAGTGTATGTAGATTTTCCGAGCACTCTCCTCGAAACCAGATGGAGCCGGAACACTATTTTTGATGAAAAGTCTAACATTTTTCACATTGCTCCTTTACAACAGTATAAATCGGTCGATACCATCCTCACTCTCTCCTTCCTTGTTTGGCTAATATGAGAGTTTCCTAGCCAGGATAGTATATGAAAGTAGCTTAGTTTTATTCAGATTTATGAGTAATCCATTTCAATGTGTTCATGTGATTACCATATTTAGATAAACCTGGGTAAGATCATAAATGGTGATTAGGAATTTTTCTTTTACCAAACGAGCTACATCGTCCGCGTAGGCAACACACGGGTTCTTCCGTCCTCAATTCTCTTCAAAAGGTCATTTACCATTGACATTCCGAGCAAGAGGGAAAGGACGTCATCTTGTTAGGCGCTCCTATTTATTTTCCGTGGTACTTCCTCTTTCCGCCACAACTTTAGTTAATCGCAAGATCATATACTTGAGACTAACTTCGACCTCAAACTTGTTGAGAACTTCAATAACCACCTCCGGCGACACGTTCGAATCAAGGATAGTGTAGTCCGTTCATATAAGGACTCCCTCCAACAGCGACACTATCGAAGGCATGCTGAGAACATAACACCCAGTTCCTTGGAACTCGAAAACTAATATACAGGGCCATGAGTTTCTCTAGCGTTTTCAAAAGCAACGCGGAAAGACTGATAGGTCTGAAGTCCTTAGCAGTGGCATGAGAGCTTTTACCGCCTTCAGGTCGAACTCGACTTTAACCTGTTTCCAAGCCTCTCGAACGTGGCCTAATCTGACGCTTCAATCATTGAGTTATTTTGAGCTCTAATTATTCTAATACTAATCTCATTTTCACCTTGATTCTTACAATTAATAATGTAACTAAAATTTTATGGTAATTATCTAGCGTTTCACTGCATCTTGTAAAGACTGCACTGATTGCAACACCATATATTGTGATTGTATATTTCTGCAATGTCAGTTTTCACTTTAAAGGAAAATACTTCTTTCAACTATTCCGTATCTGTATTGAAATCTACCAGATAAATCAACAGGCATTACCAAGTATATTTCTCAAGAACGAAAAGCTTGTAACGGGTGATTTTTTTGAGGTTAGGATTTTCATGCATTAGTATTTGACAGATCACGTGGGATTTCAGACATGGTGTCAAAGAGAAAGATGCTCAGTATGCTTTGACATTTCATCATGAATAGACTTACTAACGAGCAACGCTTGCAAATCATTGAATTTTATTACCAAAATCAGTGTTCGGTTTTTTTTTTTTTTTCGGACAAATTTTGTTCAGCGATGAGGCTCATTTCTGGTTGAATGGCTACGTAAATAAGCAAAATTGCCGCATTTGGGGTGAAGAGCAACCAGAAGCCGTTCAAGAACTGCCCATGCATCCCGAAAAATGCACTGTTTGGTGTGGTTTGTACGCTGGTGGAATCATTGGACCGTATTTTTTCAAAGATGCTGTTGGACGCAACGTTACGGTGAAAGGCGATCGCTATCGTTCGATGCTAACAAACTTTTTGTTGCCAAAAATGGAAGAACTGAACTTGGTTGACATGTGGTTTCAACAAGATGGCGCTACATGCCACACAGCTCGCGATTCTATGGCCATTTTGAGGGAAAACTTCGGACAACAATTCATCTCAAGAAATGGACCCGTAAGTTGGCCACCAAGATCATGCGATTTAACGCCTTTAGACTATTTTTTGTGGGGCTACGTCAAGTCTAAAGTCTACAGAAATAAGCCAGCAACTATTCCAGCTTTGGAAGACAACATTTCCGAAGAAATTCGGGCTATTCCGGCCGAAATGCTCGAAAAAGTTGCCCAAGATTGGACTTTCCGAATGGACCACCTAAGACGCAGCCGCGGTCAACATTTAAATGAAATTATCTTCAAAAAGTAAATGTCATGAACCAATCTAACGTTTCAAATAAAGAACCGATGAGATTTTGCAAATTTTATGCGTTTTTTTTTTTTAAAAAGTTATCAAGCTCTTAAAAAATCACCCTTTACTTGGAATATCCTTTCCTATGTCCTTTTGCTACGTTGTTGAAATTAGTTTATTAATAAAACTCGTTTGTTTGAAATTATTATATAAACAGAGAAGCAGATACCACTTCTGAGCCTGACTGAGTTCTGCCGACTGCAGCTATTATATAAAAATTGTTATCTTGATTTATAGGAAGAAATCTGAAACGGATAACGTCTTAAATCTCAAGTGGGTCCAGCGTCCACTGCATTTTTCTATCATAAATCGATAAAATCAACACTTTACTTTTAACTTAATTTTATATTTTCTGGAACAAGTGTTACTATATTGAAGTTGAAAATCGCACTTAAAGCCTTCAAAGAGATGAACAAATCATCCATTAGCAGAACTGAAATATTACGAATTCATATTGGCATTGAACCACTTGCAATAACTCTGCTTGTTTTGCCAAATTGAACAATAGATCAAGCCAACTTAAGCAGACAAAGCAAAAAACTGTCTGTTAGACCATAAACACACACACACACATAAATACACGCTAGTGCAGTGGAAGAGTGGCCGCAGCCATAATACGATTATAGACTGACTATTTGTTAACATTCAACTTAGCCCCGAATTAATTCTCCGGAATTGCTCTACTGAACCCTCTTAAGCGAAAATGCCACAAAACAACACTTGAGTGTGTGAGCGTGGATGTGTGTAACGGAATGCGCAATTACATTCACAATTACGCCAGGAGAGAGTGGGGTGCGGGGACTCTGTGGCGCGCATCAACAGCATCAATTTCAATTATTTCTCACCTGGTGGAATTAATTACAGTTAAAGTGAATAGCCATGAAGCCGCACCGGCACACATATACACACACGCAGGCATACCCAAGCATATGGGTGACTCGCAGTACAAAGCGTTACATATAACGGGATCATTTTAACGTGTTGATGGTCGCGGTGTGTGCGTCTGGCGCTGGTCGAGCCACATTCCGTTTCCGTGTTTTGTTGCTCTTTTGGGTATTTTTCCAACAAATTTTCCATCCACTTTTTTGTCGAACTTGTTTGTTGCGCTTTTAACGGTTGTTACAGTTCGCCACTAGTTTTTGGCGCATCGCACAGCACACGGCTTACCACTTGTAATTGTTAATGGCCTTGGGACTTTTATTGTACTTCTGGTGCAGCACTGCTCACACACACACACACCAATATGCGAGCGCCTGCGTGCCGGAAGTGCAAAGGAACATTAAGTGATATCTTCGGTGCGCTCGCGTTGACCTTTTGCACGTAAATCGAAAGTGCACAACCTAAATTGTAGCATACTCCACGGCGCTTGTGGGTTATTAGTGGCAGCAGGCACAGGCATTGCCGCTAGAAGGATGCTGCCTGCCGACATATAAGCGGTCATATATTAGAAGCGCGCTGATAGTTTGAATCTTCGCACAGGTGCGATCTAAGTGTATGTGTGTGAACTGTGACTGTATGCGTTCATGGCTGTGTTAATTCGTGTGTGCGTTGTCTGAGCAGGAAGCGATAATCACCGTTACCGTAATTGGACATGTATCAGCTGGGGAGATGGGAGCAAAGCGTGCAGTACTCTTCGAATACATTTGTATGTATGTGTGGATATGTGTATAACATACATCCAACAATAGAAGTATGTGAAGCTATAAATTTCCACGATATATAGCTATAGGTGCGTTCAAATCTATTAAACATAGTAAACGGCTGTTGTGGCATTGCGTAGGAAATGCCAGCTGCCATAAATTAATTATATGATTATACCTACGCAGTAATTGAGGAAGTGAAGAGCGCCCAATCGCTATTATGAAATTTGTGAAGCTTGTGTGAGCTGCCAAAATGCAGGTGCGTTCAGGCATATTGGGCAATGTTTAAACAATACGGATTCAATATACATAGTTGAGGGTTCAATTAGCGGTGTCCCTTTGGCAGATATAAGTAGGTATGGAGGCCGCCATATGTAAAAGAATTCTTTCTGGCAACTTCCAAGTGAATGGCGCTCAGAGAACTTTCCTCGCTTGCGTGAATTATGTTTACTCGATCAACATACTCGTACATCACTTCTTCGTCGATTTCAAAGCTGCTTTTGACAGCACGAAATGCCAGTTATGTTATGTCTGAATCTCCGCAAAACTATTATGGCTGCGCAAACTGACGTTGAGCAATACCAAAAGCTCCGTCAGGATCGGGAAGGACTTCTCCGAGCCGTTTGATGCCAAACGAGTTGGTACTCTTGGAGTAAATAATATGAGCTGCAGTACTAAATAGGGAAGGTACTATCTTTTATAAGAGTATACAACTGCTGGCGTACGCCGATGATATTGATATCATTGGCCTCAACAACCGCGGCGTTAGTTCTGCTTTCTCCAGGTTGGACAAAGAAGCAAAGCAAATGGGTCTGGCAGTAAATGAGGGCGAGACGAAATATCTCCAGTCATCAAACAAACAGTCGTCGGACTCGCGACTAGGCTCTCACGTCACTGTTGACAGTCATAACTTCGAAATCGTACCTGGAACCAGCATTAACATGAAAAGGAAAATCAGCTTTGAAATCCAACGCAGAATATCTCTTGCCAACAGGTGCTACTTTGGACTGAGTAGGCAATTGAGAAGTAAAGTCCTCTTTCGACGAACAAAAACCAAACTCTACAAATAAAACACTATCCCGTTCTGCTATATAGTGCAGAGGCACGGATGATGACAACATCTGATGATTCGACGTTACGAGGTTTCGAGAGAAATGTTCTGCGAAAGATTTATGATCTTTTTTTGAGATTTTTCTCTCTCTAAAGAGTAACCGTGATTCGACTTTAAGTTGCTTTATTTAAATGTACTCGTTAAGGGTATTACGGCATAGATTTAGCAGAAATAAACTTTTTCCTTGTTTCAAAACAATTAAGCGTATTCTCAATATTACTGGTATTGGGCTATATTTCGAGTCCCATAATTTTCGTGTTAGTTGAATCAGGTTTTGGTAAGCAATGAATGAAAGAGCAGGGAATTGTCATTTTCAATAATAGATACACTACAACTAGACGTAGTCTGATGTGAGCCGCCACTCTTTTTTGCAATATAAACGCACTTAGTACAATAATATGTTTCTAAAAATAATAAGCTAATCAGCAGATACTCGTATTCGTCATTATTGAATACATACACATTCACGTTTCCCCACACGTTGAACGCTTCCTGCAAAGATAAAAGTGACAAAGTGTAGATGGCTTTATGTTGCATCTACAAGTATATTTTTCATAAGCAACTCAGTCCACATTAGCTGATAAGAGCAGCGCGCGAAAAGCATCATTAGCGAAGAATCTCCATACGCCTGAGAGTAGGTTTCCATAAGGAAAGATAGATGAAAGCAAAAAGAGGCAAGCGAAAGCGGTGCACATAAGCAAGCGATGAAGCTTCAGTAAGCAAAATCTGTGAATAAAAAAACAGACAATGAAAAATTTAACTAAGCAAAAAAATCACTTTAACAATGCAACAGCCGAGCAGTTTGAGGGGCGAGCCCTCCAGCGCGCTTTGATGGGGGTTGAGAGTAAAAAATACGTTTGGTGTTAAGTGCAGATTGTCGGAAATTGTCACACGCGTGAGTTGATGATAAAACAAGCGCTTTCGCCCGGCGCCTCTCACATACCCATCGCCCCCCGCACTTGATTACGCCACAGTGGAGGTGCCGCCTCATCTGGTTTAAGTGACTTTGAATTTGTTTGAGGCTGTCGTAAAGTCATGGCTGGGGGGCATGGCGTACGGCGGCTGGTGGCGATAAAAACAACCGCAAATGTGTGGATAATATTTAATGCCACAACAACTTAACTCAGCGCGACGCGCAACTCAATTTGTTAAATGAACAAATCATCAGCGAGTGACGTAAACAAGTAGCAGAAGGAGGAAAAGCAAAAGCTCTGTCTTTGTGCGTGTGTGTGTGCGCGAAAGAAAGCACTTAAAAGTTAAATCACTGATGAAAAGCGCAAATTACCAGCGACCAAGTCAGTGCGGCGGTCGCGGGGAGCTGGCTATGGCGGCTGAGCTGTGGGTCTTAAGACGCAGAGCGTACTTTGTAGCTTTGCTTTTGAGGGGTGAACGCACGGGCATCAGATTGAGTTGGCGATGACAAGGTTGTCGAGCTGACGCCCTAATGACTCTGCTGCTGACGGGCTGACAAACTGACATCCATTCATTGATGGAGCCATCAAAGTGAAAGATAGTTTCGCTGCGATTCTTTTCTTCTTATATTCCATTGTTGTTGTTTTGAGGTAATGAATTTTAAAGTGTCAACACACATACATATTTTATTTAGAATTTTTTCCAGCAGCCTTTGCTGTCATCTTATGGGGAATTATGCGTTTTTCACACACGTTGCATGGCCCGCCTGCGCTTAGAGGTGTGTATGCGCCGAAAAGCGTGCTTCTCATACATTTTGCTTGGCGTTGCTCACGTTCGCTGCGCCACGCTGCTGAATTTAAATAAAACATTTTTGTTGCGTGTGTATGTGCATGTGTGCCTGTGTTAGTGTCGCCTTTTAGCCGTGGCCTGTCATTCGGAGCGCATTTATTGTTGAAGCCATGACAGGTTGCACGCTTCAAATGCGTCATGCTCTGCAGCCAAAAGCAGCTTCTTGTCATTTTCGTGCCGGCGGTCCTCCGCCCTCCGTCGCAACACGACTTCGCTTTCAATTTCGCCGCGCAAATTGCACAAATTTGTCTTTAACCAGCGCGTACAAGTGAGCACGCGCTCACGCCCCTCCACAAAACGAGAGGAGGGGTATTCTCAGCCCAGCGCACACACACACACATGTACGTGCCTGCATTTGCATGACATATGCGGTGCCATCGGCAATTCTTCTGGCAGTTACATGCGAACACACACACACATGTGCCCATTTGAGCCGCTATTGCATGTGTGTGAGTGAGTGTATGCGTGTGTGTGTGCAGAATAAACAGCCTTTTCCTTTATTCTTCGCTTGCATGCATGCAAAAACACACTCACACAGTCCACACACAATGCCTGTTTAAGTGTATGTGTGTGTGTGTGTTTTGTGCTGCCTTCCGTCGTTTTTAAAATGTAAATAAAATATTGCGCCCGCATTAAATTTCCATTTTGATGCGGTTTTTATTCGCTTTTAAAGATGATTGAATCACTTACGTTTGAGTAAGTGTGCGGAAAATGTCATTTATTTCTCAGCGTGGCCCTTCTTATTGTTGTTGTTGTTGTTTTGTGGTTTTTTCGCCGTTATGAAATATGTTATTTTGTGGTTATTATATCTGCTTGAATTACCCAGACGATTTGTCAAAGGAAAATGCGGGCTTAGCGCAGTCGGTTTGTTCTTTAAGGATTTACATGCAGTTAAAAGAAGACAATTTATTTTATTGCAAAAACAATTAACTTTGTGGGATACATATTTAATTCGCGAATGGTGAACTGATAGCTCATTCCTCTACTGTCTGTTTAGGAGAGACACCGAGAATGAATTTTCTTCGCATTCCCATTTTAATCGATAGTAAATATTTGAAAATAGTTACTGACAGTTGTCATCTGTTCGATAAGAGTATTCATTTCAGACCTCCAGAACGGCTGACCGAATTCGAATATTTGCTTACATAGTTCGTGTGATTTACAGCGAAACATAAAAAAATAAAAATGGCTTGCCACCTTTTCCTAACGATTAGAAGTATGTATAAGCCATTCATTCCGCAGTGGTTTAAAAAAGCTTACAACCGATAATTTTTATGAGTTGGGTTACCTTTATAATAATTTATAGTAACCATAGCTCTTACTACTTGTATGACTTGAGAACAACCTTACCAGCTAAGGGTAAAACTTGTTTTGTTTTTTTTATACAGCATATCTGATAAAAAATATATGAAAATTTGCATATACGCAGAAAACTTAATGAACAAATCTCGAATAATGAATTAGATGAACATTTTGGAGATCACTTCGTTCATGTTTAGTTTTTTTTCAAATTTTATTTTCGTCTAGTAGTCTATTTTTGATTTTTATTTATTATCTACAACTCTTCGAGATGCAGTGATTGGTCGGCTGAAAAGGGAGGCGCAAAAGCGCCAGACCGCTTTCGTCCGCAATTAGGCCATCATTAGGCTTGTTGTAAACCTGGATGATAACCATATTAAGCTTTATCCGGTAACTCAGTGAATTTGATAAAAAACCAAACTATTTCCACCCTGCTGGGGAATATATTCCGTCTCATCCACAAAGATAATGTTCCGGGTCTCATTATTTTCCGCGCATGCTCTGCTTTCCGCCGAATCCCCTTTTCCATTTATCTAAAGAGTTGATACCTTGTAATGAACCCTAAAACGATACTAAGATCCTTTTCGCCTAGAATCAAGATCTGTTTGGGCTCTCTACCATCAACACTGCCCCAAAACAATTTTTTAGTATTCCCTGAGTTGGTCACAATAGACCTAAAGTCGCGGTACCTTCCTGGTTTATCAATCAATCAAATGCCATTCGCTGATAGTGTTCCAAGATCTGAGGTGTTCTTCTAGGGTCCATTGCTTCAAACAATCCTTGAACTAGCTGAGAGGTCTGCGCCAGTATCTGGCTTTTAATTTTATACCGAAATGACTGGGTACCCAGATGATATTAACCGAGTTACACACTGAGAGCTTAGTTATTGCCTGCTTGCCTAACCTTACGCAAAGAGCCTTAAATGCCACTTGGGTCTCCACTAGAAGGTTTATGGACTTATTAGTTAGAGCAAAAGCCTGCTTGATACCTTCAATTTTGACTACAATTTCGGTTTGAAAAACTGAATTGTGGTAATTTAGCTTGAAGCTCCTTTTTATGTTTTACTTTTTTATCCGTCGGTGAATATGTCTGTCTATGAGCTGTCGATCACGGAACCTTTGGCTTTGGAGATTTAGAAACATTTCTAAACTACTGCTGTGATCAAATTTAAAGGCAAATTTTGTCCATTTCATCTCCTTCAAAGTAATCCCCTCCCGCAGTAGTACACTTATGCCAACAAATTTTCCAGTCATCATAGCACTTGGAAAAATTCCTCCGTCGTGAGGGCCATCAGAGCCTTCTTCGATTCAGCTTTTATATCCTCAATTGAGTCAAAACAGTGCCTTCGAAATGGTCATGGAAATTTGCTAATAGCCAGAAGTTTCATGAAGGTAAATCAGGCGAAAGCGGTGGTTGCAGCACGATATTAGTTGAAAATGTGGCGAAATGATCACAAATAACTCATACAGTATGAGATGGTGCATTATCGCACTTCTGTGTTAGATTCAGACATATGTCGTAAAAATCGAAGAATTCACGTTTAGAGCCTCACAACACGACATGTATCTTAAATACTAATGAATATTTTGACGTGAAATTTAACATAGATGTCACTAACAGTACTACCAACTTATAGAAAAAAAAAATTCCATTGGAAAAGACGCGAAATATAAATTAAAAATTCACCTCTCAATTTTATCACAGTATTATATTGCAAATACGTTTTAGAAATATTCAAGGGAGGCGCTTTTCTTAACTTATTTTGAACACTTCTCCCTCTTTCGGGCTAATGAGGCCTTTAAATAATAAAATGTCGTTATTTAGCAAAGCTGAAATACCTAGAAAAAAAGTTCACTGTACAACATTTTCAAATATTAACTATGAACAGCAACACGCGAGGTGTTAAATTCAAAATCGCTCGATATTTCAGCTTTAAAATCTCTGTCGAATGTATATCCTTGACGCTTGGCTGCTATTGAACTTGATTTCCAACCGAGCCAGACTGAATTATCGCTCGTGTCAATCTGCAGGAAATTGAAAAGTTTCGCAACTTTGCGACCGCAAATGAAAAAGCAGACTAAGCACCGAAAATTACAAGCTCACAACCAACAAAACACACAAATCTAAAAATAAATGTGGAAATAGTTCGATAAAGTGGGCGCGTAGTGAACGGTGCATATACATACATATGTATTGAAGCATTTTTAAGCATTCGACTTTTTCTACATTAAAAGCGCAACAGAATGAAAGCTTTAAGCATTATTCAAACTCTCTTAGATGTGTGTGTGTGTACGCCAAGGCGGTAAGTAGCTCAAGTAGACGAATGAATAAGTAAGTGGGCGAATGAAGTACCAGAAGAGGGATCAGCGCTGGATAGTGCGCTGCCGCCGAAAAAAGGTGGAAAAAAGCGACGCAAGTGAGAGAAAAAAGGTGAAAGGGATTTAGAAAGATTGATATGCGCGATAGTGGCGTCTAAAATGAAGTATTTTCAATAAAAGCAAGCGGTCTGGGCCGAAAGGTTAACGGCGGCCACATGGCGTGTAAGAGAGTGTAAATATTGAAAAGTGTTGGCTCTGCTTGGAAAGCATGAAGAGCGCTTAAGCTCAAATCCATCATTAAAGCCGCAATGCAAGCAAGCAATGCATGCCAACCGAAATTTAATCAAGGCAATTTCATTAAAAAATCGATAATTGGAATTCTTGATTCGATTTCTTAAATCTAATATTGAGGTTTCGAATAGCATTTCGCCACATTTTTACTGTGTCGTTCGCCTGGCTTCCGCTTCGCCACGCGCCGTACGTGTGTGGTTTATCAATTGAGCGAGCGCACCAACACACTCTTAGCAACTGCGTGTGTGTGGGCGTGTTTGCTGTTTCGGCGTCTTAAAGTATGCACGCCTGCATTGTGATTTCACAGCGGTCACACACCTCTCTCATGCACACGCTCACCCCCGCACTTGCCCGCGCCAACAGTTCACGCACGACTAAACGATTTTCTTCCATCTTCTTCTTCTCTGCTGCCAATAAAGTTTGTTTTTTTCTTTGTTGAATTCGTCGAAATCTGCTTTGCATACTTAACTCGCTCGCTGTCGGAATGTGGCGCTTGTATACTCGTATGTGTGCATTTAAGGGCACGCGGATACCCTCGTATATAGCTTTATTAGCATTTAATATACTATACTAGCGTGGCATATCATAGCCTTATTGGTTTAGGTGTGAATCGCACATTCTTGCCTTTTGCTCTTTGCCTCTCCGGTGGTATTGCGTGCGAACTGCAAATATTTGAGCAACTTAGTGGCATATTTTAATGAGCTTACTCTCTGCGATGGTTATGTCTATAACTTTAGTTAGTGATATCACAATCTCGACACTTTATTGTTATTGTTTATTAATATTTTTATTTTTTAAGCCTTAATAGATTTTAGCAATTTTTTGCTTATTTTATCACTATTAGGCCAAACTTATCTACGCATTAGGAGAACTTAACCCTAGAAGGGTACGGTTAAATTGTAGGCGCTTATAAGTACCGATGAATAAATTTTACTCACTTCAGAATTTTTACGTTATTATCTGATTATCCGGCTTATGACAGAGTGGGACAAGCACTGCTAGTGGCTTGACTTTCAGTGTGGCCAACCTGCTGATTTACGAACAAATCTATTCCGTATGTGAGTAAATTTTACTCACAGTACCCTTCTAGGGTTAAGTATATATAAATATGCTACAGTCACCTTTCATTCAAAAAACATATCTTCTCAGAGAGCATTCTATTGAGATCATCCCAAAATATAGACGCCATAGAGCTTCCCAGCTGACTGTTGCGTTTTTCTACTCTTTGGAGCGGGTTAATCGTGTACAATTCACTCGGTTGTCTATCGACTGGACTTCGGAGTGAAATGATGGAGCCATGTTGCATTCTTTGCTATATTTTGGCGCAAAAGCCCAGATTTGTTACTCTTGAACATCTCCAAAAAAAGTTTTTGTTTGAACTTTATTTTTTTCCTTCAAACAGAAATATTTTACCAAGATGCGAAATCCTTTTTATCAATTTTTTTCACAATAACAATAGTTCCTTCACTTAAAAAGATTTGTGAATACGAAACAAATGATGCAACAGCTGTCCAATTTATGCACGCGCGTTATGGCTTAAAATCTTGTCAGACGCAAGTTGTCAAGGTTATATTGAGGTGGGGGAGGGGTGTCCAGCTTTTGCAAGGCATGAGCAAAGCTAGTATTAGCCGTCTCAACCAATTTGTGACAGGCTCAAAGTGCTTGTCACTCTAAAAGAATCCGAGCCCTAAGCTATCCAAGTGAGATACTTCTTGGATCGACCTTTTAACCTTACCTAATGGGTTTTAGCCATTGTTCTTCAACTGGTTCAAAAGGTCGCAATAATATTCAGAATTAATTGTTTCACCAGTGTGCAAGTAATTCACAAACAAAATTCGGTGACAAACCCAAGGCTCATCAAATGAGATATGAATCGACGCACAAACTCTACTTTTTCCTTTTCAAAACGCCCTCAATATTGCTGAGAAAATGTATTTTTGTTCCATTGTCTAAAATCCAAAATTTCACTTAAAATATGGCTCACACTGTCTAATAAGAAGTGTAGAGCCTCTACTAAATCTTTTTCTTTGGCTATGACTTCTGATGGTGATGTGCTTTTTGGTACTCCTTCACGTGGATCGTCTTCAGCAATAATTCTACCTGCAGAATTTTTCGACATCCGACTATCTTAATTCCACCCACACACTCCCTCGTCCGAATATCAAATCCAATCCAACACTCTCCGACTAAATTTCTATATCACATAATTAGGGTTAGGGTAATTTCACATTCTATTCCTCTTTATCGATTAAACAGTATACAAATCTAACAAATGCCAATAAGTGCCGCTTTGCCGACAATTATTACGCAACGCTCACACTATGCGCACAATTGAAAAGGGCAAATATTCTCCGAAAAATTGCATCGCTTCAAATTGAATCGTGTCATCTCGCCGAGTGCGCAAATCCAATTTTATGCAATCAAAAACTGCAACTACTTGACATCCAACAATAATTGAAAAATTATTGCAAAAATCGAAAGACAAAGCATTAAAAATTTTAATTTCACACAACTCTTTGTTGTTATTGTGTGTTGACGAGCCTTTATTGGCAGCGGCCAGTGAATAGAAGTGCATGTGTTTGACATTAAGTGCCGCCAACTGATGCTCAGTCCACTCACCATTCGAACCGCCACTCCCAAGCAACCCTGCAATCACATTTGTAGTGCTGTTATTACAAGGGGGGTTGGGTGTGTATGAATGTGTGTTTGTGTACGGTTTGTCATTTTGCATTGTGCATAGCAGCTCATCCCGCCACCGCAGTTGATGATTTGATGAATGTGTCAATATTTTCCGCGAAATTCCCCACAAAAAATGCACACGCATCCGCAACTCACACACAAACACACGCATACAGGCACACTCATGATTAGAAACGTGCTTTTACTAAATTGGAAATGCAAATCTCTTTCGATTTTCACTCGATAATTTGTTCAGCTTTCTGGTCCATTTTTCGATGACCATCGACGCCACTTCACGCAACAATAAAATTGTATTTCCTCTCTTCTTTTTTGGGTCTAAATTTGTATATGGAAAGCGTTAGGATTATGGTAAATATATTTTATTATATGAAATAATAACAAAATTAATTTTTCTCCATTTATCAATGAATAACTAGCATTAGACTTTAAAATAATTCTCGCAGCACTTAAACGACATAGATCTTTGAAACTTTCTGAGCACATTTCTAGAGTCCCTTTTTTTGTACGCTTTCCAGGCTCTAAGGACGCAGTAAGTCCTAGCTAAGAGGGGAGTAATGCAGTTCCGTTCCCGAATACATCTTTACTGAATATCGCTCTATCCGTGCCATGGCTCAGGGCGATTTTTAGGGGATACTTGGATTTCAGCTATATGCCACACTCATGGAGAGTGGGGAGGTAGTTTTCATACTGAATGCAGGTAGGAACAACCCATCCTACTCAAAAGAGTTTAGGCTTTTAAGCTTAACTTCTTCCTGCTGCCCTCCAGAAAACGCTTGAGAACATATTGAACAGCGCTGCGCTTCTTAGAAGCTTGTCCAATGCGCAGCATTCATAAACGAAGGGCAGATCAATAAAGACTGCACTTCATACACTAGTATTTTATATCAAAATGATCTTTGAATATAAAGAATACGCTCTTGGAGCATTCCTAGACATTTCTGTAGCATTTAAACGCGTCTCTACGGAAGTACTATGTCAACATAACTCTTTCTCAAGGAGATTTGGCCAGCAAACTGATGAGGAAGCACAACGTGGATGAAAGAGTCAGGAAAGTTAGCTATGCTCTATATGCGCACAGGCAGATGCTCGGCACAACCTGGGAGCTCTCTCTCTCTCTCATGTACTGGTAATGTAACACAGCTATTGTAAGACCAATTCTGCTTTACGGTGCAATAGTAAGGTAAACAGGCCTTACGGAAATCCACCTACCGGAAGCCCATGGAAAGGTGAGCATAACAGGACCTTAAATAACAACTCCAACGGCGGCACTTGAACTGGTACTAAACCTGCCACCTTTAGACTTCTTTGCTGAAAACTGCGCAACAAAATCGGCGGGATAACTATTGGCTGCAGGGGAATTTACATATAGAACTTTCAGGAATAGCTCAATGGGTAATGGCGGCTGAGCAAACAGCGAGTGCATGATCCCACTTTTCAACTGAGAAGGAAGGTTCAAATTAAAATAGAAAAGAGTCCAGAGTTAGGTATAAGGCAATCTTTTAAGTTGCCAGACCACTGCAGTATATTTCAATCTGAGGTCTTTGCTATTGCGAAAGCCGCGGAGATGGCACCTGCAGGCAATTGCAGACTCAACATCTACGTCGACAGCCAAGCAGGCAGTAATCTCGCAAAGCATGTCAACCAGAAGAGTTTTGAGAATCAGGGCTGCAGTGGAATGTGTTGCCAGAAGAAATCAACTTCACTACCGAGGGCAATAAAATAGTGGACGAGATTACCAAGAATGGTGTTCGGCTATCATCCAAAAATGTGATCAACATTGGGAAACCCATCCTTTTCCTATACGGCGATCTCGACAGGAGCATGGTAAAGAAAATCAAAACCCGATGGAACGAGCTACCTGGGTGCACAACTGCGAAAGTCATGTGCAAAAAGGGTACAGCGGAAGTACACAAAAATCCTATTGGCACTCGATAGAAGAGACTGTAGGAGCATTCTGCATTGGATTTCAAGGCTGATATTGTTGTTGGTGTTGATGCTGGTTCCATGATAGACGAAATTATCTACCACTTCAAAGTTACTACGGTCAACAGTGTCTTATGAGTCAAGTCGAGAATGCGACGACTGTTTGTTTAATGACCGGAGATATTACGTCTTGTCTTGCTTACTTATCCAGCCTGGAAAAGGCAGAACTAAGGGAAGATTGTAATTCTCTATTTTGCTATGCAGCTCAAAAGTTTGCTCCAGCAGTAGCTTGAAGAAGTCGCACGAAAGGAATCGCTTTTATCGAACGACCCAGAGAGCTCCTTTCCGATACTGACGGCGCTTTTGGTTTTATATTTTTATACAAGTTTTATTCCCAACAATTACATATTATTATTATTTTTATTTCTCCTTATGCACATAGTTTATTAGTTTCTTATCAATCTCATAGTACAGCAAGTATCCCCATTGCGAGCAATATTAATACATGTACAAGCCAAATTTTCAACAATGCGAATTTGCTTCTTCTTTTTCCAAGAGCTTGAAGCCCTAACTACATCACGAAACTTTTCTCACAGTGAAACGACTCACTTTTATATGTGTAAGTATGCGTATAAAGCATTTCGAACGAAGAGACATTCCTTCCCACATGAAAAGTGCAACGCAGCATCAGCTCAGCTGTCAGCCAGTCTGTCCAATTGTGCAGCTATGCAAGAGTTTGCAGCGCAAAATTAGCTTCTATGAAGTTAATACACATTTTGTCGCAAAACTTTCGCAACTCCAAACTGCTAAGCAGTGAGTCTAAGCCAATCTAATCCACTTAAAAGTTGTAGCTTCGAGTAAAAAGTGCAGCAGGAGCAGCAGAGAGGACAAAGAGGCTTCACTTATGTATCTCTTCTTGCTCGTGGACTTTGGGTCACGCCCTGCGCACCGCAACGCCGCGACATCGAACTGCACCATTGACCTTAGCCTTAATAATATGGCCAGTGCTGTAATGTGCTGGTATTAGCAGCGCTTTCCGCTCTAATTGTCTACAATGCAACGCTGCTTTATACATGTGATGGTGTGTGTGCTTGCTGGCGCTCAATTGCAGCGGCGCATGGTGCACCGGGGCGTATACGTAATCTTTAGAAATTGCTTTTTTTACATAAACAAACAAATGCTTTACATTTTGCCACAAATACACACACACACATCTATCTGCAAATATTATTTCGTGCGTCGCTCATTAGAATATCTTTCTTCTTTCTGTTTTCGCCTTTTTTGCGGCACTCGACTGAAGGATGTGCTGCAATGCTGCCACAGTTAAGTGGAGCATTGTGCTCATTAAATTTACATTATCGTAATTATATGCATTTTTCACTTTATTACAATTGTACTTGCGCTCTCATTTTCCTACCATCTTCGTCTGTATGTGTGTAAGTGTGCCGGTGTATATATGAGTGTGTGTGTCTGTGTGGCGCTTGCTACGCAAATGACCTTAAATAAAATCACAAAAATTGCAAATTGCAACGTTGCAGCCATGACATCGCAAAAAGCACGCATAACAGCTAGCACACAACAACAAAAACAATATGGCAATGACGCATTTGCCAACCAAAAAAGCATTCGCGGCAGCAACGGCAAGTAAATGTGCAACTGTGTTCGCCTTACATAAGGCCATAAAATAGAAATATGCTTAGAGCATTTGTGTTGCATGCCACTTGAAAAAGTGCGCCCCGCTGCCGCCTTATTGCCACTGCCGCGGCATTCTCACTATTTCCGGCCGTTTTGCATTTCACAACTTCCGCCGGCTGCCTGAAATGCTTTGCTTTTGTCTCTATTCCGCAGCGTTCCCCTAATCCATCCCTGCGGCATGAGTTGGTATGCTTAACGCATGGCATGCAACGTTGCATTCTTAATGAGGTTTGTGGCCGCTTTTATTTACATTTGTCATTCGCACTTTGTTTCACTTTTGTCTCTTAGTTAATTTTCACATTTTCAGCTAAACACACACGTACATACTTAAGCTTAATACATATATACATATTTAATTTTATAAGAGTTTGCGTGTTTGTTGTTGGCAAATAGCAGTGAAAATGAAATTAAAATTAGGTGTCACATTCACTTTAAATGTTGGGTGTGACCTTCATTTTCCGCTTCGTTGCCTTTGATGTTGTTGTGCCCTTTAACGGTGTGTTTTACTTTTGTTTTCAACAAAGCATTCGCGGAGCACACGCAAGCCACATTTTAAAATTAAAGCCTTACAGTGACGTTATCATTCGCCTTGATTATAGTAAAGTAGCAAATAATATAAAAATCTGATATTTAAAAGTCATTATCTTGACGGATTTCAAGATCTTTTATATAGCGACTGAACACTTTCATTTCATTAATGTTTTGGTAGTTAGACGTAAGTATGACACAACATCAAGCAGAAGGAGCAAATGGTAGGCTTGATCAAACGCTCCATTACTGGAGCTGAGACAAAGGCTTCGGAATATGAATATCTTCCGAATAGCGCTCCAAAAATGAGCTGACCCCAAAAAAACGCTGAAAGCAGCGAAATCCTTCCCAGCCAAAGCTTATTATATTTGTACTGGGTCGTTTAATAAGTAATTTCGTTTGTTAGCTCAATTAAAAGACGATTTCTTTATGTAAAATATTTAAATATTTAAGGAAATTACATAAGTATTCTCGATTTCGATCCAATACCATTTGCCATCTTGGTCTTTGCAGAAAACAAATTGGTCCAAGCCTATCCAAAAAATTTTGTAGAGGCCGGAACAAGTACGAAGGTGCCACGTCTGGAGAATACGGTGGTTGTGGTAAGACATACGAGTACGAGTACAAAAGTTTTTGGCGAGCCATCAAACTGTATGAAATCTCACATGGAACACTTCACCTTTTACATCAATCAATTCTGGCCTCTCCTGTTTGAGTGCACTAGTCAATTTGAGCAGCTGATTACAATACATTTCTGAATTAAACGTGGTATAGTCGGGTTCAACATTTCTTTCAAACCCCACTAAACAGACAACATAACCATTTTTTCGTGACTATCGGCCTTCGAAATAGTTTGAGCTGGTTTATCCTTTTCGACCATGGTTTCTTCCGCTTTATATTATTATAAACAACCCATTTTTAGATGCCGGTAACAATTCGATTCAAGCATCGATCATTTCTATTACGTTTGATAGCCAAATCAAAGTCTTTAATGTGGCGAAGCAAATTTCTATATGTCAGAACCTGAAGAACCTAGACGTTCTATGTGCTTGTGAACGATCGCGTTAGACAAATTTAAACATTCAACAATCGCTCGAGTTGATATTCGCTTTTTTCACCGATTAACGACTTTATTTTATCCGAATCGGCTTCAAGAGACCTTCCAGGACCTGGTGCATCCTCAAGACCGAAAGCCGGAATGAAATGTGGCAAACTGATTTCGCCATTGGCGGTCGGTCTACAGATCTTCTCTACACATCACATAATTAAACTCGATCAAACGAAATTTCTTTGCGAACGACACAATATGAAAATTTGATTAGCCAATCGAATAATGATCGAAGGAGTAAAACGTTTCATAAAATCGTTGATTTTTAAGCTCATCTGAAGAAGATCTTTTCACAAAAACGACTTTTTTCTTGAAAAGTTTCCATTTTGTGAAAAATCTTAAGTTTTGACTAGTTCTTCAGTCATAATTGTATTCATTCATTCTCATAATAATTGAAGATAATTGTAAGCAGAAAAATATTTTTTACCGCCAGTCACTTTTTTTCTGGAGATCCTCTTGGAATTGGCTATGGAACTTATGAACGAAAAAATTAATCGAAACTATTAAAACTCGCCTAAATGTTATAGATAGATTATAGAAATGTCTTTGACCAAATCTCAAGTCAATTTATCAAATATTCGATTTTTGGGAAAATTTCATTGCTTTTGACTCGCCTCACATGTTAAATCTGTCAACACAACTTAATTTTTTTCCAAAAAGAAATATTATTATTGCAGCATGAAACACTTTATTTAAGAGTTTCGAGAACTCTTTTATTTAAAGTGAAATCACAGTATTTTCCCGGCACTTCATCTTCGTCTGCTTGAAGAGTTCATGAAATAATTGGATTACCTTTTTGTACGCAGACGAAGATTGCAAACATACACTTTCGAATAACTGCTTTATATGCAACGCTGTGTGCATACACGGTGTCTGCATGCAGCAATACAAATTCAAATGCAAAAACAAATACAAACACAAATGCATGAATGCACTTATCAGGCGCAAGTGTGAAATGTCAAATGCGAGAAACGACAACACAAAGTAAATGAAATTCGGTGGTACCTGCTCCGACTGCGAACCCAACCGTTTCTGGACACACACACACCCTCGCACACGAAGAGACAGGTAGTGCTCTGACGCGTCCATTCGAAATGCGAATTGAATTGAATCGAATTGCAGAGAGAAGTGCATTGAGTTGAGCTGAATTGAATTGACTTCACCTCTGTGAGCTGGAAGTGTGGGTGTGTGCGTGCGTCGCCGATGCCAAGGTGTGAATTTGAATGTCAATGAATTTACGCTGCACTGCTGTACCTATTCACAAATACACTATAGTGTGTGTAGTTTATGGAAGACAAGCTGTGACATGAGAATGGTGTCTGTTGGAATGCAGCATAACTGTACATTGTGCGAGCTCAATATTTCAGGACATTACTTGTACTGTGCCTAAGCTAGTGAAGGATACAAAGCTGCTTTAGATATCGGTATAAGATCCAGTGTATATCTTAATATATGATTTAGATTTAGGTACAGTTTAACTACGATCTTAAAGATTTTTTCCGACTTGGTTGGAGAAATCACGCGTACATTCCTCAGAAAGAAAACGTTTGTTGAATTTTCCAACGAAATTTGAAAAGAGAATATGAAATCAAAAGAGACCTTACTAGAAACGCTTTCAACAACAAATCAAAAGTCCAAGTATATGGACTTGATAACTATGGAACTAATCAACTATAAGTCAGCACTTATTTTGTTTATAGTTTTATCCAAAGAGGGGCTCACTCTATGTTCACATAAGAGTCTTGTTCCGAAATATGCTTTTGTCCTCAAAGATTTATGTAATTATGTAGAACAAAGCCAAGCGATGCTAGGATTGCTCTAAATCCGTGGTCTGCTCTTGACACGAAATTTGCTTTGCTTACCGATGAGCGTAACTCAGTATTTACCAGCATAACGGTACACAAGTAGATGCGTGTAACATACATAGCAAGTAGGAGTAGTAAATTACGTTCATAAGAATGCGTTCTCTCAGTGGTGTTGCTGTAACTCAAACGTAAACAAAAGAAATTCGGACCAGAGGCTAGACTCTTCTACAGAAATCTAATCATTTATCAATTTTGGAAACGCTTAGGAGGGTATAGAGCCTACTGTATGGTATTATATACTAAATGTACAATTATTTTGAAATTTGTGATAATTAGGACCTGTTAATTCGAACGAGAGGCAAAATAGTTGCGTTCCAAATTTCTTTCTTGCATCTTTCTTTCTCGGAGCCTAGCGTATCTTCTGTGAGTGTTATGTCATATATTTTAGGCCGTCTCGGAATGTGTAGGAGAACAGCACTACGAAGTTATACCAGGCCCTTCACTTCCGTCATCTGATGTCTTTCCTTTGTAGTACTGGTGTGACTCCCCTGGTAATCTCAAAATTCCCTCAATTTCCCCCTTCCTACCCAAAAATTCCACCAAAAAAGTGCACTTTCCTTCTCTAACTTCATCGATCTACCGTAAACAGCGCCTAATATGCATCTTTTTGTGTTGCTGCTCGGATTTTCGTTATGCCTTTTCACACACTCACACACAGTCACGTGTCTTCACCAATACTCACGCACATTTGTTATGTCATTTGCAGTGACATTTTCGATGCTTCAATTGTTTGCTGCTCGTAAAATATAACCCACTATTGTTGGCACTGTTGTTATTATTGTTGTTTTTATTGTCATGATTGTGCACTGGTCGGTGTACGCCATGCCATTGTTGTAGACACGGCCATAGCTTGCCAACATAGTCCATTGTCCGGCCGAGTGCAAATGGTTGGCCGGCAAATCACACCGTTTGTTGTTGTAGTTGTCGGTTGTTGCAGTGCCGCAATTTGAATTGGGTCTCATCGAATTTTGATTTAACCTTATTGTTATTCAATGTCCATTCTGCATACTGACTTGCTTCGTGCCTCGTGAATCGTACATCTTGCAACCAGGCGACATCGTTGAAGTGTCACAAAATTTATAACGGACATGTTGCCACGAAATCATATAAGCGTTGAGACACTTGTGAGTGCTCATACATGATGATTATGGCAGATCTATGAGTATTTATATGCGTCTGTGTGGGGATGTGTGCAGTTATGAACATGAAGGCGTTGCCAGAGTATTTGTAAGTGGGAATTAATGACTCTTAATGTGCCTCGTGCTGCAACTGATGTGCGCCACAGCTTGTTTATGGCTTCGAAGCTTTGCTCAGGTATGTTGCATTGTCTTACAGCAAGGTAAAAAATATTTACTATTGTGATATTGGATTCAATATCGACATTACATATTTTGAGTATTTTCAGTTTAAAAGTGTTAGAAAATGGATACAATTCCTGATCCTTCAAAGGGGTTATAAGTATCATCGAAAACGACTATCGGAAGGTTCTAAAAAGTACAAATTATATCTTTTCATTGCTTACAAAAACAATTCTGCAACAGAGCTCTCCTTTGATGGACGAAGCAAAGGGGGTTTCCTCAACTCGGTTGATCCCTTCGATAAATGGGGCATATCTCTCTGCAGGATCGTACCAAGTACCTTGGAGTGGTTTTGGACAGCAAACTGCTGTGGAAGCACAACGTGGATGAAAAGTGAGGAAAGGTAGCGATTCTTTATATGCGTGTAAGCAAATGCTCGGCATAACCTGGGGGCTCTCTCATTCACTGGTGCTATACAGCTGTTGTAAGATCAAGGTGCACACTAAGCTGTGCTTAACGGAATCTTTAAGAACAACCCAAACGGCGGCTCTTGACCTGGTACTAAACCTGCCAGTTATAGACCTCTTCGCTGAAAACTGTGCAACAAAATCGGCGGGCCGATTACTGGCTGCAGGAGAATTTATTTATAAAACCTTCTGGCAACTACATGATCCCACTTTTCAACTGGGAAAGAAGGTTCAAAGTAAACATAGAAAAAGATAGCTAGCGTTAAGAAAGGCTCGAAAATGGACGATGGAGTTGGTGCGAGAATATACAATCCAGAGTTAGGTATACTGCAGCCTTTTAAGTTGCCGGACCATTGCAGTATATTTCAAGCTGAGGTCTCTGCTATTGCAAAGGCCGCGAAGCTGGCACCTCCGTTGACAGCCGAGCAGTAAGTAGTAACCTCGTATTGCATATCAGCCAAAAGTCTCTTGGGAAGCAGGGCAACAGTGTGGCTGTTAGGCCACACGGCATCTAGGTCAATTAAATAGTGGACGAGATTGCTAAGAGTGGTGTACGGCTATTTGGATAAAGAAAATCAAACCCCGATGGAACGAGCTACCTGGGTACACCACTGCAAAAGTCATGTGCAAAAACGGTAGATCGAT
Organism: Bactrocera dorsalis; assembly: GCF_023373825.1. Classification (NCBI taxonomy): domain Eukaryota; kingdom Metazoa; phylum Arthropoda; class Insecta; order Diptera; family Tephritidae; genus Bactrocera; species Bactrocera dorsalis. The sequence goes on from NC_064306.1 coordinate 71,870,417, forward strand.
AGTTCACAAAATTCTTAATGCCACTCGATATAAGAGACTATGGGAACATGATCGAAATACTAACTGGTCACTGTCTGATAACAGCACACGCCCACAGGATGGGGCTGACAGATTGAGAAAACAGCAGGAAATGTCTAGAGCAAGGCACCAGGGAAACATTGGAGCATCTCTTGTGCACTTGTGCAAGCATCTGGGGTTTCCACGGTATGATACACTTGAGGAGGTGTCGATTTAAAATACGCGTCAAGCGCAGACATCTTAAAGGATGACTACTCCTTATGGACCTACCAACTGAACTCCAACTGGTGTCGCAAGGGAACAAAAGTGATAAAAGTGTGGCTTATTGGCCTACTAAATTAACCTAACCTAAACTAACCTGTTGTTATTTTTGCTTTTTTTCATCATCATTGCCACTTAAGGGCTTCTAGAACAGGGTGCATGATTTGTGGTTGTACAGTTGTGCCGAAATCCATGAAGCCAGTACGTAGAATAGGCTAAGAAAGATATTATACATAACAGTTATCAAGCACTTTATTTGCCCATAGATGTTCATTCCTAATCAAAAATTCACATTTTTTCATTGTAATAAATATTGAAGTGTTAGCGTCAATTTGAGACGCTTCAAAACGATGAGATTAAATTTCATGAAAGTACATAGTTCACTTCTTAGAACCATAGATACTTCAGTTTGTCGCTATCTCTTAGTTAGCACAAAGATTTCTCAGCCCATGTTGAACAAACATAGAAAGGATAATTCTGTCAACTAAATATAAGAAAACTCGTAGATTATCTAAGTTAAGATAGGTGGTGTTGTTAGAGATGAATGACATAAAAACCGGAAATAGGAAGCAGAGGTATTTGGTAATACTTCAGGGAATTCAGTAGCGATCATTGAAGAATACTGTGAAGATCGAACGCGGAAGGTTTTGTCGCACATTACTTGCTTCGTTGCAATGCATGGATATTACTAGCGTATAAAGATTTTTGACTCTAACAAAAAGCAAACTTCAGGTATGATTTCTGTAAAGTTTCAGAAAAAAAACATTACCAATTCAAAAGGGTAAAAGGAACAAACTATTTATATAATATCCCTCACTTTCCAGCTAGAAAATTATTTATTTATACATTTACACAATCAAACAAATCCAACTACATATTTAATTTAAAGTTTCAGAAAAATTTTACGCCTCTCCCAAAAAGGTGCATGCAACTCGTAACACATGTAATACACCTGCGCGACAAATATTATATTACCTTTTAAGTATGCAGAAAGCCTTAAAGTATGCCAAATATGCCACTCACGCCACATATGAGCTTGAAATCGGCGAAGAGGTAGGCAAAAATACACACATTCCGGGCAGAAATAAAGTTTCAAAACTATTTTGATAAAATTCTCTACGTCACATAACGGACCCACATCAAACTGGGTTCAAGTCCTCTCTTTTCTTCGAACACTTCTTGATGCCAGCGGCGCAATAGGCTGCGGATAACTTTGGGTTCAAGCAAAAGTTAACCTTCACTATAAGATGGGCTGCGGTGGGGTTGTGGTGGAGGCAGCAGTTACGGCAGCAAAGGTGTCGCTTACCTGGTACAGGGGTTGGTGAGTGTGTGTGTGCTTTTAAGAAAGGTAAACGAGATGACAATGTAAGCATATTTGGAGTTTATATTAAGGGCAAATAATAAAATGCGTAGACCACCGACTGCACGCCGCTCTCCACCGGCAGCAAGCAGTGAGCTGTGAAAAAGGTTGCGCTTATTACATTTGACAGTTGACATGACTAAGTAAGTGAATTTTAATATGAACACCAGAAATATGCTACTTTATGAGTTTTGCAACTCGAACCGGCGGCGCGGCGGAATTTCGTGGGGAAAACTTATTTTCCTAACGAGATTTGTATTATTTGCATGCCGCACAGCACAAACACACAAAAATGTTTACATTGACAGTTATTAGACATAACATTCTCACTTTTTTTGAGTTCCTTTCTCATAGTCCTTATTTTTTGGTAGTCAAAAGGGCGGCTCAAATTAATTAAGTGTTTAATATGCAGCAAAAAGAAAGAAAAAAATGAAGGAAGCAGCAAGAAAGTTATTTATTTCAGTTCACCAAACAACTGCCTCATTTATTTTCGCCAACTGAAAACAAAAGGCCAACTCAACCAGGTTCTCAAGGCAGTTAGTTGATTTAGTGAAAGCTGCAGAAGACGCGGAGCTCGCGAAGAACTCAATAAATGAAAACTAATGCCGAACTGTCGGTGTCAGTGTCAGTGTCATTGCCGCAATAATAACAGCTAAAGTCGCAACACTCGGCCGTCATTTGTCACAACAAACCGACGAATGCAAGCGTTCGTGCAAAAATGCGCCTCCCCTCGGCAGCACTCAGCAAAACCAAACCGAGCTAACCTTGCTAATATTTATTATTTTTATTTTTCATTTCTATTTTCTACTTCCTTTTGTGTGCACTTCTTTCTATTTTATTTGCCAACTCGACATGACAGCAAACATTTATTCAAGTGCGCCGCATAATTAAAAATGAAACTGTTAGTTCAACCGCCCAGTCTATCCTGCTTGTGCGGCCGCTCGGCGTGTTGATGAATGGGTCAACTGCAGCGGTGGCAATTCCACACACACACACGTGTACGAATGTATATTAATTAGACTGGTTAAATGCGCATAACCAGCTAAAAGCGGACACCATAATGAACTCATTAATTAAAACGACTTAGAAGCGGCCAAATATACTTAGCATTATGAACCGAAGAAGAGCAGAAAGGAGTAGAAGCGAGTGCTAAGTGAAATAAGTAGTTGCTGCTGCAGTATGGATTGCTGCCGGTGGCTCAAAAGTAAAGCTCGGAAAATGCGAGCGATCTAAAGGAAATACTTGGGGAGAAAGCTTAAATGAGAAATGAAAGAAATCAAAATTAATGACTGCAGCAGACTTTTAAAGGACATAACTTAAACTGTACATTCATAATTCTAAATGAAAATGTTTTTTTTAGAGAAAATATTAACTTACTTAAGTGAGTAAAATTTTATATCCACTAGTATTCAGGAACTAGTTAAAACCCAAGTTAAAGTTTTCCCTAAAGATAGAAAAACTATTTTTTAATTGGATTTTTAATATCTAATACGAGCTTTATTCAAAAATATTAAAAAAAAGAATTCGGTGAAAAAAAAAATATTTACTCGATCGTCTGCATTAATTTAGTCGCCTTCAAAGCAGGCCAATTCGATTTTATCACTTATGCAAACGCTTCTTCCAAGCGCCCCGAAGTCTTAGTTTTTGCCCAAAAACTGAATTACTCAACATAAATGAGCTTTTATTATGAATAAACTGGACCAAAAACCATATCTCAGGAACTACTAATCTAATTAATTTTACAGCAAAATAAAAAAATATGTAAATGACGGATAATGACGGATAATGAAATGTCGATTATCACTTTATCATGCGAGAGTATAAAGTGTTCGGTTACAATCGAATTTAACCCTTCCTTACTTGTTTTATAATAGCTTCGCGCCAACGCTGCACATATAGTATTCTTTGTGGGCAGCTTGGACAACTGGAAGATATTCGTAGTGCATCACACCTCGATAGTAGAAGAAATCTTGATTTTTGACCCGCTTTAACGTGGTTTTTTCGGCTTCGGCTTAACATTGCAACGATATTCGACTGTTTCTGAGTTGTAAGCATAGATCCAAGACTCAACGCTAGTAATAATACGTTTCATAACATCCAGGTCAAAAAGCTTTGCTCCTCAGGGTTAATGGCACGCTGTTTTTGGAAGAAATTGAGTGATTATGAAACAAATCGTGCTCTCACTTTCTTAGGCCCAAATCGTCTTACAAAATAGGTCTTACTGATATTCCAACGATGCCTGTAAGATTTCTGATTGTTAATCGGTGATTCTCAAGCACCAATTCCTTTATTTTATTGGCATATTGGTCACCAGTTGCTGTGTATTGCCGTCTTGAACTTGGTTCGTCGTCAACGTGTTTTCGACTCTTTTTGAATGATTTGTACCAATCAAAAATACTTGCTCGCGACAAACAATTGTCACCAGAGGCATGTTCCAACATTATGAACGTTCCGGCAACAGAAATTTGATTTCGCACACAAAATTTAATCGAACTTCTTTGTTGAATAATTTCACTCATGCTAAAAATGCTCCTTATGTACTTCAGAACGGCAAGCGTATACTAAACAGTAATGATTATTTTGATGTGGTATTTGGCACTTATGTCACTGTCAGTTACACCATCCTAGAAAAAAATATTTCGATGAGTGGATTTTCAAGCGAAATTTAAATTAAAAAGTCTTACTATTTTTTGTCCACAGATTAGCCAAGGTGTCAAGGTATCAAAATGAAATTTAGCACATAGAGAGCAGCGGATATGTAATAACTCTCCACATCTGCAGCACAACTATTTCTGAAACTATGATGAGCATGATATGTACATATACAAGTATGTATGTTTTCAACCCCGAATGCGAAATATTTTAATAAAATTATGCGAGAATAACAACTTCAACCGCCCTAACCACCATATGATGATATTTGCAAACAAGATATCCCAATAAAAGAAAATAATTTGTATGGAAAGTAATATAGAGAGGCATTCCGAAATATTTCTCACTTCTTAAAATCTCATTAATTCCGACCTTATCTTGCGAATCGAATATCGGGTATCATCGTATTGTGTTGTAAAGAATTGGTTTAAAGTCTAGTTTTTGTTAAAATAGCTGTATTAAATTTCTAGTTGTGCCTTGGTCTTTAGAAGGCTGGTGGATATTTTCTTTTTAAGCGAGTTTGAGTACAGGTCTTTAGCGTGGCTTCAGCTAATGAATTTGAATGACCGCGAAGGGTAAGTTAATAATGACATATTTTTGGTCTTAGTGAAATAACTTGTAAGTTCAAAGAAGCAGATGTAAAAAAGCTACTTTGAAACATTTAATGAGGTCTGTTTTGCATTTTCTGAGTAAATTTAAAATAGTAATGAATATATTTTGTATACCATCAGACAACAAAGCTTTCAACAAACATATCTACACATAACTGACTTACAAAAGAAAATATGAAAAATTTACCAGAGTATTAGATTAAAAATTAGGATTTTATCGATTATAAGTTAAAAAAAGTTTCTCAATATTTTGCATTAATTATTATTATGTTATCTTTTGTTTCCAATGAATATTAGTCTACCATGAATTTCCTTAAATTATTACCATTTTCAAAAGCTTCTGCACTAGTCTAATTGAAAAACTTAAGCACGAGTAATTGCACTAAAACTAGTTGACCTGGCAATTCCGTATCGCCACTACGGTGGTGTAATTGTGAGTCGTAAAATTTTTGTTGAAGTTAAATGCGTCGCGCATTCACTTTCACCTTGTTTACCGTTAGCGCTCATTAACTATAATTTGCCTGTCAACAAACTGGTAAATCGCTAATTCTGTCAAACTGCCAGCTGTGAAAAGCTCAAATACAGTAATCCAACGCACCTCTCTGCCAACGCCACCCTTTCACACTTGTCGTCGCTCTCCCCCAACTCCTCACGTGCGCTAATCACGCCGTTGTGACGCTGTATTTACGATGAATTGTGGCAACTCCCGCAATGTTGCACGGTATGCCTTGCCACAACTCTGCTCCTCCCAAGTTCGTGTGTTCAGTAGAGTCTGTCAAACATGAATCACTGAGGCGCCCCAAAACAATTTAACATCACATTTAGCATTTGGCAAGACAAAGCCTTTTGTCATACAATATAGTGTTGGGTACCCACTATTTGTTGCTGTTATTGTTAAACTGTTTATTTGCCGTAGTTGCCGTTGTGATTGTTGGTGCTGTTGCTGTTGCTGTTATTGTGACACCCCTTTTTGCGTTGGTATTGCGGAAAATAAATTAGAATATTTTAATGAAAACACTTAATCACACAGCCGTCACCCCCCTGCCGCCACCAGCTCGCCCCGCTGCCGACCACACTGTGAGAACTTGTTGCTCCGTCGGTAGAACGCTCGGTGCTAGCAGCTCGTGGCCGGAGGCAGCCTTCACGGTGATGCGATAATCGAGTAAAAGTGTTGAGGAAGAATTTCAATTACAACTTTAATGGCTCGCTGCGAACTTTTTGAATGGGAAATATGCGAGCGCCCGTATGTGTGTGTGTGTGAGTGTGTGGGGGAGAGTTGATGAATATGCGCGCTCGTAAATGTGTGGCAGCAAACGATTTCCCTACGCTTTCAGCTACTTCGAATTTGTTTTCGCTGAATGAAAATGAGTGGCATGCCCCGGCGAGGGGCGACGGCCGACGTGAGGTGCGGTATTGTGGCAGAGGAAGCCGCAAACGCTCGGTTGACAGCGGTTACGATTGTGGGCACATTTGCATAAAATACCAGCTGTCACACTATCAACACTTAGCAATAAAAACAACAACAACAACAGTGAACACCCACAACCAAAACAGAAATAACAGCAGTAATGAGCGTAAATATTTGCTGTAATTGCTGTGGAACGACGTGTCAGTAGCAACAATAACAACAACAACAATAACAAGCGAGTGAACAATAATAATTATGTTATTTTAATAGCTTGTAATTATGTGACAATTCGTTGCAGCTATTTTGGCCCGAAGCAGCGCTCATGGATCACCCCTGGGCGGTGGTAGCCATTCACATTGGTGTTGCTGTCACTGGCACTGAAGTGGGAGCGGAAGCAAGTGGCATCTGCTGTGGAAGGTCGGTTTGGGGTTGGCAATCGGAACATTCATTTTTCAAACGGTACTTATTTGCATTGTTTTGTTGCACTTATTTTGAAATACAAAAACATAATTTGGGTTTTCGTTTTGGACAGTAAAGGTTCAAGTTAACAAGGTGGCTGTGAAACAATTTTTCTTCTCATGGTCAGTTCCTAAAAGAGAGGTTAGCAGAGTTATTGTCTGAGTCATTGTGACTCTTATGAAGAATAATTGTTAAATTGGGTGCCTCACGATTAACGTATACTCATTTAAAATGAATTAATGGATAATAATGGTATTATTAAAGAAGGACGAATTAATTTATAAAATAATCAAATTTCACAGAGAACGAAGCAAATCGGGATGCTAAAGTTGAAAAATAAAGCAGTAATTAATGTAATGTGGGAGCTTTTTGCATACAGAAGATTTTTTAAATATAAGTATCAAGGTACAGCCTTGAAAATTATGAATTTAAATAGGTATTAAACAGGAAGTAATCGGACAATGATGGTTTTTCATAGCCAAAGGAGCCGAATATTTCAGATGATTTACAAATTTTTAGGCACGAGTGTTTGTCTTTAGCTTGTTAATTTTTCGAATGCTGACACTTGGTCTTCTTTATAGGCGTGGACACTGATTACGCAGTTATAGCGAGTTTACAACAGCGCGCTAGTCTAGAGAGTTTTCGTCCGTAACATCGACTTATCAGAAGTTCTCATCGTCTATGCCTCTTATAGAGTTTAGTTTTTATTGGTTAAGAGAGGACTTTACTTCTCAATTGCCTACTCAGTCCGAAGTAGTACTTGTTTGCAAGAATTATTCTGCGTTGGATTTCGAGGTTGATAATGTTGATGTTAATACTGATTCCAAGATGGATTTACGACTTCTAAATTATGACTGTCAACAGTAGCGTGAGAGCCAAGTCCCGAGTGCGACGATGTCTTAAAGGCAGCTCCTTTGAAGGCGAGTTAAAGTCAGAAAGCGAACCTTCGCTACCAAGGGTTGTGCTTTGGGTTTGGGACTCATCATTTAAAAAGTCCCCAAATGAAAAGGAAATAAATGAGTTTGTTATATGCAAATATAGAGACTTGAGTGAACTCCTTTGAGCATTGGATATGCAGGGAAGTTTTTGTTACAAAATTGGAATAGTTTGACTCGTAATGTGAAATTAGACCAAGTAATGTTGAAATCGAGTACTACTTTTTCCCCTATTTGCAGCTAGACTGACAACGATTTGGTCTACTATTTCGATTTGTTAAAAAAATTTTCTATTGCTGAGAATACTAGCCCAAGCGCTCGCAATAATCATTAAGGCGTTATGTACCCTGTGTTGATCGAAACAATCGAAAATTGTTGATTGCTCTAACTGAATGCATAACCTTTTCAGATTAATCCTTCCAAAATTTCATAAAGTTCTGAGTTCTAGTAGCTGAGTTACAGTTGTCAACAGCGTACTTCTCCCATGTCTCCCCAAGAAGGTGAGAAAGTTTAAATGTGAATAATTCGAAATGATGTTTTTCAAAAGGTTCGGTTGCGGTGCATAAGGTTTCTCAAGGGCCATGTGAGTTATCGATCTAATCTTTTGCAGTTAACTCAAAATTCCAATATCGCATACTTAATCGAAGCAGTTTTCATTTGAAACGTAAATTTTTATTTCAGAAAGAAAAATATGAATTAAGAGATTCAAAAATCGAACTTTCGTTCGTTCCGTTAGGTTTCAGCAGCTCAAATACTATAAATAACACCAGTCTGGTCCGAGCCGAGGCAACGCTGTTCAACTTTGACCAGGCTGCCTTCCATGGCTTTCTTTTCTTTGGATTGCTGTAGTGACACTTTTCAAAACCCGTCACGATTCGATGAAGAAGCCCCTTATTTTTCGGTGTAGAAGTAATTATTCACGGGTGAAAAGGCGAGGCTCAACATCCCATGGTTTCAAATCATAAGGAAGTAATTTTCCTTGTTACTGAATCATTCCCAGCGCATGAAGCCGCTTTGAAACGGATTGACGCGTGACTCCCAAGGCTGACACTAATTTACCTTGTAATCGGTCAGGTTGCCAAACACCCACTATTATAAATGACAACAGAAGAAAGTAGCAGAGGTAAGGTATTTTGTTCCCAGCGGATGAAATATTTAAGTGAAGTATAAGCTTTACCAAGAAGTTCAAGGTTACCCTTCGCAGCAAAGCTGAATGGAATGATTCCACTCTCAAGCTATTGACTGCAGGTTGAAGGCCCTTAATTTGCCACCCAGTAATATATTGGACTTTATCAATATTCTCAGGCTAGATGATGCCTTGTGATATGGGTCGCGGTGCATTCCCCGTCTATCTATCTAATCTATCGACTCCCAAGACTAAAGCAAGCCTTTCTTGTGTTTGTCACGGATTCTCATCGAGCAACGTGCCCAATGCACCATTCTCGCAAGTTTTTAACATTCCTTCAAGTCGTCTTTGAAGCGACGACAGAATCACGACATGTTGTTTCACTTGCGGCCGCGCCTTCGTAAATTTGTTGAATTTCTGGATGTGCCAACGATTTCTTTGACTGAACGACAATTCTTCTCACAAATGATGATTACTTGGCAAATCGAACTGCCTAGCTCAACAAAAAGTATATGACACATAAACAAAGTCGCCAAGGTGGAAACGCAGCTTCTTTTTCAAATGTCTGTGTTAACTTTTTCACGTTTTGGATATATCAAAATCGATCACCACTAACTGCTGGAGCCTACTATTGACCAGCAGCGAAAACTTAATTGTGCACCAATATATATTTTTCGCATTAAGTATATCCGATTTCTTTTTATGGTCGTGGACTTACGTGATATACATTTGTATTGTATTCTTAGCCCTTAGTTTAAAGTTCCTTGTAAATACCCTTCAAGGAAAAAACTTTATTCCTCAAACTCTAAGAATTCAAAAGGGAATTCAAGTAACAGTGAGACCCTTAACTATTTACTTGTTCGAATATCTTCTTCTTCTTTACTGACGTAGACACCGCTTACGCGTTTATAGCCGAGTTAACAAAGAGCGCGCCAGTCGTTTCTTTCTTCCATTCGCTACGTGGCGCCAAATGGATATTCCAAGCGAAGCCAGGTCCTTCTCCTCTTGGTCATTCCAACGGAGTGGAGGTCTTCTTCTTCCACTGCTTCCCCCCGCGGGTACTGCGTCGAATACTTCAGAGCTGGAGTGTTTTTGTCCATTCGGACGGCATGACCTAGTCAGCGTTGCCTCTGTATTTTAATTCGCTGAACTATGTCAATGTCGTCGTATATCTCATACAGCTCATCGTTCCACCGAATGCGATATGTACACTAGGAATATATGAAATATCTAAAACGCCTTTAATGCAGCGCTTTAAAAATTTTAGTCACCAAAGCTGGGCATTTGCTTAAACCGCTGTTCAGTTAAAGTGAATGTTGATCATACGCCATGCGGCACTGAGTTCAGCGCAAGTGAATACAATCATTTTTTACGAAATAACATAAATATTTTTCCACTTCACTCGCGCGCTCGAAGCCAGTCAATGAATAGGAAACAATTTGTTATAGTATTCATGTGCGACAACACATACAACAACAACAACAACAACAGCGGGAAAAATTGAAAAAATAAACAAACACGCAGCGCCGACAACAAATCACAATACCTACTGCTTACGTAACTATTGCACGATTGAAGTACAAGGAAGTTTTCATTAAAAATTTCCACATAATTAAGCAGCTCCACAAATGATAAACAGCGCTGAAGCAAAAGAAGCGCGGAAAAATGAAGTGAAACCAAAACAAGTACTTATTCATTGCTGTTTTGGAATTTCACAAAGTTAAGATGCGAGAAAAACAAACTGAAGAACTGGAAAAAAGTTTCTGCGGATAACAAGCAAAGAAGTGAAAGAAGCAGCAGCTGCCGAGGTAAGCGGAGTGCAGCAGAAGAAAGTGTTGAGCAAACCGCAAACGCAGCGAAACGTGCCACACTTTGCGTCCAATTTATATTTATTATACATAATACCCAGTGTTGACGCCACGTTGCGGGGCAGCAGTACGGGAAGCGGGAAGTCAACTAAGCAGACGCTACGCGAACCGTGGTTGTCACGGCGACGTGGTCGCTGCGCGCTTCCAAAGGAATCACTGCACTGATTGCACAATTGAATTGCAGTTGTGGCACGACAAGCGCACAACAAAAACAACTGATTATAAATAACCCGCGGTCGGTACGCGGCGCGCTTCCTGGCCATGGTGCGCCTTCCCACTGTCAGTCCGGTCGCCTTGTGGCGCTTACGAGTGGGCGAGTGCTTTTGCGTGTTAGAGCAATGGCCGTTGTTGATGCAACAAGCCGCAGCCAACGAAGCGTGAACCCGAATAACCGTCAAGTTAAGAAAAGTAAAGCATGTTCTCCCTCCGCTTCGCAACGCCGGCGCTCAAAAACAGCGACGCTCAGTTTACTTAAAGAAGAAATTTTCCGTGCAACTTCTTGCTCGTTTTTGCTTTCTTGTTCGGCTGCGTGGCGTTGTCCTTGCAAGTTGGCTGCGCGTGTTTACGCATATTTGAAGCTACAACAACAAGCGGAAAACTTACTCGCTCCACACAAAGAATGTCTTAGAAGTTTGCGTATGCGCTGGATTTTCTCTTTAAAGGATTCACCACTTCGTCAACTTCTTTAGAGCAACGCTTGCCTTCTAAAATTTATTTCTGTAGTTTCTTTGAGCTTCTTTGTAGTGTTGGCGTTGCCAGTTTGCCCACCACTTCCGCAGCGCACCATGTTATCGTAAGAAAGGACAAGCCATTGCGCTGCTCTGTTGTCACTCTATATGCGTCATGGCACAGTGCAGAGTATCATCAACAGCTAAGTGGCATGCACCCGCAGTGAAAGTACAAGTGATACAAAAGCTAAGCCAATCACTATAATTCGCGCTAAAAATTTGCTTTAAAGTTTCTGCTTAAGATTTAGCCTCATTCGATAATGCCAATAGTTTGGGTTTGAATCAGTTCTATTATACTTATATATTCTGAACAACATGTACCATATCTTTGAAAATGTCCCTGACTTGGGGAAAATCGCAAACGACATATTTTTTTTCATTGCCAGAAGCCTTTTTCTAAGACGAGAGACTTTTTCTTTAAGGATCAGCTTTTCCTCTCTATGCCACGTAAGCCACCAATGAAATTTGTGAAGTTTACTGAGACGATGCTGTGTTAGTTCTCTTAGCACAACAATGGTTCGCTCGCTTCCGTTCTGGAAATTTTGATGTGAAAGATTCACCTCGCTCTGGTCGACCTATCGTTGAAAAAGTCGATGAAATTATGGAAAAGATTGACCAGGACCGTCACATAAGCACAGCCATGACATCACTGAGGAACTTAACAATCGTCATCCAACGGTTTTGAACCATTTAAAAAAGATTGGCAACAAAAAGAAGCTCGATGTTTGGGTACCACATGACTTGTGTATGAGAAATTTAATGGACTGAATTAACATCTGCGATTCATTGCTGAAGCGAAATGTAATCGAAGTATTTCTGAAGCGAATGGTAACAGGAGACGAAAAGTGGATCAAATACGACAATAATGTACGAAAGAGATCATGGTTCCAGCATGGTGAAACTCAAAAAAGCCGGGATTGACGCCTCGAAAGGTTATGCTGACTGTTTGGTGAGATTGGAAATGAATCTTCCAAAGTGACCTGCTCCAGCCTGTTCGAACGATTGATTCTACATTTTGCTATCAACAACTTATGATATTGAAGCAAGCAATGGAAAAAAAGGCCAGAACTGATCAACAGAAAGGGCTGCGTCTTCCATTAGTACAACGCTGGACCACACACATCTTTGATTACTCGACAAAAGCTGGGAGCTTGGCTGGAAAGTTTTGATGCATCATATATATAGCTCTGACCTTGCACCATCGAACTATCATTTGTTTTTCTCAATGCAGAACTCCCTTAATGGAGTAAAGTTGGCTTCAAGAAAAGCCTGTGAAAATTACTTTTCGCAGCTTTTCGCGGAGAAACCACTGATGAAATAATATCTATAGCGGAAAAATGCCAAAAAGTGGTCGACCAAAATGGTACATATTTGGTTCATTAAAGTTCATTATGAATATAAAAAAATAAGTTGAAGTTTGATTAGAAATACGAAAATACTTTTTCGACTACCCAATATTATTTCCGATCAAAAAATGCACCTGGGAAAGGCATCAAGCTTCTGTGCAATTTTTTGTTGTTTTTCGATATTTTATCTGAAGGTGAACTACACTGGATAGTCAGTCTGAGGGGTTGGAGAAATGTACGGGGATGAATAAAGTTTTTCCCATTAAATTGTTATGTTTCAAATGTATGGCATAAGCTTGAGAATCTGTTGAATAGGTATACTTTTTAATGCATTTATTATCGGAGCTTTCATACTAAAAAGTTTCTTATTTATATAAGAGACATTACAGTTTCAAAGTTTAAAAACGATTATTATTTTCTTCGGAAAAATAAGCACCCTTTTTTGCTGTGTAATGCAGCGCCGCGTCGCAACCCACAGCTAACGCTTTATCATTCCACTTAAGTTCTGCATTTTCGAGTATCTGGTGTCATTATGGATATCGATGTGTTTTGGCACTTCCTTTGCGCAAAAATGATGCACTTAGACTCGCATGATACATAGTTCCAGCCGCTGTGGCAAGTACATTTATTGACTTCCTTGCATCACAAATTTTGCTTGCTTGCTGCAAATACCGCTTTTTCTTGCAGCTTTACGTTACTCGACACCCACACACACACATACTCTCTTTTTTTAGAGTATTCTTCATGCGAGCTAAGCAGCCACACCACCACAAATCATTTCCGCCGCCTGTTTGTGTAATCTCCTTGACTTTACGAGGTCGCCCACAACTCGCTTCAGCACTTCGCCACCACCACTAACACATCGGCGCTGCACTTATAGTGACACCCTTTAGCTTGGCGGTTCAAAAGGAAAACGGAATTTATCCTGGACCATAAATTTTATTCCAATTTTCCGGTAGCACTGACATCCGTTTTATGTTAAGCGCCAACATTACGCTCCTTGCCTTGGCTCTCACTCACACAGCGTTGTCCTCGAGTTGGCGTTGGCGTTGGTGGCAGCACTTTGTATGACTTACACAAAATTGGTACCCTATAATGACGGATCAACATTGAGCTTGTTTGTCTACCCGTCTGTTCGCCGTCTGTCTGCACGCGCCCAAATAGTGGCAAGCGGTAGTCGCAGCCATTGCGAAGCTCCGTGTGGAAGTACAACACTGTGCTGGAGAGTTTAGTTTGCGGCTGCAGTCGGAAGTGTCGGTTCTTTTTCTTTCGGCACTGCGCGATTTTTCTCCTTTGACGGAAGTTAATGTGCTGCCAGCATACTTTGGGCCGGAGTTAGGTCGCTACCAAGACCCGAAAGACACTGAGTGATGATAAGCCACTGAAATGATTTAAGCTTTTCGCATTTGGGTATTTTAGTGTGAGCATAATATAATATTTAAAACAAGGACAAGTTGATAGTTGCAATTTAAGAAATGCGACTTAAACTCTTTGAGACAATTACTCCGTAAATGAAATATGTATATATATGTACATTAAATAAAAAACTGTATTTTCCTAGTTCGAAATAAAGTGAGCAAAAACTACAATTTCGGTTATAGTATCTGAAAAGACTAGCTTTAGTTGAGTAGTAGCTTAAATATATTTCTAACGATCCACTGTATCTTCAAGCGGAGAAAAAGTTTTGAAAAGAAAGCTCCTACTCTTCGAAGAAGGCTTCCACCTCTTTTTTACGCACTCAACAAAAATAACTCCGTGCTAATTTACCAATGTTAACAATTAATCAAGATTTTTCTATTCGGTGTCTCAATAAAAAGCTCTCTTCTTGATAAATTTTCAAGATGTTATATGACTCTGCTTACATCGGGGCTGGTTAAAGTGAAAGAAAGTACTCTAATTGGCCGATTGAAAGACGGTGACTTCGATATTAACGAGTGTTCGGATGAAGAAAGGCCAAAAACCTTCGAAGACGATGAATTGAAGACGCTGGTGGATGCAGATCCACTTCAAACCCAAGAAGAGCTTGCTCAGCGCAGCTTACCCGCCAAACCATTTCAAAGCGACTAAATGCGCTGCGAGTAATTCGTAAACAAAAAAAGAGTATTCTTTATTGAATCATAACGAGTGCTGATTCACTACAGCAGTAAAAAGAAAAGAAAATCTTGGGGACTGTCCAGTTCAACGTCGTCGCCTCGGAAGAATATTCCGCGCTGCTGGAAAAGTCTTTTCGTATTTTGATGCTGTATCAGTCGATTTAGCACAACAATGGTTCGCTCGCTTCCGTTCTGAAAGCGAATGGTATAAGGAGACGAAAAGTGGATCAAGCGTGGTGAAGCTCATCAAATGGTCTCAAAGCCAATATTGACGCCTCGAAAGCAATCGAAAAACACGGCCAGAACTAATCAACAGAAAGGGCTTAAGGACAACGCTAGACCGCACACATCTTAGATGTCTCGGCAAAAACTGAGAGAGCTTGGCTGGGAAGTGCACCATCAGGTTATCATTTGTTTCGGTCAATGCAAAATTCCCTTAATGGAGTAAAGTTGGCTTTAAGAGAAGCCTGTGAAAATTACTTGTAACAGTTTTTCGCCGACAAACCAGAAAAGTTTTACAATGATATCTCTAGCGGGAAAATGGCAAAAGTGGTCGACCAAAATGGCATATATTTGCCTCATTAAATTTTATTATAAATAAAAAAAAAAGTTTAAGTTTTATTAGAAATACGAAAAGACTTTTCCTCCCTATATTATGAGCTACTGAAAGCAGTCGAAACTACCAATGGGGAACGATAGAAATTTCAATTGATGCGATTGAGCCGAGCACTGTGTGAAAAGCGACCTCAATACAGAAAAGTGACACCGCTGCATAATAATGCTCGACCTCACGTTGCCAAAGCCATTAAAATCTAACTGTAAATTGGAAGTCCTACTCTTCTTGGCATATTCTTCGTCCAATTGTTATTTGTTCTGTTCTATGGCCCATGGTCTGGTTTAGAAGCAATTCCACTCACAAGACGACATCGAGTAATATGTAGCTTGATCTTTGGATACCAAAATTACCAAAAGACTGATTTTAACCTTTTTATTCAATTCTATTTCTATGAATGTTAGAGAAGAAAATCGCACCAAAGCAACAAAGCAAAAACAAAAAGAACGGAAATCTCTGAAATTCACTGCATTTATTTGTCATTTTTGTGGATTTAACCATTTGACAGTTGATGCACTCAAACTGCAACCAAACCGAAAACTTTGTCAAATATTCGGCGAACTATGCACACAAACAAAAACAACCGTAGAAAGCTAATAAACGAGACAAAAGCGCAAAAAGCAGCAGAGGGCGGAGACAAGGTGGATGTGAATTCGACAAAACAAAAATGCCTGAACTCTGCTCACAACAAAAATAAGAAAAAACATAAGGGAAGCAAATTTAATACACATGCACACTAATACATACACACATGTATGTGTGTGCGAAGACAACAATATTTGTGTAAACACAATTTCGGCATGCTGCATCAGACTTAAGACTGCAGCAACTGGGTCACCAACGAACGCCTGACAAGCACATCACCGACATTGCGGCCGTCACCTAAGCAGTGAATGTCTCTAAATTCTCCCACATAATCAATTTTAAATGGACTCACCCATCCACACACACACCCAGATACACATATATAGTCGTGTCGGTGTATATGTGTGAAGAGCTTCTACTGTCTGTTAGCCGTATCACTGTGAAGTCATACCCCTTCCGCTCGCTGCTATGCAACGGTACGCTCATGCAGCTATGCAGCTCTTCGCTTTTTGTTCTTTGCTTTTTCATTTTCCATTTTCCGTTCTTGATTCTCTGCTTTCTGTTCTCTGTTTGCAAATTAGCATTTAACTGAACGCTCAGTAGCCAATCTAAAGTGAATCAAACTTTGACAACAAACAGCAAAGCGATGCCAGAAATTTGTGCACGGAGGAGGGGACAATTTTCGGTGGTGTTAAGAAATGCACGGAATGCCGAGTATTAGCAGCTCGGACGAGCTCTGGTAAACTCAAACTCAAAGTTGAATTGAATGTCAACACTCGTGGTGGTTGAATGGTTGGTTGCACAGCAAACTTCTAGTTGTCCAACTGGTTGAATGCTTGATTGGCTTCAGCTACGGCTGAGACGAGCATCCTTATAGTGTGATAACGGTTTCGGTGTATTAGAATTATATGCACAATGTTGGCGTCAATGTTGTCTAAAACCGAAAGGACGAATATCACTTCTTTAGGTCTAAATATAATGTGGATGTTTTTGCAGACTACAGAATATTTTTACATGTTTTAAATGAAGGATCGTATCTCTCTACCGAGACAGAGGTTCTAGACATACTTATAAAATATCAGGCAACTGTAGTTTTTTTTAATTTCTGACTTCATCTTTTAATACTGTTGCGAGTTTGGTCAGTTTTGTGTTATATATATATATGTATTTAATTGATTTTTTCTTAAAAATAATATCGTGCCTCAACCACCGCACTCGCCTGATTTACTTCCGTGTAACTTCTGGCTGTTCAGCAAACTCAAAAGACACCGTTTTGACTCGTGCTGAATCAAAGAAGGCTCTGTTGGCCATCAGGACGGAGGATTTTTCCAAGAGCTATGATGACTGGAAAATTCGTTGGCATAAGTGTACTGTAGCGGATGAATGTGATCAGAGTAGTATAGTGCGTTCGGCAATTTTTATGATGACTGAAATCATTCAAGAAATAAGTTCCACCACAGATTGTTAGAAAAAGCCTTATATATGTATATATGAATTGTTTGTCGCGAGCAAGTGTTTTTAATTGGTACAAATTATTCAAAGAGGGTCGAAAGTCCGTTGACGATGAACCACAACCATGAATATGAACCAATGACCAACACATCTATAAAATAAAGTTATTGGTGTTTGAGAATCAACGATTAATAATCAAAGATCTTACTGGCATCGTTGACATATCAGAAAGACCAGTGAAAACCGTTTTCAAAGATCATTTGGGCGTAAGGAAAGTGAAAACACGAGTGGTTCCGAAGTCAACATTTTTTTCTAAAAACAGCGCACCGTTAACGTCTTGAAAAAATGCTTTCCGACTACCAGGATATCAGAAACGTATAATTATGGCGATGAAATAGGTGATCAATCGGTCGAATATCGTGGCAAAGGTGAGCCGAAGCCAAAAAAACACGTCAAAGCAGGTAAAAAATTAAGGGTATGTTGACAGTTTTGTTTGATTATTAAGGTGTGGTGCACATCGAATTAATTCCGACTGCCCAAATTGTTTTCAAGGAATAATATTTAACAACTGTTTCGAGGATTGGAAAAAACGTTGACAGAAGTGTATTGTTGGCCAAGAAATATTACTTTGAGGTTTTTGCTCATAGTAATATTTTAAAGGGTCACTGACATTTCTTCCCGGAATTTGCAAACTTCGCGTCAAATTTAATATATATTGTTCAGGGTACACAAATGTTGTATGTCGTTGCACGCTATAACAAATCTGTAATACAAAATCTCCATTTATTTATAGTATTTTAAACGAATAATTTCGTAATTGACTATTCGTTACGTCACTAGTAAGTCTCCGTTGGTGTCTGTTTTCTGTTTAAATGCAAATTCCACACAAATATGCGGTTTATATTGTATATTTGTGTGTACTTTTGTCGCGCCAGTAGTTTCGTGCAGTTGATAACTGCTTATAAACAACAATTGTCGTTTGGTGCTGCCAACGAGATTTTCGAATTGTCAATGCAAAATAAATTCTCTATGCCAACAAACAAACACTCGTTGGGCTGCATTACAAAAACTGAAAACAAACAGAAATAATTTAAAAAGCAAATATTTTGTTTACTCACCGCAGTTCACAGTTGTCTCGCATTGTCACTATGCCATCTCACATAACTGTCACAGGCTGACATAATCTATTTGCTGTTGTTGTTTTTTCAATATTTTAATTAGTAAACTTTTGCGCGAAACTTTCTGAATGTAATGAAATGCCGCTGTTATGCCAACACCCAGTCGGCGCAGCGAACTGTAGTTATGGTGCAGAATCAACAACACGCAACAACAACAACTTTTGATTGCTTATGCGTGTGCAATCTCATTGCTTTGAAATTCTTCAGAAAATATCATTTCACGCTTCACTTGCGACAATTGCCATTTGCAGCGCCTTAACATATGCTACGTTTTTACTATTGCACTAAATGTCTGCTGCAAATTCAATTTGAGTCAACCAACACACGCACTCAAGCCCACACACATGAACCGTTAGCCAAGAGAATGCCATTATGCGCCCTAATCGGCCTCATCAATATTAAATTGCAGCAAAAAGATAAAACCAAGTGCCGAAGATAAGACGAGCAAGCATGTGTGGAAGGAACAGAAGACGCAGAACGAAGACACAGACGACGGCCGAGTCGCAGGCACGCTGACGAAGTGATGAGTGGCGCGTTAAATGACCACACAATGGACGAGTTGATTGAAAATTAAGACATCAATTGTCTGGGGCCGACCGAGATGCCAGCAAGAATGATGAAGCTGCAGCAGCCAAATGCCAAC
This sequence comes from Bactrocera dorsalis, assembly GCF_023373825.1. Taxonomy (NCBI): domain Eukaryota; kingdom Metazoa; phylum Arthropoda; class Insecta; order Diptera; family Tephritidae; genus Bactrocera; species Bactrocera dorsalis. The sequence goes on from NC_064306.1 coordinate 71,889,753, forward strand.
GCGATGAGTTGCAGCAATTGCTTGCCACTATCAAGGCTATAGATGGTGATGACGTTGATTTCAATTTGGTAATAATGGCTGTGATCTGTGTTGATAAGTGTGCACACATGGCTCCAAAAAGACACCGCTTGGCACTAGACGGTAATGCCACAGAGCAATCAATTGAATGACGCACAGCAAACCGTTGTCTTCAATACTCAGTGTGGTAGCAGAAGAAACTCTGCAATCAACGAGCAGAAATTCCATGCCACTATTATGGCAATTTAGTTAGGAAGAAAGGGTGTAGTTTTGCTGAAGAGTGTAAAGGCTAGCAGATTTGTTGTTGGTTTCGGATCTGATGATCACATTTGATTGCAAGTTCAGACACACATGACCAGTAGCGGTGTCTTAAGTGTATCAGTCAGGACTATTGAAGGCCTACTAGGTTGAGTTAGAATTCTCATATCCTCAAATGAGTCAATAGCTTCGCCTTTAAGTAGTAGATGAAAGTTATGTTGAAGGTCCTCATATCTACACTAATGAACTTTAGTTTGAGAATAAGGGAGGTCAAATAACGACATTACTGAAAAATGAAAAATTAAATCAATCAGTTTCTTAGTGCGAGACAATAAAAATTATATGGTATGCCTTCACAAAGGTAATAGCACCCCTCAGAAAGTGTACGGATCGCTTTAATAATATCTAAACTTTCTTCGATTCAAACCAAGTAGACTTTTGACCGATTTTTACTAATTTTTCGGCCAGAGGCATACTCAGCAATCGATGCCCCAATCTTCGCTCATCCAAAGTGCATTCGTGTTCATTCCCACAAACACTTTCAAACGCAGAAAACAACCGCTATTCCACAACACATTTCCACACTTACAAGCATACAATGGGGCACTTAAATCCTAATAGTCGCCTTAATTGAGTCATCATTGCCCGGTCGGGTCGGTGCCGTTGGTGTCATCAGCGGCCATAAACAACAAACTCGCTTGAGAAAAGTGCAAAGCAACAAAACCGCAATAACGTAAATACTCGGACTGTCCACTGACAACTGGCAAGCATTTAGCTCAACAAAGTGGTCACTTGCCACAAATACTCAAACTTGCTCCGTTCGAGCAGAGCGCTCGGGCTGCTGATGACGGTCAACAAAACTACGAGCGTGCAACAGTTCTTGTGTGTGTGTGTGTAGGTTCTGTCGTATTGCTGAGTTGTCGCATTGTTGGCGCGGTGGCCACTACACAACCGACAATTTTATCGTCCATTACGAAATTCCATCGGACAATAAAGGGGAAAATTCCGCCGCGTCGAATGTGTTGCACATTCACTGCATTTACTTGGAAGAGACGAAAGTGGTAGCGGGGCGGATGTGAGCGTGGGAGCTATTGCGGTGACAAACAAGTCGTAACGTAACGACTCGCTGGTATTTCTGGTCATTTTTGGTCATTTAGTTAAACGCCAGTACGAGCATCGAGTGACCGAGGCAACTCAGGCAGTCGCCAGTGAAGCGAACGCGCACTTTCTGTGGCACGTACTTACAGGGGGTAAATGTGTTTCAAACACATGCTATATCATCCTCGTTATATCGTTAGGTAGACAAAGATAAGCAGAGACTGTTGTGGAGGACTGTGAGCTGTACCAACACAAGGTAAAGAGTTTTTACCGAAACGCTTTCCAGGAGTGGATTTTATTTGAAAGTATATGAAAGTATTTGCAAATTTTAATTGTCTTTTTGATCAAAAAAATAAAATTAATCGATTTTTAATATACAAATAATGGTTAGGCTCGGATTTATTCATTACTTTTTAAACATACTCGTATTAACTCTTCAAAGCCTACCAAGAGACTTGAAATGCACTAAACTGGAAATTTTACATTACATGCCGTTATATAACAAATATGGCCCACACGAAAAAGCAAAAATCTTAAGCATATAAATCTAGAGAGTGTTGAGCAACACCTACTTTTTCTAAGTATTGCGTATGTTGTCGCTTTTTTTCAAAATTTTAACGTTTATTTAAGAAAATCATGTACAATATTATTATCGAAAGTATTGCTCATCTGAAGCTATAACATTTCCCCATCTTTCCGGAAATTTGTTGATTTCATCCCTAAAGAGCTGAGCCCGCTTGTAGGTCATGAATGAATCGTGACCGTTTTTTGATATCCCGATATGAACCGTACCGGGTTTGTCCGGAAAGTAATTGGACTGGGTCGATTTAAAAAAACTTATTGAACCAATTGGTACAAATTTTTAAAAACTTTCAAAATAGGGTCCTTCAGTGCCAATGCAGCATTCTCCAGAATAGCCTTTAGAGCCGAGGTGCATGCTGCTTCAATCCCCTCTGTGCCTTTCATCGGTCTTTGCAGGCAAGGACACAAAAAATATGTGGGGGACCACATCTGGGCTGTAGGGCGACTGCGGAAGCGTTGGGATGCTGGCCCGTTCACAAGAAAGGCGGTGTGAGCCTAGACGTTGTCATGATGCAACTTCCAATCCGCTGCGATGTCTTGTCGGACCCGATTGCCCAGGAGAAACAAATTCATGGTGGACGATGGCTTTGATATCAAAAAAGACAATGAATATCGTTTTCATTTTGGATTTGCTCATTCATTCGCGACCTCTTCCCGGCCCTCCAAAAAGGCCTGGTGCCACCGAAACACACTACTTCTTGCTAAATAACATCTGGGTAAGCGTGCTAGATCATATCAAACGTCTCTGTCAAGGATTTACCGAGTTTGACACAGAATTTAATCGCGTACCTTTGCTCTAACGAAGTGTAGTCGTGGCGGAAGTAAACCAGTCCTATAACTTTCCGGACAAACCTTGTATAAAAGATATGATAGTTTGTATCCCGATTATGTTAAAGGTCAAAACAATGATAACCTTTATCGATAAGTAATATTTTCACTATATTAAATATTATAATAGTAGTTAATGTACAACATGGCCATGGCCAACGCGTGTCCGGATCTACATACTTATACTATATATTTGATCGATTTCTAATAGCTCTTGCACATCATTTAGTACTTAAACCACTAAGTAGCACTATCCAACTTATAACTGTACATAGCATCTTCGGCACATGTTAACGCTCCACCCACAATTGGTTTAAGCTCGCGCATACATTTTTAATACACAGTAAATGCGATAAATACCACTGACGTTACTATGAGGAGCGTAGTTAGCTGCAGACTGACTACAACTTTGCGCTGGTGGCAAGCACTTCAACCCCCTGACCAACCAACCAACTCAAGTCTTCACACTATCAGCTCCATTTCACATCCTTCTCCCTTCTATTCCGCGTGGTAAGTGTCAATTTAGAAAATGTCATTTTATGCGCCATTTGAATTCATCACCAGCAAGTGTCCCTGTGACGATTGTTGCACGCTTTTTTGCAACAACTATTGCGCAGCAATGCAGCAAGATGGTCAAATGCTCGTAATGCTACAGCAGCAACTGTCAACACTGCGCTGGTGAGTAGGTGCCTCACCCACAGATGATGGTGGGTAATTGACCAAAGAGTCGGAGGACCGAGTGGGGTTATAGCTTCGGTGCAAAAAGCGCTCAATGGTCATTTAAGTTATTTATACGCTTTTCAACATCCTCCTCGCCTTCGTCGCTCTCTTTTATGAGCCACATTTATGTACGTAATACTGTTTATTGACGCTGTAATTGATGTTTTGTGAGACTCACTGCAATGTTGCTGTGGCCTCTCCATGTGAAGACTAAGCATGAATAATTTGCGTTATTACTTTAATGGGCCATTGCTCCAATCGAAAGCGAATAATCACTTAATTGATTTAAGTGTCCAAATATCCACACGACTTTCAGCTAATCCTAGCAACTCATATAGTAAATATCAATATCTATATCTGGCTTTGTTTGCTCCCGGCTCGACATTGGCGCCACAAATCAAACGCCTAACTCGCAAATATTCAATAAATTCTCTTTTAGTAGTCACGTCTTCTGTTAAGTAGTCGCACGTTGATGTGTGTACGTGCAGTCGGAACTTGGTAACTGATAGCCAAAATAACGTATGCAGAAATCGTATGTGTGTGGACAGTGGGGTGTTAGCTGACTGAAATATGTGTAAGATTTACACAAATCTTCAAAAACTAAGAGACTAGTTCGCGTATAGACAGAAAGACGGACGGGCACGCTGGCGAACATAGCTAAGTCAGCTCATCAAGATGATTATTTATACTATTACTCAGTCATTTAATTTCTAATTCAACCAGTTCGGTGAGATTCCTGAAACTGTAAGCTTCCAAGTGTTTGAGCCTTGATCTCGCAAACTTGGAACATCAAAAAGGAAATTATGAGATGTTTCCACCTCTCTTTTTTAACACAGCTACTGTAGCTGACATACCTGAGGACAAAGAGCTCAGTGGATATCTTATAATCGATCGGTCAAAAGGATCTTGCAACAGCGCAAGACCCGTTGGAAGTCCAGCGCTGGTTATGTCCCCGCGAAGACCAGGTATTCACACGAGGAGCATCATCAGCTTTTAAATTGCCTGCGTCTTTGTTGCTGCCTGGCACACATAAGGTAATGGACTCTATTAAGTTCTGTTTAATTAAACCAGTAGTCAAAACCAACTTGACCTAAAATCTAATTTATGGTAAATTAGTTAAACTGTTTTTCGAATTTGCACCTACTTGAGTTCAGAAAGAGCAACTTGGTATAACTCGATGGAAGGAGTCACGCATACAGCGTTTGTCCGGAAAGTAATGGGACTGGATTTGGTACAGAGCGTTCCTAGCTCACAAACGAGCGGCTGGTCAGTTGTCTCCGAACACCTGGAGAATCAGGACAGACATTTTCGGGCGACGTGTTTCTGTGAGCAATGCAAGCTGAAAATACAGCGTTCGTCAGAGCAAGATTTGCCATTAAATTATGTGTAAATCGGAAAATCTTCGACAGAGACATTTGTTATTGATCAATCAGACTTACTCAGATGTTTCTTTAGTAAGAAGGGGTGTGTCTCCGTTGCACCAGTTCTTTTTGAAGGGCCGGGACGAGGTCGCTGACGAAGACCGGAATAATGTGCAAATCCAAAGTGAAAACGGTGCTCATTGTCTTCTTGGACATCACAGGCATGGCCCATCATAAATTTATTCCTCCTGGACAAACCAGCAACGCCAAGTTTTACGTGAAAGTCCTCAAGAGACTCAAAACCGGGTTCGACAAGACATCGCAGCCGATTGGAAGTTACATCACGACAACGCGCTGGTTCACACCGCCTTTCTTGTGAGCAGTTGGTAACCACTGCCGGTATCCCAACGCATCTGCAGCCTTATAACCGACCAGATGTGGCCCCTCACCGGTCTTTTTTGTTTTCTTGCCTGAAAAGACCGATGAAAGGGAAGCATTTTGAGATGACAGAGGGGATCCAAGCAGCATTTACCTCGGCTCTCAAGACTATTCCGGATAATGCCTTGTCGCGAAAGGCCTTCAATGCTTATAAATTGCGCTGGAACGGTGAATCGACGCAGAAGGACTCTATTTTGAAAGTTTTTAAAGAATTGAAACGATTGGTTCAACAAATTTTGTTCAATCTACTCAGTGCTATTACATTGTCGTATAAATTACCAATCAACTTCTTAAAAATAATAAAGTTTTTTAAAGGTTTTAAAGCCTATTTCGTTTATCTAAATTAACAACTATGGAATCAAAACTTCCTATCTCCAGATCTTAGTATATTACTCTTTCTTCGAACAGAATCACCTAAAATATATAATAAAAACTATTTCTACCATCTCTTAAATCCAACAAATTCGCTTGGTTAAAATACTGAAGCTGTCTACTGTAGCACACTAAAAAGCCCGTCGAACCATTCAAATACAAGCAACCAATAAAAGCAATAACGGCAACATAGGCCGTCGCATGTGACCTTTGCCGGCAGATGTGCATTCAATGGGAAAACAAAAGTGCCAAACAACAGGAAATGCCGAAGAGGAAATTCATCAAAATAGAGTGAAAATACGTGCGAAATGCTAAAATTAAAGTTTTTGCCCAATAACTCAGCGAATCTACGGATGTAAGTGTGAATTTATGAGAAAAGGGACAACTACATACATATACATACGCGAATATTTTTATACAAAACAAGGCATGTATATTACATTAAGCAGCCATTTCAAGTGCAAAACTGGCGAAGAACTCAGCAAATGAGTGCGCTCTCGAATAGAGGAAAATTCAATGCCGACGACTTTAAGCGCAGATTGAAGTACTTTACCTCAAATAAAGTGAAAAAAGTATTTAAAAGTGCATAATACATTTGGTTATAAGCATTTATTACCACACAAAGCATTTTAATTTCATTCAAACACTTTTCATTGACCTCGCAAATCTCCAATTGAGAGCGCATACAATGAAAGTGAAGTGTCACTTCCACGAGAGTCTCTAAAATTCACATTTGTTCGAGTAGTGTGTTTGTGGCGTGCAAAAAGCGAAAGCTGTAAACAAATGACCTCAAATGCTTGACCCATTTCCAGCTACTTTATTTATGTGAGAGCGTGAACATCACAAAAAAAGACGAGTCAGGCGTGAAAGTGCATGGAGAGGCCAGACCAGGTATACATAAGAATACTTGTTTTCTGCTGAGCACAAACACACGTGCATACTTCGAGTACAATTCGCTTTTGAAGCCGCACCGCCGGGCAGCAGGAAATGGCACTTCAGCCATCGCGCTTTTGTTTTCGAGTATTTTTTCTCACCTTCACGAGCACTGGCGAAGACCAAAGGACAGTAGCTGTTATGTTGTCTTGTGGCGCTATTTACCGGCTTTTTAAACAAGTTGGCTGCGCGAAGTCAAAAGCAGCAAAATGGTTTGCCTTTTGTTTGCTATTCGTAGCTCTACTACTCCGCAAGTATTCTTCTTGCCAGCTTACAAACTTGTTTTCGAGTGTTTGCATTGTTTTTAAATTTCGCTGTTTTCCACTTTCAATTTCTTGTTTTACCTGCTTTAAATGTAAATTTTGCCACAAAAAGATTCAATTTAATGTGTGAAAATTGAATTGGAGCAAGCGTATGCTCATGTGTGCACGTGTATATATTTATGCAGACGATAAGTGAGGAGTTCAGCCTTTGAGCGGCTCTCCTGAGAAAGGTGTAATGATTTATACGCGAGAGTTCTTCGCATAGCAGCGCTTAATTCCCTTGGTTTCCACTGCCTTTGCTTATCCTTTTATTGAAGGAAAACACATTGTTGACATCAGGCGCCTAAATGCATGCTAAACGGAATAATTTGCATACTTTGAAGGTGCTGATATAAAAATAATGGACCGAGGTCGTACTCGGCACACCTACTTATTTATATCACTTATGTTTATATATATATTAGGGTGGGTAAAAAACCTAATATTTTTTCGCTTCGTCTTCTCCTTATTGGCGTAGGCACCACTTAGGCGGTTATAGCCGAGTTTACAACAGCGCGCCAGTCGTTTTCGCTGCTTGGCACCAATTGGAGATTCGAAGTATAATCAGGTCCTTCCCCATCTCTTTCCAACAGAGCGAAGGTCTTCCTCTTCTTCCCCTGTCAGGTACTGAGTCACATACTTCCAGAGCTGGAGTATTTTCATCCATTCGGACTACATGACCTAGTCAGCGCAGCCGACGTCTTTTAGTTCGCTGAACTATGTACATATGTCAATATCTTCGTATAGAAGTACCTCGTACATCTCATCGTTTCTTCGAATGCGGTATTCGCCGTTACCAATGCTCAAAAGATCGGAAATCTTTCGTAAAACCTTTTCCTCAAACACTCCTAAGGTCGACTCATTAGATGTTGTCATCGTCCAGGCCTCTGCACCAAATAGCAGGACGAGTGTGTTGTAAAGTTCGAGAGAGGACTTTATATTTTTTCATCGAGAGAAGTCTTTTGCTTGGTACTATAAAAAACAAGTCCTTAGACACCTCAAAGAACGCCTCTGCAAATCATTTGTTGAGTATTCAGTTTCCTACAAAGTCAAGATAACGATCAATACAAGATGTTTCTCAAGTAGTTGAAAACGAGATTTGAATTTTTCGATCTAATAATAAGAAAAAAAAAGAAAACTGTTAGGTGGAAGGCGTTCCCTTAAAATATCTAAGAACTAATTTTTCAAAGTACCAAACTCATAAAAATAGTTTTTATTTTTGAACCACCCTAAAATATAAATACATATTTGTATGTCTGCATGTTCTCTTTGATTCCATTATATCCATTACAAAAGAAATTCCGAAAATTCACACGCAGTAAAACAACTTTGACTTTCTTTCAACTTTTTTTTTACTTCCTACTCTTAGTTTTTGCTTTCTACAGACATTTTTTCTGTGTTTTAGTTTTTTTTTCCTTTTGACTCTCTGTTCAGCGTCGTTTACTCACTCTTTAAGTCCTTTGTGGTTTTGCTCTGCGTTCAGCCGCGACAGACGTGGTCTCCTTATGTGGCCGCCGACGTCTGGTTAATGCAATGCCCTCGGCTGTTGTGCGTAGCTTTTTTTGTTGTATTTTTACGCTTGAGTTTGCATTACGTAATGATTTCATTTGATTTGCATGAATAAATGAAAATTATATTGGAAAAGTTTTCGAAAAGAACTTAGCAAAAACAACAAGTCAAAATGAGTGATTTATGTGCAGGCCTTTGAATTATAGCCAGACATAAGTTACATATTTACATATTTTTGCTTAGTATGTGTATTTTTTCACAAGTAACAGTGTTTTTTAAACCTTTACGTCTCGTGTTTCTCGTATGTCTTTGTATTTAAGCCTTTGTAGAGGGAAGGAAAGTGTAAGAAAGTGTGAGAGTACAGAAGGTATGAAGTCATACTTTTTCTTCCTTAGTTCGGAGCTTATGAAATTATTACAGATGGTAGAAACACACATGCTACCAATAGTTCTTTGAGCTCAGTTACGTTCGATTTTTATTTTTAGTTGATGTACCATTAAATATTTGAAAACCTTGCATTCTAATTTTGCCCTAAAGGTCTTCTATTTAATCACGAACAATCTGTTCTCAATATTTCTTTAATATGTTTTTTGAAAAACAATATATAAATTACTTCAAATTACATACGCAAGCAGAGTTTGTTCGTATTTACCCCAAAAAAAATAATCTTATTCCTCCAACACTCATGGAATAGCCGCCTCGCCAACTCTGCAGTGCATGTCTGCCCTATTAAAGGTTTCCTTTATGCGGCTCTTCATGCAATTTTCTCTTAACCTTCTTCGCTTTGCTTTGATTAGCTCACAGAAAAGAAATCATATTTATTTTCTCTAGTAAAACCACCTCAGGCTTAACACACCCGTGTAGGGATCATGTAATAAAGAAAAGCTAACATTTCGTTTTTGGTTTTATGGCATTCACACATTAATAAGACTTTTAATGCCAATTTGTTAGTAGTCAAAATCAATTTTTTCATTATTCAATACACTCTTCTATTTTGTGATAATCCCTTTTCATCCATTTTAGAATTCCCGACACAAAAAATGTCTTCAAATTCTACATATTCTAGCTCACGGCCATAGATAATCTTCCGCAAGTCATATCTGTTGGTTAAAAAGGTTAAAACAATATTATTTATGAATAAAAATTGAGAGCTTGGTTTTATATTTGTAAAAGTTCAAACAAAAGAATACATCTGTAACTAATTTTCATTACCCTTTCTCTCTTGACCTTCTGCTTTTCAAGACTAAAAGCACTTTTCCTCATAAAATTCTTCCAAAATCACAAATTTTCTATTTAAATTCAACGTTTAAAGACATAATTAAGATAAAGTACTTTCTCTACATGCTTTATATATTTAGCTTAAGAGTCATACATACATATACATATAAGCTCATTGAACTTTCTGCGTTCGATTGTCAAAGCTAGTAAGCTTATCGTCAAGTGCTCTAATTGCCGCTCTCAATTCGCATGACTCACCATATTTCCATTGTCTCAGCAAATGTAATTAATGACTTGTTCTATTGTAATTTTACTTACAGCAATTGAGTGCTTACGACTAAACGCGGCAGAAATGAAACCGCTTTAGTATTCTATGAAATATGAGTAAACATTAAATTCAATAATATGGTGGATAAGTGTTGAAGCCAATTGAATATTCCAAACAGGTGACAATACTGTTAGCTTATTCATTTATGGACCTCGAACAAGGTGTATTGAGCAGTTTGTAACACTCAGCAGGAAACGTCGTAAACTCTATAAATTACACGCCTAATATATACATATGTGTAAATTTATTAACTTGACGAATTGAGGTGTTTTAGCAGAGTCTGCCGGCCTATCTGTATATACGCGAAATAGTCCCTCAGTTTTCGAGATATCAATCTGAAAAGGCACACGTCCTCAAGAAACTACTCTTTTGATGGAAACGTCGAATATCGGAACACTATAGCATGAAGCTGCCTTATAAACTGATCGACCAAAACAAACATTTTTTCGTTTGACAATATCACGAAATTTCGCTTAGATCATTGTCCGAAACAACACTACAGTCTACAAACATATTGTTCGGATGGGACCACTATGGAAAATACATAGCTACACAAACATGCCGAACAAAATAAGGAAAATTTTACTTATACCTTTTATGGTATATAAACGCAATTGTGATGGGTAATATAGGTTAACGTCTTTTATTGTTTTATCAATGCAATTAAATACTAAATTGGTTATTTTTACAAAATATTCAAATCAAGAGATTCGAGTCTAGAAATTAAAAATGAGTTTCTCTCAAAACTACTTTTTTTTGATGCCGTGACCATGATATGCCAAGTTCTAATCAGCGGATTTACATACTTGTAATATGTTATAAATATTCTTAATATCTTTAAATATCTCTTTATCCTATGAACCCGCAAGTGGGAGCTGGCAGATGGAGAAGACTGGGCTTCCACGGTGTGATACACTGGCGAAGATATCGGTAAAGAGGCCACAGAGTCTGTTAAAACTCGCGTCAAGCGCAAGTATCCTAAAGGAAGATTGCCCCCATATATCTGACAAGTGAACTCCATATGGCATCGCAAAGGACCTAACTGGTCTATGCGTGACTTACTGTCCTACCAGATTAACCTAACCTAAGCTTTATCACATGAAGAAATAATAAAAAATTTAAAAAAAAAATTCGACAAAGTTAAAAATTTGGTGAAAAATTGATTTTGTTTTCTCTCGTAATTCAGCCTTCTAGCTTAGAATACCCTCTGAAACCAGTTTACCAAGGAGCATCTCTTATTTCCAATGTGAGTGTTACCATAATACTTTCTTTAAAACCAAACTTAGAACTAATATCAAGTAGGTCAGCTGGCTCTTTTACACAAGGTTAAGTACCGGGTTTTTCAATAGGGATGAAATGATTTCTAAGTATTGTTTTGGCCATTTTTAACATGATCTGTAATTTTTTTGGAAAGATATACAAAAAAACAATTATGAAATTTTATTATCAAAAATAATCGTTCTTCAATAGCTACTTTTTGTGCGTTTTTGCCATTTTATAGTCATAATAATCATCCATCATTGCCCGCTATTCTTCAAATTGTTAAAAATTTCGAGAATACATATTCCTTACATAATATTCAAAAGGCAATCAGACAAAGAACCACTCGAAGTAATGAAAATACTTCTGCCGTTTAGGCAACTGTTGCTGAAGACCGCAATTTGTCAATTCCAAAACATTCTCAAGTATTCGGACTGTTTCAAACCGCAACTTGGCGAATTTTTAGAAAGAATCAGGGCTTGTATCCAATAAAATTGCTCTCACACAAGAACTGATGCCATTGGACCATCGTAAACTTCGTAATTTTCCTTTTGAAGAATTTGAAAACGTCAACGATTTTTTAAGGAAATTGGAGTCTCACTTTGCTCACTTTCATCTGAGTTCTGCGGTAGATAAATAAAACTGTCGATTCTGGTGCGAAGAAAATCCACAATTATTCATGAACATCCATTACATTCACCTAAATTGACAGTTTGGTGTGGTCTGACGGAATCACCGGTGCGTAGTTCTTTTGAAATGAAGCTGGTGACACCGTTTCTATCAATAGAAAGCGGTATAAATCGATGATAATCACGGTTTATCTACGTTAGACAACTTCTTGTGGGATTATCTAAAGTCTTTAGCAGTAAACTAGACTTTCTTCGAGCCCTAGAAGTCAATATTGAACGATCTATTCATGACATACGACTTGAGTTAGCAAAAAAAGGACTAAATAATTGGGTTCATCAAATTCGTTCCAGCAAAAGAAGTCGAGGAGGCCATTTGAGTGACGTTATATTCAGAGCTTAATTGTATCGATTGTTCTTTACATTAAATCAAAGACATTTTAATTTCCTTAACGATTAGTGTGCTTTTTTTTTGAAAAGAAATCATATCACTCTTGCTGGGAAACCCTGTACTTGCACTCTAAGTATTTATGGCAATTTACAGTTATTTATAGCATATTCAGCCTATTGGCAGCGCTATCTAACAGTGGTAATCAGCCAAATGTAACACTCGATAAACCGAAAATCATAGTTGGTTCTGATATGGCGAAATACCGAAATGTCATTCATTTTAATTGAGCCAAATTGTTGCAATCGGGAAGGGGTTGGAATGGGGTATACATGCACAAAAGTGCTTTTGTCAGTAAAGCGCAATAAAGCTAGGGAAAGCTCGTAAATTAAAGTGGCAAAGTAGGTTGCTGCCACTTTCAAATAAATATTTTAATTCGGCACTTATTCTAATGGAAGGATCGAAAAATATTTGGAGATATCCAGCAACACATACATACATACATCTAAAGCGTGAGTATAGCACTTAGTTACTGGAGCAACTGAAACCTTTTAATTAAGCCCACAGCGGTTGTGGCAACCACTACTCAATGCACTCTGGGGTCACAATTCGACTCATCTAGCAGTCGACAACAAATTATAGATATTCAAATGCAATTTTCGTGTTTCGTTGTTATTTCGTTGATGGCAGCAATGGCAGTTTAATTGGAAAACTTTGGCCGCAAAGCGCCTACACCAATCACTTTCAAGTCAAATACATTAAACTGAATTTTCAGATATTTTTATTAGTCACTTTCCAACACTTTGTTGTTGGTGTTTGTGGGAAAGGTGAAAGCGCGGTGCAGAACGCATTATTTCATTATGGCTTTCACTGGCATTTCATCATCATCAGGCGAGTGATTACTTAATAAATAGCTCCTTGGAGACCGCGCCAGCCCATTATAGCGGGAGTAATAAAATTTTATGCGTTACCTGCCGACCAACCGGAGATTAATGGGGGAGTTATATGTGTATCGACATAACGGATGTTTTTGGTGGATTTTGCGAAAATATAAAACTAGAGAAAAATCAGCCACACAGTCCTCAGCACCACTCCACTTCAAATGGCAATATGACTCGCGCATCGTGCATGCTTCCTCTTCCTCGTCGAGCTGGAGCTGGAAATTCACTTAAGTCCCGCAATTTCTCCAAATTATCCCCACAAATCCGACGCTTTTAATTGATGGCGAAAACTAAAAGTTCGCAGCAATAAAGAAAGGATTTTCCGCCGGGGCTTAAGCCGTCAATATGAGTGTGTATGTGTGCGTGCGTGTGTGTGAATGTGGCACGAGAGAGCGATGATTTTGTGAAAATGCTATAATTGAAAAATCCGCTTGTAATCTGACGTGTAATCCCATTTGCCCAGCACTTGTCTTATGTCTTTCATATGTCTTTCGCGTACACTGGAAACTTAAATGCACACACACATCCGCACATGTGTGTGTTAGCTAATCCTTACATGGCCATAAACATGAGATTATGTCCGTTCGACACAAGATTGCAGCATAAGCGTTGTAATATTTTTTCCTCCACAGCAATTTCGCTTGTTTCGAATGTTCTGTTTGCGCAAAAACAAACAAACTCTCGCACACACACATACGTGCATACTCACGCTCATATTTGTACTACATGCTCTGCCGCTCCTTAAAAAGTATCTGCGTGTATGAGTAGTTTGTGTAGTTTGTGGAGAAACAATAAGAAGCCAAGTGGGGCAGTCAGTGGCAAGGAACAAGCTGCTCGCAGATAACATCTATGCCTTTAGCATCCTTCTGCCGCTGCCATCCGCTTGCAATATTTAGTTATATGTGCTCGTCTCCTTCCCCGCAATTCTGTTGCATCAGCAATGTTTGCCGCAGTCCGATTTATTTGCACTCTTCACTCGCCTCCTCACTCAGCCGTCGTTTCCTTTTCAACTTTTTCATTACTCTCCTTTTTGTTTGTTCTTTTCTGCCGCATTTTTTCGCTCCAAACTGCACACAATTTCACTTTTGTGGCCACATTTGTTCGGACAGTTGTCGTCGTTGTTTTTTTCGATTGCACATTTTGATAATTCTTATCATACAATAACATTCATTGCTCTTCTTGTTTTGGATGTTGACTCTTTTCATGTTTTACCCATTATTTTCGCAACTCAAGTGAAAGTAGCAGCTCATATTTTACAAGTTGGATAAATTTCGGTATTTTTTGTTCAATATTTTAGAGCTCTTTCCAAAAGTCCAAGGCAATAGTTTTAACCTAACCGATAAATTATCTTTAGCTAGTACAATAGCATCAATAAAGTAATCGGTTGAGTGTTATGTAAAAAGTCATGTACCATAAGAAGCATTTTTTGAGTAGTCACGGAATAGTTATGGACTTACCTTTCTCTCGAAAACTCGTAAAGTCGACTCATTAGATGTTGTCTTTGTCCATGACTCTGCACCATTTAGCAGGACGAGAATAATGAGCGACTTATAGAGTTTTTTTGTTCGTCGAGAGATGACTTTATTTCTCAATTGCATACTCAGCAAGAGTTATTCTGCGTTGAATTTCGAGGCTGACATTATTCTTAGTGTTGATACTGGTTCCAAGATAGACAAAATGATCAACGATTTCGAAGTTATGACTGTCAACAGTGACGAGGGAGTCAAGTCGCGTCTTGCCCTCGTTCATTACCAGACCTATTTGCTTTATAGAAAGTAGACTTAAGGGCGCGGATGTTGAGGCCGATGATATCAATATCATCGGCATATGCCAGCAGCTTATACTCTTATAGAAAAACGTACCTGATCAATTAAGTTCTGCATCTCGAACTATTTTATTTTAGCAGCAGATTGAAGAAGTAGCACGATAGGGAGTCGCCTTGTCTGAAACCTCGTTTAGTATCGCACCACTCGGAGAGGTCCCTCCCGATCCCTACGGAACTCTTGTTAGTATTGTTAAACGTCAGCTTAAAAAGCCGTAGTAGTTTTGCGGGGATACCAAATTCAGCGGCTTTAGGGCAGCTACTTTTCTTGCTCTCAAAAGCAGCTTTGAAATAGACGAAGAAGTGGTGTGTGTCGATTCTCTTCTCACGGGCCTTTTCCAAGATTTGGCGCGTGGTCAGTTCTTGATTTTCCAGCGCTAAAGCCACACTGATAAGGTCCAATCAGTTTTTTGACGGTAGGCTTTAATCGTTTCAAAATACGCTCGATAAACCCTATAAACGAGGTTGAGGAGGCTTATCCCACGGTAGTTAGCGCAGGTTGTGGGGTCTTCCTTTTTGTGGATTGGGCAGTCACACTTAAATTCTAATCTTTGGGCATGCTTTTGTCCGAACATATTCTACAAATAAGTTGATTCATGCTTCTTATCAGTTCTTCCCCGCCGTATGTGAATAGCTCAGCTGGCAGTCCATCGAACCCCGCCACTGTGCTGTTCTTCAAACGGGTAATTGTTATTCGAACTTCTTCACGGTCTGGCAATAGAACGTCTGTTCTATCGTCCTCTTCTGATGCTATTGTTTCACTTATGTTGAAGGCGTTTTTACTAAGCCGAACCCAGCTAAACCCTGGGGAGGGAAGGTTCGCCTTCTCACTTTAGCTCGCTTTCAAAAGGATGTTCTTTGGCTACCCAGAGAATACTTGGTCTCAAACCGGAAGTCGTGAGCTGCTTGAGCCATATATAAAATAGTCGTACATACTTACATGAACTGCTACACATGACTAAACCCGCTAGAATTTTAAAAAGTTCAACAAAATTTGCTTCGTCCGCATCGCTGCGGAATGGAAACTTCAAACCGCATTGAATATCTGATAAGATTGTGTTGTTTGCCAATTTTTTATTCTTCCTTGTGAATAAAAAAATAGCGCACAATCAAGCCGTTCGAGGATAATCGCGGATAAGCTGAGCTCTCATTAAATAAATTCCACATACTCAGCATGTTCTTATCACTTTAATATCCTTGCGCTGCACTCGAAAAATAAGACATTGCCATACATAAAAGCAACGAAAATACGAAGTAATCAATCGGTTTCACTATCGAGCGCCCAGTAGTTCTTCTTCTGCTTCTTCTTGCTCTTGGATTTCAACTGTTTTAGTTTTATCTAAATATGTACAATTTATTCCTCGAAATTCCTTTCTATTTGGTCTCCTCGTACGTGTGCTCTTCCCGCCAAAATATATTACAAGCGCCTGCGAGCTCTGCTGCTGCCAGCAGCTGCTTGTGGTGGATGAGTCGCGGACTCAAGATAGATTCGAGTAGTTAGTGGCGAGAGTGCACGGGGGTGAGTGCTCGTTTAAAGGATAAGAATACACAAAATCGATTTACTTATCGGCAGTAATGAAGCTGGTAAATGTATAAAATTGTTTAGATTGCCTTACGGCTGAATGATTGCGGTTGGGCTGTGGTCTTCAAGCCTGACTGTAAGTATGTGTGTGTTGAATGTTGTGCATATGTGTGTTTGTTTCGTTCGACAAGGCGAGTGCCTAAAGGATTTATTTGCGACTGACGCCATCGATGGCACACACTTGCATCTTTTATTTTTATTATTGTCGATCTGAGAGTCGATATGTGACTATTTGTACACATGTGTGTGGTTGGCAATATATTTAAATGTTGCTAGCATTACAACACCATGCGTGTCGGTTGGTTGTTGTTGCGATAACGGCAAATGTGCTGGCTTAACTTTATGGTGCCTGATTTCTTGTGCAATTTTGCTTTATAAGTAATTTTTGTATCCTTCAAGGCGTAATGAAGTAATCGAAACCAACAACAGCTACAACAGCAACTAAATGTAAGAATAAACAACTGACACTAACCATCGTCGAGCATCCGCATTTCCATGTATGTAGACTTGCTCGCGAGTCATGGTATATTGGGTTATACTCGGTTCTAAATTAAAGTGTATTGAGTCTTTGCTAAACATGTTCAGCCTAAGAACAGTCTGGAACATTGAGATTAACAAAGCTTTTTATTACTTTATTTTGGGGGCAAAATTGTTGTTGACTTTTCTGCTTTATATTGTGCACCGAAACACCTATAATGATTCTGATAGATAGAGATTCTATAAACTTATCATAGTACTTCTGAATATCTCGATTATAGTAATCCAAAATGTTTTCAAGTTCGAAACTCAGTCAAAGGAGTGTAACAGAGTTTAATATTGAGTAGTTTAAAAAGTCTTTTTGTATTTTGTCAATAGATGTCGATGGAGACGATTCTATATCAGTTCGTGTAGCTCAATAATAGTTCGTTCGCTTCTGTTCTGGAAATTTCGATGTGAAAAATGCATCTCGCTCTGGTTGACTTATCTTTGAAAACTCGATGAAATTATGGAAAAGATTAATCACATTCATCATCAAACGGTTTTAAACTATTTAAAAATGGTTGGCTACAAAAAGAAGCTCGATGTTTGGGTACCATATGAATTGTCTGTGAAAAATTTAATGGATCGAATTAACATCACGATTCTTTGCTGAAATGAAATCGAACCATTTCTGAAGCGAATGATAACAGGAGACGAAAAGTTGATCAAATACAACAATAATGTGAGGTCATGGTCAGGGCGCAAGGGTAGCAAAGCCAGGATTGACGCCTCGAAAGGTCATGATGAATGTTTGGTGGGATTGGAAAGGAATCTTCCATTATGAGCTGCTTCAGTCTGGCCGAACGGTTGACTCTACATTTTAATGTCAACCACCAGGGGCGTATCCACGGGGGAATACCTGCGGAGAGTTCCCCTCCCCCAAAAGTTAAAAGTTATACATTATTTCCATCATAAGTGACACTTCACTAAGAAACGGACATTGTATTGCAAGTACAAAATTATATAGTGTAAAAAGATTCTATTCTGGGAGAGCTTGACTGGGACGTTTTGATGCAGCCACCATATAGCCCTGACTTTGCACCACCGGACTACCATTTGTTTCTGCCAATGCAGAACTCCCTTAATGGAGTAAAGTTGGCTTCAAGAGAAGCCGATGAAAATTACTTGCCGCAGTTTTTCGCCAAGAAACCAGAAAAGTTTTACACTGATGGAATAATGTCTCTAGCAAAAAGTGGTCAACCAAAATGGTACATATTTAGTTCATTAAAGTTCATTATGAATATAAAAAGCACCTACCGCACTCCTTCAAAATTTTATTGGCGGTAATAAAATCTGCCTTACAAACATTGATTTTTTTAAGACTTTCTCCAAGAGGAACTTTGCATAAAATCAGAAATGTGAGCAATGATAAGAAGAAAGGAAGCTCCTGCCGGATCTTATGTGGCAAATACGCGTTTATGAATGTAACTAAAACTCATATACTCATATATATATGTATGTATACATACATATCCATATACAAACTTTTATTATTTATTTATCCAGCAGCAAGGCTTCTTGCCTGTTGGCTGACAATTTACTTTTAAGCGCTTTACGGCGCTAGTGTTGGCTCTCACCATTTTTGTGGCTTATCGAAAAGTCATTAGGCGGGCATTTAATAGAGCCAACACACAACGGCAAACGAAAGTTGCTGCGTTATTTAATGACAGTAAATTGAAATTCCAACACACACGCACACACACAAGCTTGGTGAGTCATCAAATATTCATATTACAGTTATTGTGCTCATGTGGCTGCGTAATTACTTCGAAATCTCAATGAATATTTGTGCTTGTTGTTGTTGTTGGTTTATATGACTTAATGATTTCGGAATGTCAGTCTAGCTGCTGCACAGCCAATGTCTATTTGCGCTCGCTTATTGAATTTTGGACCGAGTTCAACAAGTCCACCGCTACTAACAATCGAAGCCTAATAACGGAGCTATCAATGTGAAATTTGCCTTATGGCAATCGGATTGATTATTTCATAAATGCACTGCTAATTTTAGGTGCGTCAAATATAAAAAATATTTATTTAAGGTAAAAATAATAATCAAAAATACCTCTTCTGAAAGACACATATTTTTTATTGGTTGAGAAGAATATAGGGCTTCAAGATTTTATTTTCCAAAATTGCCAAGATTTTAATAACTTTCCCAAAACTATTTGTCCATAGCTAATTGAAGATAAAAAAGACCAGTTTTGAATTACTTAGTTCAACTTCTACACGATTTTCAGCCTACTACAAAGGTTCCCTCTCAGCTCAATTTTAAAATAACGCTCAGTACAAGTCGATTGGATTTTGAAACAAACATCTAGTTATCGAAAATAATAGATATTGCAATTATCTTCCCATGGAATCTCTATATAAGGGGTGATCCAAGTAAAGGTACTTTTCTCAACAGTATCTTGAGACCCAGTATTCATTATTGAATAATATTCGACCGATTCGGCGCCGTTCGATGCAAGTCGGACTGACGTATGGAACGACTTGACGCATTTTAAGTCGAACTCTTAATCTCTCAAGAACTGAAGCCACTTGACCTTTCCCTCTTGAAAATTTTTCGAGCCAAATTTTCTTCAGCGATGAGGTCCATCTCTGGCTCAATTGATATGTTTAGAAGCAAAATTGCGGCATTTGGAATGAAGAGCAACCTGAAGAAATTCAAGAACTGTCATTTCATCCAGAAGAAACAGCAATTTGGTGTGATTTGTGAATCGGTGGAATCATCGGTCCATATTTCTTGAAACTGATGCCGGTAAGAATGTAACCGTCAATGGCGACCGTTATGGCGCCCTGAAATTGAAAGCTCGTGATTTCGCAACAAGACGGCGCCACTTCCCACATATTGCATCAATCAATAATAAATCCATGGAGAGATCACGGTGAACAGATAAATTCACGTTTTGGGCTGATCGATTGGACATCAAGATTGTGTGATATCACATCGTTAGACTGTTCCTGTGGGGATATATTCTGTGCAAGCAATGCCGCTTCGATTCAGGCTTTGGAGCGTGTCATCCGCCAGTTAGCAGTCGTATTGCTCGAGTCTCAGAGACTATCTGAGACGTAGCCGCGGCCAACATTTGAGAGTGATAATCCACAAAAATTAAATCCTTACATATTGACCAAAGCTGGCCGTTTTTGGCGATGGCTTTCTTTAGACAGTAAAATTGTGACGGTTTAGGTCCGAATTAAGAGTTTAATCATAAGGATGATTCCCTGCCACTCCAAATTTTTTGGCGTGCCAAAGCGTGGTGCTTTTTTGACGCTTGTCTTTCATAACAGTTTTAGAGTACGTAACAGCGTAACCCAATTGCACTTACATAACGTAAGATAAAGTCTATTAAAGCTTTATATAATAATGGTGTTGGATTTTTTTGAAAAAATTATTCCCAATAGATCTGCTCCCACTTTCAGTGCCAACTCACACCAGCTCTTAAAGACTTTCATTCACAGGGTACCAAGGACATAAAACAACCAAAACACTGTATAGTTTTGCCATTGATGCGTTTAAACTCCTCAACCGTAAGGTTTAAACCGCTTATAGCAATACTATTGTTATCGTCACAAATGTGCATCACCCTAATGCGCATCTATAATGCATTTCCATTTACAAGTGTAATCTCATCGAAATCGAACTTCCATAGAAAGTGTAGTGTGAATGGAATTCAATTGAATTATTATGATTAGCCGCATGGCATTGAATGGCGCACAGAGGTGTACCAAAGCACATGCCACACATTTACATGCCGATAATTCATAACAGTAATTTGCAGCGCATGTGAGCTTTTACACACACACAAACAGAGAGCAACAGCATAATGCAAGTGCTCACCTGATGAGGGCCACTCAGACTTAAATGTGTTAATTAAAATGTCATTTCGACAATTTAGAAAACTTGCTGATACCATGCAAGTAGCATAAATCACCGATACACACCCACACACACACTCACACACGCACACGCACCCAACTGGTCTATTGAAATTGATAAGCTTTCGGTTATTATTTAAGTATTAGTAGAAATTGAATTCATTACTTAATTGCATTTTGATTACAGATATTTGTGGCATTGCGCGTGTGTGTGTGTTCAGCTGGCTGCCAACCAACCAATCATGTGACCACATATGAACATCTGATAGTGATATTATGACTTTGTGTGGGTGTGGAGTGCTAAATTATAGTCGGATGAAGATTGAACAAAATGAAGTCGGAGTGAAAACAATTAGCTTTCCGAGAATCAGCAAGCATTAGCCTTCAGTATTGTATCTCATTAAATGTAGTAATTCACACGTGTAGCTTGGAACACAATTCGTACATAAAGTCATAACATTATGTAGAAAGAGTCCGAAGTTTACTTATTTAGTCTTCAAGGCCTTT
Source organism: Bactrocera dorsalis (assembly GCF_023373825.1). Lineage (NCBI taxonomy): Eukaryota > Metazoa > Arthropoda > Insecta > Diptera > Tephritidae > Bactrocera > Bactrocera dorsalis. Next base: position 71,911,239 of record NC_064306.1, read on the forward strand.
CAAGACTTGTGTTTCATTTTGTAACGTTTAATATGAGTCATTAATAAGAAATGCTACAGGTTTCTAGAATATCTCATTTTAAAGTTTATTTACCAAGGGTCCGAAAAGTTTAAACTTTTCAATTCTTTCATATAAAATATATCCTGTGAGGAGAAAGATAGCTTTCAACCCACAAATGTCACCACGTCATACGTACAGTACAAGTATATTTTCTTTTCAGATTACGAATTTATTTATTCTAATTCAATTTGCTTTGTGTGGAATCTTCGCACCATTACGACACACCAAACACTTGTGACGAACCACGAGTATTACAATGTATCCCCGGCGCAGCGTTGCCTCTTCCTCCAACCAGCTCATCAGCACAATCGAAAGCTAACAAACCACGAAAAGTCAGGAAATCGCCAAATTCTTTGTTTACCAACTGTTTAATATGCAGATTTCGTCGGTTGTATTTTAAAACAATTTCGAAGCAGACTGCTCTCAATGACAGAGTGGCGCCAAAGACGCCACATCCACTTGCCGCTGAATCAGCGACACCCACTGGGGCATAAACCAAATGCACGCTGTCACTTGAGCGGCGCATAATTCAATTTATTTGCGCTAACAACAGTGAGAAATTGACTCCGTGACGTGGAAAAAGTAAGTCGGGGATGTCAAATGTGTGGCATGCGAATTTAAAAAAATAGAAAAACTTTTATGCATCATTCAGTGCGATAACTATATAAAGTATGTACCATGATGATGACATAGTAGACCGCCAATGCGTTCCAAAGCCGAGTTAAGCACAGAGTAACACGCAGATGATGTAATACATCTGGACAATTCTTACAACTGTTAGCTGACTTTAACATAATGTTCCCTTGGTGCACAATACTTTCAAAATGGACCGCAACCACGCCTGCTTCCTACATACTCGTAATGCCTCAGTGAGTGTCATGTGCTTTTGCACTGTACAATTGTTAGCCCTAACATTAGAGTTATTGAAGCAACTAAACTCTTTACTCAAACTATGTCTCTAATGAGTAGATATTCTACATTATCCACAGATAGAAAGAACGGTTAAATTCTGGTGTAACCGAAGATTTCATACTCTTAAAACATGCTAACACGAAAGCCGTCTAAATACCTAAAGGTGATGATCAATTTTAAAATTGAATTTAAAAGTATCGCCGAGAATTCTTCTCTTATTTTTTGAATTTCTTTAAGATTTCTTTAAAATTTCTTACATATTCACAGATAGACGCCGCTTAAAATGAACCGGTAGTTCGAAATTGGGGGCTAAGAGAGTTTTTGAACCGATTGTACCCATTTTTGACACAAGTTATAGTCTGATTTCTTAAACTTTTGGGCGCTATATTAAACGGTTATACATAGAGAGTTAGAATTTCCAAAAAAATAGATTGCAACTAGTTGGTGCAGAGTATTATAGTTTTGTTAACCTAACGGTTGTATGTATCACCTAAAACTAATCGAGATAGATATAAGGTTATATATAGTTAAATGAGCATGGTGACGAGAAAGGTTTTAATGCGGTTGACTGTCTATCTGTCTGTCCGTCCGTCCGTGCAAGCTGTAACTTGAGTAAAAATTGAGATATCTTGATGAAAATTGGATTGAAGGTTGTTAGTATGAAAAAATTATCAGTTCGTAAATGGGCGTAATCGGACGTTTGCCACGCCAACAAATCGCCATTAACTCAAAACCTATAACATAAGTGCCATAACAATATAAAACTGTAATTTGACACAGCAGATCGCAGTAGCAAGGGACATCTGTGAGCGAAAAAGCAAATTGCACCAGCACGAATGTTATAAGAAGTCTTACCGATAGTGTAAAAGTGGATGAAATCGGAAATGAGACAGAGACGTAGAAATTCGCCGCCGGAATGGTATGACAAGACCTTTTGGGATCGAGATACAAATTGAACGATGGGCGTGGCACCGCCCACTTTTTGGTGACATCCCATATCTCGGGACCCACCTAGCGACTTTCACAAAATTTAGTTCGTGACATTCTTTTTATATTCTTATGTCACATTGTAAAAATGAGCGAAATCGGACAATAACCAAGCCATTTAAATTCCACTTGATTATTTTACTTTCCAGGACACAAATCAAGTTTGCACTATATTGAATGACATACAGTTAGAATACAGTTAAGGGATACCATAATATGTGCACAAATTTTCAATAAATTTAAAATTTTTCTCAGTGAAAATTCGGGAAAATTCACTATATAACGCCTTAAACACCTTGAGGTGGCAGACTTAATTCCTCTCTTTAGGATATAATTATTTTATATACACATATGTATGTGCAATAATAAATGTTTATAGTTGCCCCCGTCTCATGTTAATTTCTTATTCGAAAAAAAATCTTTGTGATTTCTCTTAATTTTCACTTCCATTAATATTATAATCTCAACGCCCAACTAATCTGAAGCTTACAAACTTCGTCTTAATTTAGCAGAGCGTTCGCTGAGGCAAAGTAAAAAATTTACATACAAATACGCACACTCATCACTTGCCAGTTGGTTAATACTTTGACACTTGGCCATTTATAGCAGCATGTCAAAAAGTTAATCCAACTGCCAGGCAAATGAGGAAATCCTCTGCATGCGCTCGAGTACGTGGCCTCACACACACGCACATATACGTTTGTAAACGCAGCCACTGACACAAACTAGGGACTTGACTACATGTCGCGACAGTCAGTCAGTTAACACTCACTCTTCTGTGTCCTTCACATACACAGGCACACACACTCACTTGTCCGACGTCACTCAAATCGTAAGCTAATCCGCCCAGCCACTTGTGTAGCTTTTGCCTGCCGGAGCGTTCAGTTAGCGCTCAGCTTAGTTGCTAGATACTTTGGCTGGTCAGTGGAATTTTTTATGTTACATCAACTCTTTGTTGTTGTTGTACTTCAACTTTTTGTTGTTGTACTCATTATGTTAGCACGTAGCGGCAGTTGGATTTGACTGATTCGGACTTTGATTGAATAGTATGTTGAGACGCAAGCAAAGAGAGCAAGAAAAGCCAAGAGCGATGAAGAAAAAAGTAAAAAAAAATATTCACATTCCGAGTATGCCGTTGCGTGGGTGGATATATGTATGTACCATAATATGTAGGAAATACAGGAATCACATATGTGAGATCCACCTTACAGCTTTTTAAGCCTAATTTAAAACGAGCGAAAAATCTGAGAATCTGCAAAAATTACAAATTTACATCATATTCTGAGCACATCCACTTTAGTGGCTTCAAAAAGTTATATTCCTTACAATCTGTTTAATACGACAAGTTTAAAGGCTAACTTAACAAAGTGCTGTTAGTTGCATCACAATTGAACTAGTACTACTAATAGTTCGGAATGAGTGAGTTTTCCTACTGGGTGTTTTATATACTCGCACATATGTATATATATAGCACAGAGTAAATTAACATAACCGCACATTTATGTTACTCATAGCCTGCTTACTGGTCAGTGCTGAGCTAATTCGCTATTCATGAAACGCTTAAGCCAGATGTGACATGGCTGATAAACGGCTAACATTAGTGTAGCATATAAGCAGGCGCTTACAACGTCAAGGACAACGACATGGTTAAAGCTGCGGCTGCAGTTATTATGGATCATTTTTAAGCACATTTGAAACAAATTTATTGGAATTAAATGTTCGTGGGCATTTCAAGACCTCTTGCTATACATACATCAGTGTTAATAAACAGTTGCATTTTTCTGGCCTCTTCGAATTCTGCAACACCGCTTCTAAAAAATTTTTGGCAGTCGAAAAAGTATTTTCGTATTTCTAATCAAACTTCAACTTATTTTTTTTTTATATTTATAATAAACTTTGAATAATTAAATATGTACCATTTTGGTCGACCCCTTTCTGCCATTTTCCGCTAGAGACATTATTTCATCAGTGCAAAAATTTTCTGGTTTCTCGGCGAAAAACTGTGACAAGTAATTTTCACAACCTTCTTTTGAAGCCAGCTTTACTCTATTAAGGAAGTTCTACGTTGACCGAAACAAATGGTAGTCCGATGGTGCAAGATCAGGGATATATGGCGGATGCATCAAAACTTCCCAATCAAACTCTCCCAGTTTTTGCCGAGTCATCAAAGGCGTGGTCTCACGTTGTCCAGATGGAAAACGAAGCGCTTTCTGTTGATCATTTATACCCGCTTTTTTCGATTGCTTGCTTCAATCTAATCAGTTGTTGAAAGTAAAATGTGGAATCAATCGAAGGAGCCAGGCTGGAGCAGCTCATAGTAGATGATTCCTTTCCTATCCCACCAAACACTCAGCATAACCTTTTGAGGCATCAATCTTGGCTTTGCGACCATTTGTTGAGCTTCACTACGCTTGGACCATGATCTTTTTCGCACATTATTGTCGTATTTGATCCACTTTTCGTCCTCTGTTACCATTCGCTTCAGGAAAGAATCGCAGATGTTAAAAATTGGCCAAATACGAAAAGACTTTTTCGACTACCCAATATATAGAATTATTTACATAGTTTATAGAACCCACTTCTCTTAATACTCCGGAACTAGAAGTCTAAGAGCCAGCGAACAATCATAATCTAATATTTCCAGCTTTAAATTCTCGTACACCACCAAACCTTTGGTCCTTTAAACAAATCAATTAATTGAATATAATCACCACATTAATTGCACTCACACACACAACTGCATAGTTGCGCAGACCAGTCGTGAACCTGCCACAGATTTACAACACTGTCAGCATGTGCGTATGCGCCGAGCAAGAATATCAAGCGGAACGAGCCTGCACTGCTGACGAGCACAGGATATGCGTAGCTTGAGAATTTATGCCTATTTAAGGATTACGTTATTATTTATAAACAAGTAGTTAAGTTCATGGCTCGGCTCGGTCGGACATTAGCACGCTTTCCAGTGCACACAACACATCAACACACACATATGTATACACACTTTGGAAGCCACATATGTAGTTTTGGCTGGTGGTAACCGAGTCAGGCTCAACATGGCGGACAGTTGGTTAGCCGGCCACTCACACACACACACACGCGCACGCATTTACTCACATGTGTAGTTAAGCCGGTGGCCATGTGGCTTCAACGTCATCATCAACATCGTCATCACTGTAGCCAAAGTCTGGTGCGGAGTGCCTGTACCGGTCTAAGACATAACGCCCTGAGGTCATTGCGTAATTAATGTTAATGTGGCAATGGAACGAATTAATTTCACGCCTGATTAACATGTCAGTGTGCGCCAGTGTATTTGTGCCCAACTACGCAACTGTTTATGCGATGGTATATGCTAGCGTGTGTGTGTGAATGTGGCTGGCTGTGTGACATAGTTGACTAGCTTAACGGCACAATTACATATGCACTCGTTTGCACACACATACATAAATCTCAGCGCAACTACTTAAGCCTGCGTGTGTTTGTGCATCACATTGAACTTAGTTGCTCTCCCCCTGCCGTTTGCTCATTAAACTTTCCCCTCTTGTAGTTCTTAATGTTTATGCGAACTCGTAATCCCTCTGACGACTGTCTTGCACTCGCAGCCACTTTCTTTCGCACACGGCTTTGTAACCTTGTCTGTTCATTTCCTTTCATTGTGCCGTTATTAATGCCGTTATTTTTTATTGCATCATTATTTGTGCTGTTGTAATTAATGAGTTAATCTCAATAAAACAAAATCCATCCTAGCCAATCTCCTTTATGAAGTGGGTGCGGCGCATTTCCACTGTTCGTTTCCACGAATCACATTCCTGTGTGTGTGTTCGACAAGGCGTGTTTGTTCCTTCTCAACTAAGTTCCAAGGCTTTTGTTTTTGTATTTACTCCTTCATTCATTAATTTGCTTTTCGATTAATAGAAGTCGTTAAGTTTTATTTGTTTATTCGATGTGACTTTTCGCTTTTTGCTCGTGATTGATTTCTTAGAGAAATAAAGGGCTTCAGTATAGGGGAGAGGGGGGTAGTAGGGTTGACAAAGCTGTTATTTAAAACAATACTCATATAGGAAATTCTGTCTTGTTTTATTATTATTGACAGTATTTTCATTTATTAATAAATATACTAGAGCCAAAGAGTTGCTGCAAGTCACTTATTTGAGAACTGCCTAAACAAATTCCTTTATCATCACATTACTTTTATTAATTTTCAACTCACTTAAAGGACAAATAGTTGTCTTCGATTCTCCATTTCTCTGACTGAGCACGTATTTCTCAAATGCTCTCGCTTTTCAAATGTAAAGGAAAAGTAACAAACTTAACTTGGCGGTAGTTTTTCGGTGGAAAATGACGGCACTCAAATGTCAGTTCTTTGGTAAACGGAAAGCTGTCAGCGAAGCGTCAGCACTAATTATGACAAAACTATGACATATACAGTATATTAGGCGTCAGTCAGTCCGTATGATAGATTAGATTTAAAGTATTTCTCTCTCCCATGAAGTAATACTTAATCTGTTGATACCTTGAGGGAGGTATGTATGCGTCGGTAGTAGGTTAGGTTTAGCGGATTAATGCTCCACCCACCGGTTTTCGATGCTTCATTCTACAATAAATAAAAATCTTAGCTATCAGACGGCTTAAATAACAACTATCATATAATAATAATATAAGAATACTAATAACTTGGCGCGAAATATCGAAGTTCGAACAATTATTACTTAAAATTGGCTCACAACTCTCAGATGATCTTCCAAAACACGGACGCTGCTCTAACAGCTTTCCATTTATCAGTCAACTAATACATGAGTGCCGTTAAATTTTCGAACAGTTCGAACTAATTTCATTGTGAAACCTGAAAATGTAGCTTCTAAAGCACGCAAGTCCACTAAGTATTTGAGTCAGATGGAAATCCAGGTCCCCATGTCGTCTGTTTATCCATGAGTGGATATCCTGCATAAGTCTGTGGATCTTTGAATGAGGAATTCCACCACTCCAGCCGCATTTTGATGCTCTTGTTCCTCTCCTCTGGCTTTGCCGATACTGTTTCAGGCGCTGATACTTAACTGATATAAACGCTCGAGTTCATCTCTCAGATGTCAATGCGAGGCATACTAGCTAATACTTCAGCAGCGTCGATTGATGTAGTCTGGAAAGCACCTATTACTCGAATTGCAGAAAGCCTATGCACTGCAATTATTTGTTTACCATACACTTTATTTCCATTGCCTGTATCCAAATTGGTACTGGCTATGTACAGTATTACGGAACTTATTGCTTTCGCTATTAAAAAAAAGTCTTGTGCTACTTTACTCGAGATAGAATAGCTCTTGGTCTTCTTGGCCTTTGTCCGTATCAAAAATCAGCCTTCTGTTATTAAAATAACTCGTTGTAATACTTATGAGGCATTCAGGGGCGCGTATTTCCTCCAGAGCTTTGATTATGTGTATCCATTTTGCCGTGTTAAATGCATTCTTGAAATCCAGGGGAATCAGCGTGCAGTATTTTTTTGTACCATCTTTCCATCTTTTGGCCCTTACTGCACATTTTGCAGTATGGCCGACCTTTCGCAGTGTGCCAATAATGGATCTCTTTTTATAAAGCCGTATTGCATATCTGATAAACCGTCGGCTTCGTGATTTAAGACTTTGTATATAAACTTTTCTTATCCAAAGGCGCTGGTGGCCCCAAGGTGCTAATATATATTAAATGACATCTGTAGTACTAACTTTAAGTAAACTGCCTCCCTCACTACTAATTTTAGCCGCTTTCAACAACCAACTTTCCGCCAACGCATTGTCCTTACAAAGAGAGAGGGAGGCGTTATTGCTGCCGCAACTGTTCACACATGTCTAATCTGTGGTGCAATAATATTTCATAAGCACACACACAAACACATTTGTAAATGTAATAACATGGCCGTTTGAACCTTGAAACCAGTTTAGACCAAAATCCTCTACACTCCACGCGGAGTCGGTGACGCCACATAAATTTTGCATGTTTACCAAAACTCGTTGTAAGGCAAAAAGCATACACACGCATTTATTTGCGCGTGGAAAGATGAACCGTTATTAAATTATTATCTTTTTCATTTATTTACGTTAATGTGTCTCTGCTCCCAACTATAAGCTGCCGAAATTTCACAATCCGCTCGAAAATGTTGAAAATTTCATTAAGCAACGTGCAATGTACAACTTGCAGCATGCAACACGCGCTGTTGCGGGAGGCTACCAGTGCGCGCAACATTGTTTTTGTTCATATTTTCATTACAATCGGATTGTTGTTGTTTCGTAGGCGTGTATACACTGTCCAAGCGTCGGGGGTCGCACACAAATTTGAACTATTGTTTTTATTGTTTTGCTTTATGCTGCGTCCTGGCCCTGTAGCGGCTGCATGGCGCTGATGGTTATTGCTGTTCTTGTTATTGACTTTTGTGTCGTTATGGTTGCAAATTGTAAATTAAAATTTAATTTCGCACAGTTAGTTACTCGTGCAACGTGCGGGAATTCCCATTAGTTCACACCCACAGAGTGTCCGCAGAGTGAAGGTCACTTTTTGGTGTGAAAATTTTCGTTATTTCACTAACTGCGCCGGTCCAGGCGCTGCTATGGCGCAAGGAGGGGCACTAAGGAAGTGTTGTGGCATTATAAATTGTTTTAAACGAGTTTGTGGTTAACTCGAAATACCAATGAATTTGTGGTGATTCTGAAGTGCCACACAAAGTTTTATTATTTTTTTATTTAATTTTTTGTTATCGAATTCAAATAAAATCGTAAATAAATTTCAATATCTACAAAACATTGAATTTTCATCGGCAACAAAAAAGGCTGAGAGTCGTTAAAGTTCGGTACGATTCAATTTATGGTGGCATTGGAGCGTCGCTGGACCAACGGCTCAAGCGAGGTCCAGACGACTGTTGATATTAGACAGCACGAATCTGTAGAAAATTCTATAAAACTCATTGACAATTGACAAATTCCTTAATAATTCAAACCCTTAAGGTTATTATCCACTTGAACTAACTTAAGCAGAATTAGAAGCTACGATTCAGCAAAGCATCGTAATGTAGATAAGCAGAATGGTTGTCTCACGACGCAACCAGGCCATTGCGATACCACCGGAACTAAAGTTATCTCACTCTATTGACTCCTTTCTGAGTCACCTCGAGCTTCTGATGAAGTTCATCAGCTTGAAAAGTTGTATCTGAGTAACCTCCAAGACTTTGCCAAGAAACCCTCAACCAATAGTTGCAAATCTTTTCCTATACAGAGCTTTACAATCGCTTTGATAGTCCATCCTCTTTTTTCTCCTGGAAGCTTCTACAATACCCGTTATAACGCGTTCCTAATCTACTGACATGTCGGCCAAATGGGCAGTGAGCCACATATATTATTTATATTGAGTAGTCGAAAAAAGGGAAGAATGAAACGCAAACCACAATGAAATTTTTAAAGTTTAGCACAACAATGGTTCGCTCGCTTCCGTTCTCGAAAATTCGATGTGAAAGGTGCACCTCGCTCTGGTCGACCAATCGCTGAAAAAGTCGATGAAATAAAGGAAAAGATTGGCCAAGCCCCTTTCATAAGCAGCCATTACATCGCTAAGGAACTTAACATTCATCATCAAACGGTTTTGAAACATTTAAAAAAAGCTGGCTACAAAACGAAACTCGTTGTTGGGGTACCACATGAATTGTCTGGGAAAAATATAATGGACCGAATTAACATCTGCGATTCTTTGCTGAAACGAAATGAAACGAACATTTTCTGAAGCGAATGGAAACAGGAGACGAAAAGTGAATCAAATACGACAATGATGTGCGAAAAAGATCATGGTTCAAGCGTGGTGAAGCTCAACAAATGGTCGCAAAGCCAAGATTGATGCTTGGAAAGTTATGTTGAGTGTTTGATGTGATCATCCACTATGATCTACTCCAGCCTGGTCGAACGACTGATTCTACATTTTACTATCAACAACTGATGAATTGAAGCAAGCAATCCAAAAGGAATGGTCAGAGCTGATCAACAGAAAGGGCTTCACCTTCAATCAGGACAACGCTAGGCCACACACATCTTAGATGACTCGGCAAAAACTGGGAGAGTTTGGCTAGGAAGTTTTGATTGATCCTCCATATAGTCCTGACCTTGCACCATCGGACTACCATTTGTTTCGGTCAATGCAGAACTCCCTTAATGGAGCAAAGTTGGTTTCAAGAGAAGACTGTGACAATTACTTGTCGCAGTTTTTCACCGAAAAACCAGCAAAGTTTTACACTGATGGAATAATGTCTCTACGGAACAATGGCAAAAAGTGGTCTACCAAAAAGGTATATGAACTTGGTTCATTAAAGTTCATTGCAAATATAAAATAAAAATAAGTTGAAGTTTGATTAGAATATGAAAAGACTTTTTCGACTACCCTATATTTATAAAGTAAAGTCAAGACAATCACCGAAAAGACACGAACTTCTCAGCACCTGCTTTAAATTGCATTTAGAGAAAAAGCATTCAGCATTTAAATCTCATCACGAAAAAGAAAGCAAAGTTCTCCATTTTTTAGTCAGTTCTTGTTTTCCTCTGTAAACAATCAACAAGGCCACTCGAGGTTACCCTACTCAAGAGAAAGCGTAAACAAGCAGATAAATAACAACAAAGTGACAACACACTGGGGAAGTAATTCCGCACCGAAAGGAGGAAGGACAAAAATGACAGCGACACGCCGGTAAAGTAAACAAATCTCTGTGGCAGCAACCGCAGCCGCCACAGACAGACACCCCAGAGACACGTCGAACATGAGCTGTGTACGCCGCAGCGGGCGGCAGAAGAGATGTGGCGACGAAGGTAAAGGCACTCACTTCGTCATCGCATTAATCTAATCCGGCCAATTGAAATTCTTACGCAATCACTTGACATAGGCGAAAAAGTGACTTACGGAAAACGGAGAACGAAAGAAGTCAAAGAGGTTGATAAAGGCACGAAGTGACGAAGCGCGCTGATTCAAAGTGGGCTAACGATCGGCGATAAGGGAAAGTGAGTGTTTGTGTAGAAAAATCTTGAAAAGTAGGGGAATTTTCAAAGCTTATTTAGTGTTAAATAAGAATGTATAATTTGTTACGCAGTAAATTCCAAGTCCAGTGAAACCAAGCTCCTTAAGTCAGTGGTCCAATTAGCTCACCGCTGTGGGGACCCTAGCGGGACACGCGTCACCCTTAATTGCCGCCATTATTTAACATTTATAGCCAATTAAAGCGAAAGCATTCGAAGCACTCTCCTCAAATGTGTTTTAAATATTTTATTACATCACAGCGCTTGTTGAAACTCAGCCGTTTCAATGCCAACTTGTTGTTGGACCACTTGTTAGAAGTGTCGCAGCTTGGTTGTGGCCCAAATTTTGCTGTAAATTGCTTTGTTGCAAAACTTCATCCTCGCCGGCTGGCAGCTGCACACAGCGACACATTCCATCACACCGTTAGAAGGTTACACACACACACACTGCCGGCTGCTCGTAAACTTAGAGGCATTTAAACGCTTTCAACAGCCATAATCGCCTTTGCAAATTGGTCTTTATTTGCATCTTAAATAGTGCCGAAAACTTTCTTGGCAACATCTTGCAGCAACTTGTTTTAAATGAGTGTGCGTGTGTGTGTATGCATATGGTGTATATGTGTATTTAAAATTTGTCGCAAAAGTGCGCTGTGGGGGTCTAAGGGATAACCGTTAGTGGGTTGATAAAACAATGAATTTGTGTGGAACTAAATATGAATTAAACTTAAAGGTTACCATTTACGAAAATCCCAAGTGGCAAGCCACGGCGTCGGTAGTTAACTAAAATTGATTTTAAGCCTTAGATTTTGGAAAAAAACAGTTTCAGTTTCCCAAACCAAGTCAAAACTACGAATTTTCCTGAAAAAAGAAGTATGTAACGTAATCTTTCACGCGTTTTTCTTTTTATTAGAATTTGAAGAGAGCTGAAAGGAGTGGATCCAGCATGAAGTTTTCTCCCGGAAAAGGTTTTTTCAAAAGCTTTTGTTTTTCGTCTTAATCTTCGTCCGCCAATACCCTGAAAATTTTATTAAACTTATGTAATATCGGCACTATCCCAAGGATATCTCAATAATACCAAAAATTCTTATTTAATTCAATGATCCCAGCCCAACTAATGGACCCCTGAGTAATAAGAATATTTCCAGAATCTAGGTAAGATAGCTTTAATTAATTTGTAGAAGTTTATGCAAGTGAGGAAAATTTGTCCTCATAAGAGTAAAGGCTGACATCACCGCCGTCCAAGAAGAGCGATCGACGGTACAAGGACTGAGACTGAATACTACAGGAACGCCAATTCGGTGTGGGATTCGTGGTGTTAGAGAGGCTCCGTCGCCGAATACTGTCAGTCACCCCGGTGGATGGACGTCTAGCCATAATCCGCATCAAAGCGAATTTCTTCAAAACATCGCTGATTTGCGTCCAGCTGACGTCTAGAAGCCGCAATCATAACAGACAGTTAAACGGTTGAAATTATGGAGGGAACACTTTCCAACCTGCTGGTGGTGAACCCGATTCCAGCTTCTTTGCAGAATATGGACGAATGAAAGCATGCCCGAGGATTGGAGTTTAAGTGTCCCCGCAATCTGCGCCATTACCATCGGATTAGCCTCCTAAACATCTTGGAAAAGACACTTGAAAGTAAGATCAACACATACCACCTCCAGTAGGCAATTGCGAAGTACTGTCCTCTCCCAACGAACAAAGACCAAACTCAAATGGTGTAGAGTCACGGACGATGACAATATCTGATGAGTCAATGTTACGAATTTTCGAGAGAAAGGTTCTGCGGATGATTTAAGGTATTTTGCCCTTTGCGCTTTGGGAACTGCGAATACCGCACTTGATGGACCCATGAGCTGTAGGAGATATACGACGCCATTAACATAGTTCAGCGAATTAAGAGTCAGCGGCTACGCTGGCTAGGTCATGTCGTCCGAATGAATGAAAACACTCCAGCTCTGAAAGTATTCGATGCAGTAACCGCCGGAGGAAGCAGAGGAAGAAAAAGACGTCCACTACGTTGGAAAGACCAGGTGAAAAAGGACCTGGCTGCACTTGGAAACTCCAATTAGCGCCATACAGTGAAGAGAAATAAAGACTAAGGCGCTGTTTTAAACTCGGCTATAACCACGTAAGCGATGCCTACGCCAATAAAGAGAAAGAAGAACGATGAGTATACACTTACCAACAAATCCGACTGGGGCTGAAGCTTCCTAAACAGCATTAATTATAACCTCATAAAATCAGTTTTGTTATCCTTCAACTTATTGCATAAGAAGAGGACTCCTGAACCAAATTCGGGATATAATTAAAAAAAAGCAAAACTTCTCGTTTTAAAGAGATATTGTTTACATAAATAGTTAATAGTGAACCCAAATTTACATCTTTGTCCACATTTATGTATACAAACATTGTTTACTCCACCAAAATGCCATTAGTAATTATAAACATAGTTATAATAGCAACAAAAAAAGTTGTAAGCCCGAGTAAATGAGAAAAAACTCACTCCGTGTGTCGCTCTAAGCCACCAAAAGCTTACTTGCTCCTTTTATGCTTTTAACTTTTGCCACCTGCCAGCCGCTAAAACACATTCATACCACACACACACATCCGCATCAAATGAGTAAACATATTTGGAGCGACGTGGCGTATACGCAACGACATTAAGCGTGCGTGTTTTGCCGTTGTTTGTGTATTTCGCGCCTTCATTGTGCCAACTGCCAAACAGTAATGTGTTAATCCGATGTTTTAACAACTGTAACAACAAATGTGAAGAAGAAGAGCGCGAGAAACCGCATTAGACGCACATTAGCGATGCTCGCAGGCATTTATGAGCTTTTTCAGGCGACATGAAATAACCGCCGCATTGTTGCATTTTCGTGTGCCGCGACTAATGCCGTCATATTTGTGTTTCAGTCAAAGCCGACAGCTTCACCTGTCAAAATTTTGAAAACACAAGAAGTGTGAAGGCGAAGCTGACGTATTAATTTCGACATAATTAAATATTTCCTTAAATGGACTGCCATTTATGCTGCGCTTTTGTGAAGTTTGAATGAATTTAACACAGTTATTAAAAAGCTCATTAATAATATTGTTCCTAATTTAATTATGCAACGCATATGTGTATAGAATATGTGCTGTATAGAATACCTTTGATTTATAATACTCCTTTTTGCTTTGGAACATTAATAGGCGAAAGCGAACATGTCATTTTATAAATCTTACGTAAGCTTACTTAATTAACAATTTTTTAAAAAACCTAATATATTTTAATAATAAAACATGGTTTTAGTTCTACAAAAATGATGATTTAGAGACAATGAGCTTATGAGTTGGCTGCTTTGGGAGCCACTCTTTTATTTTGTTATGACTATCTTTAAGTACTGAAGCAAAATCACTAAGCTCAGTTAAATGCCACACCTATTGTAAGCAGTGTTAAGATAACGATTTTTGCGAAAAAATTAAGATGTCAATTGTTTTAAATTTCAAAAATACAGTGCCAAAAATTTAAATTACATACGAAAGATCAGTGAAATAGCTGGATTCAAGAAATCTGCCCTCGGGAATGTTTTGAAAAAATTTCAAAACAGTGGGTCTCTGAGCAGAAAATCAAGCAAAACATCTTCTGTAGAGGATCGGCAAATATACCGCGTTAGCCTAAAGGATTGATTCAAAATCACTGAGGACATCAAGATGGATATCATAGAAGAACTTGGAACCAAAATCACTGCTATAACTATACGAAACAGACTCCAAAATGCTGGTCATGCTCGACGATCCGCAAAAAAATCACTTTTGACTGAGAAAATTTGTCGAAAACGCCTCCGGTAGACTATAGAGCACCAAAGCTGGACTGAAGTCGATTAGCGGAAAGTAATATTCTCTGAGAATTCCAAGTTCAATATGTGACGGGATGTCACACGTAAGGAAAAAAACTGGTGAACGTTGTAGGGAAGAGTGCGTCCGAAGAACGGTTAAGTAAGCGGGCAGGCGAATTTTTTGAGAATGCTTTTCTTACCATGGACTTGGAAGACTGGCTGAAGGATGGAAGATGAAGATGGAACAATAAACGCAATTAAGTACCAGCAAATACTGGAAGAATATTGAATACCGTTTATTGAAGAGCACTTTTAGCAAGAAAACAATCTCATCTTCAAGGTTAGTGCCAAAATGGTAGGTCTCAATTTTTTTTCATGCCTGTAGTTTACACAAATTGTGGTATATTATGAAGACCAACGTAATAAAGAAGAAACCTACTGCCTTAGCTGAGTTGGATAAAGTTTTCGAGAATATCTGCTATAAAAAATTTCAGCACACACATTGCAGAATTTGACAAATTCAGTGCCGCAGCGCCTTAAGGCCATAATAGAAAGCAAAGAAGGCTCAACAAAATATTAGTTTTAAGATTTTTGGAGTGTCTAATATGCACTCTACCTGACGATTAAAAATTATTTCTGTAAATTATGTTAGCATTAAAGTTAATTATTCACTACTAAAACACTATATATACAACGTCTGTCGCAAAAGAAACAGAACTTTTTAAATATAACTGCTTCTGGTGGCGACACCTATTGGTGGGTATATGAAATAAAAGTTTGATCTCTTGTTGACAATTGGATAACTACAATCGATCTTATCGATCAAAAAGTGACAGCAGCTTTTGGTCATCGGTCGTAAAATGCAAAGAGAGAATATTAAGTTTTGGTTTAAACTTAGGAAAACGTTTACTGAAACATTTCAAATGATGAAAAAAGCTTATGGTGATCAGTGTCTATCTCGTAGTAATGTGCATGAGTGGTTTAAGCGATTCAAAGAAGGTCGTAAGGAGCTCTGTGATGATCAGAAGTAACCGAAAAAAGTCGTTTTCAGAAGTCAAAAATAAAGACAATGCTGATTTGTTTTTACGATTCCGAGGGTATTGTACACCGAGAGTTCGTCTCACCTGGCCAAACGATTAATGCTGTGTTTTACCTTGGTGTTATGAAGCGTCTTTTGTCACGCATACGTCGTGCTCGACCACAATACTGTGAGGCCTGGTGCCTGTTGCACGATAATGCGCCGTGTCATCGGTCGACGCTTGTCACTGAACTTTTGACAAAAAACTCCATATTAACCATTAATCACTCACCCTTCTCACCTGATCTGGCACCCTGTGATTTTTACTTCATTTGGCCATGAAAGGACACTGGTTTCAGGACATTTCAGCTATCCAAAAGGCGACGACCGATATTCTCAAGAGCATTCCGAAAAATGACCTTAAACACTTATTTGAAATGCTAATTTACCGGACTAAACGCTGTATCGAAGCGCAAGGAAACTACTTTGAACAAAAAATATAACTTTTGAAAAATATTAATTTTTTGTTGTTTTTTTTAACAGTCCTGTTTCTTTTGCGACAGACCTTGTATATAATAATAACAAAAAAAAATTATAAGAAACAAAATTTGTTTTTTCTCATTTAACTTTATTTAGGAATATAATAAGCATATTTGGCTAAAAAAAAAAATAAATAAAATCATGACTTTTTAACTATCCGGATTTCAATTCCCGCCACTGTATATTTACATATGTTTTAAGAATATACAGTAAAATTTTGAAGAAAATCATTCAATATTTTTGAATTACATGCCATCCCCGACGGCCTTCGCCAATTTTTTATCAAAAATATTATAGATAAATATTTGCTTTTGTTTTTTTTTTTTGAATTTTACCCAAAATGTCAGTTGTTTTCCGTAATGGCAGCGTAATGAACACCTTAGTACCATGAATTCAGAGACAAATCCATATTAAAACGTAATCTGTTTTATAGAGAAAGTTGGTTGTTATGAGGGTCTCCACTCGTTGGCAATAATTTTTGGCATAAATTGGCTAATCATAAAGTTCTTTAGCATTTTGGATCATCCATTATAGTCTAATTTCAACTATATACATTATTGGAACAGCTCAGCTTATTGTTAAACAAGCAAATTTCTTGCCATTTTCAATTTGCTTGTAACGAAAGGGGGTTTCTTTCTTTACACTTCAAAAAAAAAGTTCAGGGCTTTCCTACTAGCATTGTAAAACTTTGTCTCTCTTAAAAGCGTTAGATGTATCATTACTCCAGGTCATTGCCACAATTTGGAATAAACAACACTTTGAAGAACACGAGAACAATCCCAAGAGCTAATATGCTATTTTGTTAAACAGCACCACCTTGTTCAATCTATTGCAAATGTTCTGTCAGGATGGGAACTATAGATGTGCAAGATAGAATTTAACTCGATCTCAAATCATTAAAGAGTTTGCGAAGAGGTATTTGATCTGCATATATTATGAGAGTGCTGAGCCTTTAGACTCCGCCTTGGCTTAAACTCACAATTGTTCACCAAACTGGAAGATATATGGAAATTTCATCGTGGATCCATGTCTATGTGCTGACAATCAATGCTTGACGCATACTAGCGAACGCTCGGTCGTATTCACTTTTAATATTTCCATGGAATAGGTCAACTGTAAATTACCATTCTGCTACATCGAAAAACAATAAAACGCTACAATGGCTGCAATTGTAATGAAATTAAATGAAAATTTAATTGAAAGCACAATTTTCACCGACAACTGAAGGCGAACAAAAAAACAAAAGTAGCAAAAGCAAAAGCCAACCACTGACATGGCTTGGTGTCCTTGCAACACGCTTCTGCTTAACGAAAAGTGAAACCGGCGAAGAAGCAAGGCGAAGCGACTGGAAACCAAGACGAAATTGTGGGAGGAAAGATCATAAGCTGCGGCAAGCTCGTCTCTCCCGACTGCCTGCGCCGCTTGCGTGGCTGCCGTTACGCTGCACTCTGCCACTGCGGCCACTTTCACACGCAACAGTCTGTAGCGTTGCTCCACAGCGCCCAGTGCACCGTTGCAATTAAATTAATTTGTTTATCACCAATTTTAAACCCGCGCTGCCCACTCCGCTCGCCAGCCGCTGGCGCCATAATTGTGAAATTATTACACCAACTTTTTCAATGTTGCCACAATACTGGTTAGTTGTTTGAGTAAACAAGCAAACAACTGCCGTTGGTTGTTTATGTTGTAGTTAGTGTTGCCTTAAGCAATTCATGTTCCGCTTGCTGTTTTATTTGCTTGTTCTTCCCCGTTCCTCGTTCCCTGTCTTCTTCTTCTTCGTTTTGTGGCAGCAACGCTTTTGGCCATTTTTCGTATCCTTTCGTACTTTTGTTGACTTTTGGCCTTTTGCACTCTTGCCAGCTGCTTGTGGTTGTTGCATTTACAAATACAATTATTGTGGCGCCGACCCTGGTACATGTGCACCGAACCGTACATAACTCAGCCAAAGCTATTTGTGGCACAAAAGTTTTTTCATAAAGCTGTTATGAGAATCGTTTTAAAATTTCATTTTAACTACTTTCTGAATGTTGGTTCCGGATAGTTTGAACAAACAACAGAAATAAAGACCTTTTATGATTCGGTTGAGGAAGTCTTGGATTAGGCAAATATACTTTTATCTAACCATACTCCGTATATGTGCCTCAATACCTCCAATATCATCGTCAGAGCGGTTTTGCAGTTCTTTAGTTATAACTACTCATACTTCTTCAAGGTCCGGTATTGGAAGGACCTTTCAATTCTACGTTGAGTCTAGAGATCCAAGAACCTTTTTATTTATTTTAATACTGTAACCGTTTAACATATCCAAGATTTCTCTTTCCAATAATGAAGTAAGTTCGAGAGCTTTGTTTCTACGTTCAAATCTTTTGTTAAGTCTCATGGTTCTTCTTTCTTACTCATATTTCAAACTATACTGGTTCACCTAATTACACTTTTCTTTGAATAAAGAACAATGCTCTCCAATACGGATGGATATCGTGAACATTTAGTAACCCTTTTATACAATTGACAAGGTGTATTAAATTCGCGTCGTTAGTTCTGCTTTCTCCAGACTGCATAAGGAAGCAAAGTAAAAGAGTCAGTCATCGAGGGCAAGACGAAATACCTCCTGTCATCCAACAATAGTTGCCATTAACGGCAACAATAATACTCTCGAAATCCAACGCAGAGTAACTCTTGTCAACAGGTGCTACTTCGGTCGCAATTGAGAGGTAAAGTCCTCGCACGGCGAACAAAAACAAAACTCTATAAGTCGCTCATAATTCCCGTCCTGCTATATGGTGCAGAGGCATGGACGATGACAACAGTTGATGAGTCGACATTACGAGTTTTCGAGAAAAAGGTTCTGCGTAAGATTTATGGTCCTTTGCGCGTTGGTGACGGAGAATATCGCATTCGATGGAACGATGAGCGGTATGAGATAGACGACGACATTGACATCGTTCAGCAAATTAAGAGTCAGTGGCTACGCTGGCTAGGTCATGTCGTCCGAATAGATGAAAATGCTCCAGCTCTAAAAGTATTCGATGCAGTAACCACCGTGGGATGTAGAGGAAGAGGAGGACCTCCACTCCGTTAGAGAGATCATGAGAAGTAGGACCTGGCTACTCTGGAATCTCTACTTGCCACCAAACAGTGGAGAGGAAGAACGATTGGCTCGCTATTGTAAACTCGGCTATAACCGCGTAAGAGGTGTCTACACCAAAAAAGAAGAAGAAGAAGTAATAAGTTCGTCAGTCCGTCCGTCTGTGTGTATATACGCGAACTAGTCCCTCATATTTTAAGATATGGATCTGTTTTTTTAGAGAAAGTAAATATTAAGAGTTGTTCGAGCAAAGATGCCTGTTATCAGACTCTTTCTTGATAGAAAGGAGTTATATGAATTATGCTTCAGAGAAGCTCAGATGCGTTAACCATTCACTTCCAAGCTGATCGATCTTCCCCACACAAGCCAATTATTACGTAGAGAAAGACAAATTTGCATTAAGGGAATCTTAATTATTAGCAAGATAAATCTAATAGAAGATACATATCACCGAAGAGCCTTGAAATGTTAGAAAAATATATTCCCTTAAATAATAGGTCCTCCTAATTAACTACCAACACCTTCAAGAGTCTGTTTTAAACTCACACTCCGAAAGTTCCTTAGCTCCTTTTTTTGCTTGTTTCGTATAAATTCTAATTTCTTCACACGGATTTATTGGTATCGTATTCCATTTGCCATCGCACATCTTCACACTTGTAGTTCATGCCAAACGCCATTTAAATGGATCCAATTATGCGCTTAGCAAGCCCATAAAACCCAGTTGATGATCTAAATCACGTTCACTTTGTACGCAACAAATCACCGCCCAAAAGCAACAACAACTACAATCCGCAGCAAACAACGACAGCCAGTGTGGCAAGCCAGGAAAGGCATGCAACACACGCCAACGCGCCACGAAGCAAACAGGCAGCAGCAAAGAGCCACAAGCCTCAGGGAGGACACACCTTGAAGTATCAATCAATGTGAAATAATCTGCTAACACTCCAACGACGGCATTATGACCTATCCATTTCACCTGCCTTTATTCAACAGCAACAACAACACAAAGACATAATAATAATAACAACAAGAAAAAATAAAACACAAGCTAAGTGACTACGGTGAAGATATTTAGCAACAAAAGGCAAAGCAGTCACTAAGCCGGCGGTCGGACAGTGGCTGAAATATGTGCGAACGCCCGCACGCGTGTGTGTGTATGTGTGAGCGTGTTGTTGTGGCACAGCATAATAATAAAGGACAGCGAAGAACTTCCGCCTCAATACATAAGCTGCTATCAGTCATCCTTAAGTACACATAAAGAGCACCTTGCTGACTTTTAGCAGCACTTCAGCACACGCTTCCTGCAGCTGCCTGCACCACTCCACCGCTCCTCTCACCTGTCGGCTGTTGGTCGTGGCTAGCAAAAGTCAAGAAGAAGTTTATAACTGCACAAAACGCGCTCGAGTGTGGAATGTGTGGGTGGATGGCACCCGGAGCAGGGGCAGAGCTGTGAGTGTGGAAACTGCCGTTGGACACACGAAGTAATAAAGGAAGCCGACAATGGGAAGGCAAAATAAAATAACTCGAATAAAATATAAACAAGCGCAGGACAAAAGCCAGTCCGCATTGAGCACCTGCGGCGAAGGGAGTGTGGGGGAGAGAAAAGGCTGCGAAGTGACTAAAATCCCTCAGCTGGCACGCTTTTGGGTCGATAAAGCAGTTAAGCGGAACAGCAAACAATGCCCGAAGGAATCACAAGCATATTTGCGGGTAAGGGGGTGGCGTCTTTGTAGGTCGATGCTTTGTTGTTGTCCAGTCGGCTTGAGCAGCTGACAAAAGGTGCGATAATGTGGCAGCAAATCTGGGCTTTAATGTGAGAACCACATCGACAAGCTACCCTGAAAGAGGCGAGAGCTGTTATGTGAAAGACGATTGTTGGTGTTGTTGTCTGCCTTTTCAAATTCATTCAGGTGTGGTTATGTGCTCATGTTGGAGAGAAGACAAATTAGTTAATGATTTACTAGCGATAGTGGTTTCATCCGATTAAGATAATAAGGTGATAATTTGAGCGCAGCCCTTTGATTTATATTTTCATGAACATATTTTGTCTGTGAAATAACGGGTGATATAAGTAGATGTACTTTTTTCAATATCCTTCTTTTGACAGATCTTTATTACGAAAATCCACGTTATATAAAGAATGTATTTTGGGCGCTTCGCTCAACTTATGGTCCATTTAAAGCGTATAAAATACAGCTTGTGCAACAACTAAAGCCGACCGACTTTCTCAACCGAGTCGACTTTGCTCTATGTGCTCTTAAAAAGTTCCAAGAAGATCCAAAGTTATCGGTTCAAATTTTTTTTCAGCGATGAGACCCATTTCTAGCTCAATTTGCAAGCAAAATTGCTGCATTTGTGACGAAGAGTCGTCAAGAGCTGTCGTTCCCCACACTTCGCATCAATCAATAGATTTATTGAGAGAAAACTTCCTTAAGCTCATAATTTTTTTGGGTCAGTCGATTGACCACCAAGCTCATGTGATATCACTTCTTTAGACTTGTTGCCAGGATATGGAAAGTCTAAGTAAAGTCTATGTGGACAATCCCGCTTCGATTCAGGCCTTGGAGCAAAACATCACGCGTGTCATTCGGCACTTACCAGTCGGAACCAAGATCTATCTACCATCTAAAAGATAACTGCTGCCATGATAATAAACATTCCACATTAGATTTGAAGTTTCTCAATTTTTTTCTTAAAAAAAAGCAAGGAATCTCGAAATGGATCACCCATTATCATTTTCCGCGTTTTGATAAAAGATTATATAGTAAAAATACAGTCGAAGCAAAAACATTGGCGACGAGTTTTCTCAGAAAAATCAATCATCAAGGTTTGGTATGCTAAGTTTAGACATGGTTAGACCGAAGATGGAGAATACAGTGAACATCCAAAAGACGTTGTCACCAATGAAATCTTCAAAAATGTCCACAAAATAATGTCGAATCGGGGCAGTGTTTGGAGACGTTCAGGCGTAATAAAGCCGAATTTTTGCGTCAATATGTGACAATAGATGAAACATGGCGCAATCATTTCACTCCGAAGACCAATCCACAATCCTCCCAAGGGACTGCACACGAGGAACCCGCTCCAAAGTGTGAAGAAACACATCAGTCTACTGGCAAGGAAAAGCAACGGCGTCTGTATTTTAATATGCGGATGGAATAATTTTTATTGGCTATTTTAAGAACGGAAGGATTATCAAAAGCAACTATTACATACCATTATTGGACCGTTTTGAAGAACTAAATCGCCGAAAACGGCCGTATTTGAAGAAAATGAAATTGCTGTTTCAATGCAAGGTAATCCACCGTGACAAAAGTCAGTGAAAACGATGGCAAATATCCATGAATTGAGCTACCGCACACACCATTATCTCCATATCTGTCCTCCAGCGACTATTCCTGTTCTCATATCTCAAAAGATTGCTCGCTAAAAAGAAATCGATGGAATAAAGAGGTGATTGCCGAAACTGAGGTCTATTTTGAACCAAAGCACTAATCTTAGTACAAAAAGTGTATCGAAAAGTTGGAAGGTCACTATAATCACTCTTGAAGAAAACCACGTTGAATAAAAAACGAATTTTTTCAAAAAAATGCGTTCTAAAACAAATATATGTGCTTCTCGGATTCTGCCATTAAATATTCCGGCACTTCTTTCGTAGGTACCTTTCTCTAATATTCCTAAATTCTGCAGAATCTCAAACGTTTTGCAAATGAAACTGGTCTCTACGCCTTAAGCTGTGCTACACCTTTTCAACATATGCGTTTCTGCTCTTTAATAACATACCAGCATTTCTTTATATCTCTAATATGTAGACTTCACGTATATCATATCTTACAACATAATAAACACGGTGGCGCTGAAGGGTTTTCTAAATAATTGTTGGCCTTTAGAGAAATTTTTATTGATATTTAAAAAAAAGTCCTCTCGTTGCTCATTTTTGTTGTCATTGCTTTATGAGTGTTTGTATTTTCAGGCTTTTGACCACATTGTTGCCTTGTGCTACCACCTCAGTTGGATGGACGAATAGACAGCAAAGCAGTTGAACAGCACATATAAAATATAGGTTATGTTTGCTATATACTTTTTATAAATATCCATTTCCTCTTACTGCATATGTACCTTGTTCTCTTTATTTCCTTTTCTTGACTGCTCTCAGTGGGGCAGACAGCTTATTTTGCTCCGTCAATTTCGCCATGAAAGTACAGCTTATGAAAGTTCATGTTAATAAAAGCAACGGAACATATGTGCAACCATATTATGTCTCGAACCTGTTCAATTTTGTACATGCTCTTTTGATAAAGCAAAATTTTGTAACTTCATCTTTGTTTTGTATGAAATTTCTTTACTTCCTTCAATGTTTAACACTTTTTCCCTTCATCCTGCTATGATTTCCTTCGTATTTGTTTAGTAGTTCGGGCTCAGACCATTCTCTCAATGGTTCTTTTAGACTTCTTCGCTGTTTTACCTCTTTACTTTTTGGTCGCTGGCTTACTTTCGACCCACATACAGACGCTTTTTGCTAGCGACTTCTGAACTTTAAAAGCCGCTTGAGGTTAATAGCATTTAGGCGAAGCTCTTTCACACTCACACCTGCGCAGGTGTCGGTGGCAAAGTCCAAAAGTCGTCATCAGTTGAGGATAAAGTGGACTTTCGGAAGTAGG
This sequence comes from Bactrocera dorsalis, assembly GCF_023373825.1. Lineage (NCBI taxonomy): Eukaryota > Metazoa > Arthropoda > Insecta > Diptera > Tephritidae > Bactrocera > Bactrocera dorsalis. The sequence goes on from NC_064306.1 coordinate 71,935,349, forward strand.
ATTGTGGTAATTGAGTAAGCGGAAGTGGCAGTTGCCAAGTTTCTGTTATTATACAAAATGATACAGCAAAAGGATAAGGCAAAATGCAAAAAGCGAAACAAGCGTCCTTGCTTTCCTTGCCTACTTTGTGGTTGCGCCACAAAAAGTGCCTTTATCGATTTTGTTTTGTTGCACTCGATTGCAGCGGCAAAACTTCGAAAGTGTGCTACAATTTAAATAAAATAATATGTAAATTTATAAATAAAGTTGTTCAATTTTATGTTTGTTTACTGTTATGCATGGTCGCAATATTTGTTAGAGAATGCGATTCTACTTCAACATTATAAGTTTGGGTCGCTCTGTATGTAAAGCCAAAGCTATAATACTTGAAGTGAAAATATTTTAAAGTTATTATTTTGACGAATTTTTTCAATTCAGATATACCTAATTTATCAATTTTTCTTCACATGCCTTCAAAAATTGTACACGTTCTGTTTAAGACCCATACTCCGATCAGACTATTTTTATAGTCTTGCAACATGTTGCTACAGAGATAATAGTTTTGATCACCTAACGGTTGCATCTCATAAAACTAATGGAGATAGATATTGCGTTATATATAAATATATAAATGATCAGGATGACGGGCAAGCTGGAACTTGAATAAAACTAAATATATCGGGAAGAAACTCGCTACGCTTTAATGTTAACAAAGGGGTCATTCACATTGTAAAATATAAACAAAAGGGTTAGTAACCCCAATTGAAAACAAAGGTTGTTGACTTGGTTATATTTCCACAATTGTTCTAGACTTGGTTAAAATTAAACAAAGGAGCCATAGACCTCATAATGTAAACAAATAAGTCATTAATCACGCAAAATGAAACAAAATTGTCAGCGACACCAAATGTAAACAAGGGTTGTTGACTTGGCTAAATGTAAACAATGATTATGGACTTGGCTGGATGTAAACAAATGGATCATTGACCGCATAATATATAAACAAAGGGTGACTGACCTCAAATGTAAGCAACGGTAGCCGATTTGACTAAATGTAAACAAAGTTTGTGGAATCGGCTAAGTGTAAACAAAAAGTCATTAACCCCATTAAATGTAAACAGAAGGGTTGGTGCCCACAAAAATAAACAAATGTTGTTGACTTTGCTAAATGTATACAAAAGTGTCACTGAACTGATGGACGATATCGGACGACTATAATAAAGGTTGATTCATTTCGAGATTTTCTACTTAAAAAAAAAAAAAATACAGAAACTTCAATTTTTATGGGGAATGTTTATTATGATTCGGAAGAACATCCTTTGGCATTTTTTTTGAAGATTATCTCTAGCAAATGTTGGCGGCGACTACATCTCACATGGTCCAATCATTGAGTCCAATTTTCGATGACTGATTCGAGCATTTCGACTGCTAACTGTGAATGACACACGTGATGTTCTACTCCAAAGTCTGAATCGTAGCGGGATTATCCGCATAGACTTCAGACTTTAAATATCCGCACAGGAAAAAGTCGAATGGTGTGAAGTCCTAATTTTTATACAAAGTTTCAACAACGTCACGACAACACATGTAAGCTATCACTCCGAAGAGGTCCGGACTCTGGCTACAAAAACACTGCGAGACAAGAACTCAAAGGCACTGGCCTAAAACATTTATTAGGAAAATTTCATAAATCTCTATTTCCTGTACCCAAAGGGTTTGTAAAACACAAAAACTCAACTTATACAATCGCAAAGAAATTCAAATGTAACTCAGAGATTGTTTTCTTTGTGAACAATGCTAACTTTATTTATCTGGAAATATAGAAATTTCCGATAGTTGATTTTGACTGAAAAAATTTTACCAGAAAGGATTCATTTACCCTTTGAAAATATATGTATATGCATATTTATTTATGCAGCACTCTTATACTGCTGAAATTCCTGCTTAAGCACATGGTGATACAATCCCGCTCTGGGGTCCACGACACAATGAAGTATTGCTCCCACGGGAATCACATTTCTCTCTGGACATAAATATTATTACATCGAACTTTTATTATGACATTTATGCGCCAACGAAACCGAACTCCGTCACAATTTCAGCACATCAAATTACATAGTTCAGTGAAAGGAAGAGTGGTTGGACGCAAACACGAGTATAACGGTATGCCATTAAGTTAATGGAAAAGTGAACGAAACTAATTGATTGACGTTTTTCATGTGGTTAAAACAATGGAAATGAAAAGCGCCGAGAAACTACGAAAATGGAGACGACATTATAGAAATAGAGTAAAGAGAACTCTCGCATTACACAAACAACACAAAGGAGCACGAAATTTGAAACAAAAAATAATAATAATAAAAATAAAATTGTCATTTACTACTTATTGTCCTTTCACTTTTGCTTTGTGCGACAAGTAAGACGACACTTTCGGGTAATTGCCTACTTACCACCAACATACCGTTATGCGCCTCACACCCACCGTGACATATCACTTTCCTTAAGTACACATAGAATATATTGTTTTGCTTGGTCACTTCCGGACGGACGACACAAATTGCTTTTTATAGGCGAATATAGCTAAGTATGCCACACAAAGCTAACGGTATTGGCAGGAACGAAAGCAAAAGTACAAAGTGACAACTTCAATTTTGTAAGAAGCCAAGGAGGAAGGACCAAAAACGCGCAACCGACTTATAATAAAAATCTAAAAGGTAAAAAGACATGTCTTCCAGTGTTACACACCAATGCGAGTGTGTGCGTCCGTGTGCATTTAACTAAACAAACGGGCACAGCTGCCAAACACACTCGAAGCCTTAAAAGCCACATTTAGCCGCAATTATGCGAGCGTTGGCTGTGAGTGACGAAATGGCGACACAACAACACATAAATAAAGCACTTAACGGCAACATAAACGCCGCCACATTCAGCGCACAAAACACAAGAAATCCAGTTGTGAGTCACACGTCGCAGCGCTTTCAATCTCACTCTGTCATTTTTCGTTTTTATTACTGTTTATTTCAATTCACTCGCCGCCGCTTGCTCGCCTTTGTTGCTGCCTTTGTTCTAAGACGTTCTTCCACTCCACTTTAGTCAACCAGCCAGGCAGCCGTCACTGCCAGGTGTTGAATGCGACGACGTCTTCGGCGATAAGAATCATAATCGTTCACAAGCTGACTAAATGCCGCGCCGCAGACAAACCCCCCGAGAACGTGCAACATCGTGCACGCTGCGGATGAGCCGGTGAGCGGATGTACTGTGCTACAGCGTCCGCGACGCCATCTCCCCCATTGTGAATAGCTCCGTTGACTTGCTACTTGCTAACTTCTGCTTACAAACTGCTGTGGCACCACAGCCAACATCTCGAAGTAGCAGGAAGCCCGTCGAAGCGAAGAATATGCACGAGTGTGTGTCTGCAACAGCAGCAACAGCAGTAGCAGCCGTTATGCGTCAGCCCTAACATATTCCGCATCTCACCGGATGTTGCCGTTATGTACATGTTATACGCCACGGTTGCGCTTGCCCTCGCCCGCAACCTGCTGCCGTCAGTCACTTCTGCGAACATGTCTTCAGTCTCCAACAGCTGCTGCTCCAACTTTCTTAACGCACACAAGCAGAGCTTGTATGCCTGTACCGAGGCACTCGTAACTGTCGCTTACCTACGCACAGTTATGTCGTTTACATCACCGGCTTGCCAGCAAATGGGAGTTCCTAAGTTTGTGCCGCACTTCCGACCCCTGTGTACGCGTGTGTCGGACCGATTTGGGCTCACTTGTAAGTGTATAATGCGTATGACAGTTATGTACTGCTCGCGCGCCATGTTCTTGTCGTGTCAGTTTATTAAGTAATAAGCTCGCTGGCGGCTCTGGCTGTGAAGGGACTCTGGCTTTGTTAGAAGCATAGACAATGAATGATTGTTGGACAAATTACTCGTGACATAGTAGCAGACTTACTAAGTTTACTTAATTTTGAGGTTAGGTAACTTGTGAACTTGTGTGAGAGAGTGACTTGGCGCGGAATAAGAAAGTTGCGACAAAGCCTTTTGGCGGTTGAGTAAGGGGTACTACTTTGTAGTATTATTTAGTTCTTAAGATAGCTGACTCTTTTCGATTCACTCATTTCCATGGACTTTGTTCTGAACTCCGCTTCCTTTGATTAAGCTTGAATTGTCGAGAAATAAAGCCAGCTGCCTATAAGTTTATTACCTTATCCCATAAAAATAATGACTTAATTGTCGGTTATGATAAAAATTATTCTATCTAAGAGACATAAACTCTTTTAGCATACTCAAACGATGCTCGAATACGTCTAAGCAGTTGTATCCACAAAGATCCGATAGAAAGGAGTAAGTTGTTGCGTTGACTGCAAGTTAGGTTAACCAGTTAGCAGTTTGATGACTCATCCAGAGATCGCACTTAGACATTAGTAGTCAGTTAGACATGCAGTCTTTTCTGAAGCCATAAAAATAAAAATAAAATTTGTTGAGGCGTTTTGTTTCTATTGCTGCCAACTCCGCGGGATATTTGAATGTGTAAGCTCCCAAGTGTTTAATCTCGCAAGCGTAGGATAATCAAGAAGGAAGTCCGAAGATGTTTCAACCTCGTCCTCCTCCATACAGCTTCTGCAGCTGAAATGCAGTAACAAAACTCAGCACAGCCTTTCGAGGCGTCAATCCTGAGTTTGCGACCATTTGTGAAGCTTCAGCACGCCTTGACCGTGAACGAAAAACGCATATTATTATCGTATTTGATCCACTTTTCGTCTCCTGTTACCAGTCGCTTCAGAAAGAATTGCAGATGTTAATTCGGTACATTAAATTTTTCACAGACAATTCATGTGGTACCTAAATATCGAGCTTTTTTGTAGCCAGCGTTTTTTTAAATGTTCTAAACCGTTTGATAATGAATTTCATTCTTATGTGATGGTCCTGTCTAATCTTTTCCATAATTTTATCGACTTTTTCAACGATAGGTCGGCCAGAGTGAGGTGTATCTTTTACATCGAAAATTCCAGAACGGAAACGAGTGAACAATTGTTGTGCTACACGAGCTGATATAGGATCATCTCCGTAAACTTCACAAATATCATTGGTGGCTTGCGTGTCATTCTTCCTCAATTGATAGCACATTTGCATTTAAACTGCGCGCGTCGAAGGATTTGGATAATTATTTTTTTTTTAGCTTGGTAGTATTGTCAGTCACATTTATGTCAAATTTCATGTCAAAATATTCATTAGTGTTTGAGATACGTGTCGTTTTGTGAGCTGCTAAAAGTGTGTTTTTCGTTTTTTGGTGCCGAAAACATTGAATTTTTTGGAAAAAAGGCGTCGCGTTGAAGTGGGTGAAACGATGCTTTCCGACTACCAGGGTGTCATGAAATGCATTATAACTGGCGATGAGACTTGGATCTATGCTTACGACCCCGAAACAACCGATCAATCGAGCGAATATCGTGCCAAGAGAAAGCCGAGACTAAAAAAATCGCGCCAAAGTCGCTCAAAAATCAAGGTCATGTTGACTGTTTTCTTCGATTATCGTAGTGTTGTGCATTATGAATTCCTTCCAACCGGTCAAACAGTCAACAAGGAATATTATTTGAACGTTATGCGTCGTTTGCGTAACGCTATCCGCCTAAAAAGGCCGGAATTGTGGAAAGACAATTCTTGGTTTTTACACCACGATAATGCACCATCTCATACTGCCCTCGTAATTCGTGATCATTTCGCCAAAAACTCAACCCATATCGTTCCGCAACCACCGTATTCACCTGATCTGGCGCCGTGCGACTTCTGGCTGTTCACCAAGCTCAAAAGACCGCTCCGGGGACACCGTTTTTATACGATAGAGGAGATTCAAGCCGCAGCGAAGACGGAACTGAAGGCCATCCCGCAAAGTGACTACAACCAGTGTTTCGAAGATTGGAAAATCCGTTGGCATAAGTGCATTGCATCGGGAGGGGATTACTTTGAAGGGGATGAAATTGATTTGGAAGAATAAATAAAGAATTTTCAAAATAAATGCAATGTTTTTTGGGCACAGTAGTGCAATGACATCTATTGACAAAGTACGAAAAGACTTTTTCGCCAACCCAATATATTAAAAAGCTTCAGAATGGCAACAGCACAATAAAAATATTTCAGCAGGCACCGCTTAACTTGGGTTTCTTAAAACCTCACATTCATCACTCTGTGCTTTCAGTAATTCCCAAATCAATTTTATTCCACTTATCTTAAGCCACCAAATAGTTTATGCGACAGTTGGCGCCTCATTTCGCCAGTTCTCATAAATAATTGAGTTGCAACTCAATTGAGTGGAATAAATACACTCGAAGTAGCAGCGCATCCGCACACAGCGCCACAGACATAACGATCTGGAAGCGCATTATTTATATGCACACACACGCACACATACATGTATCTCATCTCATATGTCATTTCCTCGCCGATAACTGTAATCGATTAAATCAAATGGAATAACGAAAATGGATTTATTTGTGTGGCAAGGCGATTTATTGCAATGCGACAAAGTGTGAACACACACACATACAAGTATGCACACACACGCGCAGATGCACGATGCAATAATATTTCGATCTTTTCCCATTGAGTCTGCTCTTTCGTGGATTATGAGGGCTCCGCCCGACTGCGCGGACCGTTGTTTTCTTGCCGGCAGTGCGCCTCCGCTGCTGCAATTTATTGTAACTATTTATTGTACCGTAGCGATACACGATTTGTATTGTATTTCAAAGGAGATGATGTCAGCTATTCATAGTAAGATAGCGGTTCTCAAACGAGCGCAACAACAAAATATTGTTAATAGAAAATCACAAAAGCAAATTGTGGCAAGATACTCGCGGTACGCTTGCTTTGTTGTTGCATGCGCGGCATACCGTTACATATCCGCAATTTCAGCACTGCGCTCGATGCTCGCGCCTGATTGCACAAAATCAATAGCAGCTAACAAATTACAACAACATTAACAAAGAATTTTGTGAAACATCAATTGTGAGTCTCCCGGGCGCTAACGGCGATATTACTGTGGCAATTTTCAGTTTGGAAAGTTCCTGTTGTTGTTGTTGTTTCTGTTAAAAATTTCCATATACGCTGCAGTTCGAATTGCGTTTCGCCCACCCCGCTTGCCTTACAAATTTGGACTCGTTGGCCGCGGGCAGCCGCTCAGCTGCGCACAATTGCATTTCCGTTTCCGCTTTGAGCAATAAACGCTGCAATATTTAGCTTCCTTAGCACTTGCGAAGTCCCGTTAGAAATCCGCTAACCGCCGCTGTTACCCACCATCCCTAAACCCTGTTGGCGGCTGCTTCTTTGGGCAGCGTTTGATGCTCCTACAATTGGCTGAATTCGCACTCAGCGCACCAATAAAATAGATAGCGCACAGGCAACAACAAATACACCAACAACAAAGTGGAGCATACATTAAAGTTATTATGGCTACTTTGAAAAGTTTTCCCATAATCAAAGTTTCGACATTTACGATGCCGAAGCCGTTAGGCGCACATGACTGCGGGTGAGTCAGTGTGTGTGTGTGTTCAAATGAGCCTGTGTATGGCGCAAACGCGTTGGTGTTTGTGCGCCTCCAAATTGATTCAATTGTGAAGTTCCTCCAATTGTCGCTCACCAAAGCTTTTGAAGCCCGCTTAGACCCCTTGGCTTCTGGCCCTGAAAGTGGCCTCGAACTTTCCCAGAAACTTTGCTTTTATGTGTCTCCATTTCACCGCGCCAAAAGAGACCAGAAAGCGACTCGCAAAATTTTGGCGATTATTACAACGCATTAACCGTTATTGGCTTTTATCATATTAGCTGCGTTATTTCCTTGAAAGTATGTGTGAATTAATGGGTGTCACTGAGTGCCACTAAAAGCCGGCTGGCGCGGCAAGAGAGAAAAGCCAAAGAGCAACCGAGAAGAAGTTTGACAAAAAAGCTATAATTAAATCAATGTTCAGACTCCTGAATGCGATTTCATGCATTTGTTTGTTGGAAATTATCGCTGGTAATGATTTACAACAACAAATGTCAATTCAATTGTTTCAACACTAAATTTCGCTAAGGCAGGAATAATGAATGAATGGGCGCACCGAAGTTTTGAAATAAATCAAATTTGAGAAAGAATGGGTTTACCAAGTCTAATGAATACCGCCTTGGTGCAGAGATGTATATTTCAAATAAATACAATGGTTCAATATAAAGCGTTAAAACATTTAAGAAAGTTTTTCATAAGAAAATATTATTACAATAAATTCAACACGGGTTCGAAATTCAAATGAAACAACTAGACAATCGTGAGAAATACGTATAAGCTCTCTTTGTCTCTCGCTCTCTCTTTATCTGTTTCACTCTCTCTCTCTGACGCTGCACCCATCGAATTAATTTAGATCCAAACTAATCGATTCTGCATTTTGTGACGCCAATATAAAAGTGAAATGAATTCAAATCCCTTTTCCATAGTGTTTCTAACAGAAAATGGATATTTGCCTACATGGAAGAAGGCATCTCCAAAGCTATGTATTCACTGAGAATGAAATCGTGACGTTCTGTTTCTCGTTAATAAAGCTTTTTTACTATTTCATATAAAGATCACAGCCACCAATACATACCCGCTCTTCACTTTTTATTCGAACTCGAATGATAAGATACTGCAAATAGCATCTCAGAAGGATGGAGTCATGTGTAGAAATACATGCAAGTGAGGAAAAATCTCTGAGTGCCATTCACTTGTGAGTAGTCAGAAACGATTCTTTTACACATGGTTCCAGCAGCTCATGACTTCCGGTCTTAGACCAAGTATCCTTTGATAAGGATCATGGCTAACGCATTAAGGATAACGATTTAAGAGCATGCACCTGGCATTGTCCGGTTCTTAAATTGGCTGCCCAGCTGGTTGATGTCCTCGTAAAACTTACAGCCAAAGGTGATCTAGTGACTGATGCCCACAGCATACTAAAATTATGGAGTGAACACCTAGTTCCTTAGTAAATAACTTAATCGCATCACAAAAAGGTTGAGGAACTCCTATTAAACCTACTTTATTTGGTCCTGTCCACAGCATACTAAAATTATGGAACGGACGTCCAATTGCCCGACTATGCAGAAGTTCGAATGGCAAATACCCGTCTGAAAGAAACGCAAAGCGGCGGGGGCCAATGGCGTGCCGGCCGAGCTTTTTGAATATAGCTGCGAAAAACTGAGAAGGAGCATGCATCAGCTTATTATGTTAGAGAAAATAATTCAAGCTTTAGAGCTTAAGCGAGCAGGTACAATCTTCTATAGGGGTGTAAAGCCACTGGCATACGCCGATGATATTAATATCATTGGCCTCAACATTAGTTCTGCTTTCTCCAGACTGGATAAGGAAGCTAAGCAAATGGGTCTGGTAATGAACGAGGGCAAGACGAGGTATGTCAGACCGAGGCAGAGGAGAGGACGATGACAACTGATCAAGAGTTGTCGCCACAAGTTTTCGAGAAAAAGGTTCTGTGGAAGATTTAAGGTCCTTTGCGCCTTGGCCATGGCGTATATCGTATTCGATGGAACGATGAGCTCTATGAGATAAACCACGAATCTGACATAGTTCAGAGAATTAAAAGACAGCGGCTACGCTGGCTAGATCATGTCGTCTGAATAGATGAAAACGCTCCAGCTCTGAAAGTATTCGACATAGTATCCGCCGAGGGTAGGAGAAAAAGAGGAAGATCGCCACTCCGTTGGAGAGGTCAGAGGGAAAAGGACCGGACTGTACTTGGTATCTCGAATTGGCGCCACATTGGCGAAAAGAAGAACCGACTGACGCGCTGTTGTTAACTCGGCTATAACCACATAAGCGGTTTCTACACCAAAGAAGAAGAAGAATAGTTCAAATAAGTTTGATCAATACAAATAATTGCTTCTACATAATACAATGTTTGTGAGTTTTTTCATTCATTTTTCAAAAAATCATTTAAGAAGATTGCTGTCTTGCTTTTGATCGGTCAGTTCATTTAGCAGCTGAACAATTTATTTGTTGATTATAGCGTTGCATTGGATAATAACCCATGCCAAATTTCAATTCAAAGAATTTAATTTAATCCGTCACTTCAGAAGTGGTTCCAAATGGCGGTTTCGGCAAATGAGCAGCTTATTGAGGTGAAAAATGCGAAATTTCAGATCGATATCATAAACAGAATAGATCACATATAAGTACTATGTAGGGTCTCAAAAATTTCGTTCTATGTGATACTTAGTGGCAAACTTCACCTCTTCAGGTTATAATGAGAAGAATACTATATCAGACCAAATATCTCTCTTAGTACGCTAAAATGCAGCAATTAATATAAAAGCAGAAACATTAAATGTGGGCTCGAGAAGTCAAAGGAAACCCGCATGTTTGCGAGTTGTATCAGATTTCCTTCATATTTTTATTATTTGATATTTTCGCACACGAACAAAAGGTGTATACAAATATTTTTAACCACACGCGCTGCAACCACAGACATATGCCAGCACGCTTATGGCAAATTTACGCACAGGCACACACACACACGCATATATCAACGCATTTCAATGCGCCCACCAACACACCCACATCTCCCTCAGCCATAAAAGTTCAATTCATTTGCACTGATTGACTTTCAATTGAGTTCAATTACAAAAACAACAGCAATAAATGCAAAAATAACAGCAACATCGTCAATAATGTATTGTGTGCGTGTGTGTTTGTGTATGCGTATGTGCCTGCAACATAAACCAAATAAACAGAAAGGTTAAAAGCAAATAAATAAGCGCGCACATCTGCATACAAATACACACACACGCATACATACAGACGCAAACCGAAAGTGTGAAAAGCCTGCGAAAGAAAGAAAGGCGCACGCCGAGCGCGGGCTTCACGGCTACGCGGCAGCTGCTGTGTAAGGCTGTGAAAATCACTGGCTGGAGCAGCACCAAAGCCGAGTGATGGCGGCACTTAATTTTTTCTGCCCTCCTTTTTGCGTTCTTTATGGCGTTTTTCTGTCAGTCTTCTTCTTATTTATGCCACATGCCGCACATCACGTTGCCGTCGTCGCTCAACTGACATTCATGACACCATCATCCACATCGTCATCAGCATCGTCATCGTCATCGCCGTCATTCACAGCGTACTTAGCACCGGCTACACTGTTGACAATAACAATACCTACAGTAACAACAACAACAACACCTGTTATAAAGCATTGTTGTTTCATCTCTGCGCGCTTCCTTCGGTGGGGCGCAAGGCAATGCCTAGTCAGAGGACTCCAACGCGCTCCATAGAGTGTTAAGCGTGTTTGTGAGTGCGAGTGCGAAGTGTGCGTGTGTGTGTGGGTGCATGTCACACTTTTCATCAATACCAATCAAAAGCAATTGAATTTTATTTTTATTGAGGCATAAAAAGTTTTCTTCTCGCAGCGCCCGCGAGCACAGATTTATCTCTGATACATGGCAAGCGACGAAGGAGAGAAGACACGGCGGGAGAGGCTCTTCACAGTAAGCAGTGTGACTCTCCAAAGAGTGCAGTGTATTGTAGGTGCTTCATTGTTATTCTTTTATGATTATTTTATAAATTTTTATTACATTTTTCAGTTACGACATTTGCTGCCGCTCTTCCTCTGCACCCGCTTCTCCAGCCATTCTTAAATGTTTCATGTTGCAGTGGCATCATACGAGCATTTGTTGTTCGTTTATGGCCCTTATTGGCTTCACGTTCTGTATTACACGTATTGCGCCTAGAAATATGCTGCGTTTTTTCCATTCACACGCGCTGTCTGTCTGTTACTTATTTGTTGTTGCATTTGTATAACATTTTATTTCCAGCGGCGCTTTGAGTTCAATTGAATCAATTTAGTGCCATTAAAGGGTGCGGGAGTCTCACTCGGGAGAGCGGGTGTACGAGCCATGTGACATCACAGGGCAAATAAATTAATATGCCTCAGGTAGAAACTTCAAAGGCAGCAAGTTAAGGGAGCTTTTGCTATTCTCCAATATATTTTTACTTTAATTCAGTTTATTTTTCTTTTCATGTGAGGCAGACTAAGTGCTGTGACTGGCTGCCATGTGTGTTTGTATGTAATTATCTAAAAAGTATAATTTTAATGCACAATTTATTCCAAGGCGCTACAGAGCCATACACGACAATCGGGTAGATATGAAAGCGTTCACCTCTAAAACGATTTGGAGTTGAAGTAATAACTGTAAATATAAAATATTGTGCTTTTCCTATGACTTTGGATTCATATGTAAAGTCTAAAAAAACGAATGTTTTCGGTATTACATCCAAAGTGTATCAGAACTGACCTTAAAAAATCGGATTGAAGTAAAACAATTAAGTGCTTGTGAGAAATAAATTCCATCAAGATAATAAAAATAGAAGTATGTATAAGGACCGACTACAAAATATAAATTAGTGGCAAAGAGCACATTTTATTAAATTGATTTCAGAGACTGAGCTTTTGGTATAAGCTTGTTTTCTGAATAATGGAAGCGATAATCCTTCTTAAGACATTACTATTAAAGTACTAGTATTTTATTGTGTCGACTTCAAAATATTCCCCACCACATGTAATAAACTTATGCCAACGATTTTGCCAGCTCTCGAAACACTTTTTGGGTGGCCTTCAGTGAATTTAGTTTATTTCTTCGATCGACGGAAAAGGGGTTCCATGATCGGCAATCGCACGGACCAGATCTGATGAATATGGGCATGGCGATGGTATTTATTGCATTTTTGGCTTTAAATTCGGCCGCAATCGTGGCTCAATGCGAAGACAAACTATAATCGTGTAAAATCCATGAATTGTTCTTCCACAACTCGGGCCGTGTCCGACGTATTATCTCACGCAAACGCATCAATACGGCCAAAAAGAAATCCTTAGTGACCCTCTCTCTTTCCGAAACTAGTTTATGATCCACCAAACCACGAACACCGAATAAAACACTTAGCATCACCTTGGTTTTTGAGCGACTTTGGCGTGGTAGTTTTGGTTTCGGCTCGTTTTTTCCCTCCATTCCGATGATTGTTGACTTGTTTGCATGTCAAACTCTTAAAACCTTGTCTTATCGACAGTTATAATGCTCGGGATTAGGGAACAAAAGCAAGTACTATTTGTCGAAAATCGCCAATTGTAGCACTTTGCCACTCTGATTGAGGTATCTCCAAAATATGCCTCTGAACGCATCATCGCCTCGTCCGCTGTCTAATGTTGAGTTTAGAGTTTCTAGAGTGCAAAAATGAAATTGTTTCAGTCGATAAGTGACACCTCGTATTGTCGTCGTAAATAGTGATCCGTGTTCGGCGTTTATTTTTCCTGCTTTCTTGAAAGACAACTTGCAAATGGTTATGTATCACTCAGAATTTACTGTTCTGCGTTGTATGAAAGGCTTTTTCCAATTTTGAATATAATAAATAATGCTAAGACACCACTAAAATTACAAATTGTAGCAACGAATACAGATTAAATTGTTATTAAATCCAATCAGATTCATAACTGAAAGTGCTAAATTTGAAACGACGCGAGGCGATATCCTCCAAGTTTTCCAACATAGAAAATTCGATATATTTTGAAATTTTTGTAAAAAAAGGGAAGAATGCCACGCAAGCCATCAATAAAAATTGTAAAATTTACTGAGACGATGTTATCTCAGTTCGTGTAGCACAACAATGGTTCGTTCGGTTCCGTTCTGGAAATTTCGATTTACAATGATGGAATAATGTCCCTAGCGGAAAAATGGCAAAAGTGGTCGACCAAAATGTTTATTTATTTTGTGTTTTGCACTTTTTCGACTACCCAATATATTAACCATAAGCAAATTGAATGTTCCGTATGGATTATTTCTGCCTCTGCAATTTTCTAATTAACCTTATACCACCTTCCGTCAGCACTTCAAATATTTGCAGAGAGCAACTGGGAGCAAATTGTTTCAATTTATTCATCAAAATAACGTTTGTTTATCGTATTTCCCAGAAAAATAGAAAACTTATTTTGGTAAATGCATTGCAAATAGCACGTCAAATTGAATTAACAGTTGTCAAAAAATCACAAGCAATCATTTCATCAAGCAGAAAATGCACAGAAACCAAACGATTTAAGTTATCTTTAAATGCTTGGTCAATAAAAGGTGCAAAATACTCAAAGAGTTCACAAAATTAAAATCAACAAATTAAACTTACCTGCAACTTGCAATCTCGCACACACACACACGTACACCGCTTCACAGCCATACACCCATAGAAACACACACGCGCGTAGAGCGATGAAAGCGCTTTAATTTGTAGTTTTGCATTTCGCTTTGGCAATTTAAATTGCAAAATTCCCATTTAATTTGAGAATAAATATTTTTGTTTGCTGGCAGCAATAAAAACAACAGCAACTCTGAACAAACCCAATTGAACTGCACAACAAGCGGAAAGGATGAGGAGGTGAAGGGGAGAAGGGTGGCAATGCAAATGCAATGAAAACGAAAATGAAATGAATGAAATAAAACAAATGGAAATGAAATAAAACGAAATGAAATGAAAATCAACACAAATGTCATGTGAAAATTGATGAAAAACTTTTCCAATTTCTAATCTACGAACGTTGTCTATGAAAATGCTACAAATGACAAATGCAAAAAGCAATTGTGCACAACAAAACAACTGAGCAGAGGATCATAAGTACCCACACACACACCCACACAGCACTAACAAGGCGGTGTTAGCGGAGAGGGACAACTGCTGATTGCGGTGGCTGCCGTTTGATCTGTTGCTGATTTTTGGGGCCACACAATCGGACGAGCATTGCGGAGAGCAGATGGAATTAGGCGGCGCATTGTGGTTACTGGGCCACTGGCTGCCTCACTGCGGAATTTGACTACTTTACACCGCCCACTCCCTCTCCGGGCTACCAGCAGTGCTGCTTTATTTTGCTGTCTGCTCTGCATTAGGCAGCCGCTCGAACAAGCCGCAAAGTATTTTAGATAAAAATATTTCAAATTCATTTCGAGCGGTGGGCGGGCGGCTGTCGTTGGCACGGGTGATGAGCTCGAATAAAATTTAGAAAGGATTAAGCCAGCTGTAGCAATGATAATAAAACGTAAATGAAAACGAAAAAACTGTTTTGAGTGAAATAAACATACGAATTACAAGCGAATAGTGTGCGCAAGAGAAATCAAAGCGTAGAGCGGCAAAATGCTTACGGAGGGTGGAGGTTTAATGTGATTAGCAAGAGGAGAATTTTTGAAATAAAGTCAAAATCAGTGATTAGTTGATATAAAAAATAACAGTAATTATAAAGAACTATAAAATAATTACCCGTCATAGAAAAAAACAATGCAAAAACTTGATTTTGATCTCTCAGTTTGTATGGCAGCTGTAGCCTACAGTAGTGGTCCAACCCAAACAATTTACTAGCATTGGAGATTGTATCGTTGCCTTGGACAATAAAATGTCAAAATTCTTGAAGTTTTCCTTAGAAGGACTCTGTTTTGATCGATCAGGTCAGGATGAAGCCAAGTGTAGAAATTGACGGATGTGAGAAAAGTTCTCTGAAAGCCATTCATTTGGAAGAACCAGAAATGATTCATTTACATATGGCTCTAGCTACTCACGACTTCCGCTCTTGGGCCAGTATCCTCCGGGTATCCAAAGAACATCCGTTTGAAGGAAAGCCAAAGGAAGAAGGCGAAACAACCCGTCTACTGGGTTTGGGACCCGCCACGTAAAAAACACTACCAATGAAATGAAGACAACAGCCTCGGATGAGAGACCTTCCTTTGGATTACGATTTGAGGGCATGCACCTGGAAGGTCCGGTCCCTTAAGTCGGAAGGTTCTGCTGCCCAACTACTTGATGTCTTCGTTAGAGTGAAGGCTGACATCCGAGAAATGCGATGGGCGGGACAAGGGCTGAGGCGAGGAGGTCATTGTGGAATTTACTACAGTATATGTAAAAATCATGCTTGCCGACTTTAACGCCAGGGTGGGCAAGGAAGGTATCTTTGGCACAACAGTCGGTAAATTCAGCCTCCACGAGCAAACATACCAAAATATACTTGATTCCAGCATAAAAGAATTCATCAAGCTGCCTGACTGTCTCCGGATCGAAAATCCGCCAACTTGATCGATCATGTTGTGATAGACGGAATACACGTCTCCAGTGCTTTAGACGTGCGTAAGCTCCGAGGTCCTAACCTGGACTCGAACCACCATCTTGTTGCAGCTAAGATACGCATGTCAACAAACACAAGGGAGGTTTGAAGCAGCAATCACAACAAGCAAGCAGTCGTCAACAACTCGGTATAAGGAATCTGTGGGACGGCATTTCAATCTCTTTACGTACAGCTGCAACCGAAACCTTTGGTTTTCAGAAAATGCAAAAGAACAGCTGCTACTACGGGTACTCCATCCGCCATAAAACCATAGTTTCATTTTATTAATTCTTTTAAGTAATTTTTAAATAAATAAAAAAAATTAATTTGACTAAAACTGTTTTAATATTTAAGCACATGTTTCAAAAATCAAGATGGCATTTCACACTCTACTACACCAAATATTAACAACTGAGCACCCTAATGCACAAATAGGAACCTCGTGATAAAGTACACAAAACGATGACCAAACTTTTCGCAGAAGAATGTACTTTAACGACTTTCGATTCAACCGGAGCAGAAGTATTTCACAAATACTTTTGTAAGACAGTTAAGATCCTAGTTGAATTACGAGTACGAGGTCGTGGCGCTGGCAAAGCACAAAATAATTAGCAGCAGCAAAGGCAATTAGCCGAGTTCGAATGGCCAGTTAGTTAGCAGCGCGGGAATGTGTGTGCAATAAAAGCGAAATAGACAAAGAGTAAATAAATAAAAATACTTGCAAGAGTTTCTCGTTCTCCTCCATTCACAGCGAGCGCACTCACGAACACACGTGCATATGTGTATGCGTGTATTGTGGCTTTGCTCTATTACCGACTTGTGAGTGGTATTTTATATTATCTGCTGGCAATGTATTTAGCTGCTAGTTTATTGTTACTCTGCTGCACAAAATTGCTAGCGCTCGGAAGTAACGGTAATTTTTTATTTAGTTTTATTGCTCCACTTTTTTCTTCATGCCCACGAAAGTATTTCCGCTCTGTATTCCACTTCTTTTTTCGCAAACTTTAATTATCAAAGTTTGCGCCAAAGCAATGACAATCAGTCGCCACAACAACAACGACACGGCTTTTGCGTAGGTGTGTGCGCGTCCAACAAGTTGGCAGACTTTTAATTTCCATTATTAGAAAGTTGTAATGGATTTCGGTTTTTCATGTCGCACAAATCGCCCTTTTGGCTTTCGATTGTTGCTATTGCTTGCCTATTTCTGTTACACGAGCAGATCTATGTACTGACATGAATTTCTCTTCAAACACGGTTTTCTCAAAAATAAAGTCAGAAAGTAAAAAGAGTAATAAAGTTCGACTTTAAGTTCACTTTTAATTTTTAAAGTCAAGCAACTTGGCACCTGTTCACTGAAATACTCGTAGTACATGGCGTATACGTAACATTCAATATAGTGGCGAATGTGCCTCTCGCTCTGAATGCTTAATGTTGAGTGCTATCGTCATGACTTTATGCATTCGTAAATGTATGGTGTACTTAGATGAAACGGGACTTAATTTAGAAGAGAGAAAACAGAGAAAACAGTTCCTTTCGGGACGTGATGCATCCTTAAGATCGAAATCGGCGGAATGAAATATTACAAACCAATTGCAGCATTGCCGTTCGGTCAACGCATCTTCTCTTTAAACATCATACAATTTTCTTGAACCTCGTTGATACGCTTTTGCCAAAAATGCCGTTTTCGATCTTCCATCTTCGATCATACAAAAACTATTCCAAAAAATGTGGGAATATCTATATATATAAAAGAAAGTCGTGTTAGTTACATCACTTATAACTCAAGAACGGCAGAACAGATTTGGCTGAAAATTGGTAGGGAGGTAGCTTAGAGCCAGGAGACGGACATAGGATACTTTTTATCTCTTTATGTCAAAATTTAATACAACTCATAAATACAAAAATTATATTTCAAATCATAAGCATTTGTTCAAAATTCATGTTTGTAGGAATATTTGAATATTTCATTTCTTCAAAAAAAAAAATAATAATAAAAACAACCTCACATCTATATACATATGTATATAAAAGAAAGTTGTTGTTAGTTACACCATTTATAACTCAAGAACGGCTGACCAGATTTTGTTGGAAATTGATGGAGAGGTAGCTTAGAACCAGGGTAAGGACATAGGATACGTTTTATCTCTTTACGTCAAAATTTAATACAACTCATAAATACAAAAATTATATTTTAAATCAAAAGCATTTGTTCAAAATTCATGTTTGTAGGAATCATTTGAATATAAATTAAATTATATTTTTAAAATTTTTAATTTTTAAAACCAAGTGGACTCGCGTCCACTGTCTTTATTCTTTATTGACCGTCTTCTTTTACAAACGAATAAAATCTAAATTACAATAATATTCTTAACTTTAATGAAACCTATTTCTGCACACAAGTCACGTTGCACTTGCATATGCAATATTTGTTGATTTGCCGAATTACTCCGTTTATTATTTATTGTTCCCAGCGATCTCAGCTTTCCCAAGAATTGTCGAATTGCAGTAGTAAGGTTCGTTGATCGAAGCGTTCCAAATTTATTTGGTGTCAGCAGTTTATGCGGATGCGCGTGCAAAGTTGGGTAACTATTTTAGCCAATTTGTTTTTGTCAATTGGCATAGCTTTTATGAGCTGTTGTGTTAACTTATATGTATGCGTACAATTTTAAACAGATTCTTCTAAAAAATAATACAATTGCTAAGGATTTGGAATAGAAAAAATTAAATGCAACCAAATACGTAGTGAAATAGATTATAACTGGCCCAGTAATCAGTCGTTGAGTATGTATTATACCACGTGCATCCCAAAAGACCGATGTCATAACTTTTCCAGCCGACTTTTTCGTTTTTCCACGCCAGAGAACCGGTTCATCATGTGCAGTCCATTAGAATGACTGTCGATGGGACTCCAGTGGGAAATTTTGGAGCTATGTCTCTATCACTGACGAAAAATTTCGGCCTTATTCCGATAAGAGAGCACTTAAACACTTCTCAGAATCAGTTATTCGTTGTTTTTGTTGGATTATGAACTTGCGAGGCACCTACTTTGCTCATTTCGCCTGTTTCCAGCTTAGCAAATATCTTTTCAGCGGTGGATTTCCCTGAGCCCAAATTCAACAGTATTTTCCCCAAAATAGCAATGCTGTATTTACACACGAAATTCCTTATTAACCATTTTTTTGTAAACTAACACAAGTTATAATCCATAATAGAGATCATATAGATGGTAGTAGTAGTATTGTCTATGTATCAGCCACAGTGAAGCGTGGACGGTTCCTCTAGTTTTTTAAATAAACAAAGCGTTACTATCTCTGTTGTTCAAATATATAATGGTAAAGCGGTGAATTGTGAAGTTGGCTGCGAAAAATCTAAATAAGATAAGCAATTGTCATCAACATCAATAAAACCAATTGAAGGGATTAGATGGGTTTACGGGTTTATGGGTTTCAAAAAACCGATTTCTTTTCTTCTTAACATCTTCTACAGCATCTTTAGAATATTTTCCTATATTTTCAAGTTTTTCCAAGTAATAGTTTCGGAGATGCAGCTTTAAAATCTTGTGCGAGTTTTTCTCGAAACTGTGTTTTTGAAAACAGTTGGCAAGATTTATCGAGAACTACTCAACCGATCTTCATGAAATTTTACACAGCCCTGTGAGATACAATTCCTAACAACTTGGACGAAGAATTTTCGTTTTTTCCAGAGGAAATCCATGTAACTCATTAAGAACGCATCTCCACAAAGAGTTTTGCTCATGGCAACTACCGTCGTACAAGTTATAAATTAAGATTTTTAAGATATTCTTTCACTTCGGAAATTGTCGCAATGCAAAAAATCTTTTAACAATTTCTGAA
Organism: Bactrocera dorsalis; assembly: GCF_023373825.1. Lineage (NCBI taxonomy): Eukaryota > Metazoa > Arthropoda > Insecta > Diptera > Tephritidae > Bactrocera > Bactrocera dorsalis. The sequence goes on from NC_064306.1 coordinate 71,955,313, forward strand.
AATGTTTATTTCACTGTGAATATGTGTAGACACAATATCTGAAATATAAAAAAAGTTAGTTTAATCGGTATAGTACTTTAATGCTATTTCATTGAACTACTATCATACATTAAATTTGTTTTTTTCGATTTTTCTCTATTCTGCCTGCCCATTATTTCTAACTGAAGTTATATTTTTTATTCGCTTACCACTTTTGCGCTTAATTTTTTTTACTTAATTTAACAAAACTTTGCACCATCTTAGCAATAAGCGACTTTATCAAAAATGTATTCTTCAACTCAATTTTCACTATGCAAATTTGACAATTTTCGTTCAATTTCACAAATTAAATTTCGGCCGACACATGTTGCCAGCAAACTTGTCAACAGTCAACAGCAAGGCTTAGAACCCCAGAACTTGCTCTATGCCGAAGCAACAAATGCAAGCACTCACAGCTCACAACTGCCGCCAGTCTAACAAGACTGCAACGTGGGGTTAGCGAGGTGTGAGTCCGATTCGGAGGACTGCAGTTTGGCTCTGCGTCCTTAACGATTTTAGCATTCAGCGCTCGGCTTGTTTGGCAAACAACTTTGAAACTCAAAATTACATCTTCTTCACTGCGACACACGCGCACACAAACACACACGGAGGGGCATTGCTGTGTTCAGCGTGCAATTGGAGCGGCAAATTCGGCGGCAGCAGCAACACTGACAGCGGAAACGGAAGTTGTCGGTGTGTTGCACAATGCACCGTGCGGCATTTTCTTATCTAAACACACTGGCGACAAATAAAGCAACGGCAAAAAGTGGGAAAATTGCACGCGCGATCAGCTCGACTGTGACTGCGAGATATGGCCGGCCGAGTTGGCAAAGCGGCAACTTAGCTGCCACCAACTGAGGGCGCGGCGCAAAGCGGCAGGTTTGGTGGCACAGCAGTGCAAATAATCTGTGTGTGTGTGTGTTGAAGTGTGCGGTACAGAATCGTGTGGAAACAACTGCATTTGTAAGTAAAACGGCGGAAATAGTTTTCCGACTGATTGAACAAAGGTTTTTCTCGCAGGCACTGAAGTTTTTTCTACCAATATTTAAAATGGTGAACGGTGTGTTTGTGCACACTTAGTGCGATTTTTTCCTTCAGGTGGAAATGGTTCAAAATGCAGTCACACAAATTTCTCCTTTGCATATTCATGAAAGATAGTCTTAAATTTTTTATATTTGTAAATTTATTCTGGGAAGATATAACTTTGAATAGTATCCCTTAATTTTTAACCCCTTTTAAAGTGGAGTCAACTTCTTTGGAGTACCCAGAATTAAGAAGAAAGTTTAGTTCCAATCCTAACAAAGTACTTGCACAGTATATGGCTCTCAGATTATGATTTGGTAAGGGAATCTGAACGGAATTTCCAAAAAGCAAAATATATCGAAAACAGCGTCATCTATAGGTTTCTACACTATTTGTTCATGCAAGTGGAAGCCATCGACTCACAAGCAATCCACTGAAAAATAGACTCAATCTTCAGGGAATAGTGTAATATATGGAATATCGTTTCAAGCTGAAAATTCTAAAGTCGAATACCCTAACTCTCTACTCCCCATTTCCTCCAAGTTATAAATCAATCATAAGTTAAAGCCCTTCACGACTTCTATTGCAGGAACGAATTCGATGAACCTAATTAAGTAGTACTTTTCCCAACAAATAAAGTGGTATGACTTCTAAAGTCAAGATACCAAGTGCTCCCAGATCCTTCTCCACCTGATCTCTCCAACGGAGTGCAGATCTTCCTCTGCTTCCCTCGGCGATTACTGCGTCGAATACTTTCATGACCTAGTCAGCGCAGCCGCTGTCTCTTAATTCGCTGAACTATGTCAATGTCATCGTACAAGTATGTCTCATATAGCTCATCGTTCCAACGAATGCGATATTCGCCGTGGCCAATGCGCATTGCCTATTAGTCCGAAGTAGAACCAGTTGACAAGAGTTATTCTGCGTTATATTTCGAGGTTGACATTGTTGGTGTTACTACTGGTTCGAAGTTATGATGGCAGGAGATATTTCGCCTTGCCCTCGCTCACTACCAGACCCATTTCCTTCGCGTCCTTATTCAATCTGGAGAAAGCAGAATAAACGGCACGGTTGTTATGACCAATGATAGATATCAATGTCATGGGCGTACTCCAGCAGCTGTACTTTCTTACAAAGTGGATTCTCGGTTCAGCTCTGCAACTCGAATTATTTTCTCTAGCAGTGGATTGAAGAAGTCGCACAAGTCGCGCCATAAAGGCAGCTCCTTTTTGAACTGACAAAAACAGCTTTGAAATCGACGAAGAATATCTGGTCACTTGTTGATTATCCAGGCCTGAAAGCACACTAATAAGATCCTTTCAGCTTGTTGACGGTGGGCTTTAATCTTTCATACAATATGCTCGATAGAACCTTATATGCGATCTTGAGAAGGCTTATCCCACGGTATTTGGCGCAGATTGTGGGGTCTCCGTTTTGCATTTGTTAGATCACACTCAAGTTCCAATCAAATCGTCGGGCATGCTTTCATCCGCCCATCGCCATCGTATGGGGAATTGGGTTCACCATCTCCTGATGTATGCTTTTACTGCCATTCAATAGGCTGGAGAAGTGTTCTCTCCATAATTTCAGTATGCTTTGGCCATCAGTCGCTAGATCTTCTCTGGGGGTTCTACAAAAGTATGCTCCGGTCTTAAAATTTTGTGTTAGTCGCTGCAGCTTGTCTTCTAGCTTGTCAAGATATTCGTACTCACGCATTTCAGCCTCTCTTTTTTTTTGTCTGCAAATGCATTTCGCTTCCCTCTTCAGCTAAATGAAATATCCGAACTTTTCTCGAAATAATTCGGTTGTTGCACGTGCTGTGTGACACGTAGTAACGCCTTGTTGAAACAGATGTTGTCCACCAATTTCGGCCATAAAAAGTAGGTCATCATCGACCTATCGACACTATCCATTGAAAGAAACGGTGTAACCGACTTCATTTCGAAAGAACTTCGGACCGATAATTCCATTAAACCAAAAACCACACCAATCTGTCAATTTTGAAGAATGTATTAGTTGTTCATGAATAATTTATGAATTTTTTTTTCGCACCAGAACCACTTCGCACTTCTTGCATATATCTTACATTACTGAATGCAATGAAAACAAAATTACAGATCATATCATTTTAAAAATGGCCAAAACGACACTTAGAATCACATCATCCATATTGGAAAACCTTGTATAAACATTGAGAGCTTTAAGGTACCCATAATTTCAACCATACTCCTTTACTAAGCTTTTCCATTTCATTACCTTTTACCTACCCCTATTTTCTATTTTTTCCCTTCATCAAATATTTTGTGAAACTTCCTGTGCAAACCACTTTCTAATCCATCTTTTTAATAAATTTTCGCTTTTGTTTGTATCCAAGCACTCATTTTCACACAGTAATCTCTTCAAATTGGCTCAACGAAAACAAAAGCAAACAAGCGACGCAGACAGCGCTGTGAACTGTTGCGTTTGACAGTTTGACATTTTTATTAAATTATGTCACAAGCGATCGCACACACGCTCACACCCTCACCTTATCCAAACATAACAAAGCAAACTCTCGCATTGCAGCCAAAACTCTTCACCGACCAACGTTCACATGGCCACGTTGAATAGCGGAGTTGTCCAGTCCCGAGGCGTCAGTTGTTGTTGCGTGCATTTCTGTGTCCCTAAATACTTACCAAACGTCACAAATAGCCAACAGCATCCCTGCATGACACTCACACCCACACACGAACACACTCTAAGCTGATGCTCTCACTCATATGTACCGTTACATACACACATACCGTTACTTGCGTTGGATACGAAGAGTATTTATATCCAAATGATGGACTCTAAGCCCGTAAGTAAGTTCGCATGCGTGTTTTTGTTGTCGTCACTCGTTTCCCGCTCCGAGTGCGTGTGCTGTGTCCAACACGGGCGTGCTCGAGCATTTTGTTCCAGTTTGCTGTGATTTTTATGAAGTGTCTACTCCCTCCCTGTAAGCCGTCTGTCAAGGACACTTTATTAGGGTTATTAATTTGAGTGCCACTGGACATTTGGCTGTGACGCAGGAGGTGGCAAAAACAACAATGTCGCACTGCGCAAAGGCGAGACAATATGAATTTGGTCCATTGAAGTCATTCACAGAAGTACGACGAAAACGGCCCACGGCGGCCAAACAAGTCAGCGTAACTTTTTCCAAAATTCTAACTGTTATTTGCTTCTGCTTTAACGCACTTAGACACGTACGATTCAGTCGTAATGTATCTACAACCAAAAAAAATGTGTCAATAAAACATTGTGCGAAGAGCGGAGTGAGACCGACAGAGATTCGCTCATAAAAATCGCAAAATATGTGATAAATTGCCAGAAAGCACGGTCTCTTAAACAGAAGCGCACATACATATATTACTTGGACTATGCTTGCAGATTTTTTATTTGATAACAGCAAAAGTCGGCCAAGCGGGTCACTAGACGGAATGAGTAACTGCTTTTAATGGAAGAAAGTTATCGATCCTGACAATAAAAATCAATATCAGTTCACAAGGAAACTGAAATGCATAAGCACGTGAGTGTAGATGTATTCATGAGATTCATATATAAGTTAAGCCAGCTTCCATGTGCTATACTAGAGTCTAACTCTTCAATTATTAATTATATTTTAATTCGTTCGGTCCGTTGGTTCCTGTCACTAATGGCTTGCTTGACATTCGGTCTACATTGTCGCCGAATTATACCGAATTTATCCTGTACTCCATTTTTCTAAAGTAAAGACAGTCTAAGTTCGCATTATGTATTATGAATTCATATCTGAATTATTGTAAATAACATATATTTGATATTGACAAATACACACCGTTATGATACAATCTGCTAATCAATTTAAAGTTTTCTCATAAACTATATTTTTTGTTTTGTTATGTGGTGCGTAAATAAACAAAGAAGATTATGAAGAAGTAATTTAGGCAATTTCAGTGAATCTAAAAACTCCATCGGATAGTTGACTACGTCATTCTGGTTTATAACGTTGCAGCCTGCAAGGTGCGTTCTAAAGTAAACAGGACTTAAATGTCAAAGAGAAAGATGCTCAGTATGCTTTGACATTTCATCATGAATAGACTTACTAACGAGCAACGCTTGCAAATCATTGAATTTTATTACCAAAATCAGTGTTCGGTTCGAAATTTGTTTCGCGCTTTACGTCCGATTTATGGTCTACATAATCGACCAAGTCAAACAAGCGATTGTGACCAAGTTTCGCAAATTTGGGACGAAGAGCAACCTGAAGCCGTTCAAGACTGCCCATGCATCCCGAAAAATGCACGGTTTGGTGTGGTTTGTACGCTGGTGGACTCATCGGACCGTATTTTTTCAAAGATGCTGTTGGAAACGTAACGGTGAATGGCGATCGCTATCGTTCGATGCTAACAAACTTTTTGATACCAAAAATGGAAGCTCGTGATCATGGTTGACATTTGGTTTCGACAAGACGGCGCCACATGCCACACAGCTCGCGATTCAAAGGATTTTGAGAGAATAATTCGGACAACAATTCACCTTTTGTGGACCGGTAGTTGGCCACCAAGATCATGTGATTTCACATCTTTAGACTTTTTCCTGTGGGAATACGTCAATGTCTAAAGTCTACGGAAATAAGCCCGCTTCGATTTAAGCCTTGGAAGAAAACATTTCCGAAGAAATTCGGGCTATTACCAGTCGAAATGCTCGAAAAAGTTGCCCAAAATTGGACTTTCCGAATGGACCAACTGAGACGTAGCCGCGGTCAACATTTAAATCAGATAATATTCAAAAAATAAATAACCAAAATAGTATCCTTCTGCTTCAGTACAGCATTTTGCACGGTCCAAAAGCATGTCGAACGAGTGTTTTAGCTCATTGGCCGCTAGTATGCCGGTGCAAGCCTTTTTAATGACCTCTACGTCTGCATAACGCTTTCCTTTCATGGGCAAATGAATTTTTCCGAAAAGAAAGAAGTCGAACGGCGCCATATCAGGTAAATACGCGGAGTGGTTAATGGTTAAAATGTGATTTTTGGTCAAATAATCGGTCACAAGCGTTGATTCGAATGTTCGATTCTGAGCAATTTTTGGTCGTCAGTCAATTTGTGCACAACAAACCTTAACCTTTCGTTAGGCCAAATGTTCGGTCTAAATGCGTTAAATCGAAGTTTTGGAGATGTTAAATTCCATTTCCATGACACATTTCCGATGATCACAGATCTTGTTTGGCCCACATTTTGATCGTCATTTATGTCCTCACCACCACTTTGAAAACGTTGAAACCACTCGTGCACTCTGAACTTGTTTCATCAATTGAAACGTTTCGGTAAAAGTTCTACCAATTTTAAAACTAAGTAATTTAATTTTGGCACTTTGTTCGAAGCTCATTTTCGCACTGAACAATCGATAAATATAGCAGATTCTAACGCACCAGTCGACATATAGATGGCACCACCAGGGGGCAGTAGTTTCAAAAAGTCCTATTTACTTTGGAACGCACCTTGTATAACGACAATTGAACTGTTGCGCTATATCTGGGAAAACACGCTGAATAAGCTCCGCTTTTGATTTTGTGATGTGACAGAAAGCTATGGGTAATGTGAGGAATCCGGTCGAGGTGTCCCCTGCAACTTTATTATTTCCAATATCTAACAATTGCTTCGCAAACACATTTGCAGTTTCATCTTGTTGCAAAAATACTCGCATATTAGCTGATATTGGATTGTCTTTACGCACAGCCACAAATTCGATGATTTTAGGCATGCATTTAGTTCATCAGCAACAGTTGATCAGGGAATAACTAGAAGAGTCTGACGAAAACCATTTGACAACAGAATCATGACCCCACCAAAAATATTTTGGTTGCCACGAAGATCTTTCAACGTTCTGTCCAGTGCTTCCAGGGACTTCTTATGGGCAACTGTGCATTCATCCCAAGCAATCAATTTGCACACCTGTAGGATCTTATCGCTCGTTTTCGCCCAATATTATCGCTTCGCTTCTTTCGCGAATTCTGACACCCACTTTCGATAACAGTGAGTGATTGTTATTTAATAGATTTGACAGATTGACTCTACATTTTATTTAGAAAACCTTTTTATGGGAAAAAGAAAAGGACTGTTTTTAGGGTTTTACCGGCAATTATTCGAACTTTTTTCACCTTTAAAACGAACATTTCAAGACGAAAATTCAGCCCTTCTAGTGTTTTAGCGAGATAACGAACGGCAATTCATTTTTACATATGTATATAGATAGATAGATAGACTCAGGTTTCCTCTTACGTAAGGTTCCTCTTGAATTGATAAGTGGTCCTCCGAGTTGATGTTTTATAATTAATATAGGAAAATTTTAGAACGTAACATAGTTGTTTTGGCATTAAGTGGGATCTATGTACCTTAGCTATAAGGAAAATACTCGCAAACAATAGCTCAATGTTTTAGAGTTTCCTGCAAGAAACTTTCTTTCAATAAGTATTTCTGTTATCAGAGTGCATAAGAATTGATTAAGAGTGTTTCTTGTTACCAAATGGATGAAATTGGCTGGGGCCCTCAAAAGAGACCTTGCAGAAGCATTAGTAATTGTAATAGTAATTAGAAATGTATAACTGACTGAGCTATTGGGTCAAGGCTGGATTGCTTGATTGAAATTTAATAAACACAAAGTAAACTTTTATATTAAATTACAGCTCAAACTTAATGTGTAAGCATTCCATGCATTAAAATATAGTTCTTACCACTAGAGTTGCTCGAATAAAAGCGATATTCATAAAAACCAATGCTAATTGCACATGACATGCCGTAGCTCACCAAAACTTTCTGTTCAAATTATCAGTAATAAAAATCTTTATTTATATGTATGTTAATTTGAGTGTGTTTGTAAGCAAAATATTTTCGGTAAACCTCATCGACACATTTCAATTTCAATAATAACTCAATCAATTTACTTAACCAACTTTTGTCAACTGGAAAGCAAACCCAGCCCTCAGCGAACGAAAAACCAGACAGACATGCAGACATGCAGAGAGGCTGTAGGAAATATATATTAAAAGCATAATTCAATGGCAGTTTCATGTTTTTATTAACTGCATAATGCTAGACCTAGCTTCGTTTGATACACTAAATATTGGTTATAATTTCTAAAAACACAACTAAGGTTCGTTTCTTTTGACATTCAATAAACTGCTGAATACTGGTTATTTCTGAAGTTTAAGGGCTCTAAAGTCATATACTTGTAGTATGGCTTTCAATAGACTAGTGTCCTTTTCAACATGACTTTAGTGACATTTTTAAGAATCGTAAATTTTCTATTAACAGCGCATTAGAGGCTTTTTTGCATTTCCTGCAGGCTATGCTCCCTAAGACCTAACCAAAAAAACCAGTTCTGCTGAAAGAAAAGTTTTAATTTAAGGTAATGACAAAAATATAGTCATTTCCAAATTCGCACTTGCATTAATCCAATTATTTTATGAATACCTATAGTTTCCTCTGTTGTAATGGCACAGGTGAGAAAGCAGAAAACCACACAAAAACGGCTGTCTTAATTGGAAGTATCGAAGGGATAACAAGAAAACTTTTCTCTCGCTTTTGTTTGGCAATTCAAGAAATAGTCATGTGTGAATAAGCATTTCAAGTAACTGTACATTTGTAGGCATATGCACGCAACTAACTATAAGCTCACACTTGCGGCAGAAGAATAAGAATAGAATTGTACGAGTAATCACTGACCGATAAGTTTCGGCTTCAGTAATTCCGTTAAAGTTATTAACACATTTGCATCGCAAGACAATCAGAAGTTTTCGAAACTTTTGTTAATGTTGAGAACAAATCAATGTGTGAAAACTAACATTTTGACAACATAAAAGTGTGTTTAAGTATGATGACGACGAAGTTAAGAACATCATATGAAGTGTAGAAGTTTCCTTTGTTATAGGAAATATTCAAAATGTGGAATAAGATATATATCAGATAAATGTGAGATGCGTACTCCGCTTGAAGAGTTTCTTTATACAGCAGCAGACTGTAAACTTCACCAAAGAAGCGTGTGAATGACAATCCAACATCTTAGACATAAGAAGAAACTGATAAAAAGTAAACTTTTACCGAACACTTGCCCTCTACGAAGTTTGTCAGTTTAACCATACCTGTACCAAGTAAAATATTTACTTAAAAAATCTCCACAACTACACAAAGTATTACTTATTCCTTTGATTCCATTGCATAGTCATGAGCCAGAGTACTTATGATATAATGGAAAATTCCAAGAAAAGATGCGGCGACTAACAAAAGCTTCCAGACAGTAGTATACTCTTGTAGAACCCAGAGGTTCCCAGAGGGGGACTAGTGTCTGATGCCCAGAGCATACTAAAATTATGGAATGAACATTACTCCAACCTGACGCCTATGGATCAGACGTTCCATTGCCCGACCATGAAGAAGTTCGAATAACAATTACCCGTCTGAAGAACAGCAAAGCGGCGGGGGCCGATGGATTTCCGACCGAGCTATGCAAATACGGCGGCGAAGAACTGATAAGGAGCAGGCATCAGCTTCTTTGTAGAATATTGTTGGAGAAAGCGAAGGAGAAGATTGGACCATATTAGAGTGGCTTTAGGCCTGAGAAATGTACAACCCACCAGATATTTGCGATGCGCCAAATCTTGGAAAAGACCCGTGAAAAGATAATCGACACCCACCACCTCTTCGTCGATGTTACAGCTGCTTTTGACGGAACGGAAGGAGCGGCATAAACGCGATGTCTGAATTTGGTATCCCCGCAAAACTAATACGGCTGTGTAAACTGACGTTGAGCAGCACCAAAAGCTCCGTCAGGATCGGGAAGACCCTCTCCGACCCGTTCGATACCAAACGAGATTTCAGACGATTTGAAACGATTTCTAGTAAAAAGATAAATATTAAGCTTCATGCACTTTCAGCCACTTTCAACTCCTTCTCAAGCATACACGAGTACTTTTTCATTGAAGGCATTCAAACTCGCAATATAGTTGATTATCTATCCAAAGTAAATAACCTTGTCTTTGATCGCATTTCATTTATTTACCTTAGCTCGAGCACATTCGTTTCGCTCCCCGAGTGTATTATATTTTTATTACATCCGACTCAATTTAATCAAACTTTGATTTTGTCTTCGAGCCTTCAAGTAGCTTATTTCCGACTAAATACACGCCAAAGGATGTGCACACACACACATGTATTTGCTATATGTTGCAGGTACTCGTATATATACTTCCTAGCCTCCTTCGGTGCTTCCTTCCGGCACTGTGGCACAACAATAACGCTAAAGTTCAATATTACGGTCATAAAACAATAAGCCAACTGAAGCAAATAAATAAACAATAGCCCAACGGAATGCCAGAATGCCAGAGAGCCAGAGCGACTGCTTGACTGAATGATTGAATGGCTGGACCATGGCCAAGACCAACTGCCGCATCGCAATTTTGTGCCATTGAAGAGCGACAATGCGTCTTGGTTAGACAATCGGAGTGCTTGTGGTATATACTGGCAGGCAGCATTGTCGTCTGAAGTAGCATAGAAGACGCGGCTGCACCACAATTGCACACGCACACGCACGCACACTACAAGCACGCTCGAGCGAGAAAATAATATTGAACCCTTACGGTGTATGCGGCTATGTGGCAGGAACTCTGTGCCCTCTGTAGCATGAAATGCTTTTGTTTGCCGGCGTACGCAGTGCCCTATTGGACATTGAGGTTTTACTTAATTGAATTTTGAGGCTAAAATAAATTAAAGTGGTCTGGCCAATGGCGACAATAAGCATGGCACACAGTGCAGCAGCCGGCGCCAGCGGTGAGAGCGGAAAGTTTGTAGTGTTGCTGCACTATTCTGGAGTGCAATTTGGGGCCCAAGTACATTTAGTTGTAGATGATGAAGGAAATTGACCCAATGGTGTTGCTGAGGAGCTGAAATTGGTGGGGAAAATGTTTGTTGTAGACGACAGCAGAAAACGAAACTTCACAATTTCTTCTTTATATGCGGTTTGAACTCATTTGAAAGTAATTAATGGCAACACCAAGAGTAACAACAAATAGCCAAGCACTCCACCGCCGGTTTGCAACTTCATTAAGCTCGCTTCACTTGCAACAAAGAGGAGGAGAGTGGAAGGAAAAATGCTGAAATAGACCTTTGAGCTGAAGAAAACAGAAACCTGTTTACGATACTTTTGAAGATATTCGACAGCTATAAATAGATGTCGCTTTCAATGATTCGCTCTAACAGCAAGGCCTAAGTTTAATTCTAAGGTTAAATCAAAGGTTGATTAGGTCAAGTTCAAGTCGGTAGGACTAAAACTCTGCCGTAGCGATGTTGTCTGGAAAGTGGCGAAGTGGACTTCTCCCAGCTCTTCCTTCTTGTCATATCAAATCTTAAAGCATTTTGGCCAGACTACTTTCTCCATCTGAGAGGGATTATCTGCCATTGAATTTAGTCACTTTCCGGCATACAAATTCCATGTTTGATGTTTAGATATGAGTTTTGGATTCGATCTTAACCTAACCCAGGTCATAAGAGCATGCTCCAGAAGGTCCAAGCCGATGAAACAGCGGTTTTCAGATTCCGCTAACCTCCTTACTTTGCAAAGCTCAGAAAAATGCAAATTCGCCAACCGCAGCCCACAACAATCATCTAGAACTATACCCAACTCTTATATAAACTTAATTGAACTTTTGTTTGCCTTTCTACTCCAACTCGCAGGGATTTGAATTATAAATCCACTCGCGATACCTGCGTTTGCCCCGCCTAATAGGGGTGACTACTTAAATTTACATACAAAGTAGACACAAACAAAATTTCACTCGCAACTATTATAAAACAACAAAAATGGACTCTTAGCCACACTCCATCAACCAAAACAAAAATGAAAAAATTAAGCAAAAACAACAAAAAATTTGCGAAATAGCATTTTTCATGCTTCAACTTCGATTTCGCTACCTCAACATCTCCGTGCCCCACAACCCTCATCACACGCTCGCATTCAACTGTAATGCTGAATAGCGGAAAAAATTGGCTGCACAACTGTTGCTAACCGCACTCGCCACGGATGTTACACCTGCCCGGAGGCGCAGATGATTATGGCAAACTTTTGACAAAATTGAATCTCAACAAATTTCGCTGCGTTAGCGCCAACGTTAGTGCAACTCGCCGAAAAAAAGTTGGTGAAAGTGGTAAGCGGACTGATGGAATCTGTTAGTTCGAGTGGAGGGGATCTTGGAGTTTATTTCATTTATACCCGACATATGTAACGGAAGATGGTTAGTCTCTTTAACTGCATTCCGAAAATAAAGAAAATTAGACCCATTTTTCAGACGCTGTTTGCTTAAAGAATTGGCTCGAAGAAATATTCAAAACTTTATTACTGTACTATATGTTTATCACTTCCAGCAGAAATAAGACTTTTTGGACTTGATTTTTCTTACCCAGATAGTCTTAAGTCTTCAAGAGTATATCAAAGGTGAGTTAGTTCTGGATGACTAAAGGATGACATCAGAACAGAGTCATGTCTTTTTCAACAACAAATCTGCCTGAGTGCTGGGTACAAAATCTATATATATTCGTTTCAACAAAGCAGCTCAGCGCGTTGCAGCAACGGCACTTGTGCGAAGTGCCAAGTTGGCCTGCAACATTTGCTGCTTTTTTATTACAGCTCTCGTAGCGGCATCATCAGCAGAACGATTCGTTTTAATCGATGCTGCGCGAAGTTTACAACAACAAAAATAGCAAAGCAAGAAAAACACCTCAGTTTCACTTCATTTCACGCTGTTGCATGAGGAACACGCTTGCAACCATAATTAAAAGTTTTGCAGTGTGGGGCAGCCATTCAGCCAAGGGTGTGTATGTGCTTGTGCGCCGCGCGGCAAAAACACTTGTGGCACAAATAATAATTAATTTAAATTGAATCATTTGGCGCGATTTCTACGTCAACCAATGCAGTGGAGGAGGGGAGAAAGGAGTACTGAAAAGCAGCATCTTCAACTTCCTTGTTTTTCCTCGTTCTTGATGGCGCCGCTAAATGTGGCGCGTGTGGCACTGTAGCGCGCATCGGGCCATGCAATGCCAAGAGAACTCAAGAAAGTTGCTGAAAAGCATTAAGCGGCAATTAATTTGTTAAATGAGACTTCAAACCAACAACAACAACAACAACAACAAAGTGAGAGTCAAGTAGTTGCTTGTTGTTGCACATGAACAGCAGCACTTGTGTTCGCCTATTAAGATTGAACTTGAGAGCGCTGGGCTTGCTACGTCATGTTTGTTGCGGCGTTAAATAAGCTCTGAGACTTAGAGTTGCAAGTGTGTTTGATGTGAAACAAAATTAGATTTTTGTGAGGCTATTGTAAAGAACCTAAAGGAGTTACAGATGAGGCTGAAACTGTAGAAAATCTTCTCGAATATAGTGATATCTTACTCTCTAGTTTATGGCTATTTCTTCTTCTTGTCCTTTACTGGCGTAGACACCGCTTACGTGGTTATAGCCGAGTTAACAACAACGCGCCAGTCGTTTCTTCTTTTCACAATTTGGCGCCAATTCGATGTAACAAGTTCAGCCAGGTTCTTCTACTACGGATTGAGGGTTTCCTCTTCCTCTGCTTCCCCCCAACGGGTACTGTGTCGAATATTTTTAGAGATGGAGTTTTTTCATCCATTAAGACGATATGACCTAGCCAGCGTAGCCGTGAACGTTGCTGAACTATGTCAATGACGTCGTATATCTCATATAGCTCATCTTTCCATCGACTGCGATATTCGCTGTTGCCAATGCGCAAAGGACAATAAACCTTTCGCAGAACCTTTTCCTCGAAAACTCGTAACGCCGATTCATCAGACGGTGTCATCGTCCATGCCTCTGCACCAATAGCAGAACGGGAATAAGGAGTGACTTATAGAGTTTGGTTTATGTTCGTCGAGAGAGGACTTTATATCACAAATGCCTACTCAGTCCGAGGTAGCACCTGTTGGCAAAAGTTAGTCTGTGTTAGATCTAGTTCCAAGATAGACGTGGGAGCCTAGCCGAGAATACGATGGCTGTTTGTGACAGGAGATATTTCGACTTGCCATCGTTCACTGCCAGACCCATTTGCTTTGCTTTCTTATCCATTCTGGAGAAAACAGAACTAACGGCGCGGTTGTTAAGACCAATGATATCAATATCATCGGCGTACGCCAGCAGCTGTACACTCTTATAGAATATGCTGCCTTCTGTAGTTAGTTCTGCATTATTATATTCGATACTCCGAGTCTAAGATAGGGAACTAAAATTTTTTGCAGCCGCCGCTTCTAAAATTATTAGCTCATGCAAGTAGTAACAAAAACCTTACCTTCTGCTTTGAAATTGTGGGGGGTTGGCTCAGACGGACTCTAAGCAGTGTCAACGAAGATCAACACGAAAAAGAGGGTTTTGGATTTGTGTAACAGAGAGGAGGGCATATTCTATGCTTTTTCTACAATAATCCTCACAATCCACGCTCCTATCTATCGAATGTGGACAAATACTTTAACTAAACTGCCTGCCATAAATCATACGAAGGTTCAAATGAAAAAGAAAATAAATATACACATACAATGTTTAACCATTATCTTAAAGACCTCTGTCGGCGTTTTACGAATTCTACAAGCTTCAGACTAAAAAGTTCTCAAATGAAAGTAAATAAATCAATGAGTATGGTAAGAGTTTCAGTCTATACGTGGGTGGGTTATGAGTAAAAAGGTTTTTCGATTTTTTTGTTTCTCACTAAAATTAGTTATATCGTTTCCAATATTAACAAATCTTTTGCTATTCTATCGATTGTACCATGAGATGACCTAACAGAGTTCGAAATCTTGTTATGAGTAATAACACTTTAATGAAACATAACAAAAAATAATAAAAGAAATGTATTCATTAATCTTGTTTATGATTGAATGAAGGATATCCGCAATAAGACTATTACAACTTTTTTCGAAAAGCAAAAGCTGTAAACTTTTCCACTTCTTTGCCCACCCTCGTGTCATATTCAAGAGTTTGAAAGCAATCGGGAGCATATGGTAAAAGGGTATTCAAGCTCAGAACACCTGTAAGCAAGTGCACTTATGTAAATGGTCAAAGCTCAGGCTATGAAGTGTCAGCAACCAGTGTGAGAAGACACATATTTCACTTGCAGAAACCTTATTTAAGGCGAGCAAATAACGGGCAACACTGATTTATAGCAAATCGTTTAACAACTTTTAAATAAATCATTACAACACTTACCAAACACCTACAACAAAAACACCGCATACAAAATAGTGTGGAACCATTAAGAAAATACTTAACCAGCAGCTTCGAATACTAACAGCCACAAAAAGCAGAAAGGAAAGATATGAAAAAGTACAATGATAAGGATGGCTAGAAAACAATTTACGAGAAAAACTTAATACTCATGCATAGATATTCATTTTGTATACAAAAAGTGAGTTATCCATTTAGTGGCAGCCCTGTAGGAAAAGGTTTTCACTCGAGGGTACGCATGTTATTTTTAGTCTCATAAATAAGTTCTCTCGAACTTTGTCCTAACAGCCCTCTAGGCTATACGATTTTTAACAATTTCATGAAAGAGCCAATCGGTCGAGAAAGTCATGGCAACAATTTTCCGGGTTAGGTGAGGTTAAGTTAGATTGGAATGGCTGATTTCTCAACCTTTTGGAAGGAATAACACTTAGACGGTTCTGTACAGCCCTTTGTGATGCCAAACTGCTGTAGTTGGATCTCAGCTATCGGCAAAAAAACCTTTAACGTATCACAAGTCGGCTTAGGTGTTTTATTTCTATTTCCGCTATTTCATCTGGATGTCTAAATGTATGACTCCGAGATGTAAAAGCGATGCATTCGAGGAGGAAGTGTTGAGATGATTCTATCTCATCTTCTTCCAAACAGCTGATGATTTAATCTTACTACATGAATTCCATTCGGGCAGTGTCCAGTCAGTTAGAGCTCCTACAACCACTAAAATATATACCGTGCTGAAAGCGAAAGGTTCCCTGGACCTCCTGGGCCAGAAGGACCTTGTGACTGTACAAGGCTGGTTCAGTTCAATAGTGGACACAGAAAATCAAAGTGGCTACTATCCGTTCCCATTCCGCTGTTATTGATACTAAAAGCCTGGCCTAGCCAACTCATCAGCCGTGCAGTTTCCTGCAGTTCCGATAAGGCCAGGAACCCAAAGCAGACTAATCATGAAATATGTCAATGCTAGAGATAAAGAGTCTAGACATCATTTCATCCTCAAGGCTAATATCGCTGCCTTACTATCGGAGTGGACAGTAACCTCTAGAGAAGGCTTGGGCTTCAGAGCAGTAGATCTACTACTACCGTTATGACGATGCAGTGGTCAGGAAGCCTTAAAACTAGATCTGATGGAAAGTTCCCGACAGTGTTCTTCTCCACCAACACTCCCCGTGAGATTTGATCCATCCGTAAAAAAGCTTAACGTCTCGGTCCTCTTTTGAGTCCTTCAATCTCATGCCTCACCTTTCGTGTTGTGTGCTGTAAAATTATTTTTACTTAAATATTGTATTAAGCATTTGCCCTTCCACACAAAAACTGTGCAGAAATCCGTAACAAGCGCAATCAGCTTTGGCATTTTTTCCTGCTGGGTTTACGATTTGTATAGTCTGAGCCTGGTGAACCGCAAGCTAGGTGAAGTATTGACCAGCAAAGCTTCTGTTAGTGTTGCAGACAGTATTTGCCATTCATTTTTGTTGCTTACAGCAATGGTAATTGTTGTTGTCATGTCTGACCTAGAAGCCGAAGCGTATTGACACGTACAAGAAACATGAGCCTCATGCATAAATTACAGTCATTGCAGAATACATGCAGACACATGTAAAGAAGACCACAACAACAACAAGAACACGTGCACTAACAAGCAGTGTAACAACAAATGACTCAGCTGGTTAAAAGCACACGTGTAGAAGAGGACGTGAAAGACGAAGGAGTGAAATTGAAAATCGAGCAACTTAAGCGAAATGCCTGAATAATGGCGCTGTTGTGGCAGGTAAGTAACAGAGCCGGCATGCGAAGGTGTTGCGGAGGTGGGTATTGACAGAAGCGGGGCAGGAGCCCCCAATCGGTCGGTCCTTTTTCGTTAAAAGTTTAAGACGCGGCTGAAGCACTAATGTGGCATATGAAATATGAGACTGGCAAAAAAGCGTTGCACACATACCAACACACACACACATACACCACACTTAAGCACATGTTTGAGGTTAAGACGCAGAACGCACCGTGTCTAAGACGTGCCACATACTTATTTGTGTACTCGGCTATACTTATGTGTATTTGTATGGTGTGTATATACTTGAAGCGGCCGATCCATCCTTGTGGCAGATAACGGCCACTCACTCGCCATATTCTGTGGGTTCCTCCACCTTCTCCAGCGCTGCTGCCGCGCCACTTTCGCCAGTCGAAATAACTTATGACTTCAGTTAAGTTTTTGTTTCGCCTGTTTTTCCACCATTCAACCATTCATGGTTGTTGTTGCTGTTGTTGATGAGTGTGAATGTGTGCGCGCATTTGTACGAACTCAGCGAAAAAACTTGTGTTGAAGAACTCGCAGAAGGAAAAATGATTTATGTTGCAACAACTTAAAGCAAATAACCCAAGTGGTTGAAACCGAAGCGTTGAGGAGGGGTGAGTGGGAAGGCTTCGCGTGGGCTTTGAAACGGTTCAGTGCAAAAAGAATAAGCTGCAACCCAAGCAAGAATTCAATCGGTGTGGCAATAATACTACACATAACAATAACAATGGCAAACACGACAACAACAACAATAGCTATATAAGCGCGATACTGTGGTGGCGCGACAGCAGTTGGCATTATAGCAAAACAATCTACAATCAGCAACAACAACAACAACATCAACTAGAACCAATAATACGTCACAGCTGTGGCAACATGAAGTGGCAACCAACAAGCGCGCAACACAACGGCCACAACGCGCAAGCCATCGCAACAACAGCAACAATGGCGCCAGTGTTGAACTATCGTCGCGTCCGAGCAACTTTCCGTTTGTCTTTCTTGCTTTCTTTCCATCGCAGCACTAATATTAAACAAATTAAATGTAACGGTATAGCAATAAGCAAAACGGTAAAATGGCAAACCGGGCAGAAATAATCACAACACGAATGGCGCAGCGAAGTGAAAAGCCCGACGCAGGAGGCACAACAGATCCAGCCACGCTCCTGGAGTTGCTGACGAGGGTGGGCGGGGGCGCAAGAGGATCTCTGCTTTTTGTTATAGAATCAGGTGGAAAAACATTTGTAAGTTATGAATATTTGACAACCGCTGCGTGGGACGCGGTGGCAGAAACAATGGAAAATTCTGTGTACACGACAACTGGGCAACTGTCGCGTCTTTGCACAAATATTTTACACTCCAAAGCAACAACCACACTGGCAGCGTGTAGAAAAAATGAAAAATGCGAAAATAATAAGCAAATGAAAGAGTTTCATGACTCAACCAATGAAATGATTTATTGGCGGGAAATTCGTTGAATGGGGAAATAGAAATCCCTTGCTCATGAAAACATATAAAATTTTAAGAAATATCTTTACAAGTTACGAATTTCAGAAAACCAGTTATAAACTCTTCAGACAATCCATTTGTAATTTTTAAGTACCAAAATTAATTGAATTCGCTCGCTTTCGTTCTGGAAATTTCAATGTGAAAGGCGCTGAAGCTTGCTCTGGTCGACCTAACGTTGAAAAATTCGATGAAATTATGGAAAAGATTGACCCGGACCGTCACATAAGCAGCCATGTCATCGCGAAGGAACTTAACATTCATCTTCAAACGGTTTTGAACCATGGAAAAAATGCCGCCTACAAAAAGAAGCTCGATGTTTGGGTACCACATGAATTGTCTGTGAAAAATTTAATGGACCGAATTAACATCTGCGATTCTTTGCTGAAACGAAATGAAATCGAACCCTTTCTGAAGCGAATGGTAATAGGAGACGAAAGGTGGATCAAATAAGACAATAATGTGCGAAAAATATCATGGTCCAGGTGTGGTGAAGCTCAACAAATAGTCGCAAAACCAAGACTAACGCCACAAAAGGTTATACTGAGTGCTTGGTGGGCTTGGAAAGGAATCATCACTATGAGATGCTCCAGCCTGGTCGAACGATTGATTCTACATTTTACTGACAACAACTAATAAGATTGAAGCAAGCAATCGAAAAAAACGGCCAAATCTGATTTTCAGAAAGGGCTTCGTTTTTCATCAGGACAATACTAGACCACACACATCTTTGATGACTCGGCAAAACATGGGAGAGCTATGCTGGGAAGTTTTGATCCATCCACCATACAGTCCTGACGTTGCACCATCGAACCACCATTTGTTTCGGTCAATTAAGAACTCTCTTAATAGAGTCAAGTTGACTTCAAGAGAAGCATGTGAAAATTATTTGTCGCAGTTTTTCGCCGAGAACCAGAAAAGTTTTATACTGATGGAATAATGTCTCTAGCGGAAAAATGGCAAAAAGTGGTCGACCAAAATCGTAAATATGTGGTTCATTAAAATTCATTACAAATATACAAAAATATGATGAAGTTTGATTAGAAATACGAAAAGACTTTTTTTACTACCCAATATCATATAAGCTATTTTGTAACCTGGTTAGAATAATCAGATTTAGGTGAAACATGCACTGATTCTGATTATTTTTAAAGTAATTCCACTCTCTTAAAAGCACTTAGTATTTTAGCAAAAACTGGGACAGTTTTCAGAAACTACAGAAAAAAGTAGTAATCACTTGTTAAGAGGTCCAAACCGCAAAGTGGATGCATCAGAATCTCCCAGCCAAGCTCCCAGAACTACTGGCGAGTCCCACGACATGCGAGTCTACGTAACCAGAAGGGACCCGGATTTTTTCCGGTCAAAGACTGTCAACTCTGCAGAATTTTGCCACTTCAACAACTACTGACGAGCCATTATCGATGTGTGAGACCTGCGGCGTAAGCTGTCCAAATTAATAGTTTAGCCGAAGAGAAGCAGCTTGTAGTAGATTTTCTCTCAATCCCACTAAATACCTAACAAAACTTTCCTGAACGTCAATCTTGACGTTGTAGTAAGTGACTCACCATTTACCACTAGTAACCATTCGATTCAGGAATGGATCGATTTTGTTACGATTCAGCGACTATTCCGAATCTGCAAGAGTTTTGTTATATGTTTTTAACTTTTTCAAAGAGTTAAATATTTGTGAGACGGCTTAAATTAAATTTTTTTCTTTAGGAACACTTTCTGCTAATTATGCACACAATTAATTTGAAACAATCTCATAAGCTCTCAAATTCTTATGAAAGTATATTTTTCATTAGAGAATTTTTTCGTGTCTTACTCATTTTTCTTTACATATGCTTATGATTGCAGCTTCTTTGGCCAACAACCTTACAGTCTCTACTTATTTATAGTTATCATTAAATTCGGAATTTTTTCATATTTTTACGGCACAGCACTTCTTGCACCAGCAGAGTAAATCACCCGTGCAGCCAAAATAGACCCAAACAAATTCGAATTTCGAACACGTACCCAATTTGCAATTGCTCGAGTGAATTTCAATCAATCGAATGCACACACTCGCACCGAAAGCACGAAAACTACGAAGTATCCAGACTCTGAGGTCTGCCCGACAGAGCTCACAGCAACACCAAAGTATCGGAAGGAAAACAAAACGAGTACAGACGAACATATTCAGCATAGAGAGCCTCAAGCAGTGGATAATCAAAAGCACGTGTTGCCAAGAGCAGTCGATGAGTGTGGCCAAAGGCCCAAATGATGAAATGTGACATCAATGACATCATCAAATCGTCAATGGACGGTGAGTGGTGGATGGTGAAGGGGGGTTGGTGATGTCAACTACAGCACCAACTGCATAAAATAGTAGTGGCAACCTTTTTAAACGTAAAACTATCAACCCAGAAAAACTACACAATAACAGTAACAACCATGGCGCGAAGTAGTAGCGTGGCCGGAGGACAATGGACGACCATAACGCCAACAAACGAGCACAGCTGACCATCATTGTCTATTGATTATTGCGCAATCAGCAATCAACTCGACAAGTCAGCCGGCAGCAGGTTATTTAGTCATTGGAAAATATTTTGAGTTGTGAAAAGTGAGGAAATGGAGAATACATGACTGTAGATTCTTGTATTGAACTGAATGTGTGACAGCGTCTTATTGAAGCTTTGCATTTTTGGCAGAATTACGAAGTTTTAGGATTTTTTTTACTTTTAAAAAATTTTGGTCAAATTTCGGGTTATCAGGTTGCGGAAATTTCGATATTTAGATCATTACTGCTTGAAGATTTATACGTCAAGTCTCAGCATTTGCATACCAATTGCAATAAAATATACATATATTTGTACCCAACACTAATGAAGATTGAATACTCTATTGGCCATTGTTCGCACGGCTCCTCGGCTGCCTAATCGAATACATTGATAAACGAAATTATGATAAATCAATGCCAAAAGTTTGTTTTGTACATTCTCTTCTACTTATATTGTAGACTATGACTACTTCTGCCTCCCAACTCTGCGCGCCTAGATGTAGGCTACAAAATTATACACGCCTGTGTATGTGGCGCAGGAGGTGTCGCTACAATTTTTATCAAAAGCAAAAGTTTCCGCTTCCCCAGCGATACATTTTCGTAAGAAAAGCATCAAGTCGCTAATGTTGCTGCAATAACAACAACAACACCACCAAACACTTGTACACTAAAGTGCATGTAGCCTCCGTCAGAATGTGTTGGTGCACGTGGAATATGTTTAATGGCTTTCTAGATAAGACTGCCTCATCCCAAGAGAACTTTTCTGCCGGCAAATCTATTAAGACTACTTCATCAGCTAAGTTGCACAAGTCGAGGCGCAGAAAGAAAAGAAATTATCAGCGTGTAGGCAAAATTGTTTAGCGGACGTCATCCATCATTTAAAAATCGTTAAGTTAAGACTTTGTAGAAATTTGTAATTTTGCTATTTTATGTTATTTCTTTATTTTTTTTTTTGCTATCACTTTTGCGCTGCTTAGTTTCCATTATTACATTAAGATTAACTAAGGCTAAGCAAGAAAAATTGCTGAAAAGATGGCTTGAGTTTGGGGGGTTCAATGAACTAAAGATTATTGATCGCAATGAAGAGTTCAGAAGAGACGGTATCTCTTAGGATAGATGAAGTATTTGGTAGTTGCATGGAAAATCCAGTTTCTATTAGCGTGGAATGATGGAGCGTGGAAACACTTTTAAGAGGTCAGCGGCCTTTTAACTTGGTGTTTTACATCTCACCTATTGAGGGCTATCAATAGGATATATCGAAATGTTTTATCTTTAACAACTTAGCGTTTAAATTGTAAGAGTCCGGTGTACTTTTGTTACACCTTCGTAGCCTGAGCTTAAGTTGGATGCCGCTGTTATTATTTTTTCCCGCTTTTTTTAAATTTCTCTTCAGTAAGGTTTGTCATTTTATCATGGAAATATAGGCGATCCAACAAAGAGTCGAAACTATTAAAATTTATTACTGGAATTCGCAGTCAGTGGCCTCAACTTTAAGACCGCTACGTCCAATTTATGGTCTCATAATTTTCCTGTCAGATTAACAATTAAGCGTCTAAGGGTAAAATTTGAATCCACAGGCACAGTACAAAATGTTCTCTGGGCAGTCAGACAAAGAGATGTTCGTAGTGTCAACAGAAATCAATCTCTCGTCTCACGTCGTTCTGAATCGTTGAGCATCTCTGTAACGTCGCTGTGGCGAATTTTACGAAAAGATCTTGGCTACATCCTTAAAAGATAAAATTACGCAGGAACTGAAAGCGCTTGGCCATCAAAATTATCGAATGTTCGTAAATTGGGCTAAGGAACAACTTGAAAATGATCCGGATTTTGATCGAAGAATCATCTTCGGCGATGAGGCTTATTTCTGCCTGCATGGCTTCATTAATAAGCAAATTATATGCTTTGGTCGGGCAGCAATCCACACATGCTCCATGATTCACCATTGCATCCCGAAAAAAAACCGTTTGGTGCGGTTTATGAGCCAGCGGGGTCATGATCAAGATCGGCACGTTATTGTCAGTGGGCATCGCTACCGCTCAATGATAACCGAATATTTTTGGTTCCAACCGGACGGAGCCACAAGCCATACAGCGAACGTCAGAATCGATTTATTGAAAACCATAAACCATAACCATAACAGAACTTCATTGATAACCCAAACCGTTTATATTTTATTAAAAAAAAGCTTTTGTTGTGCTCTTATTGAAAAACCCGATACGTCTGGCCAGAGATGATCCGAAAATGAGATCAGCTGAAGCAAGAATTATAAATGAGTATCTAAAATTATCCTAATATTATCAGGCGAAAGGAAAGAACAAAGAAGAGAGAAATAACGGGATTTCACTAGTTAGAAGTATTTAAAGAAATAGTTTCTAAAAATTAAAAAAACCGAACTGCAAATCCAAAATGACACCTTAACATTCTGTGGAGATTCATGAATAAACACAACTCCAGCTGACTCAAAATCGAGCACTAACTGGAAAATAACCTCTTTCACCACATCGATCAACTAAAACGCAATCAAACAACTTCAATTAGAACACAACTAACTCTTAACAACAACAAATTAAGCCAAAATAATAATACAATGAATGCATTCCAAAGCCCTAAAAATTCGCGAATAAACAAAAGCAGAAATAAAGAAAGCATTTGATTATCCCGAGCATTTGCCAAGAAATTCGTCAAAATGTCAGACAGACATGATAAATGCACAGATGCACATATGTACAACCTGATATAACGGGCTTGTGTTGCATAGCAAATAGAGTGCTTTGAAAAGTTACTTGCAACAACAACAAATCCAACGGCGAATACCGAAAGGTTGCCAAGAATGTGCCAAGTGTTTCGGGGTGATCCGCCATCGCTGCTGTGTCTGCTTCCAGCTACTGCTGCTGCCACTGACAGATGCATGAAATTTCACGCAACTTGCCACATATGCAGCAGCTCCTGCAACGCAATCAGCATATGCGGCATGCAATTTTGCGATTTCTTTATTTCTTGGCAGCGGACGTGATGAACGAACACTCGTAATTCCATGGAAGAAAGATTCAACGAATGTATCCACTACACACATAACGGTAACTATGCATAAAGCGGATGCGGGAAGACATATTTGGCTTAGAAGCTTACACGGCGCGCAGTGGCTCTTTCTCCGCCCTCGAATTCTTTACTTCTAAGTAGAATGTTGATGAATTGCTGCCGGAGGCAACAACGAAATTTGCGCCGAAATGAATTGCTGATCAGAGTTGCTGCAATAGCCAAGTAAATAAATGAAAATCAAAGCGAAATAATATAAATTGCCTACTTCATTCCTTCGCCGACGGGCCAATACAGGGTGACAGAATTCGGCTATGACATAGGTTTTAGTTTCCTTTAATGAATCATTCCGTAAATATGGTGATTTCGTTTCTGTAAGCAAGTGTTGAATTTGATTCTCTCTGGTTTCGATATAACGGGTGATCCAAGTAGAGGTACTTTTTTCAATAGCCTTTTTGATAGATCAGGTCTGTGGACCGAGGGAATCATCGGTCCATATTTCTTCAAAAATGCATTTTGATTTTACTAAGACGGCGCCGCTTTCCACATATCGCATCAATCAAACATAAAACAATTTTACGTTTTGGACCGGTCGATTGACCACCAAGATCGTAAGATATCAGACGACTAAACCTTTTTCTGTGGGATATGTAAAGCCTAAAGTCTATGCGGACAATCTCGATTCAGGCCTTGGAGCAAACATCACATGTGTCATTCAACAGTTACCAGTTTAAATGTTCGAACGAGTCATCGAAAATTGGACTCAACGTATGAACCATCTGAGAAAACGCGGCCATCATTTGAGAGATAATTGAGATAATTTTCACAAAATAAATGCGAAAGAATGTTCTTTCGAATTATAATAAACATTCACAATCAAATTTGAAGTTCCTGTGTTTTTTCTTTAAAAGAGTAGGGAACCTCGAAATGGATTACCCTTTGGAAAATAAAATTTTTTTCAGCAAAATTTCGCGGTGTCGATTAAAAATCTTTGCTTTAATATCTTGTTCAATGGTTTTATCCAGTCGTTTCTGAGCTTTTATCAACCTTTCGGTAGTGTTTAGAAAATTTATTTTTTATCTGTGGGAATTATAATGACAGTTTCTCTCATCCAAATGTTTCATACCCATCGATGAACAGATTATGCTTATTAGTCCTCTATGAATCCATACTAAAGCCGATTCTTTTAGTTTCACTTTCCACTAGATACATAGGTTTAAAACGAAGGAGTTCGAGTTCGAGTTAATACAGCACCAGCGACACCTACCGATAGAATGTTTTTCCAGGGCAATTGACTTGCCATTTTCAATGAGTATCTCGAATGTGGATCGAAGTCGGACCATAAACACCAACCATTGGGAGTCCTATCATTAATCTATCTACCAGTTTACATGTGAACTCACCTTACACTACCCTGTATTGTTAACTAGCAAACGTAAATATATGTTTGTTCTATTTATTTACTACACGCATGTGTATGTGTGTGTGTTTTATGTGTTTGTGTGCAAATAATTTGTAAATTGCTTAGAAAATTTTATTGCTTTCATAAGCATAAACATTTTAGTCATCCGGATATTCTCGATAAATAAACATCCATACTTTTCGCTTAATTCGCAAACATACCTATGTCGATGTGTGTATGTGTATGTATGTGTTTATCTGGACTCCTTCGGGGCAATAAAATTATTATGCACCCTAATTCAAATGAGCCAGACTAACTGGCTGTGTCGCAGACGCACAGACCACAATGCAACAAAGCGAAAATAAGAAAATCAGTCGAGCTATAAAAACACCAACAACAACGGCAACAAACACAACAGCGGCAGTGGAGCAGTGGAAGCAGCAGCGGCAGCAGCAACGTGTCGGCCAGCAAAATGTGTATATGTCGCTTTTCGCACACTTCCTGTCAACAACCAACAACAACGTATACACAACCAACACACTGACTCACACTTACACACATACGCCCGCACACTAAGCCATAAAATGTGTTTACTTCGTCAGTTAGTCGGTCATTGAAGCGAGCGCTTGGCCACCACCACTCACCATCGCTCACCAACACTCACCAAAGGAAATGGATCGTTCCGGTTCTGGGTCCAAGTGCGGGTCGGCCATGTGGCAACGACGGCGGAACGCTCTTTATGTATTTGTATTTGTTTCGTATGGCTTTTATGTTGCTACTTGATTTCGTCACACACACACACACACACAACAATACGCAGTTACAGTTGATTGTGTGCCCGCAAAATATTTGCATAATAAATGTGAGGTTATGAATAAATTATTGACGCATGAATGCCGGTTATTCGATACTTTGAGGCACAATGTGGTACGCGCAAGCGAAATTATGTGCCGGATCGCATATACACATACATCCACATAACTAGATATGCAGATGTCCTCTGCATTTACTGTTTTCTTTATAATTCCGCCGATTCTTGTTGTGATATTATTTTTGTTATTTGTTATTTAAGCCAATGCTATCTATGTGCAGCGCAGTACTGGTGTTTAAGGCGAAAATAAAAGCCAATAGTTGATTTATTTATGTCGGAAACTAAAATACTAAACTCTTGAATGTCGCACCCACTACACTTGCCAATTCATGAAGAAGATTTAGTTCTACATTTTTGAAGGGTTCACTTTCGACGTCATAGAAGCAGTGCAGGGCACTAGTTTTCAATGTCGTAAATGGAAATGGAATCGGCTTTGTACATATCAACCTAGGATTCCTTTTCATTTAATAAAGCTGAAAGTTTCTCGTCAATTGCACAAGTCGAGTTTACAGCTTGAGCTACCTTTGATACTAATCTCATATGACAACTTTTTCGGGATTCTGAAGGAAGAACATATACTAAAATCGAAAACAGCATTAATAAAGATTTTGGACTGAGATACTTTTATCATTGTTTTGAGAGACAGAAAAGGACTTACAGAAGTTTAAATCAAAAGACTTTTCAAGGTAAGCTCTGTACTGACTTTTTGATTTATGATTTATCGTTTTGTCGCCTCTAACCCAAGCGCCTCATCCAGCTCCGTCAGGATCGGGAGGGACCTCTCCGAACCGTTCGATACCAAACGAGGTTTCAGATAAGGCGACTCCCTGTCGTTCGAGTACTTCAATTTACTCCCTAAGAAAATAATTCGAGCTGAGAACTAGACAGAGAAGGTACCATCTTTTATAAGACTGCTGGCGTACGCCAATGACATCGATGTCATTGGCCTCAACAACAGCGCCGTTAGTTCTGCTATCTCCAGATTGGACAAAGAAGCAAAGCAAATGGGTCTGGTAGCGGATGAGGGCAAAACCTGTCATGTAACAAACAGTCGTCGCACTCGCGACTAGGCTCCCACGGCACTGTTGACAGTCAAACTACGAATTCGTAAATAATTTCGACTCCAGCACTGAAAGTATTCTATTAAATTTCGCACGGAGTTGGTTGTTGGGGCATAGTATGAGCAATGTCTGCCAAACCTTAGGCAGACATCATATGAGACACCACTTGAAAAGCATCCTCAGCAAAGTGAGAACTTTAGGGAAACAGCTGATGTACCGTGATCTATTAACGCAAGAGATAAAAGCGCAAGGAAGAAGTAAAATCGATGCCGCATTCGCTGATCAATCGATTGAAATCATCCTAAACTTCAAAATGTGTTTTTTTTTTTCATATGCATCTTTGTACAATGTTAAGGAATGATACTTAACATGCCGCATCCGCTATGTGAGCAACCTAAGTGCTTCGTTGTATGCCAAGTGTGTCTTAAGGGCACTCGCAAACTGTCTATGAAGCCTACGGAATTAATTATTGTCAAAACGATTTAACTCTATAATTTAGTGCTTTTGACACTCACTCAGCGTGCCACCAAATGGGCTTCTTCAATTAATGCAACAATATATCCTCAACAGCTGTCAAGTCAAATGCGCCACCAATGCCACACATAAATTTGCCATCTTGACACGGTTTTGAATGAAAACGCAAATGCCAGCACAATCGCACGAATGCGTTGTTGTTGCTGACACGCAACATATGCAGTGCCACACTTAGCTGACAACAACAACCGCAACCATGTGCAAGCTTGCAAAGCTGTAGGCGCAGCCAAAGCGCCCACAAACGGGATATGGCGGGAATAGACGCGTGCGTTGGTGTACGCGTGCCAGCCACCTTACCCCGCACACACCCACTGCCACGGCTGTTGCAACAACTGCTAAGCTCCTCAGCGCGGCCACTTCACTTACACGCCGCTTCAAGTTGAATTATGCCGCCTGCCGCTGACATATTTGCCACTTAACGGCGTCGGCGACCCGGCAAACGGCAAAGTGAGGAGCAGTCAAGAGCAGCTTCCACCGCCGCATTGGATGTGTGAAGCGAATCCACCAAAGGAGCTGCCGCCAGCCCAGCTACAAGCGCGCGGAGCCGCAATGGGCGCAAAATGCGCAATTAGGGTTTTGTGGTTGCAAGTGTAATGTTGCAAATGAATCAGAGAAAAAGGCGAAAACTAACACGCACACGCTAGCAAGCAAAAGCGCAACCGAAGAGGGCGCTTGTTCGTTCTTGCGCACATCTTAAGCCTTCACTTGCACACGCATGCATAACAACAACAACAGCGACAACAACATGAGGGCGCGCAAGCAGTGGGGCGCACTTACCACATTTGCTCAATTTGTGGCAATTTACACTTGCCATTTGTGGCAGCTGCTAATGCGCAACACCCCTTACACCGAACAATTATTATTATTTGTGTTTCTTTTTTTGTGTTTTCGCGCACTTTTCGCCAACCACTCGGCGCTTGCTTGGAGTGGCGTGCGCATTTCGTAATGGAAAAATCACTTGAGCTCATTTATAATTCAATTTCATGTACTCGTGTGGCACTTTGTTTGTTTGCCATAATGGCGGTGGCGGCGACGGCCTTTGTTGTTGCTGGTGCTTAGGTTGCACTAGCTGGCGTGGAATTTGTTGCATGTCATGTGCAGTGCTGTTGACTTAATAAATTGCGAACGCATTAAGCGTGTGTTGGTGGCAAGCGAAGTGCGAATAGTTTAGTTATTGCTTCTTCAGCGCCGAGTGCATGCCGTGCACTTGTGTGTGTTGCCGCAGCATAATTTGATTAATGCTAGATTGAGTGTGAAGTGGCGAGTTTCGTAATCGCCGAATAAGCATTTTAATTATAATAATGCTAACGGTTTTTAATGCAGTACTTGAGTGCCAACATCAGAGTGCATTTCTGGTTTATATAGCTTTAAAATGGATGCCTTTGGCTTTCGGAGAGGGAGCAGATATTGCAAAGAGTACTATCAAACTATTTTAATTCGTTTTTTTACAAAATGTGTGTCATCAATAGCTGTGCATATGTATATGTATATGATTAACTTATTATCATATCTATTATAGTATATATTGATCAGTACTAGTAGATCTCAGAAATAAATATTACATAAATTGAGTACGAATTTAATACTACGAGGTTTTACGAGGCTCTTTTCTCTTTACACATATTTCAATCTCTTCACAGACATTCCCACTAATATCAAAACTAAGGTTAGGTGCATTTCTATATACGTAACACTGTCTGGCAATTTTTATCACGTGTGTTCATTGAAATCACGGCTACGGAATGGTTAAGATTATTTCAGAAGTGTTTTTCCAAGTCTATTTATCACGAACAGAACCACTTGAATAGCACATAGCAATCGGTAAAGGTCGTGAAATTATCACAAACTTGTCTCATGTGAGTCATCCATCCACTTCTATAAAATAACGATAACATGCAAAAGGTTAAAGTAATAGTACTTAAAGATCGTCATGTTGGCATCAGTGAGGTCCTCTACATCTCTCAACAAGTCAATCGAAAAGGCCGGAGGCCTGACATCAAAACGCAATATAAATAAATGGTCAACACAATTGGCCTACTGAGCGTATTATCCGCAACACCATTACCCATCTTGAGACCCAGCATTCATTACTGTCCGCAGCAACTCGGCCTGGCGTATGGATTGGCGCATTATATTTCGATATCTTAAATTGAATACGTACAAAATACAGCTTGAGCAAGAACTGGGCTCTTGAAATGTTCCAAGAAAATCCGACGTTTCCGAGTCAAATTTTGTTCAACAATAAGCCCGATTTCTAGCTCAATGGAAATGTAAGCAAACAAAAATGCTGCATTTGGGACAAAGAGCAACCTGAAGAGATTCAAGAGCTGCCATTTCATCCAGAAACAAACGGTTTGGCTTAGTTTGTGGGCGGGTGGAATCATCGGTCCATATTTCTCCAAAAACGGAGAGAACACTTCGATAAGTAGATAATTTTACGTTTTGTGTTAGTCGATTGGCCAACAAAATTGTATGATATCACACGGTTAGAACGTTTCCTGTGGGGATATGCAAAGTCTAAAATCTAAGTGCACAACTCCCTTCAATTCAGGCCTTGGAAATGTTCGAACGGGTCATCAAAAATTAAACTCAGCGGATGGACCAACTGAGACGCAGTCACGGCCAACATTTGAAAGAGGTGATCTTAAAAAAATAAATGCCTAAGAATCTTATTTCAAATAATAGTAAGCATTCCGCATTAAATCTGAAGTTTATGTGTTTTTTCTTTAAAAAAAAGTAGGGAACATCGAAATGGATCACCCTTTATAATTTTATTTTGAGTGAACAAATGGATGAAAAGGAATTTTGCAGGTTGATAAAATATTGCTCTTTGGAGAGTAAAAATACAGTTAAGACAAAAACTTGGTTTGAAGACGAGTTTCCCCAGAAAATAAACCGTCAAAAATTAATGTGCAAAGTTTAGGTGTGGTGGAATGAGGACAGAAGACGGTGACCGCAGTGGGCGTCAAAAAGAAATTGTTACCGACGAAAACATCAAAGAAGTCCACAAAATATGTTTTGATGACCACAATGTGAAGTTGTTCGAAATAGCAGGCACCGCACGAGCCGACTTTTGACCAAAAACTGCAAGGAATTGATGATTTGAAGCAGCGTTTGGAGATGTTCAAACGTAAAAACGTTCAAACGAAAGTGTTGTTTCACCAAGACAATGCACCATGTCACAAGGCAGTAAAAACGCCGGCAGATATTCACCCTAGATCTGGCCCCAGCGACTATTTTCTGTTCTCAGAACTCAAAAGAATGCTCGCTGGGAAGACATTTTCGTCCAATGAAGAGGTGTTCACCGAAGCTAAGGCTTATTTTGAAATAAAGGGCAAATCGTACTACAAAAATGGTATCGAAAAGTTGAGCTATGTTGAATAAAAAAGCGCATTTTGCCAAAAAAAAATTATTTTACTATGATAGGCCGGGAACTTTTCAATTTACCTTTAAAGTTTATAGAAAAATACTTTTTCAGTAAACCAAAATGTAAATGAAATCCCACGAAACCTTAAACATTTTAAAGACTCTCCGTTGACCACCTGATTTCAGCTTAATTAAATATCACAATAAACTTATGCTTGCACATACATACATATATGTATTTAAATCTCATAAGCGACGCATATTTACAGCACAAACAAACATACGTGTGTGTGTGTGTGTAGCCACACATAAATACTGCTCAAGTATGCAATGCTCATGCAAGCCAAAGTTTACTCAAGCTTCAACGCATGCAAACCAGCACTTCCCTTTCCGTTTGCAATTATTTAAGAGCAAGTAGGCACACACATACACACATCGTCATATGCTGAACGAAAGTTTATTTTTCATATTAATAATTCACTTTTGATGCACATAAATATATCAGCAACTTAACCGCATAGCATCGCATCGCATGCCGTTGACAGCAGCAAGCTTCGCATTGCATTGGGTTTGACTTGAGGTTAAAACTGCAAGCCTGCTGCCTGCTCTCCCTCCTGGGTGTGGGTGAGCGTTGTGACAGCCACAGCTTTATGCTGCTCTCGCTGTGAGCCGGCAAGCCGGGTAAGTTTTAACATGTTGCTGCTGCCGCCGCTGCCTCTGCTGCCTGACGACCTGTCAGCCAATTCCACGTTAAGTCGGCGCTACAACTGCAACAACAAGGACAACAGCAAATTTTTGCTGTTGCCGACAATGAAAGTGAAGTTGACATTGAGGTTGCAACATGCTGAAGTCATTGTATTTGCCGTTGTTGACTGGATTTAAGCTTGTTGTCGCTGTTAAAAATTATGTTGATATTTACATTAATGATGACAATCATTCTTCTGCTGATTTTGACATTTTGCATGCTGTCACTTACTCGCCGCTTGTTGCCGCTTTCATTGCCCAACTTTTATGCCACTGACTTTATTTGAGACATTTATGACGAAACTGTTAGTGACGCACAGTTAAAAATACAGATACTGCAGCTTGTAGTTGTTGGAATTTTAATATTGCAATTTAGTGATGTCTTGGTTAACAGGTTTGCTTATTTTTTGTTCATAAGTCAATATATACTAGGCTTCGTTTGAAGTACATACTCCCTGTTGCAGAATCGGCAATTTACGCAAGAAGCTAGGCCCGTTTTGTGTAAACCCAGATGAGGTGCACATGGTTCGGTTCGCTAGGCTATTCAGCCGTTCTCTACACTCCTGCACCAGTAGCCATTTGATCTCTTTTGACCGCCCCATACGTGATTATCAGTCGCACGATCATGGTGTACAACCACCTAATAATCGTTGGCTACCTCCAGGATTTTCTAGGTAGCCGATTGCACAACATTAGTGCTTTTTTCGCTTTGACTAAGGTCAAGTCAACATGCTGCTTCCACCGCAGATGGAATTCACGTGAGACCAAGAAGAGCAGTCATCTCTATCTCTCTGACCCCTAGCGAATTCTTAACAGACACTGCGGCCTTACATATCAATACGTCTAGTGAACGGTAGGTGGAGGACCCAGATGCTTACTTCTCGACTCTTATCGAGAGAATAAGTAAAGTCAAAAATTTACCTCAACTTTACTATTTATTTATTGGCACGAGGGCTTTCTATTGCATTACTCCATCGTTCATCTAATATACTCAAATTGAACTTTCCCTAAATTAAATATTATTTTTTACCAAAGAACAATTTGACGAATAACATTGTTATCACCCTAAGAGGTAAACTTTTTTGAATATATTGCACAATATTGGTTTCTTCAATATTTTCTTATATAAATTGCATAATTATATCGTAAATCATTAGCGGATGTCTAAATCTCTATCAGATCTCACAATAAATTGCTAGAAATTTTCCGGCTTCCGGTTTCAAAATGATAAATTTAGCATACATTTCAGCGCGTAATATTAGTGATTATTATTCAATGCTTTAAAGCAATCAGATACAGATATATTATTTAAATAATATATAAGAAAAAGGTATTATTTTTATATTAAATATTATATATAATAGGTTTCTAAGTAATCATAACAAAACACTGTCTAGGTTAGGTTAGGATAAATGGCTGATACCTCAGCGTGACGCAGAAATCGCATTTAGAATGCTGTATTCAATTCTTTATGAAGCCATAACACTGTCTAAGGGGATTATCAATACCTAAGCTGTAACTATGTCCAACGAATTCTTAGTAACTTATACTGGGGATCAATTGTTTAGGATATGATCACCAAAAAATAAATTTAAATCAACTGAGAGGTATTAAGAACAAATTTAACGAAGAAGTGGATATGCCACATATAATACTACTTCTCTGCCACTCACAATCTACTTCGGACCCACATAGTGCATCCAGTCCATGGCACGTCTAACACTTGGTGCTCTTTTGGTCAGTAGTTCCAGTGCGAATTGAGTGAAAGCTATTGTCATAAGCATTGCATACAACATATACAGGCCACGCAACATGTTGCTGCTAATGGCCGGCAGGCGTTGTGAATTCGCGTTCATTACCTGGAACTGTTTCTTCACATGCTTCTCGCCAATATGTGACGTAATGCCAGCCGCACCCAGTCTCTTAATGCGGTCATCGAAGATCGAACGTAAGATAGAGTGCTTCTTGAAATACATAGATATCTGTACGTTATAGATCGGTTCATCGACATATGTCAAGTAGCTGGTGTTCCAATTTTGTCGGTTATGCCAGGCCAATGTGTCCAGCATGGAAGAAGTGACCAACCGTTCTGTGTCGCTCTGCTGCACAATGCTATACCGTTGCGTAACGTTAGATATAATTCGCGTCATATTTCTCGGATAGAACTCTGCATACTTATCGGTGACAAATATATAATTATGTTCTTCCAGCCCGGCAATGGTACGCGGTATCGGTATACGTCTGGATATACGCAAACTATCGAACATTTTGGCTTGATAGGCATTGCGCAGCACCAGCGTAGCCAACAGCCAGGACATAAGCAATAAGCGAGCGCAATTTCGACGCGGTAAAATTTTTATAGGATTCCCCATCATTACAACAATCATGTTGGTTGAGTCACTGTGTTTGCGTTGCCCGACCAATTTCTCGCACACACCCGAACTGGTACAACTTATTACGAAACGAATGAAAATCATGCCGATAATGCAGCAAATACCAATCGCCTGCCAAACGCTCGGGCAGAAGGCCTGTGCCAATTGCTTGATGGGTCCAAAATGCAAGCCACTGCGCACAATAAAAACATACAGACTCTGATGGTACGAGATGGAGTAGCTGAAAACATGACGTAAGCCATCCGTACTACTCAAGCAGCCAATTGCCATGTCCGCCTTCCCGGCAGCTAACTGAAAGAAATTGAATCCAATGAGTTTTCCTAAAATGTACTGTGGAGCCAAAGCTCGCCTACCTCCGCAAAGCAGCCAGTCGAGTTGTTGTTTTCGCCGATTACACCGCGTCCCTTCGATATGGAAAAATTAACGCGAAAATTAAGTGCCTTAGCCAGATCCCTTAATAGATCACCTTCAATTCCGGCCACTAGGCGGATATTCTGCAAATCTTGCGGATCGCTGCGATTGCCATGGAATCCGAGTAAGGGATAGCCCAAATCCAAGCAAATGAACAACGGACAGCCGTGGAAATCACGCAAGTGCTGCGGAAAAAGGCGGTCGTGCTCCAAGCTACCATTAAAGTATGTATTGAAATGAACAATCTCAATGTTTTCGCCTTGATGGCAGTGAACTTCAGCGAACAGGTAGTAAGTGTAAAAACCAAACTTCCTTTTATCCAATTCGAGCATCACAACAACATTGTCCACATTGAAGCGCAAGCACTCCCTGAATATTGCTCTCATGTGATGCGCGGCGATCTCGCTCGATTTCGTCCTCAATGTTAGTATTATGAAGAAGTGGAACTGATGCTCATAACTGGTTTCCGGAATGTTAATACTCAGATTTCTACAACAAAAAAAAAATTTATATACATAAGCCTTTCATTGTAATACCCATGCAGGTGACTGTTACTTAAAGGCATGCATGGAGTCCACAATGAAAATGTTGTAGTCCCACAATCTGTCCTCGGGCAGTCCAAAAAACAGTTGCAGCGACATGGTGGGGTTGAAGCGCTTCAGAAAGTAGCGCAACAAACGCGTGTGCATATTTTGCAGTCCCGGAAAGCAGTGCTCGCAATTCTCCATGATGATGAGCGTGCTAGTCTTCGAGCTGATGTAGCGCTCCACCATGTAGAGCGCCAGGTCGGCGTAGGGCTCGTGATCACGATTGGTTTCATCAACTAAGAAACGCATCCTCTCCTCGCCCTTCGGCTTGGCCATGCTTTCAGTCGCCAGTGTCAGCACAAAAATGAAGAATATAACTTTTTTCAACATTTCGCAAATATTCGTCGCGCGTCTTTAATTGTAACTGCCTTAATTTTGCTGAATATGCCTGCCATCTAGAACTGCACTGCGAACTAACTTCACGCTGCACTCCAATTTATAAGAGCTTTCAATTACCAGCGTGTAAATTAATTACTTAATATCATTGCCGATAAGACGCCTTATTAATTCTCGACGATTAATATTTACATTTCCCTAGGCTATCGATTTGACCCTTCACGCTTGATTAATTTAATCAATACATTGTCTGTAAGTAAGTCATGGATATCGTGTAGGTGTGGAAGAAATGTACACTAGAAATTCGAATATAGCCCGTGGCAGCTGATACTGTTATATTATTACCTACATACCATAAGTCATTAGGCTTTATATAGTATAGACCGTCAAAAAGTTCTCAAAATGAGCCCGATGTTCGTTTGCCATAGTTGTTGTGTTAATGTGGTAATGTATATATGTAGTCTATTTATCAATTTTTTTAAAGAAAAACCAAGAGCTATCCCCGTTCCTTCGCGCCGAAATATAAAGCTCGTTTTTCGTTTAAAGAACGTTTTTCCATTACGGTGAGCTGGAAACGGAAGAAGGTGTTCTGTGATGAGCAAAGAAAAGATCGATTGAAATACTTTAGTGCGACTAACTGGTAGGAATATTGATCTCTTCACTTCATTATTCGGAACTTTCGGGAGCAAAAACTAAACTAAAGTCCAACGAAGCTGCTAAGCGATAGAGAACTGTGGTCGTCAGATAAACCTTCATCGCAAAATGCTTATTGATTTAGACGTCAGTGTAGATAGCACAATTTCGGAGTTGTTCACAATTTCCTCCCCCTTTTTACTTAAGCTGACCAGGCGATTGGGAAATCGAGCTAATTATCAACAATTTACATTCTCCGGTCCCCTAACATTCCTTCTATGTGTTGCAGACCCGCGGATGTGGTAACCCTAGTGTTGCAACTCACAACTTTAACATAAAGTGTGACATTTTTAATGTTATAAACAGAACTTTCTAGGATACGAGCGCTATTTGTATTGTTTACAGTAACTAAAAATATTCTTCTTGACCAAAAAAAATGGAATTAAATCGAGAACATTTTCGCGCGATTATTTTTTACAAAACTGGAGCGTTTTCATCCATTCTGACGACATGACCTATCCAGCGAAGCCGCTGTCGTTTAATTCGCTGAACTATGTCAATGTCGTCGTATATCTCATACAGCTCATCGTTCCATCGAATGCAATATTCGTCGTAGCCAACGCACAAAGGACCTTACATCTTCCACAGAACCTTTCTCTCAGAAACTCGTAACATCGACGTCGTCATCGCCCATGCCTATAAGAGAACGGGAATAATGAGTGACTTATAGAGTTTGGTTTTTGTTAGCCGAGAGAGGACTTTACTTCTCATTTGCCTACTCAGTCCGAACTAGCATTGTTATTAAGAGTTGGTCTGCGTAGCTTTTCAAGGCTGACATTGTTGTTAGTGTTAGTACTGATTCGAAGATAGAAGAAATTATCTACGACTTCGATGTTATAACTGTCAACAGTGACGTGGGAACTAAGTGCGACGACTGTTTTTTTGATGACATGAGATAATTCGTCTTGCGCTCGTTCACTTTTTCTTGAAATACTATAATGAAATATGGTAGTGTTGT
Source organism: Bactrocera dorsalis (assembly GCF_023373825.1). Classification (NCBI taxonomy): domain Eukaryota; kingdom Metazoa; phylum Arthropoda; class Insecta; order Diptera; family Tephritidae; genus Bactrocera; species Bactrocera dorsalis. The sequence continues at coordinate 71,992,847 of NC_064306.1, forward strand.
AACGAGCAAAATACTTCATTGCTCACATGGTAAACGCCTGTTATTTGGTGACACACATCTGGTGTTCGTTCGTCGTGTAGTGTTGTTACTATATGTTTGTCACAGGTATTAAGTCTTTCTCCTTAAATTGTGAACATGGATACTACAATGCATAAGAAATTCTCTCCTGAATATTTTCAACAGGCATTCCGTAGTCTCCACTTCGTGTTTAAAAAGTGATGCAATAAGATTGGCCAACTCGCCAACTCGTTCATATAGTGTTATTAAGACTTATAAGCATCATAAAGAGTTGCGAAATATTTGTAGTGGAAATTTTAATTCTATCTAACTTTATTAAGTATTTTGTAGATAAGATTTCAAGACAATCGTGCCTCCAGTCGCACAATTGCAAAACTTTTGCTTTTACTTTTTGCTAATCACTTACAAAATATGATAACTTTAAGGTAACTTGAACGCAGTTCACAGAGTCCCACACGAGAACACACGTACGCACTCATAGCGGTAAATGTCGAAAGATCGCAGTTATAAAATTTTAGCTGACAAAAAAATGCGTATTTCCCATATGCAGAACTTAATCCGACACCGGCTCGTTTACAACGATGCACACGGCTTACAAGCACACACACATACGTGCGCCGTGGTCTAGGTAAATAAACAAGCAAATAACGGTAAAAAGCATAGAATCTAATTCGCACAGGAGGGGAATGGCGGCCGCCACAAACACACCACACCGCCCAGAGCGCACCTGCAGCTGACACGGCATGTGCTGGCGTCCAGGCGCATATGTATGCGTGAGTGTGAGTGTGTGTGTGTGCTGGCGGCGACGTGTGAGTGCGTAAAAGCTGTGAAGAACTTTTGCAAACAATAATGACATTCACTTGGCTTATCACTGCCACTCGGTTGATCTTTAACAAATCCACACTTCAAACACGCTCAACACTTCCACCGGCAGTTAGCTCACTCACTCACCCGCACAGACACACGGACGCACTGCCTGAGTCAGTCAGGCGCTGCCGCATGTTTTGTGCTTTCATATTATTTGAACGTTTTTGGTTCGGGTTTAGTTTGAGTTTCAACGGCAAGTTGCGCTCCTTTGTTTTTCCACAGTAATTCTAACCTGAAGTTGTGGTTTTGTGGCACAAAAAATATTCGCCCAACAAAAGCTCACAAAAAAGCGCACAAAAAGCCCAAAACTAAAGTTGCACTTCGGTTGCATGGATGGCTTGCGCGTGTGTGCGTTTGTGAGTTTGTGTGTCTATGTGTTTATTTGCATATTTCAAATAGTTAAATTACGGAAAACACGAAGGGTATAAACGCTCGACAACATTTCACAAGCCCAGCGACGGAAGCAAAAAGCAATTCACACAAGCCACGTCGAGCATTCAAATATATGCATATATATATATTTATATATATATATGTGTATATAACTGTACACACACACGCTTAAGCATAAATGTTTGTGTAAATGCGATTATGCAAACTAAAACACTCCCACAACATATGCATACACTCATATACACATATACTATATTTACAACTATGGGTATGGAGCCTAAACTATGCGCTGTTGTACGTTTGCGGCAAAACGGCGCCCTTACCCCTTCTAACCCTAGGCGGAAACAAAAGAAAAGTTTTCCGAATAATTTTTGCGGTTGCGAATGCAATTTTCAATGCCGCTCCATGACGAGCGCCGCAGCGACAGCAAGGGGTAGGTGCTGGCGTTGCGTGTGGGTAACCTCTGGTTCGCCTTCATTTGTTAAATGAATCTGTGCAAATTTGTAACAAAATCGTGCAGGTCAAAACTGAAGGCGTAATTATACGTAATTTGATGAAAATAATTGTAACGGGAAATTTTAAATTTTATTTGTGTGAACTTCATTTCCATAGACTAGTTTGAATTTTCTTGCTATTAAAATCTCGTACATTCTTTTAGTGAAATGTGAACTCGGACAGTGCTAGACATTTAATATATTGATTGAAATTTTGTGCAGACCGAAAAAGCAACAATAAAATATATAGTTCAATTAAAGCAAAAATTTTAAAAGACATTTTCGTATCAAAAATATGTTCATGAATTTTATTTTTACAGAGTGAGCGAACTCAAACTCTGTACGAATTTGACGGCAGTCATTGAAAAATAACCAAATTATAACCAATTTCTTTCCGTTTCACTTCCCCACCATTTTGCCAATTTTTCATAAGTCATTGTACGGACAATATCTACAAGAGATATTTTTTTAGGTTTGATTCGCAGATAAACTCGAAAAATATTTAATTCTTTTTTCCCAAAAATGTTACTGTATAAAATTTATTGTTTAAGGTATAACAGATTTTCAATTTTTATAATTTTATGATTGATCAATAACTTTTCTTTTAAATTCCCAAAACTCGTTTTTTTAGGTAGTTCTATGTACTAGGTGTACCTCTTAAGGGGTTACATGGGTTTAAGAGTTTCAAAAATCCAATTATTTTATGTGTATGTTTTTAACAATAAAAAATTGTTCTAAATATTTCGTTTTTTATATGAGAAAAATAGTTTTGGAGATACAGCCTTGAGAACTTGTACGCTCGAGACAAGCTAGGCTAAGTGCGCCGTCTTTAAACCTTCAATCAAATAGAATACAATGAGCTTTAGAATACTCAACCGATCTTGACCTCAAATTTTACACGTAGTAAAATATATTAATATACAATTCTTAAAAACTTGGATGAAGGATTTTATGCGATTACAACCGAAAAAATATAATAAATTTTTACTGAAATTTTAATTTTTTTGGAAAAATATTTGCCAAAATCCAATTTTCAGGTTTTTTTCCTTCGTCCAAGTTTTAAGTTAAGGTTTTAACTAAAACGCATATTTTTCGCTTTATATGATCCTGTAAGGACTTATCCTAAAAAAATAACAAGAAAAAAAAACAATTAGTGAAAAATCGAAAGTATTATAAAGTATTTCGAAATATAAAATCGAATATCCAAGTGCCGTTAACAGTTTCACATTTTTCTTACAAGCCATCAATAGCTCTCAAAAGCATCTTCAATTAAGGTATTCGATAGTTTTCATTAACAAACCTAAACAGAAGGAGAAATTACAGACAAATTTTCCAAGAAAATAAACTACTTCTGCAGTTTACAAGGCAAGTGAACTGCTTGATGATTCATTGCACATAATAATTTTCGTGGAAGAAGCAAAATTTATTTTCAACTTTTGCCGCTTTGAAAACATTTGAGACTCTCCTCACAAATACTAGCACAAGTGCACACGTAGTAAAGACGAAAAATGCAGTGTGTTGCACTTAAAAAAATGTATATTTGTATGTGTGTGGGGATTTTTATAAATATGCCTGTTGGCGGACAAGCTGACAGCAGAGTCTTTTCGGTCTGCTTGCTCTCCTCAAGCTCATGTACCTCCTTGAGCCAGTTGAAAGCCACACACACACACATGTCTAGCTGCTGGCATAAACGTCCACACACCCACACAAGTCCATGTGAGCTGCTGGCTGTTTGTCGGAAATTTGATTATTTTCCAGCGCCACTGTCTTCGTGCAGCTCCAACTTCTTTTCATGCCGCGCCGCTTGCATGCCCTGCAGCTTCACTACTGCTGCTGCGGCTGTTATATTTCCTCACCTCGTTATATCCATTGTATGTGTGCGTGTTACTACCATATATGCATGTATTTGTAAGCAGGGCGCACGTGAGTCTATTATATGCATCTATTATGCATATGCGCTTCGCTGATGTACATGTGTGTGTTTTTGCTTATGATGCATCTATTCACTGCAATTTTTCCTCTTTCTTAGCTAATTTTTTATTTATTTATTTTTCGTTTCTTCTCGCCCCACCTCGTTCCTACTTCCTTCATGCTCTGGAACTTTTGACAACTTCTTGAAATGAACTTCATGTTGTCGGCGTCACGCTCAGCTGCCACCGCTCTGTTGCTGGCTGCTGCTACCGATCCGCTCACGGCATTTGTCAGTTTAAGTAAATTTGTTTATGGTAATGAATTCATTTAATTTTGCTTAGTTCTGTTTCCGTCTTGTTTGCATAATTTTTAGTTGTCGCTCGTTGTCTTGTCTTTGTTGATGACAGTTCGTCTCCGTTCAGCCGACTTCCGCAATGCGTCGGCAAGGATTTCGTCTTTAGGCGTGACTTTAAATATGTGCAGGCATTATTTTATGATTTCATTAATAATACATATCTTCAGCTAAAATTGTTAGTTAGGATTAACTAACTTTCATACGTCTAGAAAAAAGTTTAATTCTACAAATAATAGAAACGATCTATAAACAAGTAAGAAGGGCTCAGTTCGGGTCCAATTACGCCCATCTGCAATACCAACCGTTTAAGAAACATGTCTTCCAAGTTTCATTAAGATATCACAATTTTTTACTCACTCAAGTTACAGCTTGCACAGAGTGGAGGACGCACGCACAGACAGTCAACCGGATTTGAACTCGTCCTCGTCATTTATATATGTATATCTTCTTCTTTACTGGCATAGACACCGCTTACGCGATATAGCCAGTCGTTTCTTCTTTTCGCAACGTGCCGCCAACTGAAGATACCAAGCGAAGCCAGGACCTTCTCCACCTGGTCTTTCCAATGGAGTGGAGGTCTTCCTCTTCCTCTGCTTCCTCCGGCGAGTATTGCATCGATTACTTTCAGAGCTGGATCAATTATGAGAACAAAAAGTGTACGTCATGGTATTACCAATATTTTTCTAGATAAAAAGCCTTTAGATATATTGAAAGATAAGTTTGTGTCGAGCTTTTCAGTTCATCACAAAATGGATCTCACTTGGAAGACTTAGAATGCAGCTCCGTTTTGTTACCTAAAAACTCCTACCTAATGGATCATAAGACCCTTACAAAGCCTTAGATCCTATCACAAATTTGAGACTTCTATTGTGAGTTTCGCTTATGTCTTCTGGTTTGCCGAAAGAAAGACTGCAGAGATGGAACGACACACCGAAGGAAATAGTTGCATGCGTAGTATGTCCACTTCAGTCCTTCTTACGTTACAACTAGGACCAAAAACTTGAAAGAATCAACATATAAATTTATAAAATTCTAAGCAAAATTATATTCGGGTTCTGTAAAGCTATCAAGAAAGCGACGAAGTGATTGAAACCCATACCCAATTGAAAAACCACATGAAAACATTGCAACGACAGTCGGGTCTACGTCACCAGAACAGACCCGGATTTTTATCCGGCCAAGAATATTTCCAAATTATTTGAAGGATGTTTTCTTCCGCTACAACAACAACATATCAAACAAGAGCTTACTTTTTTAAGCAATTTCGAATCACTGTTCCAATTTAATGTACTTTCGAATCCAATCCACGACAGTAAGATTCTTTGAAAGAATACCTTAAGAAGTACATACATATATGGTTTCGATTCAGTAATCTATTGTTTAATGGTCCCTCAAAGATACATATATTAAGTATTCAATATTCATGCGAAATCATTGAAAGAATTATCACAGAAGCACGTCACAAACGAAGCAAAACAAGCTAAGCACAAGAAGCACACATACACAGACGATTACGAGCACCGAGGAAACCATGCACTGTTATTTACATACATGATTGCTTGGGCGATGCAAATACATATGTAATGGTAATGTGCATTACAAACACGCTTATGTGTGCAGCATCGCATGCGGGCCCGTCGAGGTGCAATGTCTATTTTGAACTTTTCACGAGCATAAGCAGGGCGCTGTCATGACAGCTTCTGGCAACAGTTTTTCGATGCACATATATACTAATTCATGGACTAATACACTCACTTATATATACCCATGCAAGTGTAGGGCGATAACTCACGTTAAGGCACTGCATTGGGTCGCTCAAGTCGGCTTCCACGAAAGCAATGAAGAGCTGCAAAATTGGCTGGATTATAGAAAAAGGTGTGCGAGATGTTAGTTTCAAATCGAAAAATGCAAAAATTTACAAAAAACTCTTAGATCGAAGAACTTTATTTAACGTATTTAAAAATGACAAATCCGGAAAGGCAACCAATTTTGTGCTTTTGATTCAACGAAAGTCGATTAGATTTATATGTAGCCGGTAGGTGGTGCTGGTGTCGTAATATTTCTAACTTTGTCCAGTTTAATTGCTTTTGTGACACATTTTAATAAGTTAACTACCCTAGCTTCTCGAAGCTATATTAGTTACGAGTACACTACTTATATTCCAGAAAAATTAAGTATGTATTAAGAAATGATTCTCCGTTCTCTATTCCACAGCTCCGACTGTCGATTTTCGCACATATCTCTGAAAGTCACGTTTCTCAAATACAAACCGTTAGCAGCAACTTCACGTTCACCGCTTCTTGTTTTTCTTTTGCCACGTTTCTACATTTGTTTACCCATTGAACTGTTGGATGCAGCTACAGGGTGTTTGTGTTGGCTGCTTTGAATGCAAGTGACTAACAAGTGATTTTGCTTTTATTATAGAAAAATTCGCAAATATTTGTATGGTTTGGATGGTGCTGATAATAATGTGAGGCATGTCTCTTAGAACTCGACATTTCTACGTGATCATTGCGGTATCTTCTAAATGAGATCGTGCGAAGGCTAGTGGTATTTTTTCAATTGTCTGAAAGATCTGCAATGCTAAGACAAAGGCGGGGTCTTAAGCAGTAAGAATATCCTGAGTTATTAAGCTAAACTTGAAGATTTCTTTCGTTTCTTAGTAACTTAATTGTCTTTCAGATAATGAACACATCTGAGGAGTCGACGTTACGAAATTTCGAGAGAAAGGGAAGATTTATGGTCCTTTTCATATTGGCCCACTCCAGCTCTGAAAGTATTCGACGCAGTACCCGCTGGGGGAAGTCGAGGAAGAAAAAGACCTCCAATCCGTTGTAAAGACTAGGTGGAGAAGGACCTGGCTTCTCCTGGAATCTCAAACTGGCGCCACGTTGCGAAAAGAAGAAACGACTGACGCGCTGTTGTTAACTCGGTTTTAACCGTATAAGCGGTGTCTACGCCTATAAAGAAGAAGATTCTTAGACTCATTGGTACTTTTGGAATTATTTGTGACAGAGATTCAAGACTTCAAAAGTATCTTGCACATAAGCAAAATGCTGAATGGATAGGTTATATGAGAAACTGACTCTTCATAGAACATAAACTTGGAAGAAAACCTTTGGTGATTCTTTCGCGTCTTCAAAGTAAGTTTTTCATAAAGTTATTGCACTCCAATAAGTGCTTCGAAAACCCTCTTGGGAAATAGATTAAAGTGTGTTGGTGCATATACTCTACCAATTCGAACTTTATCTGTAAAACGTTTGAGATGAAAAATCTTGTTCATGCCACTTGCCAAAATACTCAGCAGCATTTTTTTAATAGAAATAATTTTTGAAATGTCGTCCACCTACGCTTTACTATCTTTCGTTTACGGACATTGATGAAGGCGTGAAATATTAACAACACGGTCATTGAGCAACTCCTCCAGCGCCAACAACACTCAGCAATTAACTGTTTTTGTTATGCATTCAATAGCGCCACGATACCGGCAGCGGCAAACCGTTATAAAATATCTCTCACTGAGAGTAGGCATGCGCATTGCTCCGTTATAAGAGTTGACTGAATAGTGGGAAATATGTTGGTCTTATCACAGCTTGGTTTCCAATTGTAACGGTCACAATCTTAGAAACACATTCGTAATATGTGACTGAAATGATACACATATCTGGTTGCTCAATTATAAAAGTTCGTTACTGTATAAGAATAAGAACTGCTCTTTATTAAAATTATTTTTTTAGCTTGTATTATATTTATATATATAGGGTGATTTTTTAAGAGCTTGATAACTTTTTTTAAAAAAAAAACGCATAAAATTTGCAAAATCTCATCGGTTCTTTATTTGAAACGTTAGATTGGTTCATGACATTTACTTTTTGAAGATAATTTCATTTAAATGTTGACCGCGGCTGCGTCTTAGGTGGTCCATTCGGAAAGTCCAATTTTGGGCAACTTTTTCGAGCATTTCGGCCGGAATAGCCCGAATTTCTTCGGAAATGTTGTCTTCCAAAGCTGGAATAGTTGCTGACTTATTTCTGTAGACTTTAGACTTGACGTAGCCCCACAAAAAATAGTCTAAAGGCGTTAAATCGCATGATCTTGGTGGCCAACATACGGGTCCATTTCTTGAGATGAATTGTTGTCCGAAGTTTTCCCTCAAAATGGCCATAGAATCGCGAGCTGTGTGGCATGTAGCGCCATCTTGTTGAAACCACATGTCAACCAAGTTCAGTTCTTCCATTTTTGGCAACAAAAAGTTTGTTAGCATCGAACGATAGCGATCGCCATTCACCGTAACGTTGCGTCCAACAGCATCTTTGAAAAAATACGGTCGGCGTACAAACCACACCAAACAGTGCATTTTTCGGGATGCATGGGCAGTTCTTGAACGGCTTCTGGTTGCTCTTCACCCCAAATGCGGCAATTTTGCTTATTTATGTAGCCATTCAACCAGAAATGAGCCTCATCGCTGAACAAAACACGCGCGCGAAACACATTTCGAACCGAACACTGATTTTGGTAATAAAATTCAATGATTTGCAAGCGTTGCTCGTTAGTAAGTCTATTCATGATGAAATGTCAAAGCATACTGAGCATCTTTCCTCTGCGAATGGTAGGCACCTTGTCGTGGTGCAGGGGCTTAAACCGCAGCGCAGCACAGCATCTCCCAACCACCAGGAAAGATGCCGCATAGCATCTCTCCTGAGGGCTGGCAGAAGCTGCATGTGCGCGGCGACCAAGAGCTACCACCTCCTAATCCAGGGTGTTATGCGACCCGTGCCCATTGGATGATTTGCAGCCAGGAGGTAAATTCGGCTGTATTCGCACGGAGCCTTCCCAACACCGGGCCGCCTTGGGAAGTAACGGTGGCCTTACTGCGTCAAGGGGCTCTGGCGCAGCGGACTTTCAGCTTCCCCTTTCCAATATTAGACCGGGAGGCTCACAACACGGGCCAAACGGTCGTAAGAAAAAGATGATCCGACGACAACAACAAAAACAACAAACAACAACAACAACATCAGCAACAACATCTACAACAACATCTACAACAACATCAGCAACAACATCTACAACAACAGCCAGCAGCAGCAGCAGCACTAGTGCCGCTCGCAAGAGTGGCCCAGGAGCTAGACGGAAGCCTAGCTTTTTGGATGCATTGTCGCCAGATAAACGTGCACTCTTTGAGGAGCACGCACGTGACGACGATGATGTGCCCTCCTACAGCGACACTCAGCGTAGTGTGTCAACCACCGTAAATCGCGCAAGCGCTGCCCACGCAACCCCCTCGAGCAGGATCGACTGCGGACAGGAGGGTGGTTTCACGAAAGTGGAATCGAGGGGAGAACGAAAAAGGAGACGACAACGAGGGAACGTCCCATGTACCCCGGAGCCAGGACGGCCAGGAGGCCACGACGACCCACGCAGAGCTGGAATGAGTGGGGCCACTCTAAAGTGGTACCTGAGGTTCCTCGAGGACGGCATGACGCCGGAGTCAGCCGAAAGGCGGGCTTTGAATAGGAGCAGCGGGAACATCCCCTCTCCAAGCAATACACGACGTGTAGGTACCAATGGCGGTTCGTCTGCAACTAGACGCAGGAATCGGAGGCGCCGCCGAGCTCAAGCAGCCCAATCGGAGGGGCGAATCGAAGCAAGGCCAGCACCCCAAGAGGAACCCTGTCGGATGGAGAAACGGAAGAGCGTCCAGATAACACCTCAGGAGCCACCATTGCCCAAGAGAATACGGGAAGACAGACCACAGGGAGCCGGTGGAAAACGCCCCAACCCCAACCAGCAGCCGACGAAGACCACGAGCCGCAAATACTCGGAGGCTGTCAGTAATATACGGATGGCAGTGTTGCCCAACAACTACCCTGCGGAGGCACTAGGGTCTGAGCAGCTGACGGCTCTCCAAGACTGCCTAGTCAATGCCCTTACTATCGGCGTCGGCTATACCGGTGCCTTTAATGGCATCTTTTTCAAAGGCGGCATGCTGCTGGTCGACTGCCAGGATGAAAAGTCGGCCACCTGGCTGAAGAACATCACGCCGAGGCTAGAGGGCTGGGAGGGTCCGGCCCTGTGTGTCAGAAGAGGAGAGGAAATACCGCAACTACACAGTATGGTGGCGTTTTTCCCCAGGAGTGCTGACAAGAGCTATGACTTCGCGCTCAATCTGGTGAGAAACCAGAACGAAGGTTTGAGTACCTCAGCGTGGAAGGTCGTAGCAAGCAGTGTTGAAGGTTCCGGGTGGAACCTCAACACTACGATGGACGACGTATCATACACGTACATTAAGCAGAAGGGGTACAGGCTGAACTTCCGCTTCGGCAAGATTGTGATGAGACCATGGAGGCCCAAGGCTACGACCACGAGCCAAGAACCGCCAACGGGGACGACCGCAACACCAGCTCCACCCATAACCCGCCCAGTCGCGCTTGAAGCGACTGCCGCCGTGGTTTCGTGCGAGCAAGACGAGTCCCCCAACGATCAAATCTCGGCTGGGCAGGTTGCGACCACCGCCGCAGACGTGAACAGCGGAAACGGGAGCACCACAGCGCAGGAAAGTATGTTGCCGTCCACCCAAGAGCTTCTGGAAGGGCTGGAGATGCAGGTCGATGGAGAGACTGAAGACGAGGACTTGTCTCTCGTCGAACCCGTACTATAATCTCCAGTACCGGTATAGAGGTGGCCCAGGTGAACCTCCATCACGCATCGGCAGCCTCGGCGGTCATCGTGAAGAGGTTCATTTCGGATAACCTGGGCATCCTCCTAATCCAGGAGCCCTGGGTGGTCAGAGGAGAGGTAAGAGGCCTCAACACAAGAAAAAGCAAGGTAATCTGGGATCTCTCTAGTGAGAGACCCCGTTCCTGTTTAGTCGTTAGAGCCGATATAAACTTCTTCTGTATTTCAGAGTTTCTAACGCAAGATCTGGTGGCTGTGCAGATAAAGGACAAGGAAGGATCGGACTTCGTCCTTGCGTCAGGATATTTTCCGGGAGAAACAGCCACGGCACCCCCCCCATTGATTCTTAAACTGGTGGAGCACTGTAAGTCAAACAATCTGCCCCTAATCATAGGCTGCGATGCCAACGCGCATCACACAGAATGGGGCAGCACGGACTGCAACGTGAGGGGTGAGTCACTTTTAGAATTTATACTTAGCAACAATATTAATATAGAGAACGTAGGTTGTGAGCCAACCTTCGTAACAAGTGTTCGGAGTGAGGTCCTAGATGTTACCTTGAGCAACGACGGCGTGATAGGGCTGATCTCACAGTGGCGGGTTTCTAAAGAACCCTCACTGTCGGATCACAGGATCATCCGCTTTGTTCTGGGGGTGACTATCGGGGACCGACCTCCGATTCGTACCCCGAGAAATACAAATTGGGGTATCTTCAGAGAGAATCTAAGTAGGAACCTAAGTGGAGTGGAGCAAGCGGATGGTAGGTCCACCACAGTCGGGCTGGAGAGCAGACTAAGTGCCATAAACCAATCCATTGTGGACGCCTACCATTGTGCCTGTCCACTGAAAGCGACCACCAGCAAACAAATCTGCCCCTGGTGGTCCAGTAAACTCTCATCTCTTAGACTTAGGGTGCGCAAGCTGTTTAATAAAGCCAAGCGCACGGGTAGCTGGGAAGAATACAAGCGGCAGCTAACAATCTACAACAAGGAGATTAGGCTTGCCAAGTCAAACAGTTTCAGGAAGTTCTGTGAGAGCGTCTCCTCGACCCCAGAGGCAGCAAGACTGCACAAGGCGTTGTCGAAGGGTAAGATGGACACAGTACTATCCCTAAAAAGACAGGACGGGACCTATACGACAAGTGCAGAGGAGAGAGCCGAAACACTCCTACAAACGCACTTCCCGGAGACAGTTCAAGCTGACCTAACCCCAGCTTCGGTCATGCGTAGGCCGGATCGCTCAGACTGGCTGACTGCAAGGAACCTGTTCACTGCAGACTCAGTCAGGTGGGCACTGGCCTCTTTTTCGAGCTACAAGTCACCGGGAGTGGATGGCGTCTTCCCAGCCCTCTTGCAGCAAGGTATCGACATTCTCCTACCACACCTGCTGGGGCTGATGAGAGACAGCCTGGCGATGTCGTATATTCCCGAGCCCTGGAGAATTGCCAAAGTAATTTTCATTCCCAAGATAGGAAGAAGGGACTATTCGTTAGCAAAATCATTTCGGCCCATAAGCCTAACGTCCTTCTTTCTAAAGGGGATGGAAAAAGTTATAGATAACCACATAAGATCGGAAGCGCTAAAAGTCGCACCCCTGCATGCCAGACAACATGCGTACAGAGCGGGGAGATCAACGAATACTGCTCTGTACCAACTCACGTCTGACCTGCAGGATTCGCTGGCCAATGGCGAGGTAGCGATCTGCGCCTTTCTTGACATTGAGGGTGCCTTCGACAATGCGTCTCATACAAGCGTGATTAAGGCACTCGAGAGAAGGAGTGTACGCCTTCCGATACGCAGATGGATTGAAACCCTTCTGCGCACTAGGGTAGCAGAAACAATAGTGGGAGAAAGTAAGATTCGTCTTGGCACCACAAGGGGCTGCCCTCAGGGCGGAGTGCTATCCCCTTTGCTATGGAGCCTGATTGTAGACGAATTACTCGAGCTACTCACAAGCAATGGAATCCGCTGCCTAGGGTACGCGGACGACATCGTCATAATGGCGAGAGGCAAATTTGAGAACACTCTCTGTGACATTGTTCAAAGGGGCCTAAACTTGGCAAAGGGATGGTGCAACACGGTAGGGCTTAACATCAACCCAGCGAAGACCACCGTGATCCCATTCACTAAGCGGAGATCTCTTCCGGGCCTGAGATCCCTTACAATCGGAGGCACAGAGGTGGAAATGTCTAAGGAGGTCAAATTTCTCGGCCTCATCTTAGACTCACAGTTAAAATGGAGTAGGCATTTGGACTTAACTTTATCCAAGGCAACTAGAGCGCTAATGATTTGTAGACGCCTAGCCGGCAGATCATGGGGATGCAAGCCAAACATCATCAGATGGCTGTATACCATGATAGTAAGACCTATCGTCACCTATGGAGCGGTTGCTTGGGCCTCCAAAGCTGCGCAGTCTTCGGTGATAGGAAGACTGTCAAAGCTGCAAAGACTTGCATGTGTCTGTGCTTCAGGGGCAATGCGCACATGTCCCACCGTGGCACTGGAAGTCTTGCTAGAGCTAACACCGCTTCATCAGGTGATCAAGATATCAGCAAAGCACACCATGCTGCTGATGTCAGCAGAAGGCTGTGGAATAGGGAAGATCATGTCCTCTAAACAGATGGACGCCCTAGCGGAGAGCACACCGCTAGCCCTCCTCCCGCGAGATGGTACAACTAAGAAAATAAATCTTAAAAAGAATTTCACAGTAATCCTAGGCAGCAAGATGGAGTGGAATGATTCCACTCTGGAAAAGCTGCTGGAAGACAGTACCATTCAGTGGTACACTGATGGCTCAAAAACACCGGACGGTATTGTACTAAGCTCCAAGTCTGAAGTTTTTGCCATCAGTCAGTGCGCGGAATTAAACCTCAGCCGCAACTATCGCAACCAGCGCATAGCTATTCTCAGTGATAGTCAAGCGGCACTAAAAGCGATCCTATCATACGTACATCTAATCTGGGTACCAGGGCACAAAGGATGTTGGGACCAGAGCCATATATAGCGGTAGGACCCCACACTCTTAAGGAGCTGCTCCGCACGGAGGAAAGAGAGGATAGAGAGCGGCACTGGCGGCAGGCAGCAGGTATGCGCCACGCTAAGCTGCTCCTGGGAGGGTACAATCTCTCCAGGTTTAAAGAACTAATTAACCTACCTCGTGAGAAATTCCGTCTCCTCGTCGCAATATACACCGGCCACTGCAAGCTCAGGAAGCACCTGTCCAATATGGGCATGGTCTCCTGTGCCCACAATAGACCCTAGGTCGCGGTGCATTACCTCAATTTTGACACCATGTCTGAAATCCCACGTGATCTGTCAAATACTAATGCATGAAAATCCTATCCTCAAAAAAATCACCCGTTACATATATTTACAATAATGTCAGGAAACTATATTTACCATTATTTATTTTATTTATTCATTTATTTTTTATTTTTTTTTTTTTTTTGCTTTCTATAAATTATTCAAAATCATTCGAAAACAGCGTCGAATTTAGAACGTATGTATAGAATAATCGAGAATTTTGCCATTTTATTTCAGAAACAAAATTAAAGACTGTCTCCATTTTTGAATATAATTAATAATGCTATGACACCACAAAGTACAGCAACGTATGCAAAATAAATTGTTAATAATTCCAATCAGATTCGCAACTGAAAGTGCTAAATATGAAGCGACGCGGCTTGATAGAGAACATGAAATAGATGCTGCATCCTTCTGCGATCTCTTCGATTGTTACATAAAAGAAATAATAACTGGAAAAATAAAGAAACAGCTTCAAAAGCAACGATACTTATCGCAGCCGTGTGCAAATTTTAATTTATAATTGGGATTTTTCGCCTATGTGATATTCTATCTCTAACTCATTCACTCGGCCTGATTCTTCCGAAGGAATCGATCGATCTGGCAAAGGCATCAAATATGATAGATACGCTGCTTGTAAGGTTCCGAAATCGAAGAACATTTTCGATCCATTTATTCATACACAAAAAAATTACGGCAGAACTGAAAGCTGACGAAGAAAACCAAGAATTTGGGGCCGACAAACAAAACGCGAAAATTTCTGTGTGAGATCTTACGAAGAACACTACAGTGGCTCAGTGTACATTCCTCTGTTGGGTACAATGGTTGAGATTTGAAGCCGCGCTTTTATAGAGAAGTATTGTATGGATTTCAATTGCGTTTACTGCTTCCAGAAAAAGTATGTGCTTTGAAAATCCTATTAACTGCTTGATATATTGATTGAAAGGTCTTTGGATAATGACAACGTTGTGCGACATTTGAAGCTCAAAGGTGAACTTGATCACTGGCAGTGCCATTGGCGGCAAAGACAAAAGTCAAAAGACAACGAGTTACCGAGTACTGCCTTGGAAACGTTGAAGAACTGCGATGTAGACCTATACCCCATAATTCATAGTTTTCTTTGCATATTCTGCACATTTCCTGTGACGAATGCGTGCTTTGAATGGTCTTTTTTGGTACTTTGCCACATAAAAACGTGGCTGAGAACGAACATGCTTCAAGATAGATTGATCAGCCTGGCGTTGCTGCACACACATCATAACATTGAAGTCACTTCAGTAGAAGTTCTCGGAAGATTCTCAAAACTTGGCCCACAAAGTTTTGTTTTGTGAAATTTTTCTATTTAATACACGAACTGTCTACAGTGCAATAAAGTATGTCACCCGCACATCTACGATTTATAATATGTTTTTTTAATTTAGTAGGATTTGATATTAGAAAGTCGATTTGAAATTTTTCCACCATGATATTAAACTGTATAAAGACCACTATATTTAACATAATAGTCTTCATGTTTCAAGTAAATGTTTATCCAAAAATCGGTTGTATGGGAGATATCTGATATAGTTGTCCGATCTGACCGATTCCGACAAATGGTCAATAGAATATCAAAATGCACCTATGTACTAAATTTCGTTCGAACATGTCATAAACTAACGAACAAATTTATATGATCCCTAAAACACTTCGTCTTAAAAATTTTTGACTCTCAAATGTAAGCATGTTTTAGAAAATACATAATTATGTAGTATGTATGTGCAAAATAAAAATTCAAGGTTACATAAATTTACAACAAGCTGAAAGTTAGTGGATATGTTCAAAACATGATTGAAAATAACATACCAAAACTCCTCATCTTTCCGACATGTAGAATAAAAAAAATGGTCGGAACAAAAGTCAACCCTTTTCAAAGAAGAAAGAAGTAAGTAACAAATAATTATTTTAGACGAAAATTCAAGATCATAAAACTGTTTAAAAAAAAATTGTGGGAATAAATTTTTCTTAAGAGCCACCGTTTCGTACAATTGTTGCACTTAATTCTAGTAAAATGTGTTTAAGTTTCTTCGAAAAAATTTCCTTCATCAACAAAAAAACATTAAAAATCTTCAAATTTGTAAATATCGCAAAGAATTACAAAATTTAAATTTTTTAAAAATCAATTTTACTAACAGACTTTTAAAGATTTTTCAATTTCGAAGTTACTGATTTTCATTATGAATATTTATTTTAATTAATAACGCATACTAAGTACGCCAAAAAGAGCACTCAGCCATCAAAATAGGGAATAATTAAAAAAGATGAAGCGAAAGCACATGGAATAATGTGAAAGTAATGCATTTATTCACCCATTCATCCATTATTTCGCACATTTACTTTAACCTAAGCTTCCGCTTTAAAGCCGCTTTACCGTTGTAAGCACGCAATACTCTTTCGAATAGCTGCATGTATTTAAATTAATATATAAACATGACTATGTACTACATACACACATATATACGCACACATTTTTACGCACACACGCGACTTTGATGTCATTGAGTCCGAATAAAAGCCAAAGCACTGCAAGCTAAAAAGCTAAAAGCAGACAAAAGCGAATGGTAGGTTAAGAGCGCCAAAGGCTTAAGTTGAAACATTGAATTTCAAACAAAATTGATGAATCATCATAACGCATAGCATGGCATAGCCCACATTAAAGCACACATTCGCATATGTGTATATATGTATGTATGTATATGGTATATAGTAATATGTATCTGCATCAAATTCGGGCTGGCTGGCGAGCCTCTCCGACTGCAGCAGCGAAAAAGGATAGACAGGAATGATATAGTGTTGCGGTTACAGCCGCGGGCCAACATCCAGCAAAGCAGGCAGAACAACACCAACTACAATAAGCAAGCAATAAAAGGAAGTAAAAATGTGGCAGCAGAGCTTACATGTGTGCGTGTGTTTACGCCGCCAGCAGTACAAGTGGCGTAGAAACAAACACGCGCAGCCGAAAATATTACAACAAGAAAGCACATATAATTTCCGAAAATGAATCGAAGCCGTTAGCAGCCAACCACTAGTGGGCTGCAGTGCTACGCCGCGTGGCTTCGGACGTGGGGGGTGGGGCACACTATTGCACTTAAATCCATTTACTAGATTTGTCCTATTTGCTGTTGTTGTTGTTGTGGTCTGCTTAGTAAGGGTTTTGTGGCCAGAAATCAATGAGCCGCAGAGATGAGCTCAATTCTTGACACAGCACCGCACTCAATGACCCGCTGAATGGCTAGCACAATCCGTCAAAAAGTCAACGAACTCACTGCCAAATGGACCAAAGTGTCAAAGTGCGCTTAAAGCTGCGAAAAGTGTTACGAAATCTGTTTAAGATTGCTTTGGCATTGAAACCAATTTTGTTAATAAGATTTTTGAGGATTCATGAGCCTCAAGCCAACATTCCTCACTTTCCTCAAAGAGAGTTTGAAAATACTGCTGATTTCGCAGTCATTAACAAAATATAAATCTGGATCAGTTCCGGTTACGTGAAGAAGAAAGAAGGGAAAAGGGTATATGTAGAAATGATCAGCTTTAATTGGATTTGGAGGCTGATTTTGTCAAGCAACGAGACTAAAAAGAACTTGCAAAACGTTTTCCGTTGGTTGCGAACCATCGTCCGGTTACGTTTTCGGATTTAGTTATACATATAGTTGCTAATAGAAGAATCCGCCTCTGTATACATGCGAACTAGTCCCTCAGTTTTTGAGATATGGATCTGAAACTATCCGCCCATATAAATTGAATGAACGGAATGACATTTGAAGAGATATCTTCGCGAGATTTATCAGAAGTTTTTGCCTCAAGCAATGGGGCAATCTCCGAAGAAAGTGTTCAGATCGAGTAACTATAGCATTTAACAGCCGTAAAAACTCACAATTCTTTTAAAAGTCTTTTGGATTCTTATAAAATGTAACCTTAAGTTGAACTAGAAGTTGAACAAGAACTGAAGCCGCTCGACCTTCCCAAGCGACATCGCTTCGCTCTATGAGCTCTTAAAAGTTCCCAGAAAATCCGACGTTTTGGAGTCAAATTTTGGTCTGGGGTGAGGCTCATTTCTGGCTGAGCTGCAAATTCATCCAAAAAACAAAAATGGTTTGGTGTGATTTGTGGGCCGTTGGAATCATCGGCCCATATTTCTTAAAAAGTTATGCCAGTAAGAACGTAACCCTCAATGGCGACCGTTATTGCACCATGATAAATTAATAGAACACGTTGAGCAGATAATATCACGTTTTGGGCGGGCGATTGGGCACCAAAAGTGTGTGATATCACACCGTTAAACTTTTTTCTATGGAAATGTTAGGTCTAAAGTCTATTCGGACAATCCCGCATCGATCATCACACGAAATGCTCAAAGGAGCCATCGAAAATTGGACTCAACGGATGGACCATCTGAGACGTGGCCACGGACAACATTTGAAAGAGATGATCTTCAAAACATAAATGCCAAAGAATGTTCTTTCGAATGATAACAAACATTCCCCATTAAATTTTAAGTTTCTGTGTTTTTTCTTTAAAAAAAATAGGGAACCTTTCTTTTCATGACAATAACCCGTTTGTTTACATTTAGCCCAGTCCAGAACCATATTTTACATTTAGCCAAGTTAGCAATCTTTATTTACATTTGGGGTCACTAACCCGTTTGTTTACATTTTAAGGGGTCAATGAACTCTTTGTTAACATTATGATGACAATGACTTTGTTGTTTGCATTTTTCCGAGGTCAATAACTTGTTTTATGAGGCGAATAGTTCCTTTGTAAATTTTTTAGATCGGACATTAGAGCATCTTTTTTTGATACAAAATTACCGAGTGACAAGTCACTGTATAGAAAACTTATTTTATTTCACAAGATATCTTCACAATTTGGCGGGGACCAGGGCAACGCACCAGTCTTTGAACGAATCGTGCAGAATACTGTTGAATTATAATAATTATTTTTCTATTAGCTAGAGACGTCAAAATTTATGTTTGAGATGGTTTGAGAGGCCTTAATGAGAGCCTGCGTAAAAATTGGACGGTTACACACGAACTTGACCCTTCCTTACTTGTGGTTTTGTTTTATTTTAAACTAATTGTTCATGTGTATGTGCATGAATTACATTTTTTCAAGGATTTCCCACACAATATCACCATTTTTCTGATCCCCCGGATTCTATGCTTTGCGAATTCGTTTGTTCAAGCACGCATGAGCACACAAATTGTGGTGCCGGCCAATTGTTGTTGGTCAGTCGTCTAGAAGCCTACACACACAAACACGCACCCTTTCGCAATGCCACATTTTTCGGTGATTGTTGTTGTGAATTTTAATTGTCCATAAAAGTCGTTAACAGTTGCGTGAAATACTCGTGCTTTGGTGAGCGATTGCGAAATATCTCGCCACACTCGGCTGCCCCGCAGCAATGCACTCGATTGTGATGCTGTTGTGTACACCGCACACACTTTTGTTTCTGAATCCCGTTGTGGCTGAGTGTGGGGCTGTTTGAGCCGCTTTGTGGCAACAAAAAATGCAATTCCTCAAAACCAGGCGGAAATGCGAGAATTAGCAACGCTCACTCGGTCACTTGGAAAATATACAATTTTGAATGTATTTGTGTACAGGGTTTGTCCGGAAAGTAATAGGACTGATTTTCTTCCGCTGCGACTGTAATTCGGAGCGTGCGCGCACCGACTTGTTTCGGTAGAGGGCGTTTCTAGCTAACGAACGCGCGGCTGGTCAGTTGTCTCCGAGCACCTGGAGAGTCAAGACAAACACGTTTTCGTTTAATTGCCCAGATATTAAATTTAACAAAATTTGCACTTGAACATGCGCAAAGTGTGCGCGAATAAGGTCCCAAAATTGTTCACTGACAACTAGAAATTGCGGCGAGTGGAAGTGTACAAAGAAAATTTGAACATATGTGAAAGTGATCCCAATTTTTGTATAACGTAATCACAGGTGACGAATCATGGATCTTTGAGTATGGTCCCAAGACAAAAAGGCAATCTTCCGAGCTGAACACGCCGGCGTCTCTTCTCCAGTCAGCAAGAACCACGGCTCTCAAGGCTTTTCCGGAGGAGACCTTCCGTGACGCGGATGCAGAAGGAGTCTATTTTGAAAGTTTATAAAGAATTTTAACCATTGGTTCAATAAATTTATTTATATCGACTCAGTCCTATTACTTTCCGGACAAACGCTGTATAAGTGTGTGTGGGACCTTAGTGGTCTTCCGCCAATATACATGCCTCCTTCTGCGATTTATTTCGAGCTTTTACCCGACACCGCCACAAATAATTCTAAAATGTTTTGTGATTAGCGGGACAAATTGGCTGTTGTACTAAAAAAAAAGAGACCAGAATTCCAACAGGACAATGCGACACCTCATGCACGTTTAATAGCTCGCCAAAAGGTTTTACAGCTTTAATGGAAAATGTGCCACACTTGGCATCTTCGAACTATTACTTGTTCCGATCTTTGAAAAATTTTTTGGATGAGAGAACCTTCACTTGAAATCAGGACGTCAAAAACCTGGACCAGTTTCCTGCAGGTATCAAACATTTTATGAGCGTGGAATCGATCACGAAAGGATCTCACCTTGGTAGAACCTACCAAAAGTTTCGTCTAGATCCTGAATTATCCTAGAACAAAGTTTGCACTCATTTACATGGACACTATACTATACATCGCACGCCGAAATTTTCTTGAACACCTCTCGGCATAACGTAAATTCCGTTCTAATTGCTAATCACTGCGTCGACAGAACCGAGATTACCGTTAATTGGTCTAATTGAATTGTAAATGTTAACATTGCAGCAAAACACTTCGTCAGCCTCCGTCATCATTCGTGCGCCGTGCTGTTGTTTTCTTTATTTCCCTTTTCAACTTCTTTCCGCCATTTCAATGGCTTGTTTTTTTTCTTAATGTCTCGTTTTGTGCTATTTCCCTCATTTACCGCACTTAAGCCACTCCACCAACCGTGCCTCGTCCCTTTGTGCTAATCGGTCGGCCAGTTTTGGCTCGTAACAGCCGTACTGCCGCCCGTTGGCGGTGGAATGAGCTCTAAAACCCTCAAAAATGCCAATAAAACCGTCAATTAAGACGAAACCGAGCACTTCGTGTACTTAAGGGGGCCATTGTTCACACAATTTAACGGTCATTGGCTGGCGGTACTTAACCGTTGAACAGAAGCGTTTAAATGGATTAAATTTCCAACATAAACTTTTCACTTAAACAACTGGCCAGCAGCAGCGCGGCTACTCGTGCGACGACAGCGCCCCTTCCCTGCTCCTTGGCTCGCCGCCTGGGCAGGTGACTGCTTCTGTGTGCCAAAGTTTTAACATTCAACAAATTGTCTCCACTTCCGCTGGCAACGGACAAGGACACAAGGAATGCAAGTGTTTGGCCAACAACAACAAAAACACCAACAGCAACAAAAAGTATTAACAAAAACAACAACGAAAAGAGTTTTGCCAACAACAATAACAGTAACGCTGGCAATCAACTTGTTAATGCAATGAATGTGAAAAACACCAGCAGCAACAGCAACAGCAACAACAACTGTAACAAAGTCAATAAGGACAAGTGCGAGGACGTCGGCGACGAGTGCATAAATCAAAAATTCCTCCGCACATTCTTGTGCTCATAAACTGCGACTGAACTGCTGGCGCCGAGCAAGTGGGCATGTATTAGAGGCAGCACACACACACTTACGCCTTTTTCTAAGTATTTGGCAGTGTTCTCGTGTTGGTGTGACTGGACGTAGTCTAGCAGCCAGCAACTCCTGCGAACTTCAGGCAAATAAGTCAACTTCCATCCACACACACACATACACATGTTTATAGTGCATGTGTGGGTGTGTCTAGATGTGTGCGTCATGGAGAAAAATTTAACAAATTTGTTAGCTTGAAAAAAGCGTATAAACTACAAGAATGTCTAAGAATTGTTACATGACATAGTTTGCCGTTGTTGTTGTTGCCATTGTTGCTGCTGTTGTACGCAAGCATCCGGCGCACATCATGTTCCCAGTTACATATATTTATTTGCGGCTCCAGTAGATCGAAAGGCAAAAAACCTGTGTAAAATACGCTCGTTAAGTATTTAGACACAATACAAAACGTGTCCTGGCCTCTCATTTATTTTGTGGCACGACATGTGAGTGGCCGCACGAGCAGCAGCTTTCACTAAATTATGCACACGCACACACTGCTACAAACATACATATTTGCATAGAAGTTAACGAGAAGTTCCATACAAGTCATGTGACTTCCTGTTGGCGAGTGCAGCCTGAAGACTCGGCTTGAATCTCTTTAAGGTTGAACTCTTTTCATTTTGCCACAAAAGTGCAGTATAACTGTACTATGATGCATACACTTAAACTGCATTTATTAAGAAAACTGCTCTTTGTTTTGACTTCAGTTATCAGTGGAATTAAAAAAAAAAATCAATGAAAAGCTCGTAAGCTCGCTGATCTTACTCCATAAAAACCGCAACGCTTCCAGTTGAGTGACGAGTGTGGGAAGTTAAGCTTTTGCACCGCGTCTACTCCTTATTCGCCGCAAAGCGCTGCTAATTAACATGTTGAGCATCTACTTTCGCCCAATAACGGTAAGTGCTCTTTGTTTTGACTTCAGTTATCAGTGGAATTAAAAAAAATCAATGAAAAGCTCGTAAGCTCGCTGATCTTACTCCATAAAAACCGCAACGCTTCCAGTTGAGTGACGAGTGTGGGGAAGTTAAGCTTTTGCACCGCGTCCACGCCTTATTCGCCGCAAAGCGCTGCTAATTAACATGTTGAGCATCTACTTTCGCCCAATAACGGTAAGTGCCAGCAGTCTCCCCAAAAATCGCAAGCCGAGTAATTACAGCAACATTTAAATCAGTTCGGAGCAGCGCACTCGCGTCTAGGCCACGCTGAAGGGCCACTGGTGGGCGAAAAGAACTCATTAGAATGCTTAGTGGCCACTTGGCGGAGCGATGAAGGACGCGAGGAGTGACGGTGGCCAACTTTTATTTCACTTTATCAAGCTTTGAAGGATCTTCGAAGGATGTTGCGAAAACTCATTAAGACATTCTTTTAATGTTACTATTTGAATGGCGTCTAAGTCCGGCGCTTATTTTCTGGTATAAGTGGAGTATTAAAGAAGCTTCAATATAAAATATTTTTGTATTATGTTAAAGTGAAGCCAAATTATGGCATGTTATGGTAAGTTAAGTCAATGACATGAATGAGAGATAAACTTTAAAATTAAAGCTTTGGAATACAGCTGAGTAGGGTAAATACAAACCTCAATTTTTGAAAGTTGTCTTTGAGAAGCTTTATCAAAGTATCAATTAACTTCAAATCTAGGAATGCTTGAAACAATTGAAAGCTCCGAAAAAAAGCTTGTACAGGATTTGTCCGGAAAGTAATAGAACTGATTTTCTTCCACCGCGACTGTATTTCGGAGCGTGCGTGAACCGACTGGACTCGGTAGAGGGCGTTCCTAGCTAACTAACGAACGGCTGGTCAGTTGTCTCCGAGCTAGTCAGTTGGTTTGGGTGACACCAGACCTTTTTGGAGGGCCGGGAAGAGGTCGCTGATGAAGACCATGCTGGGAGACTTGCGACTTCGACAAACACCGACAATGTGAGTCGTGTGCGCAAAATTTTGAACTCAGACCATCGATTAAGTATTCGTTTAATTGCCCAGATGTTAAATTTATCAAAATCTGTGGTTCATGACATGCTGACGGAGCACTTGAACATGCTCAAGATCCGACAAGACATCGCAGGCTATTGGAAGTTGCACCACGAAAACGACCTGGCTCATACCGCCTTTCTTGTGAACAGCTATCTAACCAAACCGGCATTCCAACGCTTCCGCAGCCGCCCTACAGCCCAGATCTGGCCCTCCCGGACTTTTTTTGTTTCCTTCCCTGAAAAGGCCGATGAAAGGCAAGCACTTTGAGACAATAAAGAGGATCCAATCAACATGCACCTCGGCTCTCAAGGCTATTCCGGAGAATGCCTGATCCGAAGATTAGTGGATCTTATAAAACGCTCCGAAAATAGTACCATTGTGTATACAAAAAGGATAGTTAGGTAACCAGATGAGATTAAAGTACCTGGAAAGTAACTCATTTCATTATCTGGAAATTCGGACATATAAGTTCACAGATACATATATATATTATAGATGTATATGTATGTTTGTGTGACCGAAGGCAGATAATTTAACAATTGAAATAACTCCGCCCAAAATTCAAGAGTTACCATGTGTACATATATTTATTAACTATTGTATACGCTTGGTGCTTTTCGACCGGAAACGGAAGTGTGTTGCCTAAGTCAAAAGTAAAAGCATAATTCAGTCGTTCAACTAATATTTAGAATGTGTAGGTACAACAACAATAAACAATAGATAAAGGCATTGAAATGAATATTTGAATGTGACAAGTTTGTACATGTGTGTTCCCAAAACGCCGTTTAAAGAAGCTTAAACTCATTGCCAATTGTTTAATTCTTTGAAAGCCATGTGGTCCCTGTTCCTTGTGCTGTCTCTGGATGGAAATTATTTCCCACTCAATTACATCAATGCACTGAACAAGATAATGGAAAATACATGTACCTTTGTCCTACTGTGCCACGCCTTAAATATAAGGGTTTACACTTCAAAATGAATTAAATTCAAACAAGGAAAAATCAAAATCCTTAGCTAAATATACATACATATGTTGACAATTAATGACTTCATCCATCTTATGTTGAATATTCTATTTCAGTAACCTAGAGAGGCCTTAATTTTCTCGAGAGGTGAATTTAATGAATTTAATCGAATTAGAAAGACGAATTTCCTTTAATTAGCTATTAGACTTCCGTCTATGACACTTGGATTCCAGGATTTCAATAAATTTCAAAGATAAAAAAGATATCATCGAAGGAAAATTAGAAGACATTCAAAAAAATTTGTTTAAAGACAAAGAAAACTTCCTTTATTTGTCCAACTAAACTTGAAAGTTGAAGAGAGAAGCGAGACGCGTGATTACGAGGAGTTTGACAAGCTGACCGACAGAGATGATGCTCGAAAATTCTACGAAAAGATGCATCTACTAACAGAAGGTTTCAAGACCGGAGCATACTCTAGTAGAACACCCAGAAGTAATTTAGTGACGCCCACAATCTGCGCCAACTACCGTGGGATTAGCCTCCTCAACATCACATATAAAGTTTTATCGAGCATATTGTGTGAAAGATTAAAGCCCACCGTCAACAAACTGATTGGACTTTATAAGTGTGGCTGTAGGCCTGAAAAATCAACAACTGACCAGATATTCGGTCATCTGGAAAAGGAGTGAAAAGAGAATCGACACGCACCACCTCTTTGTCGATTTTAAAGCTGCCTTAGACAGCGCGAAAAGGAGCTAACACGGCTGTGTAAACTGCCGTTGAACAATACCAAAAGCTCCGCCAGGATCTGGAAAGACCTCTCCGAGACGTTCGATACCAAACGATGTTTTAGACAAGGCGTCTCCCTTACGACTTCAATCTACTCTTGAAGAAAATAATTAGAACTGCAGAACTTAATCGAGCAGATACAATCTTTTATAAGAGTGCACAGCTGCTGGCGTACGCTGATGATATTGATAGCATTAGCCTCAACAACCGCGCTGTTAGTTCTTTCGCCAAAATGGATAAGGAAGCGAAGCAAATGGGAGATGTGTAACAACTCTGGAAAGTTTTTGTGAATAAACCTATCAGCATTTCTAATCTTCTGATAATTAACTAAAATATAATATTGTCTTCAATGAAATCATTCGTTCATTTATTGTCGTTGCACTTGTTAGACTCTAAAGTAAATGATTGTCGTCATCTCAACCTCAAATATATGTATATATGTACAAATACATAGTTATATGCAAATACAATGCAAGTGCCGGCACATTAAAGCGACGACAAATTACATAGCAACAATGATGCAATTAAAATAGCATTTATTCGGGTAATCGCCCAAAAATATACCGAGGAATGTCGGAGCTTAAGTGCATTAAGCATTATCTTATCTTACATAGTATGTACATATGTATGTAAGTTTGCATGTATATCAAACGGCGCAAGTTTAAGATTAAATAAGATTAGATTGAAAATGAGGACGCGCTCGTCAGTCAGTTCATTCCCGGCTATACCCTTGTGACCAGGCAGGCAAATAATGTGCACTTGCTTACGTTCATATAGTCTGTTGAGCGGAGTTCGTAACGATCGTAACGTTGAAGGTTTCTCTCTACACAACGACTTTTAGCATAGACTTTCGCTTGGAAAACTTACTACGAAAATGGAGAGCATGGTGACTCCTGCACCAATACCCTCTGGCGTTTTCGAGCCTTCGGTATATCACTTGATGCTGCTTCCTCTTAGTAGTAGTTCCAGTGTGGAAACAACAGTTTACTGTTTTGGTAATGGTGTCCTTTGGCAGAAGAGCCAGTGGTATTTCATTGCTTAAGGTTTCTGATGTCGGTGGAAGCATTGTGTGTTTAACTGCTTGATAGATTACTATGTGTAGCGGTGTGAGATCCAGCATCGTTTCCCGTGCTGATGTCGGGCACGTACGATTGCGCAGATCCAAGCAAGTCGTTGCGGCTTCGCTAGTTGAGTACCCCCCAGTTGCAGAAGTGGTGGAAAGATACCATCGATCCCCGGGGACTTATATTTCTTAAATGAGGCCATTGCCCACCTAATCGGGTCCGAAGTAAACAGCTTTCTTGCAACACTCCAATCGGAGAGAGATGTCTTGTGTTCGACAACCGGTTCACACAGGTCTACCGGGTAGCACATGCAAATCTCTTTCTTCTGCACTGGTCATACATATATGTATGTCCCGTCACATCTTTTAA
This sequence comes from Bactrocera dorsalis, assembly GCF_023373825.1. Taxonomy (NCBI): domain Eukaryota; kingdom Metazoa; phylum Arthropoda; class Insecta; order Diptera; family Tephritidae; genus Bactrocera; species Bactrocera dorsalis. The sequence continues at coordinate 72,019,743 of NC_064306.1, forward strand.
TAGCTCATGCTGTGTCATATGGCAGAGCTCGGTAGCACCATAAATATTAAAGAATCAGGCAAGAAAATTCAGTGGTTCCGTACCGGCTATGATTTTCAAAAATTTTAATGTAGGAAATAATTGAAATTTTTTTTACGTTTGTAAAAGACCGATATGAAAATCTAGTGTTATACCGTTATCAAATTGAAACTGTCTGCACTCTTTACTCAACAGGGTGGTATTTCACTAGACTGCGTATGTTCCTCATTCAAAAACCGTTATACCATTTAGTTCAACTTAACATTTTCAACTTTATTTCTGAATGCGTGAAAATAACTGAGCTGGCGCATGCCGTTGGTGTACTATTATACTATAATTGTTGTTTTTATAATAATTTTCAGTTTTTGTTTGTTTGTGTGTTTATTTGCTTTACTTTTTACAACTTTAAATATTAGTGGTCATTGTGTTATTTTTTGTGAATTTTCGAATTTTTCTTCCTCATTTATTCCTTTACCAGCTCCCATCGTGGCCAGCCAGAGGCATTTCACTCCTGGCAAGATTAACAACTAAAGGCAAACTACAATAAAAATAAACACATGTCGGGCATTTGCAACTGCAAATGCGGTAAGTTAAGTTAATAATTAAAAGCATACAAATGCATAGATCAGTATTTTGCGCAGTTCGCAATAGCAGTATTATTTATTAAATGAACTTTTTTTGTTTTTGTATTTGTTAAGGAGTTTGGCAATCAAACAAATGCAAATCATTTGTACTAATTTTTGGTTTGACACTCGCAAACAACAAAAACGAATGTGTTTACACAACATGACAAAGTAGCAATAAAGCATAAGCTCGGTTTACTTTTCAAACATGTCTAATTACATACATAACTGCCGTCTGCTGCCGTTTAAGTAGTGAACTGGTTGCTGCCTTCTCGCCGCATCGTCCGTGGGCAACTCGTTAGAGCAGTCAGACCATGCAGATAATGACATACATATCTATGTATGTATAATTCTATATTTCATTTATTTATTCTTAACAATAAATTTGAATGGATTAAATTTAAATTTTGTTGTTAAAAGTAAAATTTCTTCAAACAATTAAAAGGCAAATTTCGGTTTTGTTGATAACAAATTGTTTAACTACAAAAAGGAGTTTGTAAATCAAATATAATTAACTGTAACAACAATGACGTGTATTGCTAAAATTGGACAGAGCATTAGCGTTGTTTGCGTCAATTCTCGTACCGCTGCTCTTCTTAAATTGTTAATTATTTTCCATATTTTGCTGTCGCTCTTTGTTGTTAAAAGTGAAATCTACTTTAAAGTGTTGTTGTAGAGTTGCACATTAGTGAATTTTTGACAAATAGAACGGCTATTTAAATTTAATAATCACTGATGCAATTTAAATGTCGTTCAAAGTTGACAAACATGCCACTAATATTTCACCGTTATCGAAATTCTTCTCTACGGAAGAAGTAAAACTACGAATTGTAAATGTAAGTGTTTTGAATAGTCATTGTTCTCGTAAATAAAAGTTGTAGTCTTTGATAAACGTATATTTGTTTTGATATTTTCTGCCAGCCCTTCTACTGTTGTTGTTGTGTTGTTTGATACTACTGTAATTGTTGCTATACTAAACTCGCCGTCTTTATCTCTGCAACTGTTGCTGCAGTTACAGACTCTGCTCCCTTTACACCTATTAACTGAGAAGCTAATTATCCAATTATCAATCCGCAACCGAGTCTAAACTGATTTTTGGTATGATTCAAGCGTCCGCTCAAAGCGAATGAAAACGGAAGCGGTTGTAACCGCTTCTCCAACACACCGCACACATTCCAGTTGGAATCGAAGGAACCTACGATTGCAAAACAAATTATAAATTATATAATTAAAAATGTATTGTGATTTGTACTAAATGCGTTTCTACCTCTGAAAACGAGATCAGCCTTCGGCAAATCAACCTGGTAGCCAATCGTTGCAACAGCCTCCTGCATTCTTAGACTAGTTTCTACTTCAACACCAATTTGCAGTTGTTCACTAGCCTTTTGATAATAGCAGATATGAATGCCACCAGGTCCCAAAGTTCCCGACCACACAGAATCGGCTTGTGTGTAACGACCAACTGCTGATACCACAGCTATTTGGCCGCCCGGTACATTAGGACCATATTGATAGGCAAGCTCTGCACCAAGGGCAATGTGATCAGTTACTGACTGTAAGTAGTGACCAACAAAGACGCCAGAATTATTAAAAATGTTTGGATTGCCAACGGTAAGGGAGGCTGTGTAGTCATCACCACGGTAATCAGTTGTTAACTGGGCAGCTGTGAGTTTAGAATCTTGAATCTGCGAAACAAAGTATCAAAATTAATAAATTGTATCAAAAAAAACAAAACTTTAACTGATTGCCAAGCAATTTATCAGAACCAAATCAGTATTCACTTACTTGCGAGGCGAATTTACAACGAATGCGCGGAGTGAATTGGTGTATAACGTTGGCGTTCAGATTTCCGGAAGGATCAATGTCACCCAGCAACACTGGAAAAGCTTCTGACGGCCCGAACTGTTTGGTACCTACATAAGTAGCACCAAAGCGATACCCACTTGGCTGTGTACTGCAGAGGTTTAAAGTGTGCGAAACTTGAAAATGATTACTTAAGCCTTTATTCAGCATAATTTTCGCACCTTCAAAGGTCATAGCTTGAATATCTACAAAGTAACAAAAGATAAACATATCATATCACAATTAATAAACTTGTAATTTTGTACATAAAAAGCAAATGAAGTGTGAGGGGTTTGTTTGATGTATGTAAAGCAGCGTGCAGCACTTGTGCGCTGTCATTTCCACCACCACAACGAATAACATGAAAACACCATTCTTTCACATGCGTTTGGGTTATGTCATCACTTGTAGTGGAACTAAACCGGTGACTTGAAAGAACACACACGCTCACCTTTACATTTCTTATGCAGTTCTTCAACAGTTCCAGGGTTCTCAAGCTTTTGTTCCTTTAAATCTCCTCCGTCGACGGCAGAAGGCGCCGCAGACGTCGCTGAAGTAGCGGAAGGGCTCTGCGATGGACTTGACAATTCTGGTAATCCCAATTTGGCAGCGTCCAGCGATGAGCTAGAGCTAGACGATGCGGCCAAAACATTCCCCATATTTATTTACACACTCAAGTTTCTCAATTTAAACACTTATTTCTGCAATTTATCACGCTTTTTATACAGGTCTTATTAAAATCTTTCCCGAATTTCGAAACAAAAAGTGGGAAAGTTCACAAATTTTCCGATGAAAAGAACGAAAAAGTGCACTGACGTTAGTTTTGACAGTTGGGTGAATTTCCACCACGTGTGTGTTGAGTTTGCAGAGATAACATTTTTCTATTTCTTATCTCCAGCTTTTAATCAGAAGAGTTACCTCAACAAAATTACTCAAATACAAAAAAAGCGTATATACCAGCGTCGTTGAATAGTGCTGTGTCAGACGACGTTCAGTTTAACAATATCTATAGAACTATTATATTTTATGGCTCATATTTTCGGAAAAATCATTTTGTTTAAGGAAACGAAGCGGGTATCTACACCAGAATATTTGGTGAAGAATTGGCAACCCTAAGTATTGTTATTTCTTTTATTTTGACATACGTCAACATTGTCTTTGATGTCGAGCTTATTTATTCGGTTTTATTGTTTTGTATCAACAGAGGCAAAAGAAAAGTTAAACAATTTTTTTCTAAAATTGATTCAAGCAGATATATAGATAGATATTGTTTTAAAATGCCAAGTATTCAAACAAGATTTATATAATTATGTAATCTGTAAGTGCCTCCAACCAAATGAAAAATTAAGAGCTTCAGTAAATATTCAATCGTTGGCAGCATCCTGTAAATTTATATAAAGGGACAATCACTTCCTAGCAAAGATTTTTTGGTTATCACTTTAACCTTGGCACGTAAAGGGGAATAGGTGGTTATGAATTTGCAGTCATTTTTTAGGGATTTTAATCCCAGGTAAGCAAATGTTTCGTGAAAAAACAATAATATACATGCCTGTTGAGGATTGTAATGAATATATTTGAGCTAATCCGCCTGGTGCAGAGCACCAAGTAATACCCAAAATTGTAACGATATCAATGATGATGAACTAAAACCAATGCGTTGTTTTGAAGGAAATTGCTTTGAGATATTTCTGAGATCATACACACTTCTGTATTTATAAATATAGATGGTATATCTTAAATCACTAATGTTGTGTTTGCTATTCTTTATTTTTTTTCCTTCAGCAAATTCGTAGTGCACTGCAGCTTGCTTGGTTTTATAATATTGTTTGCTCTCCGCTTAGATGGTGGTATTGGTAAGATTTTCATATTTCTTTCATTGAATTACACTGTTTTCAACAATTTCTCCTAGATTGGCCATATTGGGCCATTTTTATGCCATTATGGATATGGAAAGGAATCGCCATTTTGGGTGCCGCAGTCGGTGCTGTAGTTTGGTGCCGTTACCCACATTACCGGTAGTGCATTGCTTTTGGCTAAACAAATCAAATTTTAATATCACGTTCTCTTCTTTTATTGTAGACTTGAAGGTGATTCGTACACGCAATTCAAGGCAATGCTGATATCACTCTCTCTGCATCTTATTTTACTCATGTTCGAATTGCTCGCTTGCGACAAATTAAGTTCTGGCCGCCATCTCTGGGTGCTAGTTTTCATACCATTAATATTTGGTTCGGTGGCGAGTGTCGGGGCTTGTGTGTGGGCGGTTAAGCACGATCGTTCTTTTGAGCTGGAGCTATTTTTGGCGGTTAACGCATTGCAATTTGTGTCGTTGCCTCTTAAATTAGACCAATTCGTCAACTGGAATTGGGAAGTGGTATTTGTCCCAATGTGGATAGTTATTTGTTTGAGCTTAGTCAGTAAGTAAACCAAATTTAAATTTTGGTCCTAACTAAAAAATCTCTATAGGTGTTCTATATAATGTAATATTTTGCGGCATTATGATGCGTGCACCGGAAATATCTTTGCAGCAAAAGCGAGCAGCTTTAAATGCAGCTGTGGGAAATATTTGCACAGTACTTCCTTTGCTTTGTTTTCAGGTATGAATTATAACACATTTAACATATATGATAAATACCATAATATAATCATATTTTTAGGTTGTAATCTGTGATAAATTGGAAGGAGAACTAAAGTTTCCCTATATGATTGTTTTCAGTCCTTTAATGATTTCACTATCTGCATTAATTGGACTAAGTTTCAGTGCAAAAGGTGGAAACAAATGGTGGTTCGGAATACGTAAATCCTTCCACCAGTTTCTATTATCGGCCATGCCTTTCCTACAGGAATATGGTAATATATCTTATCACGTGGATCGGTCAGCAGCTGCGCAATCAGTTCCTTTGGATGCTTCTACTAGTAATGCACATACAGAAGACTTCGACAAGCACGATAAAAAGAGCAAAAAGGGCGCCAAAAATGATAACATGAAACCAGTGATGCCCATAATCAGTATTGACATGCCCGACTAAGATTTTTGCAATATTTTAAACTCATAAACAAATATGAGTTCAAATACTTTCATATAGCTTAAGATAACTGAAACTATTAGAATTTAGAATGTATACGTACAAGTGCACACAATGATATGGCGATTACATTTAATTTGAGCTTGTCGATTCAGTTGTTTAAGCGTTTTCGCTTCGAAAATTGCAAGCTAGTGAGTAGCTTAGAAGCACACATATGAATTCTGGATGTCCTGTTCATTAGGTAGAAGCAGGGCTAGAAAAACTCTGACCAAAATAATTAAAATTCTTCCGTATTTAAGAAATCCAAATAAACAATTTTTAATTTACTGTTTTAATTTAAAATTCGTAATATTTTGGTCACCTACTATTATTTTTATCTATCACTTTTAATAATAACTATAATTTCTAGGTTAGAAACAAAAGTAAATAAAAACTGTAAAGGCGAGAGTTTTTGACCCTTTTCAGCTAAATATTTATTACTGTTTGTTAGCAATAATATGTTTTATGTACAATTGCATTGTAAATAAACACATTAAATCACATAAAAGAGTATAATATGATTTCAGTGTTAAATAAGCATTTTTGGTTTAAATTTCTTAATAGATTAATTTAATTTGTATTTTGACATTTTCACAGTCTGCATATTGCAAAACGAAATAGCATCGTTAATATATTACGTACACAACAATAGACAATTAGTGAATGCCCTTAAATTGTCCAATAGCAGATATGTCAAATTAGTTATTAATTCACCACTTGGTTCTAGGAAAAGAATTGTAATAGAAGAAAATATGGGAAATCGATATGCAACACTGAGTTTTGAGGACATTGCATACAAAAAAGCCGAAAATATACATATTAATTTTTTCAGGCGTCTTTTCAGTGTAATAGGAAGAAAATTTTTATAAAAATACAATTTTCTACTTGTGTTGAGCAAGATTAAACGATAAATATACTTTCGTTTTATTGTATCTTAATTAGAGAAGATATTCAACAATATTTGCATGATTCTTTGTGCTACTACTTATAACCCAATATCTTGAGAATTTCAACTTTTCTTAATTTTGTTAACGAGTTTTGCTATAGTTTAAAACGCGTAAAAGTTTAAAACTAGTGAATTAGAAATTGTGTTATTTTGTGAAAACATGAATATAATTGCGGGAGAACCAGTACCGCCTGGTTTTGAGGATGAAATAAATCGCGACCCCCAAATCCAAAAGGCAATTGATCAATACAAAGGTAATGCTCTCGTTGGTCTTGAGTATACACTTGAATTGCACGAGGATGACCGTCGTGAACCTGGTTACTTTTGTGTGCTTTGTGATAAGCGTGGTGATCCACGCACCATAATGCAACATTGGACATCTTACAACCATCGCCTAAAGTATCTGGAAAAACATTTCCCAACGGCGGTACGTGAATTCAATCCTGTCAAATACAAACCGAATTCGCATCAGATCCTTTTAAGTGTTGTGCAAAAATTATCTAAAGCTGTAGAAGATCACCATGGCCGTTTGAAGTTAATGGTTGCCAATAGCGATGACTTTCGTCGTATGAAAGCCAAATTTGTTGGCGAAATTAATAATAAATTTCATTTTGACGAACGAAATGGTCCTAACTTTCTTGACATGATCGATCGGTCTCTTTGGGAACCCAATTCGAGCTCAACTACGAACAAGATGGACCAAACATTACAAATAACTATTAAAGCTCCGAAACGTATAAATGAAGATTTTCCAGTAAAATCAAATCGCGACGACTTGGACGAAATTTCAAGTGACTCCGATGGACCATCAAATTCGAAAAAATTAAAAAAACGGGAACAATCTCCTGCTTATCGAGTGTTGCCGCGCGTCCGACGCTCGCCGCCTTTTGAAGAAGAACGAAGCGAAGATCGTAAGGAAGCTGAAAAGAAGCTCCCAACACCAAAAGAACTATCGTTGCAGGCTTCGCATATTGCACAAGAAAAATATAAGTGGGAAAAATATAAGTGTATGCTTGAAATACAACTTAAACAAATGGAAAAAATTCAACAAGATTATGACAAGAACCCGGAAAAACATCCTTTATATCCTGATGAATGGAAGAAATTTTGGAACCGACGTTATAAGGAGTTACAGATGGAAAAGAAAACAGACCCGAATAAATACGATTACAAACCTGAGTGGATTGCTTTTTGGACTGAACGCATGAAGGATTTGTTCAACTCAGAAGTAGAAAAAAAGAAGAAAGAAATTAAAGTTAAACTTGGTCTGCCAGAGGATGCAGAGGAGATGGTCGACCAGCTGAAGGAAAAATACAAAGTACATATTGGTCGAAATGTTGTAGGTATAACATCTGGAGGTCATGTTTTAGGACCCAAGCTTTCTGATCGTGGCCTTGACATTGCCTCAAAACGTTCCAAAAATTCAGGCGATATTATTAATATAAGTGACGATGAGTCACCGGTTCGCGGTAGAAATCTTCGAACACGAACACATTCTCGATCGCATTCTCATTCGCGTCGTTCCCGATCCAAGTCGCCACGTATCTCACGTGGTCGTGATTATAAGCGGTCACGTGATCGTTCCTCATCATTATCAAAAAGTCCACTTTCGGATGAGTATAATGCATATCCTATGCATTCCCACCGTCATCGCCATCCAACACGAAATTTTCCACCATCCGTTGTTGAAAGTGAGTATTTCAGTTCATCATATCCACCACGCGGAAGATTTTCAGCTGTATCTTCAGCACATTTTGCTGGATCATCACATTATCGCGTTCTCGAACCTCACCAATATCCAAAATATGAACGTTCACCATCACCCAATTCTAAATCTGCAACGACCAGAGAAGAACCAGAGCCTGAAGACAGTGGACCACTCACGGTTGTCGCTGTACTGCGTTTGCTTACAGCACTTGAGGACCATCTGGGCAGTCTTGGGCCAAAAGTAGTTGATTTGTTGGGCAAGGCTTTGGCATTGGAGAAGGTGAAGGCAAATTCTGCAGACGATTTGTTGTTTAATGAGGACCACGTTGTATTTTTTGAAACTATCAAAGAAAAATTAAAAGGTATAATAATCGCGGACGTCCTAGACGATCAACAAAAAATCAGAGCTGTAAAAAAAGCTATACAAAATATTGCTACAGTAATTCATCAGGTTTCAACCAAAGGTAAGTATCAATCATTTTGAAACAGTAAGTACAAAACCTTTAGTATATAAGTATATGTACATATATATGTATATGTATATATAACGTTAAAATATAACATATTCTATATTGAATATAATTATAATTAATCCATTAAAATATAGTAAAGCAAATAAAATATATTAGGAAAGTGGCACACATGTGTGAACGTAGATATATAAGACATAATTGTATTTATATGAACTATGTTATATAATATAGATTTTCTTTATAAAGCTATTTGACGAAGAACTACGATGTGACACGTGAAAAAGTGTGAATTGAACTTTCCGAGTTTATATATCGTTGTGTTGTGATAAAATGTTTTTTTTTTTATTTTTAAGCTACAACATTTATACAATTTTAAATCGTTCTATCGTACCACCAATTCAAAATTTTTAGAGTGGTAAACCTCTATATAGAATATACGAATATACTTAAGTATACTCGTATATCTAAAGTCTATTTTTGCTAAAATGCAAGTGTTTTTTTTTAACTATTGAATCAGCTTAGTTTTGTACTCATACTTAAACGAAGTGAATTGTGAAATATTTCGACCGTCCCGTCGCTTGTCTAAGCATTTCAAGATTTGCGAGAGCGCTTTATTTACGTTTTTTTTTTTTCTTACTTAAAACCGATTCCTTTTTTTGCCAACTTCGTGCATTCGTACTAAAGTTTTAAGTGTAAGTGAAAATATTATAATGTGACGAAGAGAAGCCAAATATCCAACATCGGTATATGGGCCTATTGCAAAGAAAAACAAAAGAGTAAAAGCTAAAATATTTCATAATATAGTATGTCTTCCATTTTGGCATTCAAATATTAAATGATGTTTTTCTATTTTTAACACCCACTTAGGTAACTCATCAAATAATATTAACACTGAGGTTGCAAAAACTAACGATAACGGCGAATCAGCCATTAAAGACAAGAAATCAGACAGTTTTAGTATTAAAGATTTACCATTCGATCGCCAAGTTATTTCCACCAAATTGGCTGCCGCTTTAGTCTTTCAAGGACGCGAGGATGTATCCACCGATGATATGGATAAGTTGATTTACATATTCCTTTTATTCGTAAAATTATCGAAAGAAAAACGAGAATTGGATGGTAAAGCTTTACAACTTACAGCTTTGCTAGCTCAATTAGGTATATATGTACCATCGTCGTCATCTACCACCTCTGCTGCATTGGCTGCTTTCCCGACTATTGTTGAAGAGTTGATGGAAAATGAAATAGGTACTGGGAATGTTCGTGGCCACATCAATGAGAATGACGCTTCAAATGAGACAGCTGATAAAGATGCAAAGAATGATGGTGCTAACAACATGTTGGAATCATTAACGGACTCTGACCTACAAACACTATTGCAAAACTTTAAGCACTTGTCGAGTGAGGAGCAACATCATTTGATAGCACATCTGAAGAAATTGGAAACAGCTGACCCATTACGTGTTGAGAAACTTAGAAAATTTGTTAACCTGGCTGACCTAACTGAAGCTGCTTATTCATCACCCTCAGCTAGTACAAGTAAGTCCAATCCCCGAGAAAGATCGCGCACTCGTGATAGTCGTTTTGATGAGTCTCCAGTTACAAGTACTAGCAAAGGACGTGGTCGCATTTCCGATGATGACGATGATGATCGACGTCGTGGTGCTAGTGTTTCGAATCCAAATAGATTTAGTCTGGATGATGAAGACGAAGATGATGATTATAATGTAGATGATGTGTTTAAGGCGGCATTCCGAAAAGTAAGTGATAATTCACGTCAATCTAAAGGAGACTCTATGTTAAGCCTCGAGCCCAGCGCATCTCGTTCCCAAAAGAAGCCGGCTCCTGTACAAGCTCCAGCTCCTATTATTCCGGTATCGTCATCACCGAATGCATTGACTTTTAATCGTGCTGGTCTTAATATATCACTAAGCGATACACAAAATTTAATTGCCAATTTGATGGGCTCATTGCAACAGAGTAATTCAAATCAGAAAACTAATACTAAATCGACACACACAAATGATGGGAAAGGACAACAGATACCGACTAGGTCCAATGTACCAAATGTGCCCAAAGTTCCGAAAAATCAAACAATGCAACAACAGACACACCCATCAATACAGCCAACTACAATGCCCTACTATCAACAAGGTCAACCGTCACAGCCGCAAGCATATCCTGGCGGTAGTGGCTATCAACAGATGGGTGGAATGAATAATAATCAATCATATTATAACTCGATGGGCTACAATAACAACGGCGGGTCTGGTTACCCGGGCTATCAGCAATGGGGTATGGGAGATGGTCAGCAGTTCGGAATGCAAAATTTCATGGGGCAACCACCACAAGGATCCCAGCAAAATATGGGTTACAATAATATGTATGGTCAAGGTCCACATTAATTTTCACAAGCATTTAAATATCGCATAAGAATAAAAAAAATTTACGTCTCGTCTCTCTCGGTATGTATTTATGAGAATGTCGAAAGTTTTCCAAAATAAATGAACGATCTTTGTTATTTCAGGATAGCTAAAAAACTTGGAAAATGAAAACTTTATGTCCAATACTAATCGTAACATTTTGCAAATAAAACAATATTGTACACGTACGAGTTCTATCAAATGTATGTACCATCTCTACTTTATGTGCATTGCAATGTGAGTTTCCTATGAAGATAGGGATTATGTTTTCAAATACTTTTCATCTAACGTATTGGGATTTAATTAAATTATTAGATAAGAAAATCTTAATTGTAAATTTTGAACTTTTGATCAAAGGGGTTTATGCTCATGCTCGTAATATTTAATATTCGCGCTTTTATTTTTTTGATTTCGTAAAAATATGGGCCGCATTGCAGCCAAAATCTGGTTTATTTTATTCTTTAGGGAAAATTCAAATGTCTAAATATTATATGAGAAACTCTGCTTTTACATCTAATTGCTGGTAAATACAGCTTCGGGGTGAAATATACAATATTAATAAATGCAGACTTACTTTAATGTTAACAAATATGGAGACTCATGGTAAGTACAAAATAAGTTATAAAAATACAAACGAAGTTTAAATTGTGTCTTGGAAACACATAAGAACCGGAATAATTTTGAACATAATTGGAATCTGTAATTTTGAAGTCATCATTGCACTTCTTTTTAGCATATTGGGTATATAAATAATTAAACTTGCAAATCGATTTCAATATCGCCTAAAATTGTACGTGAAGTATCCTAATAAATCTTGTTTTTACTTATCGCTTTAAGCTTCTATTACAATTTTGAGTGTTTAGCCTGACATTACTTTAAGCATATATGTATGTATGTACATATTTGTTTTAAGTGTATGGATCACAATTATAATAAATACTGATATAAATTAGAATATTTATCATTTATACTTTTAATCAGAGATAAAGTGTTATACGAATATTGAAAATGCAATGCCGTAACAACAAAAGAACTACACAGAAACGTAAAATACCCCATGCACCTTCACCCACCGTTGAAGAAGAAGTTGAGAATGTGGAGTATTTGGATGAATGTGTCACAGACGAAATCGAAGAAGCTACTGGAAGTGCACATAACAGTCTCCCACAGGGACTCATTAAAAGGGAAACTGCGTTTGAGGATACATTTTATCCAAATGCTGTACACTGCCTTATAGCTCTTTACCGCGATAAATATGAAAGGAATATGAAAGATCCTAAAGAAATTCAGAGTATATACGAAAGCGTCTGGGAAGACATTTCTAAAGATATGCGTGAGAGCTATTTTGAGTTTGACTCTCAACAAGTGCGCCACAAGTTCACACAGCTTCGTCAACAATACTTTAATGTTTCATCCAAAAAAGAAGCAGAAGAATTTGTTTTCTTTCAACCACTACACGAAATTTATAATGATAAATTAATTACAATTATGGTAAATAATGAAAAGTTTTCTTCGCGTAAAAGTAATCACATACGGATATATCGAGATGATGTACTCTTCAACTCACGTATTGAAACTGAGACGCGTGCCACTGAAGAAAGGCCACAACAAACAGAAGAAATTCTAGTAAAAGGCCCGAACAGACGAGTAGATTGTGATGTCGATTCAGTAGATATAAAAGATAAGAATGGACAAAGCAAATTAAAAGAAAGTCCGGTCATAAATTTGGAATACTCAAAGAGAAAGATTCCTCATTCAGAATCGGACGAGATATCCAGCACAAAACGGAAAACAGACGATTTCAATGGTGAAAGGCTTAATATCACACTTGCAGATTACAACGAAGCTCAACAGCGAAGACATGAGGAAAAAATGACCTTGTTGAGGCAAACACTTTTATTACAAGAACGAGCTTTAGATGTACAAAATAAACTTTTGGAGGAAATTGTTAAGAGAGTCAAATGAACTCAAAGTATCCCACAACCACATTACGTAGAATTCTTTCAAATAAATAGATCTCATTAGTACATCGCTGTTTTAGTTTTTATTTCCCGTAAGGAAGCTGGGAAAAGTCAAAGTCTTGTTCTTTCAGTATTTTCCTTAATTCTCTTTGCAAAAGGTCATGTAAACATTCGCCGCTATGTTTGTAGATCCATCGACCCAACTGCCCTTCAGTTGATACGAAATCATAACGTTTGGGTCCACTTGTGGGAGAACTAAGCCAAATCTGTTTGTTAGGTGTCTGACGATTTATAACATAGGTGCCATACTCATTACCAAATTTAACAGTAAGTACGCCATCCTGTGAAATAGAAAAAAAAAATAAATATTTGATTTATATATGAAATTCTTCAATAATACTCCATAGGTAACGTCGCAGGTTGATAAATTTTGAGCATTCTCTGTAAGTTCTTCAAAGTAATCACATAGCGCGTCTAGAGTCTCGGAGCAAACTCGCTCATATGTGTTGTTATCCACCAAAGTTGCGTTTGTGTCATTCTTGCTTTCGGTTGTAGACGCAAATGATCTGTGTGTTGACAGTACTTGAGGAAATGAGGATGTTGAATTTATCGACCTATGGAAATGTGACAATTGTCTTCCGAAATTTAGTTTATATAAATTTCGTCCATGGTTTTGATTTATACAAATTCTTAACGCACGTAAAACCAATAAACTCGACATTCTCTACAATGATCAAATCAGCTGTTGAAGAATTTATAAACGTCAATTGAAATGAAATTTTATTTATTATTTTTACTGCTGGCAACGCTGGATTTTCGATAACTGACAGACCATTTTGTAGAATTTTGTGATTTTCTGTGGGCAATACTGACGCCAAAAAATTTTGTGAGATTAAAAAATAAAAACTTGTATACGCTAATATTTTTTAAGACGTAATGTCTTTACCAAGTAATTACAAACAAATTGCTGTTGGTGCGCCTACAGGACCGCCAACCCCAGCACCTAGTAGCGGCTCTGGAAGTAGTCGCTCGCGTTCTTCGGCTGCTGGTGGAGGTTCAGATCGAAATAAAGATACTACACCAATATTTACTCATAGCAACTATGGTAATCCGGCTTTTACCCCTCAAAAGGCAGGCAAATCTTCCAGTTCGAAAAATCAATCGGAGGCTCGTACGCCTAAACCACCAAAGCCTCCAGAGAAGCCTGTGCTGCCATATATGAGATACTCGAAACGTATTTGGGATAGTGTTAAGGCGCAATATCCAGACTTAAAATTATGGGAACTAGGAAAAAAGATTGGTGCAATGTGGAAACAACTAACTGAATCTGAAAAGCAAGAATTCATTGATGAGTATGAGGCTGATAAAGTTGAGTACGAAAAAGCATTGAAAACGTACCACAATTCACCGGCTTACCTTACATTTCTTGCTGCTAAGAGCAAAGTTAAAACAGATTCCGATGTACACGAGACACCATCTAGATCCAGCGGTAAAAGTCAACAAGAACGACGTATTGATATACAACCTGCAGAAGACGAAGACGATCAGGATGAGGGATATTCATTTAAACACGTAGCATATGCCCGCTATTTGCGCAACCATCGGCTTATCAATGAGATATTTTCAGACGCTGTAGTACCGGATGTACGTTCTGTAGTAACTACTCAACGTATGCAAGTATTGAAACGTCAAGTAAGTTCACTTACTATGCATCAAACGAAACTTGAAGCTGAGTTACAACAAATGGAAGAAAAATTTGAGGCCAAAAAACAACGTATGGTAGAATCCAGTGAGGCTTTCCAAGAAGAATTAAAGCGTCATTGCAAACCTGCAGTAGACGAGGATACATTCCAAAAAATGGTAGTAAAAATATATGACGAAATCAAGCGAGAACGACAGCGTGCAGATGAACATCCTTCTGGTGGTATTTCTGCTGCGGGTATACCGCAAGCGGTGGGTACTCCTAATGAAGATAAGATCGTTTCTCCAACTGTACAATCTGGCACTGGTGTTTTACCATCTTCAGGTAAGATTCAAGACGCATATTCAAACAAACTATTCAATTATTTATCCATGTTAAAATTGCTTATATATATATATATATGTTAAACTTTAGGAAAAAAAGATTCAGATATGGCCCTTCCAAGTACACAAACACTTCAAACTCCAAGAGATGGGAATGAGTGTAGCAGTAAAACAGAGCCAGAGCCGATGGACATCGAACCCAGCCCCAAACCATCAGCACCGCTGCCTCCCCGACCAGAGGTACAGAAATCTGTTGTTAAAATGGGTGGGGAGTTAATAAAGGAGGCAAATAACAAATCACCAACTTCGTCGAATATAAAACTTGGACAACCCAGTAAAGTACCAACACCTACACCCACTCCACCCCCACAAACTGGTCCAATAGAAGGCGCTGCTGCAAACCATGCTCTTTCATCTTCAACTGTATCAAATCCATCATCTCAAATAAGTGTACCTCCAACACAAACACCACCACCACAAGCTGTTAATCAACCAAATCAACAACCTCCCCAACCGCAATCTGCTCAGCAACCACCTCCAACCCAACCAGTTCCACCAACAATGCCAATGCACCCACATCATCCCCCTCCAACACATACACATTTACCCCCTCATTTACCTCCACATCAATCCATGTCAGCTATGCCCCCCCATAGTGGGTATGGCAGTTACGGTGCCCCAGCTGGTCCCACTCGGTCCCCATACTATCAACCACAGTATGGGGCACATCCTGCTCAGCCCTACGGACAATATGCTCCATATCCACACTACCAACAACCTTACGGTCCACCTCCAGGCTCACATTATATGAATGCACGTCCACCACCACAGCACAACGGTTCGCCTGTTCATTATCCTGAGCATGGTGGACCTGTTTCAGCACAACCACAACAACCCCACGATGTTTATGGTCAACAACCACCCCATAATCCAGTTTTACCACAACAGCAACCTGTAACTGGTACAGTCCCACCATTAGCTGTTGCAGGATCGGGTAACGCAAGTGCACCAACAACAGCTTCTGGCGTTGGTACTACGGCATCTGATGTTACCAAAACTGAGATTGAAAAGAAAGATACTGGCGCTGAGTAAATGAGGATAATCTTCACATGATTAATTTTATAAAATTTTCTCAAACCATTTGCCCATTTTATACTTATGCATAAATATTAGATGGTCTCTAAATGTCTAATCTATAGAGCAATAAAGCTGCTGAAGGTAATTATAATATTTGTTAATCGTTACTTGGGGAAGATTGTTTGATGGTGGGCCCTTTGGATGGGAAATATTTAATATTGCAAAAAGATGATCATATCGCAGTGGTTATAAAACAAATCCGAATAATCATATTAATTATGGTAAAGCATGAAGTCTGGCAAGGCTGGATTTCGCCGGCCCTTTTGTTTTAAGTTTCTATCAACGTCATTTTGCTTTTTGCCAAAAGTGCGAGCGCAACACGAGCGACATACCTTTATTCATTCTTCCTATTTTTGTTGAATTTTCATTTCGAAAGTTTTATAATTTCATTAATATTCGCAATTATTAAAAACATTTTAGAATTAAATAATAAAGTGATGCAAATATTAACTTCTACCAATAGATAAAAAGTGAAAAAATTGCAAAGACAAAACTCAAAAAAGTGAAAAGTAACCGCCTTTGCCGATTCCACGCCATTCGTTCGTTATTGCAAACGAACGACTCGTCATTTGTGGCTTTTTGCGTTTTTATTCTGTTTACGGCTTATTCGCCGCTCGTCCATTTACGCATTGTCAAAGACTATCGGAATTTTTTTATTTGTCGGCTTGTTTCTGAACAAATTGCTTTATTATCAACGGGGTTTTCTGCAGGATTAATTAATCAGGTAAGTAACACATGCTTCTTAGTGGTAAATACTCATGGACTTGTAACAAGACAATGAAAGTATTGAGATGCTAAATTGCCGGCATGTTGAATTGTCATTGTGTTCTTGAAACTGCATTTTCTTTTGTAAGTGCGTCCAAATGAGTCATTGGGTTGGACGCGGAAAGCAAAAAGGCAAAGTGTACGAATTTCTATTTCAACAAAGCGAGATTTATTTGAAATGAAAAGAAACAATAATGTATTACAAATGAGCGGATCTGCGTGTTCTTACAATTAATAAACAACGAGAAAGCCGAATCATACAAACTGGAAAACATCAGAATAATTATTTAAGTATTTCGTGTAATTTTATGATCTGAATCCCGCGGATCCAAGTGGGTTCAGTAACCTAACCTCACTTAGTACTTATTTCATCGTTTATCTAGTCTTCGGTATAGGTATATTATTTCTATTCATAATACGTTAATAGTTTATTATGTGCTTAATATGTGTCAAGCGTTTGTTTGTATTCAAAGATCTTTGTTTTTCCCGCTCCAATCTCCATTGATGTTCTTGTCCATTTTTTATCCTGACTTCATTTTGTGGTGATATACATCTGTCTTAAAGTTTTAAGTTTCTGTCGATCATAAAGAAGAAATTAAACTATATAATTTTTTTCTGGTCTAGTATTGTAAGGCACTTTTGTTTAAAATATGTTACAAATTCATTTAATTAGATCGGTGTAAGTTTTGGACGATATTAATATTATTTTATGAGGTGACTTTAATTTCTTAGCAATTATGAATATACATATGTACATATTTAGCATCCAAATCTGACTACTGACAGATAAGTATCGTTGCATTCATCTGATAAATACATATGCCAAACAAAAAAGTTGTTTTTAGGTCTTTTTCCATACATTCGTAGGCATTGGCGTTAAATTTGTGGAAAAAAAAAAACAATTTTCAAACGAAACAGTGGAATGCTAAAATAAACACAAAGCAAAAGATTATTCATTCACTTCAAATATTTAACAAACTTATGTACATACATACTTATATGTATATAAATAATTGTGGATGCTGCCCCTACTTTGCTTTGACCACCTGTAGAACCGAGATGTTTCGTTGGTTGCAGTTGGCATACATTTTAGTTTGATAAATTGCTGTTCATTGTTATTTTATATTTTCATCTCTTTCGCATTATTATTAAAACCTCAATGTAACAAAACGTTTTTTTCTATTTATTTACGTTGCGGAGTAGAGCCCATAAAGTTCGAGTTACTTTGTTTGCAGTGAGATAAAATCTGTTGAGATGAGACCTACTAAACCTCAGTTATGCATTTATAAATTGTCTCCACTGCTTCCAATGGGAATGGGGCCGAGGGAAGAGCAATAAAACTACTACTTAGAATTCTTTTAATTTTATTTGGTTATTTTAAACATTTGATTTTTGCATGTGGAGTAGTATGTTTTTGCTGTTCCTATTTATTTTTAACAGATTTTTAGCCGGCTTTGGTTTCTGTAGTGCGCTTCACTTTCTCGCATCAAAATATATTAAAACCAGTTTTGCACGATCTTTGTCTGGTTGTTGCGTGTATTTTAGGTTCTGAAGCTGTCAAGTACATGTATGCATGTACATATGTATATGTATACAAAAAAGTAGGAATGTATATGCTTTCGAGCTTTTTGGGTGTCTCCACACACGATACATAGTATGTATCTATTTACAAATGGGCGATATTTGGAACCTATATTCCTGTGAGTGTGAATGCAGGTAAAAAACTAAATTTACAAACATAATCCAACCTAACTTCTCAGAATTTTTTTCAAATCTTTTGAACTTATGACATCATGGTACGCACATAAGTATGTATGTAGTGCATGTACATATGTACATACATATATTATTATTTTGCAATTATTGACGGCATCTTCGAAAACATGTTGGTATAGCCATGTATCTATGTACACAAATATATAAACGGTATATGTATATTAAATTGAAGTTCATTATGAATCGGTGACATACTCAAGCCCACCTGTCGAACTTCAGTTTTTTTTTTTTATAAATATACAATACAATAGAACTACTCTTTGTTCTCGTGAATATACAATTTACATGTACATTCGCTTGCTGTTGATCGCTGGAGGCGATTAGAGAAGAGAAACTTTTGATATTAGAAATAAAATTACATTAGTCAATAATGGTTTTGTGGCATGCAGGTTTACATAAGATGCTGATTGTAATACGATATATGATATATATACTCTCTAAACGGTTAATGCTTTAATGTACATACATATGTATATATTTACGGCACTATCGGAGAATTGTCTGAAAAATACTTTGAAAAAATTAGATTATGCACTCATTTGAAATTATTTCTGCATTTAAGCAAAAAGAGAGGAATTTAAAGAGTTGTCTGAGGTATGTAAGTAGATATGATGAAAATGGATTTAAACTGTGTTTATAATTCATTGGTATTCGTTTGATACATTTACAAACACCGACAAGATCACCTGAGAACGCGTATTCTGTTATTCTCAACTACTTTTGTAACATCACCTTCTCCACGACTACTGAAACTTTCCACTACAGTCACACACATTTACAGATGGGCGCGTATAAGTGCCAATATCTACATACCTGTATATCTGTAGACAAATATGAAGCTTGCTTTTCGTTGCCTTAGCATGTCGGTTAAGGACAGATGAACGAACCAACGTACAAAACAAAAACCACACAAACACACACTGCAAAGAAAAGCTACCGCATAGCATACCTATAGTCAGAATACGAGCTCATTTAATAGCTTGAAGCTCGGTTGGGGCTGGGTCGTTATTGTTCACACATGCACAGACACATACACTTGCGCGTATTAGTATGCTCACAAGTGTATGTAGTTTGCGCGAGATTTTAAGCTCTGAGGATGACTTAAAAGCGGTTGGAGCGCGCTAAAACCTCATATGTTGTTGAAGAAGTGAATAACACCGCATCCACTGTAGATAGCTCATTGTGTGCTCAATTCACTGAGTTGCCAACAGCTCCTCGCTCGTTGTGGTTCAAATTGTCATGGCTATCTGTTTTTGTAAGCGAATGTGTACATGAGAGTATTGTAGCTTTGGCGTTCTACATACTGCTCTCTTTGACGCACTCGCTTGTTTCCATTATTTTTCCAAATCGTCATCATTTTGCATTTGACTTTCGTTTCGAGCAGTTTGTTGTGCATCGAGTTTGTGTTCACGTTCACGTTTTTCCGTTCGCCGCCGTTTTCCACACAAGTGCAATTATATCTTTCATTGCATTTGCGTGCTTGTGTGCGTATATTATTGTTGTGTGAGTGCTCCAAGTTTTATTTAACTCTTGACAATTGTTGAAATATTATTGCCGTGGTCAAAGTTATTCGCATGGAATGTGGTGGTAGTGGCTTCCTTCCTCCCCATGCGCCTATTATTTTGCAAGTGGCAATAATTTGAATATTTTTTGTGTCGTTAATTTGAATTTTTTTTAGTATTTCGCTTTGTGCAGTTCATTCTTCGAAAGTTGTAGTGGCGCGTCGTTGCAATCACTTGTTGAGAAAGTGAAAGATAAAAAAAGAGCAGAAGCCAGCCACTAAGGCCGGCGCGGTTGGCTGGTAGTTGCGGAAAAATATTTTGTGATTTCGAGTACCGGGCATTGACAGCCGTTGGTGAGGCAGTGCGGCATTGACTTTTGGGGCTAGTCTGTGTACTGATAGTGCATATTTGGATTGTCTTCGGCCCAGGAAGAGTGCCTTTTTAAGTCATGCTGTTGCTACCGTGTTTATTTATTTTATAGCATATGCAAATGTTTGTTATTCCTTATTTTTTTTTAATTCTTTGCGGTTTTTTAACAATCGTGTTGTTTCTCAATCACATATTGTCAGCAATTGTTTCTTTCGACCACTTTTAATCGTGAAACCACTAGTCAAGCTTATTGCTAACCGGAACCCGCTACATTGTTTCAAGTGACTAAATTACAGTCAAAATGTGCTAATTAATCACTAATATAAACGCTCATGGACTTCAAAATAACAATTTATAAAATAAACAAAATCGCATTTACATTTCGGGACGTTGTAATATTTATTGGTTAAAAAGTTTATTTGTATATACTTGGTGTCAGGAGAACTGATTTTTTTTCAATAAAGCAAGGAAAAAATCAAGTGTGCCATAGTTTACTATAAGCCAATTGAAAATCAAAAGTATAATCATATATTTTTAGTTTGCAGCTATCGAAATATGTTTGCCACTCTAAGTGCAACATATCCTTGATTAAAAATTGTGACAAACACCATTGTAAGCATCTGTGATATTAAAGAAAAAAAAAATAACAGCCTCACATCAAAATTATACCAGCTACCGCTTTAACTTGTAAGTATTACTTCCATACATTTACGATCTATAGATTTCACAAGATGTTGTTGTTGTTGTTAACGGTTAGCTAATCCCCGTTAGGATGGTAAGGGTTGTTTGTGTTGTCGTCGAGGTCATCTAACGGTAGGCCCAAGAAACGTGCTGTTTCGACGGGGTCGGACCAAAGGGAGGAAGGTGTTAGATGGGTAGGGTTTGTTGGGCATGCAAAGTGGTGGCCAGTGTCATGCGCATTTCACAAGATCCTCATACGTTGTTGTTGCCCAATCTATTTGTTAAAGATGTCCTTTGGGGTTAAGTCGTTACAACCTTTCTAGCAAATTATAACCATGTTTAATCGTTAGCCTGCGCAGGATGCTCAGGAGCATTTCTCCACCTGCGAATGAACTGTCATTGTCTTTGCCTACTGAAGTCTCATAAAATACTTATAAACGAAACTGTCGGATTTTTTTCGCCCGAACACAAAAAAATACGTCCAAGCTGAAAATTCAAATGCTAATCTTAATTCAATATATTTTTTCATTATTATTATATTGTTATTTCATCCATAGATTTCTCAATTTGGCTACAGAGTGATTTCTCGTCACACCCCTTTCACGCCCGGAACAGCTAGAGCGACATCTGCCAAATTGTAAAATATACACGTTCTTAAGGAGAGAGTTATGTAGTTGTGCAGCTACCTCAATAACTGTGTCCTTAAGAACGTGAATATTTTAATATTTGACAGATGTAGCTTGCAGTCTGTCGCGCTCTAGGTGTTCAGCACATCAATTTTATTTTTTTCGAGGCAAGATTTTTTTTATAATTCGTTTCTTAAAATAATTAAATAAAAGCTGTCACTTGTTTATATACACCTGTCGGACAAATTTTGTTTCCGTTTTTTAAACAATACACTGCTAGCACTTCATTAATATAAAATAAGAAAAGAAGGCAAAAGCAAATGTCTGCAACTTAGAATTATTGGCACAAAATTAGCTCAATCCAATTTAAGCCAAATTCTATATACATATGTGTACTTATAGTATGCATAAAGGACAGGGATGTGTATTTTCGTATTTTCCAAAATTCAGAACAAGTGCATATTGAGCAACAACACGTACTTTTGTACTTGTAAGTATGTATACAAGTATTTAAGCGATGTTGTCAAGGTTCACCGGGTTTTATGCGCTGCGTCGTGCTAAATATCTTATCTGCGTTTTGGTATTTATTGTGCTTATGAGGTAGACAATGAAGGGGGTGGGACTGCCAGTTGTAGCTGCTTTAGCGATGTCGCCAATTTCGAAAAATAGATCTTGGCGCATTGTTAGCTTTAATAATTCCTTCAGTGACTTTTGAACGGTGGCTTATTACTTATGTACATATAGAGTTTGTTTTATTTCGAATTTTGTTAAAACCTGTTCAGTAGATTTTCTCCATAGAGCTCCTTACTTCCGAACTAGTGCTCCATTGTAACAATTCGTAAATGTTTGGTGTGTGATATTGTGGCCACTTTGTGTTAACGTGTTTTATTACAACCTCACGTCATGTTTTTTTGTTTCTCTTGTGTCGCCAGTTTCTTATTCATCGTGGTGTTTGCCTGGTCGGGGCCCATCAACACACTTGAAGTTTTGTAGATAATTAAAAAGAATTTGAATTTATTTTCCTGAAAGTACGCTGATTACGACACACCGGTGTGTAACTTCGCTTTATGATATGATAATGGCTGTGTTATGTTTGATTGGACGCACAAACATTTAACGATGAAGTCACGTAATTGCTTTTCAGTTTAATTGAAAATTTACATGTTTTGGAAAACGACCTTGGTGGACAAGTCGGCATTTTTAGTATGAATATAAGTAGTCATTTATTCAATTTATTATAGTTACACAAACGATATTTATTATATTATTTAATAAAATTCGGAAAAAAGTTTATAATTTAATTATTTTGGAAGAGCGTACTGCGTTTCAAAAACATTTTTTTCTTAAATATATTTTTCTTATTTTTTAGTTTTTAATTTAATATGTATTACTCAAAAAAATGGCTAATGTTTTGTCACCATTTGAATTTGTCAGAAGGAAACCAGTTGGGAACTAGTAATTGTGACATTAGTTCGGCCTTACGAATATACATATGTACATATAAACATATGTAGCATTTGTGTGCATTGAATTTTTGAATGCGTTTGCCTTCCTCTCCACGGCGTCGTCTTATATTTCTAGCTTCGGAATCGACTACAGCCTCACTTTTGTGAATGTGTTGGGCGTGCACCCACCGCAAGCGCGCGGACAGTGCCATTGATACGCTCGCATATCGTGTATCTGCGGCAGTGGCAGCGCCGCTATTTCCTGCTATCTTAAATTCATTGTTATCGTCGCAAAGGCTTTGCCTTTTTGCTTTTGCTGCATTATAACTGCCTTTATTTATAACGTCAACTGTGCTACCATTAACACAACAGCTACCACCACCACCAACACGAACACCGCAGCAAAAGTAATACACTGATATGCTTACCGACCGACGCGTACATACATACATACATATTAACCAAACAAGCAGACCTGGAATCGGCATAAGCGAGTCGTCTCGGAATTTATGAAAAAAAATTACTATTCAGTCAGCGGAAAACTTGCTTACGTGTATGATAGACGCTTGCTCGATCGCTTAAGTCGCTCAATCGCTCGGTGTTTGTTCGAAGCAGTTACTTTTTCGGTATCGCGGTGCTGGTGAATTTCTAATATTTTCTCAGCTTAGAACTTCTACTGCCAACTGTAAACACTCGGAACGAAGAAGGGACCCTCTTGTGGTTGGTAGATTTATAGAGAAAACATGTGAAGTATATTCAAAGTTAGCAAAATGCAGTTTTTATGATCGAAGTACATTATTGAGATATCGTCGCCGGAAGCGCATATAGCAAAAGCGTAAAATATATTAGATTCATAGAATTTGATATAGCATTATCGAAAAAAATCAGTTGAAATTAAATTATTTCCTTCATTACGTAATTACAACGTTATACAAAAACGAAGTGTTCGCTTTGAGCGCCACAGTATTCCACAATGGGTCAGTCATACATTTGCGCTTGGCATTGACCGTGTAACACTTACTGAGATGAGGAACATAAATATTTGTATATTTGCAAATTGTAACTTTTGGATGTAGGCTCATGAGCTGCTTTGGCTTTTCAATGCTAAACAAATATGTTTACTTTATTACACATACACACAGCGGTTTTTAAAAACTATTTTTGCTTTAATGGCATCATATCCAGAAAGTCTGGAACATCAAGAAATACCACATTGGCGAGCAACAACGTCAAATTTAACTTTAAAGCTTCGAAAATAAAAAAAAAAATTAAAAAAAAAAACTTTACTGTAAAGTTTAACTTTTGAATATGTGAAATTTCGCTACAACGGTCGCTAATAAGGTTCCTCGCCGTGTGCAAGTGCTCACAAACATGCGCATGTGCAAGTCCGGGTCGGTGTGCCAAGAACTATGCGCTTCAGAGGATGGAACAACCAACAAGCACCTTCATAAAATCTATCGCTTTTCGCTGTGCTTCTCTTGACGCTGGTTGACGGCGTATTCTAATTCACTTTGAGCATAAGTTGGCAGTATCTCTATAATATTTAGCCGTCTAATTCTTTGTTTGACGTTTTTCTAACGTCTGCATGCAGGCATTCATATATGCATACTATATGTATGTAATCTGACAAATAATAGCACCACAAGTTTTAGACGGTCTTCAGACAGCTGCATCACGTACTTGACGTGAGTAGCTTTCATGTCAAAACGCAAACTTTGTTTCGGAAGTCAAGTATGCACCCAGCCAGAATTATGGAAAATATTAACGATTATTGATAATCATTAAAAGGTTTGTTTCTTTATCATCCGGTAACAATAATGCATTTGAAAACAAAAATATGGCAAAAGCCAGTCTGTAGCAAAAGAACTTGCAAGTATCATCTTCGGTTGACAACTGGTTTTTGCTAGCCGTTCAATCCACCTTTCACTTGAACGTATGCTGGCCATTTATGACCTACTAATTTTGGAATACACGTTTTACTGCGTTTTCTTCTACTAACATACATGCATAAATAGCATTCTTACAATAACGCATGTGCATCCATATCGTGTGTCTATGTGATATTCTTGTTGAGATTGCAATTTTTATCCTGATTCTACATCGCCATGGTTATGGCCATGTAATTTAGGAAATGGCATTGATTTTGCTCTTGGCAATAAATATGGCACACAGAGCACCAAATGTTTATTTTTGGTTTCATATGCATCAGCGTTAGCCGAGTATATAGGCGCTGCGATGAGCGAGAGTCCACACAATTCTCGATGGGTTTGTGAAAATGAAATGCAATTGGCAAAGTGCTGAAATGCGCGATCGCGGCAAGCTTTTCATGCTCGAAAGTGGGTCTGTGAATCGTTGAACTTTGACACAAATAACATTATGGTTTTCTCAAAACTTGCATGGTAATAAATACATGTATGTTCGGTGAGACGTATTGTTCATATGATGTTCTTTTGATTATTATATGTATGTACATATATCTAATTGTGTTTTGTGTGTTCTAATTATGCTGACAGTGACATTTGCGCTACGAGTTTCTTTATTTTTACTATAATGTTATTTTTAGAGCGTTTAGTTAACCTTTGCCACGTGATCTCAGACGTGCTGACTCTCAAGAGTGTCTCTTGCCCTCATAATATTAAAGTATGTATGTCCGGAAAGCATACATATCGGTTCTTCCATATAACTTTGACCAGCCGTTTTCCTTTTCCTGTTGTTCAACTTCCACGAAGTAGCCGTTTTCGGCTTAAAATGAGCTTGTAGAGCCAAAAAAAAAGCATGATTTCAGGCGCGAAAGTCATAAATTTAAACGACTTATGTACATTGGTAGGTACATACCTGTATGTATGTATGTAGGAACATTTTTTATTGTAATTATTTTGAAAACCACAGCAACGCTTTTGTTGGTTTCAAGCACTTAATCTAAAGTTTTTGCTAAAAAATTAGCTAACTTAATTACTTTCCATTCATTGGAACCTATTTTTAGTAAAAACGCACTAAATAACATTATATTTTTTACAACAGGCAACTATTTGTTGTTCTATTCCGAAAATATGGCGATCAACATGTTTTTACTGTTGTGCACTAATTACTTTTTTATAATTACTAAATTTCCTCAAAACATCTGCTGCGTTAATTAGTACAGCACATGAGTTTAGAGAAACAGGAGTTTAATTAGCAACAGCAGAGTGCAAAAAGTCGAGAGACATTATTATAATTGAAAATAAAAAAGCGTCTGCATTTGTTATTCAAAATATTAAAACTATTAAAACTCGTAAGCTTGCCGTAGTGTTGGAAAGCGGTAATATTTTGACTTTAAAATAATTAAGCGTTGCAATGAAAATGCTTCATCGACGATTTCCTCGCATAACGATAATGGCAGCAATGATAATAATCGTGTTTTGGATTATTAAAAAAGTATGCCGCATTTTAATTGAAAAGCCGCTGCTTTGCGCTACGCTACGCGCTGAAATAGCCGCAATTGTTCGAAAACCAGCTTTGTCAATGAAGCTTGTGCGAGCAATTCAACTGTCATAAGCTTGAGTGTATCTGTGTATATAAGTATATGTATAGGAACTCTGACATTTTATTAAACACACTTTGCCGATCGTTAGACGTTTCGTATTCACTTTTTGAAATAATTAAATGGTATATGTATGCCACCAACAGCAGCAGCATCACCTTGCTTGAATACGACATGGCATTTCTAATTGCTATTGTCAAGTTGATTTGATGCCTCGATCGGTTGTGTTCGCACAACAGACGCACTCACACATTCGTACACATACAGAATTTACATAAAATGATAAAAAAACAACAACATAGAATATGAATTTATTCATTTATAGTACGTATATGTTTGCACACACTCTGCGTCACTTGAATAGCACAACCGAGCCATTTTTAGTTTTCAGTTTTAAAATCTTATCGTATGCGTTATCTTATAAATGACTTGTAGTCGCGTGTTTTTTCGAAACGCAATACTGAAAGTAAAACTTGAAAGCCTCAATAGTTTTGAATATAAACCAACTAAATAATATAAAAGATCTACCACTATTGAAAAAAATACCTTGAAAATATCGACATCCTTAAAAATTGTTCGTTCTTAAATTTTAGTAAGTGTATCCGATTCGCAATAAGACGAAATAAAGTGTTCAAAATTTTATTGTAATGTACATTCCGAAGTTCTCTATTAAAATTCGAACTCAGGTGAGCCATAAGGAATGATCACATCACCGTTTATTCTGCATGCGACAATTCTTGCGTTTCTTTTATTCTCTCCGATGAACTTTTTGCCTGTGGTACACAAATTTGGAACGATTCTAGATCAAGCCCTTAAAAATATCCACTATTATATAATTAACAAAATAATATAATTAACGCAATCTTAAAAATTAATATAAGACATTTTAATGTTCTATTCAAGTGACGCGGAGTATTTCAGGTCATAAAAAGCAATAAACGTGTGTATACCTGTGCATGTACATAAGTATATATGTAAATACTTTGATGAGGCCAATTTTTTTAACACCGTCTAAAGTTCAAGGCATGAAATAAAGTGCGACTGTTGCACTTGTACAACATATACTATTGTGCTCTCATGGAGCAATTTGTGGAAGGTGGTTTATTGTGAAGCACCCAATTCCAACCCATTTTCGCCCAAAATGTATGTGTTTATTATATTATTTATAGAAATTGAGATTCGAACACTAATTCATTTCGCTTGAAGATATGACCCTTGAGTACGCGCAGAGCAAATAAATAAATATTTCAATTACTCTTTGTTCACATATTTTATCTACATTGTTGTATTATACATTGAATCGATAACGAATTGCATTTGTCGGCGAATCAAACTGTCGACACTAAACCTTGAGCAACAGAGCGCTGCTGTCACCTTCTAATAACGTCAAAGTCGCCAGCTCAGCTTTTGGTGTTTAAACGAAATTCTTGCGGTTTTAGTCATCGCCACTTCAGGTTTTCATGTTTTGTAACCAAGTGCCAGAGCTATTTACACATAAAAGCAAGCGCTCCAAATGTGAAGTCATCGCTACTTTTTAATATAATGGCGACACGACGCAGCACAATTTCTGATTATTAAAAGGAATGTTAATATTTTTCGAATTCCTTCCAAATTTTCTACGAAATTATGTCATAGCATGAAGTTGATAACGCCAAACGACTGCAGCAATCAGCTGAAATTTATCCCCCCGTCTTTGCTGAGAAGTTTGCACATCATTTTGTACGTATGTACGTATGTGCATGTGTGTGTGGGATATGTGCATAAGTGTTTGTTGACTGTTGACTTATACCCACTTCTCTTCACCGCTGTACCTTCGAAGCCTACTCGTGTTAACAAAAACTTGTTACGTGCAAAATCATTGATTCGCGGTATCACATGCTTTTGTCACTGTTGTTGCTTCTGTCTCGGCTTGCTGCCGCTAATGAAATGAGCGAACAGGCGGCCAGGCGGAGAGATATGCCGTTTATTGTATAATTTGCGAATAGTTTTGCCATTATTCAGGTCGCTAAAAAAACAAACAAAATTTTAATTATTTGAGAAAGCCTAAAAAAATATTGTTTTGAAGATATAACGCACTTTATGAATGAAATTAATAAATTCCAGATATCTTTATGACGTCATTCAGGTACATTATCGCATATTTCACAGAAAAAAATAGACTACAATTACAATTGTTAAAGTTTTTTAAATTAATTTTTGCCCAAACGTTTATATCATTGAATGCTTACACACACATACATATGCAAATATACTAATGTTTGCTTAAAAACAATATTTTTCATATCCGATTGAATATTATCGACGCTGTTAATTTGTCGTAATTTCTTTTGGTTCATTTTCATCCCAATATTTTGTCACGAAGTCGAATTTTGTGATTTGCAATTATAGCCAACACGCGATATTATAACGAATTTGGCAGCTTAACACACAGTTCATTAACTTTGCAATCGCCTTATAGGAAATTTTGATTGGACTAATACTCAAACATGGGTGTGTGTGACTCACCTATTAATGTACGTACATATGTACATTCCTAATACGCGTCTTCGCGACAATGTTTTAGTTTAAATTAACATCCAAGACCTCCCTAATATTTTTATTTATACTCGTAACTCTTCATGCGTGGCTTAAATGTTATCATAACCTAGAAAGTTTTTCTCAAAACCCAAAAAAAAAAAACAAAAAATCTCGAAAGATTGGTTTAAAAATTGTGGAACTCCGGGACCAAATGTTTGATCTTATGTGAAAACCATTTCAGTTTATGACGTTTTTTGACGTACTTATGTACATGTGTTGCGAACCAGTTTAGCCGATTTCAATTAGGTGAGCATGAAAATGACGATGACAACAAATGCTCACAAAAGAGACCAAAGAAGAAGTTGGAGTTTAACATGGTCATATGATTGAAATCAATCATTGCTTCTAACTGGAAATGTAAGTGTGTTCGCTCCGCACAAACAGGTTGTATTTCATTTATCGATGAGTTGCTTTCAGAAATTTTCATATGTATAAATACACACATGTACATACGTATATGATAGATACAAGCGGTCATACATATAAATAAATGTTAGAATATTTTTTTTCAAATATTGTACAATATTTTTTTGATTTATTTGCCAGTTATGAACTTAGATGTTCATCTACCATTTTATGAACTCAGTTTTTGTAAATACGTAAACATGCAGTATTCGTTAGTAGTTCCTTAGAATTTTAACTACTAAATAACTGTTTATCTAACATTTTTAAATGGTTGACATTTGCGATATTGTCTATTTTCCTTCCCACTTTTACTTACTCCATATGTCTCGTAAAATGTGAACTAATGGTAGAAAACCAAAAAGTTTTAGTAGGGTATTTATTGAGTAGACGAAAAAGTCTTTTCGTATTTCTAATCAAACTTTAACTACAAAAATTTCAAAGTATAGCGAATTTTTTCATTATTTTCACTCATTTTTGAACAGCTGTAACTTTTTTTCCAACATTATATGGTATGACCTAATGCGATTGACAGCACTGGAGAAATACGACTGCAACGACGTCTATTGACAAAATACGAAAGGATTTTTTCGACTACCCTAACATTGGAAAAGGTAATTTAGGTTTAATTTAGGAAAATCCTCGACACAATTGAGCTTGATTATTTTAAGAATGTAATCTTCGATCAAATCGTTTTTTACATTCTCGAGAACGGCATCATTAATCATATCTTTCAAATTCTAAAAGTAATGTTACGGTAGATCTTGTTTTTGACTTAGCTTCCTTTCCAGTTTACATGAGTGTATTCCAAACCACAATTACAATATTATCAGGCTTTTCCGCTTATTAAAAAAACTTCAAATTGTTACATAACCACATTTAATTTGGTGATGGATTGCGTCAAGGATAAGTATAAGATCACAAACCGAGGTGTTCCATGCTAAAAAATACCGCTGTTTATTGACATTATTATAAGGTTTTTAGACCTTACCGCAAAATGAGAGCGCACATATAAATAAATATGTCTGTAACACAGTCCAATGTCAGTCATTCATGCGGAAAGACATGAAAAAGCAATTGTTTTTGCCTGCCAATTTTTTCTGCTGACATTTTGCTAAATTATGTGGTACATACTCGCATGTTCAGGTATGTATCTGTGTTCAGTTTTATGCAAACAAGTTGTTTTCTCTTGCGCTTTAAAATCCAAACACATTTTTTGTTTGTATGCTTTTTATTTACCGCTGATATTCATTTGTTTGTTTTTTAGCAATTTAATTTTTACCTCATTTGCCCACGTACTGAATACGGCAACGCCGTAATTGCTGTTGATTTCAAGCGATTTATATAGTGATTTCATAATTTCAATATTTGTTTTAATACATACATACATACATTATATACATGATATATGTATGTATGCTCATATGTATATAATGGCACAATTTGGGACTCTAAAGTTACTAAATCACTGATTTTTGGAAAAAATTTTGAGAAACTCCAAAACATCACCTACTGATTCCTGACTAGAACGCCTACCATTGACCATGATTTTTCAACAGATTATTGATATTATAAAAGGTTGGTCTAGTTCATCCACATTCCTAAATTTATTAAAAGAGTTCATTTCGTATAACTGTGTAAAAATACTGTTAACCCAGCATAGATCATTCAACTTATTTCAATGTCTAAATTTCTCCTTCGCTACCTCTTTTGGTTCTGATATTCGCTTTGGGCCGCCGATAGGCTTGGCTGGTTTTCACTTTTATTTTCATTTTAAACAATAAATTTCTTTTGTATTTTCCCCCCGTAAATGAATTGCGTGCAGCCCACTAGTAACGCTAGAATTACAATCAAATATACATATGTATCTGCCACATTCACTTTTTACCAGGCCGTTGCCAACATTTTGTTATGCTCAAGAGAACGCATGCATATCTGTCCGCCCGTCCGTCTGTGCGTGGTCATGATTTTATCAGCAGCTACAATATCGCTTTATTGGCACGATTGAAGTAGTCTCGTTTGTCGCGGGTGTCCGTGAATGATCCTGGGGGTGAGGGAGTGACGTGTTGGTGGTGGTTGTTGCAGCTGCAGAACCCGCGGGGGCGGTTGTCGCACTGGGGTGTTGGTTGGCGACGCCACTGTTGTGAGTTGCGGGGGCAGACTCCTGCAGCATGGGGCAACGTAGGTGACACTCCACTCACGTGTGGTGCGCAGGCCGGAACACGTCGGGAAGTGGCACCAGCCAGTGCAGGAATTGCACTTAACTGATGCGACGTTCCGACGTATGACGGTCTGACACACGGAACAGACTGTGCGAGGAACCAAGAGTTGCTGATTGGTTCTCGCACGAGGATTGGAGCGGGATGAAGGTTGGGGGGGGGACAAGTCAGAGTGGGAGCTGTGTTGCCTGTTTGAGCTCCTGACCGTAGAGGTCCTTTGTTGGCCACTCTGATTGAGTGCCGGCGCGGCGCGCGAACTATGTGCAGGTTGCACAGCCGTAGAGGCTTGTATCGCAGTATTGCGCAGACAACACGGGGCCACGTAACGCGTGGTCCACTCCCTGTGAGTCTTAAGGCCTGAGCAGGTCTTAAGATGGCTCCATCCATTGCATGTATTGCACCTGACCGAGGTGGAGTTTGGATGGAGCCTTTTAGCGCAGACGCAGCAGAAAAATTCCTCCGGGCCCGGGTTGGACTCAATGCCAGCACGAGTCAGGAGGATACGGAGCAACCCTGCTGCAAGGCGTTGATCTAAGGACGACAAACACAGATTAATACTCACCGATCCAAACGGGGTTAGATCGCCGGGGCACGATCGTCAGTGACGCTGGCACGCACAAAAGTGTGCGTAAAACGACAGATAGAAATTAATATTTTCCAAAGTAGAAGAGTGCGATAGCGAATTAATGAACGCTGATGAGGCGCTTTACTTTGTTGAGACAATTCAGAAAATTGCCTTTTGACGATATCACAATTGTTTATCTTAGCATTGAGTAATTATAAATGTATGCATGTATGTAGTGAGTGTGTGTCTTGTTTTGACGCACTTTTCTTCTTTGCTTTCTGTGGCTATTTACTTTTATGGTTGACTTTTGTTTCTTCAACGCGCGTCTCATTTCTCTTGCGTCGACTCTAAGGTAGTGGCTTTTCATATCTCTTCGTTTGATTTCGTCCACACTTATTCGTCGTCTCCACCCAAATTTGTTTTTTACTACCTTGAAAATTATGCAATGATTTCGCACCGTAAGTGTGCCGAAAGGTGAATCACGCGAGTCTCATCGCTTTTGAGAACGAGGATATTTTTAAACAATAACTTCGTGTGTTTTTCTTTTACTTATTTTAAGGTATAAATAAATGTATTCATTCAATTAACCTTTCTTACTTGCGCTTTCCGAAAAACTCGCTTTGTGTCTGTCCCGCCAATTGTCACTCGGCGGCGCACCCATTTCATGTCGGTTTAAATTAGGTGAATGCTCCTCAAATTGACAGCAAAAAGAATTCAATGTCAACGCTTTTCCTTCGCACCCAGTCTCCCCAATTTAATTCAATTCGAGGCAACAGGTGTATCGCCACGCCTGCTTTTTCAGATATTGCATATGTATAGGTATGTATGTATGTCTGTCAGCCTTTTGAATAGAAAATTTAGCTATTGCTCAGAGTAGCAAACGTTTTTATATGTAAATAAATAATATTCAATTGTTTTAACAAATCCATTAAAGTTTATCGCACGCATGAAACGCGTTTGCTATTTACGTATAGGCCAATTTATTTGTATATTTATTTAGGTTGACAAAGACTAATTTTTAACTATTCTTGTCATAGATTAGATATCGTTATCACTTCCCTAAATTTTCTATCTTTTCGCATTTTTTAAATGTTATTATTATATTTTTTGAGACCAGGTTGGTTCACCTATTCACCTAAATATAGGTGATCCATCTCCTGAGTGACATATTCGATAAGTACTTCACAGAGTTAGCTCTGCAACGCCCATCAGGGACTAACATGAACTTTTCATAACTTCGCCTTCACATTTCATATAGAGACAGTATAAAAAAGATGTTTCAACATAAAGTTATCAAAAACTGGGAACATTTAAAAAAATTAGGGATGCATATTCCACGGCGAAACTTTTAAACCTTTTTTCTTAGCAATGGCTAGTGGTTATCAAAATAATATATTTTTAACGTCTTTCCTATACTGATTTTTTGTTGTGTTCGTCTACATATCAGCACAATTTTGCATAAGCTTTTATGATAAGATTATTATTGTATTTTTAGTTGAGTTGATAGAATTGCCATACAAATACATGATAAACAGAAATGTTTTCTACAAATACCGTCGCCCATTATGATATATATATTTTTTTTGGTATTAGAACTGTTCTTAGTGTAAAATCATAGGATTACAGGTAGTTGTTTGGCAATTGATTTGATCATTAGTAAACGGTATTTAGAGTAAATTATGCCAAAGTGTTTTGAAATGGTGATATATTGGTTCGCGTTAAGCACTGGAGATTTAATGGTCTAGATTCACTTTGTTTTTTATCAGCAATGACAATGTGGAAACCTGTTGCTCTTGTTATTGTGAGTTCAATTGATAAAATTTCCTAATTGGCTGTTATGATCATTGCGTAACACATTTACTTTTCGAACTTTGAATATACTTCGAAGAAACGACCAAAATACGGAAAATCACCGAATGTAAAACCTAGGAAAAATCTTCCATCGTTCATAGGACATTTAATGTCCATTTCGAAATTTGTGAGATATACCATAATCGCAACAATTACCAAAAATTAAACTTACGCGCTAATTTAATTCAGGTCTTTATCTCGATTTCTTATCTGGAATTGTTTGCTTCATAATGATCGTATGTGTTTAGAAATTAACTGTCCATTGGCAACTGGCGAAACGATAATGTTTTCTTGTGTATTTACTTATGTACATATATATATGTATATACGATGTTCTTAACTTTCGTAATATACGATTTATTATCCAGCATATTTAGTAATGAAATGATATGTAGCAAACGTTTTAAAAGGGTCGTCATAAGCTTTTTGTTGCTTTGTTAATCTTTGATCAATGTTATTTTTTATCAAAAAATATTGTTATTGTTTAATTTAATAATAATAATCTGCCTTCGGACATTATTTTCAAAGCAACCGCATTTTCTGTTCCAATACACTTTTACTCGACTTAATGTCATCCTACGATGACAGTTATAGCTAGCGATAGCTTTCTTAATCTGCTTTGGCATTAAATTTGGTTTCTATTTATTGCAAGAAATTTGGAAGTCTTAAAAATATTGAAAATTTATTTATTTGTTCTACACATACAAGCAATTTATTGGAAAACAACAAAGTCCTTTCTCATTGTGTTCACTTCTCGTAGTCATACACGAAAATCTCTACTGTCGATAGCAATTACTTTATTTTACCAGTTTATCACGTTCTAAGCCCGATTTGTTAAAACAATTAGTGGGATAATGTCAAAAACATGTCGAATCGGAGAAGTGTGAAAAACGTTGATGTTTACAGTAGACAGTAGAGAATTAAGTCACGGCTTGTGCACACATTGCCCATCGGCTACTGGCAGTATTTTTATGGAATTTATCTATAACACGACGGCAATCGACCATACTCACAGACGTCTATTGGAAATTTTATGTTTGATAAAAGCCATACTATATAGATGTATGTGGGCTGGTATATTATTAGTGACCTCGCTTTGGCGTCCCATCAACCGTTTTATGGTTGCCAATTATTCAAAATTACTACCTAATTAGTTGTGCTTAAGATTTTTGATAACTATTCCCTTCTCACTATTTGTTCGTTCCAATTGAACAACTGCTTTTCAACACTTTCCTTGCCGTTGTAATTAGCCAATATTGAAAAACAATTTGTATACCTCTTAAGAATGTTCAAAGTTTTACATGCAATTAATTTTTTCTTTGGTCTGAATTTTTTTTGTGAAATGTTGTTATAAAAACAAACCGTTACTCGTTATAGTTGCAAACAATTATTTCTATTCTGTTTTGTGATTGTCTGCTGTTGTTATTTTTACTTCGCTGCCGAAATTAGTAGCCACATTATTCAAAAAAAAAAAACGGTGAAGCAAATGAGTGCCACAATTCACTGATGACCGTGGCGGCATTCATTCATACTTTTTTTAAATAGTTCGAGCAAGTATCCGAAACACCAACTCACACAGCTCTCGCAGTTCCAACGCCTCTCTGACGCTCTAATGATACATTTGGCTTCTCGTGACATTCAAATCCATCCATTGAGCGCATTGTTCGTTACAATTTCAATTTTTTTCATTTTTAAATCGTCCGTCCCAACCATTATATCTTACTTAATTTTTTATGGAGCAATATTTTTCCAATTTTTCGCTATGTTAATTGGGAGGGTTCGCTCGGCAACATAGATCTGCTGTGTACTTGCGTGTTCTGTGTGTGTGTTTGTTTGAAGGAAATGGGGATCATGCTGTCTGCACTACCATCGTGCTGAGCAACGTATTAGGCAATAATAATTAATATTATGCTTGACTCATTTGCTTTCTATTTCTACTTTTGTATTTTTTATCCAACAGCTTGACTGTTTTCCTTTGTCTGCTTGAATTATTATTTAATCTTGAATAGTTGCTTTTAATGACTTGTTTTCCTTTCACTTTCATAGAACTCTTCTCCGTTTTCGGTGTGAATGACCTTTGATTATAAAAAGAATATTTGCAACTTTCTCAGTGATGAATGAGTCCAATTTCAAATATTAAGACTAATACAAATAACGGAACTATTTTAAATAATTAATTTGTAGGGCGATCGCCTAGTGAACTTACATACATACAGTGTGCGACAAAACTAAAGCACGGAATCAACCTCCTCGGTATTTAAATTAATAAAATCATAAAGTATGTAATAAATGGTTTTATTTTAATTTTTATAACTAGTTCATTCATTCTTCTTTTTGAATTAGTAAAAATTAAACAAATTAACTTATTAAAAAAATATATAAAATTCCATATATGAAAAACTCTAAAAATCTGGTGCGACAAAACTAAAGCACGAAAGAGTTTTATGATTGAAAAATTTATATCTTTCAATATTTGGTTGCGTATTCCTTATTTTTCAACACAGGTGCACATCGGCAAGGCATGGACTCAATTAATTTATTTGATGTGTCGCAGGAAGTGCTTTTCCATGCTACCTTTACTTGTATGTATAAAACGGCCTTATTTTTACAATTCTCACGTCTGATTTTTCGATCTACAATTTCCCATTAGTTCTCTATGGGATTGAGATCTGGTGATTGTGTGAGTCGCTTCAAAACCTCAATCCTGTTATCAATAAACCACTGTTTTACACAAATAGCAGTGCGTTTCTGGTCGTTGCCATGTTGATAACTCCATTTTAAAGGCATTTCTTTTGCAGCATGCGGCAATATAATATTCCAAAAAATATTTTTATGCTTAAATTTGTCCATTGTACTGTTTATATGATGAATTGGCCCTATTCTATTCTCTGGAAAACAACCCCACACTAGTACATTGTCTCCACCATGTTTCACTGCGCTTGTTTCATAACGCTCATTTAGGCGTTGTCCCTTCGGTCTGCCTACCAGCTTCAGCCCATCTCAATCTTTGATATTAAACTTCAGTTCGGCAGAAAAAAGTACAGTTTACCATTTGGTAATCGTTCAATTTATGTGCATCCTCACAAATTCCAATCGCGCCAGTCTGTTCTTCAAATAAATAATACGCCTTTTTTGCAGTAACTTGCTACAGGTAGCATGAAAACCACCCATGGACAGCTCGACGTTGTATGGATCTCTGTAATATATTTAACCGTAATTGTCTTACAATAGATATTGCCGATATAAAAGGGTAATTTTTTATTGCCCGAAGGACTCCCTTATTCTCTCGTTCGGTTGCTTTCCGTGGCCGTCTACCTCTACGCGCTGTAACCAAAGAGCTTTATTAATGAAATCGGCTAAATGTTCGGGAAAGAATAGAATGATTTATTCCAAACTTTTTTGCGATAGTCATAACCGATTCTCTTTTCTTAAAATCCTTAACAAATTTTTTTCTAAAATGAACAGAATACTTATTTCGAGCCATTGATATATTTTTCACTTCAATGTACAACCAATCGTATTGAATAACGAACTGAAACTGAATATGCACTAATATTTTTGTATTTAGCTAATAACTACACATATTCAACATTTTTTGATCATTAAAAACCGTTAAACAAACAATTAATGTGCAATTAATATGAATTATTGGCTATGTGCTTTTGTTTTGTCGCACCAGATTTTTGAAGTTCTTCAGATATTTAATTTTATATAATATTTCAATAAGTTAATTTGTTTAATTTTTATTAATTTTAAAAGAAGAATACATGAATTAATAAAGCAAATCAATAACACATCTTGTAATGGCTACTTTATGATTTTATTCAGTTAAATACCGACAAGGTAGATTCCGTGCTTTAGTTTTGTCGCACACTGTATATACTATTTACCAGTAGAACACTATTTTTGGTAGATTAATTATTAGAAACACTCAAGTGAAATGCAACGAATTTGTGATTGTCGATGTTTCATTATTTGCGTTTATTTTCCAGCTTTCTCGCAAATTCAAATTTAACGCCCAACTTTTATTGAAAACAATCGTTGTGTGTGTGTATGTTCTCCCACAGACACATGCCAACATTTGAGCGTGAATATTCCGCGGTTCATTTTGCTTTTTGCTTTCATTTTCAAT
The DNA here is from genome assembly GCF_023373825.1 of Bactrocera dorsalis. Lineage (NCBI taxonomy): Eukaryota > Metazoa > Arthropoda > Insecta > Diptera > Tephritidae > Bactrocera > Bactrocera dorsalis. Next base: position 72,058,393 of record NC_064306.1, read on the forward strand.
TTCTTCTTTTATTTCCGCAGTCGTCGCTCCAAGCGATCGTTTTATCGCTAGCTGGTTAACATTTTTGATGATTTTTATCACTCTCTTGGCGCTCGGTAGTTATGATGTCATCGCGCGGTCAGCATTGAAAATATATGATTTTTTGTATGATTATGCACTTAACACAATCAATTCAGTTAGTTGAATGGTTTTTTGTGTTTCTGTAAAGTGTACTTTTCGTGTTTATTCCACATTCACACTTTAAATTTTGAGGTATTCACTTGGACTCGCCTTTGCTCGTTTCGATGTTTTGGTTTATTTGCACTTGCGTCGTGGCGACAGTGAACCGCACATAACTAGACGAGGGGACAGGACTGCTTCACCTCGCCGCAGTTTTTCACCATATTTTGACATTTATCGTTATTACAGTGTCCAGTCATAATGAGATCATCAGAATAGCGATTAGTTTCGGTAACGAAGTTTTCGCATTTAGCAAATAGGTTTTCATTCAATTTAATAAAGTTCTTATTGCTTTTATTATATATGAAAGTTGAGGCAGAGCTCTCTCGTAGCTTTTTGAACTTGACACACATACGTGCGGTAGATTTTTTTTGTTTAATTGTTTTCGTTTTTAACTCTTCCATCCACTAGCTAACATCTTCCCCAAGCTTCTTAACATTCATTGTGCTTCGCAGACGGATTGTTATGTAAAACTTAATTTTATCGCGCAATTGATTGCCTTGAAAGCGAGTTTTATGCTGTCTGTTTTAAGTGCACACAAATACATATATTGTCCGTATGTCCATAGTTAAGTTGGTATGTATATTTGTACATTAAAACTTTTTAAACAATGCATTATGCAATGACATTTGAAGTATTCCGTTTACTTTAAGTACCTTTATGAGTAATCTTAAAGACAGCTTCTACGCCAATCGACAGGGTAGCTTTTACTTTTTGTTTGTCTGAAACTGCCGTCATCTCCAAAGTATGTAAATATGTATGTAGCGCAATATCTTATGCTCATTTAATTATTCGGTGTTTATTTTACGAAATTTTTTTCACTTTGGCACTTTATTAGCGATGGAGGCGAATGCGTCATATCCGTTTCTATTTCAGATAAGTCAAAGCGCATATTCAGATATGTATGTATGTATATTTACATTATACTAGGCAGCACATTAATACGCTTTTTATAATTTTCGACTTTATTTCTTATTTGCTCCCACAAGTTCAACGAAAATATTTGTGTCAATGTGTTTTTACTTCATTTGTTTCTTTTCTATAATCAAAACGGAAGCGCGTCTTTTGATATTTCGGATAAATTTGTTGTTGGAGTTCCGCACCACATATTTTGCGCAAGCAAACAAGCATTTTTTAAAGTGTAGTATATTACTCATGCCATTTTTCATTAAAGAAAATAGCTTCCTTTTCTATAAAGCAAGCAATTCGAACTTTGTTGCGTTAAACTGTCTTCATACCCATTTTCTCGCCAAATACGCCACGGGCGGTACTTTTTTATTTGTATACAAATGCATTGAATTATACCGTCATTTAACATCCTACCAATAATTAATTTTCTACGACAAGCTTTAATTATGCCTTACAAAAATATATAATAGGCAATAATGTCAAAATCGCGCACAACAAACCGTCTTATTATAAGGCTCATTATTGTCGCAGCTCGAAAATAAAACTTGCGAAAACGTGCAATAATGGCAAGTTTATCTGAAATGCCCTCAAAAAATGTGTACAAATGAAATCAAGTTCAAGGTGAAATTTGTTGCTTTGAAAATGTCTGTTTCGACTCGTGCGAAGCGCTTAATGCAAATTATGAACGCTTGCAAGTGTGTGAGTGCGGCGTCGGTGCAAAGTTGTATATGCAAAGGCAAAACAGATGCACCATGATGCAAAGCGGCAAAAAGTTTTGGGCTAAAATTGAAAGAGCCAAAACGTTTCGCCATATTTTTCAAGCACATACATACATACATGTGAGCACAAATACGAGTATGTATTAAAAATCGCTTGTTGCTACCTACATACTGTTCATGTACATACATATGTATGTGTGTATATGCATGTGTTTATTTAAATTTGAACGGCATGTGGGAGTTATTTACCTTCGAGCACTGCATCCATTTACCTGTTGGCCAAGCTTAAAACTGTATGCATTATACAATATAACACACACTCACATGCATACATGTATGTATATGTACATAAGTATACACATATTTTTAATGAGATGTCTACTTTTTAATGGTTTGTTTGAAAGCTTTGCACCTTTTGCATATAATTTTCATGAAATTATTGCATTTTACAAGCAATTCACACCTATACTTACCACATACATACATACATAAATACGTACATACATACGTAACGTAAGTTTGTACGCCGTCATGGTGATTCGTCTTTGTGGAAAAACGCTTATAATAAAACAACTTAAACTTTTCTGTAGCTACGTTGGCAATTGCAATGATGCTATTTACCGATTTCACTGACGCAAATGTGCAAGAGTAAATAATAGACAAACGACCAATAACAACAATAATGCTGAAATGGTCAACAACCATGTGGAGGGAAATTCGGTTTTACAACTTTGTGGTTTGACGATTATGTCAATGCAACGTCACCGCCGTACATGTACTTCCGACAACGCACATAATCGGTGTTTATTTATGCCATCATCATCATTCAAGCATGTAAAAGTGGCCAAGTAATAGCCAAATATATAAACTGGCTCGTACCCATTCAAGCGAGTTTAAATATTCAAACGGCAAACACGTGCATTTCCATTTCCTCGACGTTGGTTACGTTAGCCCCTGCCCATATGATTATGAATAGTGACTCCAACATAATTGCCATTATCGTCATTATTACATTGCGGTCAACATCTTTAATTGCCAGCAATTTCTTAATAATACATAGTTGCGTATAAATGCACTGTCCGTCCTGCTTACTTGGTTTAGGTGAAATCCACCAAACCAAACTGGCAAGGCTGGTCCAGCAGCTGTAATGGCCGCGCTGCAGCACTGTAAATAGCGCTAAACATAAATAAAAGCGAAACTTGTTTTGTTTATTACTTTTTGAGATTTCACTTGTCGCAGCCACGTTCGTTTACCTTACCCAGATGCTGCGATTTTCCACACTCGAGTTGTGTAGTAGAGGTCAAATAGATATTTACGATTTTTGAGGAGCTTTCGAAAAATCAAAATTCTGAAAAGGTTGGAATTGCTAATTTTAGTCAAAGCAAACATTTTGTATTGGCTTACGAGGGGTTCTTCATAAACCGGTTGATTTTCAAATTTCTCTAACTACTTCCAAATAAGCTAAAGTTATTTTATTGTATTCGCCCCAGTCATGTTTCACAGCATCAATTGTGAAAGGTAAAAGTGCATAATTGACAGGGATTGTTTTTGTTGAAAAATAATAATAATAAGGGAAGAGTTTTCAAATTTAGTGCTTTGTACCAAAACATCCCAAAAGTTCGAGAATGGGCCACTAAAACATATTGAAACATCAAACCTGTAAAAATTATTATAAACATAAAATTTAAGTGCAGAAAAACTATAAATCACCCAATCAAAGTACTTATCTAAAGTTTTATGTGATTTCAAAGATTTAAAAAATTTAAAAATTTTATCATTAAATATCAAATTGTATCGGCATACTTTGCCAATATTTTATTTATTTAAGCTCCACATTTAAATAACTATAAAAAGACGAGCTTTAAACAAGTCCCAAATTGTTCAATGATGTTTATTCTATTACACATTTGACGTTGTGAGCTTTTTATCTTTATTAAACAAATATTTATCAATGAATCACGCTTCCAGATGAAATCACATTTTATTTGTATTTCATTTAGATACATATATATATTCATTGGAAAAAGTCGTTTGAATAAAGTAAATAATAAGTAAGCGTTTCATTGCCACAACGAGTCAAACGCGGCGGGATCTGATGAACTCAGTGACTCATTGGAGAAAATGTGGAGAGAAATAACTGCATACAAATACGAGTGTGTCAAAATTAATTACATTTCAATTCTAATTTTTATAAGATATATTATATATAGAAGAATTCTCCTCATAACGTTTACTCGAAAGACAGGTTTCTCGTTACAATACCAGTTATTACAATACCAATTTATTTGCTATTATTAAATAAATGTATGTATGTATGTGTGTTTATTTAATTCCCTATTTCTTTTATTTAATTGCAGATTATTTCCGCACTGACTGTTGCCGCCTATACAAAGCTGAATTGATTTGTGCTGACCAGAGCGGAGGAGCCACATACCAAAATGTCGCGCAAATCGGTATGTATAAAATATAGTTGCTTGAGTAAAAAGCAATTAGGACAAATAATATACCGACTAATTAAACGAAGAAATCACTCAGTTTTCTTTGGGCTCAGGGCTAGTGTCGAGTCATTGTGGTACGATATTGTTTTGCGGGGGCTTATTATTATCAATTTGACATTTTTTCATGCGCAAATTTAGGGCCAAGGTAAAATTTATTGTACAAAAACTATGGCGTAACTAACATTCGAGAATCGTCAGCAAATAGTACATACATCTAAACTGCACTATCATATGCATACAAATATAGGTATATTTGTGCTTTTGTAGTCCTAATAAATTACGTTTTCAAGTGCCCGCAGTGATTACAGAAGTCAGATATTTTTAAACCCAATGTCGAACACAATTTTCGGTGTTATAAATAAAGGCGCTAAGAAGTATGAAGAAAAAACACTTCATATCAATAGCTAGTGAGGCAAATAAGTTGAAATAGAAAATAACGCAATACAACATTCTTGAAACTAAATTATATTTAATCAATATGAATCAATCAAATGGTAAACTTAGAAATTTTAAAGCGACGCTTGTTTTAAATTTATTTCACCACAATGGTGGTTTACTCATGTATATTTTTAAACAACACGAAAAAATAATCTATTTTGTCCATTTGCGTAACTAATTTAAAAACCACAACAAAACAAAAAATTAAAAATAATATTTCTGATTTAACTTTCTCACACGAATTACAAATGCACAGTACAATGAGCGATTTATGCGGTACGACTGACAGTCGCTTACCAAATTATTAAGTGTGACGTGCAGCCCCGCTCTGTGCACCTCAGCGCCAGTTATACAACACCGGCATCACTCATGCGGTGGGTGGACGTGGGTGATTTGACGTGAGACATGAGTGTGCGGCTTAAATTATAAATAAGTCGGCTTTTAATGACACATTGCTTCTGTTGGGGAATTTTCGGTTTAAACAAAGCTTTTATGTAGCGTATCAAACTGGGTTTGAAAATGTGGTGACTATGTTATTGAATATAAATAATGCAAAAGAGGATCGATGTTGACCATTGCCATAATATTAATATAAATCCCCGAAGTTGTCAATTATCGAAGAAATTATAAGCTCTATTTCTTGCTTGCCTTTTATTCCTTTTCAGGCAAGGAGACAAAAAAAGGTCGGGCCACGTCTGGGGTATAGGACGGCTGCGGAAGAGTTGGGATGCCGGCCTTGATTAGGTAGCTGTTGACAAGAAACATTGGCGGTTTAAAGATGCCTGTGATGCCAAAAAAAAAGACAACCCTCCAAAAAATCCACCGAAACACACCACTTCTTGCTAAACCAATATAAGCCTCCTTGTTCATATCAAACGTCTCTGTCGCAGATTTACCGAGTTTCGCACAGAATTTAATCGCGTACCTCCGCTCTAACGAACGCTGCATTTTCGGCTTGTTATCAGTCCCATTACTTTTCGAACAAAACCTATAGCTTACATTTCATAATTATATTCATATTTCATAAGTGCAAAGTAAATAAAGTAAATTATCAATTCGAGATGTATCATTTGTTGCATGTCTCAATGTTCGAAGTTTTATATATTTGTATTGCCCAAAAATAGCATTTAAGCGGACGGACAGCTGGAACAAACTTCAAGTTTCCCATTTCACATAAAGTGTTAATTAGTGGACGAGTTATTAGAGAGAAAAAGCAGAGCAACAGTAGGGCGACCAATGTTTCTTTACTTCACAAAGTCAACTAATTGATCAAATGCCTTTTTCTACATTTGCAAATACTATCTGAAAAGTAACAGCATATTTCCAGTAATGCCGCTATTACAAACTGCCATTTCATAGGCCTACTTAGCGAACGTATTTTTTTATTGTAACGAAGAATGAACAAAATGTAATGAATTTGGATTTGTATGTGATCAAATAGTTGACTGGAGCGGACGGAAAGCTGCAGCAGCAAACTTCAGCTTTTCCCCATTTCGCATAAAATGGCATTCAGTGGGTGGGACATTAGAGAGATATAACAGTTTATTGTCGTTTCCGTTTTCTGTTTGTTTTGATTCTCGGCATGAGTCAGCCTCAGTGGCCTACATATTATTCAGCGTTTATAGCGTTTTGCTTTTTTTTATTTTTTCCGTAAATTGTTTTTAACAAGAATGAATGGGCTTGGTCTCCCGCCAACAAGCGTTACTCGGGGTGTACCTCATTGATCGACATCGACGGCATCGATACAGGTGTATGAGCAGCAATTTATGTGCATAACCAACAACACAAGACATTTTCTGATGCGCAAAATCACTCGATAAAATAAATAAATAGCCACTGACTTAGCAAATGTTGCGTAGATTACTTCGCGATGTGGACTCCGAATGACCTAGTGAGCTAAAAAGATAGTACGAGTAAACATTGTATCTACCTGTCTGTGTGCTCGTACATCATTTTGCTCTACGGTAACACGTTGTTTATTTGCTTAACGGCACTTTGCCATCAATAAGTGGCTACCGAGTCTCGTTGCTCCATTTGCGTATTTCTGCGTTACTTAATTCCTTCAGGCATTCACATACAACAACAAAACAAACGATTGCATTTCATTTCCATTGAAATAGGTAAATTTGATGTTCCATGCACCCAGGAGGGTTGGAATTTATAAGGTTGCTCGCCATTACTACCGTTAGGATCCCAGCTTTGTGCCGACCTTATTTACTTAACTCCCATTTTACGCGGATGTGTACTAGAAGCGTTGTAGCGGGCGTTCTCTTTGTTTCTAGCAAGTGCTAGATATGTTAGCTTCTTCAGTTACACGCAAGCTGGCGGACTCTTGTGCTGACGCGCAGGGCGTAGCACTGCTTTCACGCTTAAAATGTATTTCCGTTTCGGCGCTAGGCTTGCGTGCCGCTACTTACCCTCCAGATTGTTGCTGTTGTTGTCAATTGTGGAGGCAAGAAGGTGTGGTGTGTTCAACGTGCCAATATGCCATTCGGCTCAAACATCGACATGCGAGGGACAGATACTAGTGTCTAGTGATGGCCCAAATGTCCCACCCTCCAAGAGTCGTTGGCTTAGAGGCCAACTAGAAGCTACTGAGGGTTGTTGGCATTCTGAATTGATTTATAATGATGGAATTTGTTGGAAAGCATTTCAGTCTTGACAGAACCGCCTAAAAGAACGGTTTCTTCGCGGTCGGCAAAAAATAAAATAATAAAGTCTTCTAAATCTAGTGTTTAGAACAACGTTCTAGGGAGTGCAATCAATAAAATTAAAAAAAAAAGTGTGAAACGCAATAGCAATTTATAAATTAAACAAATTAAAGCTTGGCCCAATGGTCGTGTCCGATAGCCGTGTTCGGCTGCCGCGCTACGTTGGCAGCTGGAAACAAAAAACGGTTTGTGGGAGTTATACACACTTTTAATATAAATTATTTATATCAAAATTAGCGGAACAATAATCATCCGAAATACATACCTACAAATACTGGAGTTGATATGATTTTGTGTGAGATAACTGTGAAACTTCAATAATTCTATTAATGTAGTGATAAAATACTACTGGCATTTAATTCAACAGATTTCTTGGAAGAACTCTAGCCCATTATGAGATTATTACTTATTATTCTGAAAAAGTAAATAAAATGAAGTGATAGTACCAAGCAGTGGTTCAAAATTTCTGCAGTCCATTGTTACGTTTATGAGAGCCGTTGAAGGCGGAATTTGCTTGAAAGTAGATAATGCAAATAATAATTTATAAATTCACAGAATCAGGCAGGAGCCTTCCTCTTTTAATGCCACTTAAAATGGCGCTGCTTTTGATACTTTGTATTACAATTGATTTGTGTTGCTGTTATGTACAGTTCAGCCAATAATAATAATAATGTGTCGTTTACACAAAAAGCTTCTGTTGCCTCCAAACTGCTGATGCGTAGAGGTGGCCGATCAGCTTTCTTTCTTTTCTTACAAACTCTAAGGTTAAATTAAAGCAGAGAAGAAGAGATTAAATTTTTGAAAATATTTTCCTTTAACTTTTTTTTGTGTTTTTTGGAGATTTCCGCTTTTATATTTTTTTTTCGAAATTATAAAAGCTTTTTCTAAAAAAGTAGAAATATAGCTTCTATATAAATTTTTCTTCTTATCAATCACCATAGTTAAGTTTATGCACATTATTTCCTATTGGGTGGGTATTCTGAATTATTATATATTGCCTATTTATATATTTTCAATGTGCATATGGTATACTTATGTGTGTATATGCTTGACTTTGCGCCGCACACGTTTTCTGTGCGTTTGGACTATGAATGCATTAACCCAGAAACGTTAATTGGATTGAACATTCGCACGTTTGTTGCACGTCTAGCTGAAAAAGAGACGTGCGGAGACGTAAAAACAATGCTGAAATGTTTGCGCTGATATTTCTATCTATATCTTTGACTAAACTGTGAACACTTGTTGTTACAGAAGAGGGGGGGATGTGGTAATCTAAAACAACCGTTTTCATTTGGTCAAGGAATGCGACCCCTGCCGAGATTGAACATGCTTATGAACATCCAAAAAAATTTGTGTCAATATAGGGGGGAAATTAAAAAAAAAAATGGATTTGAGTAACTTCTGTAAAAATGAAAGATTTTTGCAGTATTGCTTTGCTGCAAGTTCTTCTATGCGTCATTGTCTTAGAACGCCAACGTCCGTCCACTTTGCCGCGCCGTGTCGGATATGAATTAATTTAGACGCACTCGTGCGTTTTCTCCAACGCTATTGGAACCTGTTTGCCGTTTGGTTATGCAAGCTTTTTGCTATGCCCAACAAAGCTCCGCAAAGCAGTCATATAAGCGCCGTAAAACCCCAACGAACTCGTCACATGCTACTAAGCCGGCCGTCGTTGCGCTGTCGTTGCGGTAGCAGTGCGTGCATTCGATTTGCTATTTGAACTATCTATACTATATACCAGTAAATATGTACACATGTATGTATGTGTATATGCATGCTTATACCACATAAACTTAAGTGCATGCAAAATAAGCAAATCCAAGCCGTGAGCAAGCGGACACTACTGCTGACCGTTGTCCAATTACTAATGAGCGCTAAGCAGCACTGCCTCGTCCGTCCCCCTCATCCACACTACCTGGCAGTTGTTCGCGTGCGCTTTTCACTTAATTTTGTGTGCGTGTGGATGTGTTCGCATGCGCTCCATTGGATCTGTCTGCTCGATTTGTTTTTTTTTTTCTATTTTTTGGGTACGAATGTACAAATGCGTGCGGGTGTAGACAACAGCTGTTGTTTGAATGTGACATCACGTGCATGTAAGCGTGAAACTCACCCGTCGCCCGCGACTTTCCGTTACTTACAGGTAGTAGTAATATGTCCGAATGGCGCCCGTTTCACGCTCACCCAACTCTCAAATGCAAAGTTTAAATGTTTTCATATTTATCGTTATCGCTACTGTCGAATTGCTTGTCGCTCCTCATTGACTTCGACTTGACGAGCTCTTCGCAAGTGTCACATAAATGCACGAAGCAAATACATTTTTCAGCAACGAAAATCAATAGTCGGCGACAAACGAAGAAAAATGCAACAAATAAATTCAAAAGTAACCGTAATCGATCGACTGTCGAGTACTACATACAAATTAACTATATTGTTGCATAATCGCAGTAACAATAGCAATTTGTCGCCAACCAACCGCCCTACACGCCCACCCCTGTGACATGCTATTTAAGCGTTTTAGAGTGTTTGCGAATTCCTTTCCACCTAACTGCCAGTGATTGCCGGACATTTTTGTTGATTTTCTATTTTTTTACAGTACTTCCTTATGTAATTAAAGTGATTTACATTAAATATGTTAATTTGAGCTTTATGTTTTTAATATTTTCTAACGAATTTCTCGTGTTTTGATTTTGCAGCTAAATGTACGCGTCACCACCATGGACGCCGAGCTGGAGTTTGCCATACAACACACGACCACCGGCAAGCAGCTCTTCGATCAGGTCGTCAAAACGATCGGCCTGCGCGAGGTCTGGTTCTTCGGCCTGCAGTACACCGATTCAAAGGGTGATTCCACATGGATCAAACTTTACAAAAAGGTAAGGTAATGGAAGAAAATGACTGCGGACAATTCATCTTCTTTTAAGCTTCAGTTTATTTTATTTCCTTTTTTTTAATGCTGAACTACTTGACGTCGTTCATAGAATTTAATGTTGCATTTCCTATCAGTGTGTAAAATAATAGAGAAAATAGGGAATGTGATGACGATGAACTCACTCTTCAGGAAGTTTTCTAATGAATATTACCTGTTTTCTCGAGTATAAAGTTTTCCAAAAGAATAAAAATTCGGAAATTGTGCAACGATAGAAAAATAAAATACAAGCTCTCATATTTTTGACGACTTGTAGTAGTAGTAGTAGAGTATAAAAAAGCAATTACAAAAAATATCAATAATATAATCACACAAAATTTCCAGATGTCTAGCTTTTAGATTTTTTCTAATCAACAATTCGCCTTAGCTTTTATTACATAGCTCTTGAGAGGCCACAAATTATGTTTCAGCAAGGTTTTTCACAAAACCCCACAATAATGCATCTTAAGATAAATAAATCATAGTAAAGTTAAAAAATAAAATTGTTTTTTGGGGTTAGGGATCACAATACAGATATTTTTAAGAGTACTTTTGAGGTTAATAATTCTTGTCTGGATCTAAATCAGATTCAGATCCATCTACATAGATGAAAAAGGTCCGTTGAGGTTGTAAACTATCGGCCTTGAAAGCTTTAAGGGTTCTTCAATAATCAACCAAAATATTAGTTCCATTCGAACTCGTAGAACACTAATTACGAAATTGCAAATCGGCTAATCGGATGAATAAAATTCTTTGATATACTCCACCGTGCTATCGAAGAAAACGAACTTGTCACAAATTCGGAATTGATTGGCTATTAATTTGGATTTGGAGAATACATATCTGTCTTTTACAAAATTACTATTATAAAAATAACGAAAATTCGCGGTGATTACTTCGCTTGACTGAATCCAATCGTCCCCGAACACAACATGCGTACATTCGTGACCGTGAATCGGCTCTGTAAATACATACATGCATAAAGTTGGCTAAATACTCGAGGACACGAGCTAGAGTTATTAAACACATTTGTCGTTTTATCATTTCTTACTAAATGTCTATATGAAAATTGCCAAATTTCTCAGAATAATTAACATTTCTATATGCACACAAATGGCTGCCACACAGCCAGAGTCGCCAGCCATAAAAACCATAAAGTACTTGAAACGCGTCAAGAAATATGTGGATAAGAAAACAGCCGATGGCCATCAGAACAGCAACGATGTTAGCGATGAAGACGACGATGCCGATGATATGGTGAGCCTGTCGTATTGAACCACCGCGTCACTTCAACTTTAGAGCAAGCCTATACCAATACAAATGTCTAGCTTTTGAAACCCGCTATAGCATTGAGTTGGGATGTAGAGATCGAGCTAAATGAAAGTAATTTAATATGTGACCCTCAACGTGTTGTTTCCTTTGTAAATCTTGTGAAATGAGTTGTATTATTTTTAAAATCTTATCATAGTCTCCAGTATAGCGTAGTGCCTTAGTTTCGATGTATCCAATTTTTATTGTTTTTGTTTTGTGGTTCCTTTCACGCTCTATTTTATCAAATCGGAGGTGTACATTTATAATATGAAACATTTATTGATTTGCCACCTTTTTCTCATTCTTACTAATGCACCCATAAATCGCATCGTTGGTCAATAGACTGGATCAATGCCATTCTCCACTTGGGTAAATGTTTTACGAATTTGTTTAACTCTACTCATTTCGTTTTGCTCTGTCCATTGAATGTGCTCTAACTGATATTTGCATTGTTACCTTCTCTGTACAGGTTTTGAACCAAGACGTGAAGAAGGAGAATCCTCTGCAGTTCAGATTCCGCGCCAAATTCTACCCGGAAGACGTCGCCGAGGAGCTCATTCAGGACATTACGCTGCGCTTGTTCTATTTACAAGTGAAGAATGCCATACTATCCGACGAAATCTACTGTCCCCCAGAAACGTCCGTGTTGCTTGCTTCGTATGCCGTTCAAGCGCGCCACGGCGACTACAACAAGAGCATGCACACAGCCGGCTTTTTGGCTAACGATCGCCTGTTGCCGCAACGTGTCATCGACCAACACAAAATGTCCAAGGACGAATGGGAGCAGTCGATTATGAATTGGTGGAAGGAGCATCGCGGCATGTTGCGTGAGGATGCCATGATGGAGTACTTGAAGATCGCACAGGATCTTGAGATGTATGGCGTGAACTACTTCGAAATCCGCAATAAAAAGGGCACCGACCTGTGGTTGGGCGTGGACGCGCTCGGTCTAAACATCTATGAGCAGGACGACAAGCTGACGCCGAAAATCGGTTTTCCTTGGTCGGAAATCCGTAACATTTCATTTTCGGATAAGAAGTTTATCATCAAGCCAATCGATAAGAAAGCGCCCGATTTTGTCTTCTTTGCGCCGCGTGTACGCATCAACAAACGAATCCTGGCCTTGTGCATGGGCAACCATGAACTGTACATGAGACGTCGCAAGCCCGACACAATTGATGTGCAGCAGATGAAGGCGCAAGCACGCGAGGAGAAGAATGCCAAGCAGCAAGAACGGTAAGTTTGTATAGAGTCTTGAGAATGATTTTTGTTCAGTTACTGATTGGGTGCTATATGATTTCAGTGAGAAACTGCAGTTGGCACTAGCGGCACGCGAACGTGCTGAGAAGAAGCAGCAAGAGTATGAGGATCGCTTGAAGCAGATGCAAGAAGAAATGGAGCGCTCCCAAAAGGACCTGCTGGAAGCGCAGGAGATGATTCGCCGTCTCGAGGAGCAATTGCGTCAACTACAGGCAGCCAAGGACGAGCTGGAGCTGCGCCAGAAAGAGCTGCAAGCTATGTTGCAACGTCTTGAGGAGGCAAAGAATATGGAGGCAGCTGAGAAAGCCAAGCTAGAGGAGGAGATCATGACCAAACAAATGGAAGTACAACGCATTCAGGACGAGGTGAACGCCAAGGACGAAGAGACTAAACGTCTGCAAGACGAAGTGGAGGAAGCTAGACGCAAGCAGGTAAGCAGACTCGGAACAAATTTACCTATTGCATTCGTACACAAAACTAACTAATATTTTACGTTCACAGGCGGAAGCTGCTGCAGCGCTTTTGGCCGCGTCAACCACACCTCAACATCATCATGTAGCCGAAGATGAAAACGAGAATGAGGAGGAGCTGACGAATGGTGACGGTGGCGGTGATGTTTCACGCGATCTGGATACAGATGAACATATCAAGGATCCCATCGAGGACAGACGCACACTGGCCGAGCGCAATGAGCGCCTACATGATCAGTTGAAGGTGAGTTTACGGCTTAAATGTAACTGCGAAATGTTAGAATGTTATCACTAATAAATTTTAATCGAACATTTTAAGGCTCTTAAACAAGACTTGGCACAATCACGCGACGAAACGAAAGAAACGCAAAACGATAAGATCCATCGGGAGAACGTGCGTCAAGGTCGCGACAAGTACAAGACATTGCGCGAAATCCGTAAGGGCAACACAAAGCGTCGTGTGGATCAATTTGAAAATATGTAAATTGGAGAATGGCAGCTTGGTGCGCACTGGCCGAGGATGACTGGTATCACTATGACGCCAGTCCTTTGTATAGAACAGCAAGATCAACAGAAGCGGCTATTTCAACAATAAAACAACAACAATTACCAGCAAGCAATCAACCAACTAACAAAAAACACACCTCCGCTCGATCGGCGACCTTCAAGTCGATCGTTATTTAAATGCAAGAATTACTATTTACGAATTAAGAATTGAAATTTGATACACTTTTGATAAGATAAAGTCTTCGATGTCGCAAAGTAGATAAAACCCTAAAGAAAAACAAAAGAAAAAATCATAAACGCTTACAAATCAAATTCGTAGAAACAATCAAATGCATTTTCTTTTCTTTTTGAATATAAAGTAAATCTAATGACAAATGACAAACTTAAGAAAGAGAAAGATTGCTGTTCCTCCTAAAAGTTAACGATTTCGTTGTAAAATCGTTTACATCTTTGTTTTTGCCTTTTATTCATTTTTTTTAATCTAATTTGCGAAATATTCCTGTGCTTTTGGCATTTATTCAAAATCTTTTAAGTATTTAAACTAAAACTGAAAGTTTGCGAGTAATTTTGAAATCATACTGAAAATATTTTTCCCGAGCGATACTAAAATGTCAATTGTTTTTTCTCACTTTTAGTCACTTACAATCGCCAAACTGAAAAACCTAAATCCAGGCATTTCTTGAATCGTTCCGTCTTAATTATTTTATTATTGAGTACCAACTTTATATATACACATCGATATATATATAAATTGTATTTTTTTTGTTTTTTTGAGAAAAACTTTTAAATGATATAATAAAAGATAATTTAAGGCATAGTTGTTCTATATATATAATTATTACACATTATTATTAAATAACAGTACTATTAATTTGAAAGGATAAATATAAATGGAAGTCTAATCATTCAAGCAAGAGAAAAGAGCAACGCAACGGGAATCCATTTACATAAAAAATTGTTATTATTACTTGGCAAAATAATTATATTATACATAATATAATAAAATAAAAATAAACCATTGTATTATTAGAAGAAGATGGAAGAAACGTAAAGACGAAATAACTTAAAGTTTTGAGTAAAGGGACATGGGCGTCTGCTGCAGTTAGCAACATTACTTTTGCATTTTTTTAAGAGAAATAAGTACCACCACCAATCGAATCAATTCTTAGAATACATTAAAAATGTTGTTGGTGCAGTTGAAAACCGGGACAACATTTATTATTTCTGGAAATATCAAGCATTATGCTAAGGATTTTCGCTACTGGAGTTGGCTTGACGGGCAATGACATAGCACAGACCGACTCATAATGCGACTTGTTAAAACAGTCCTATCGTTACCACTTGCTCCTACCCGACTATATGTTCTCGTGTTTTTTAATTAAAAGCATGTTTAATTCCACTAGGTTATAGCTAAGATTTTTTGAAGTTAAAGTATTACAAGAATGGAGAAGACGAGAAGAATATACTGCATTCTCAACCACTTGGTAGGCCAATAAATAAAAAAAATAAAAGTAATGAAAACATTGCTGAAATACTAAAAAATATTGATTGATTTAACAGATCAGCAAAATGAAATTTTGAATCTTATAAACAAGTCATGTGGTCCTTCGCGGAGAGTGAAATTGATGTTTTGTATACATATAAATATGAAAATGCGATAAAATTAATATTCTTAAATGTAAATTAAAAAATAAACTGGTTTTAATGGAACAATAAAAAATCAAAAGGATGATTTATAAATAAAACAATAATGATTTTGATATGGAAATCCTATACTCTGTTGTTTAACTTTCTAGCGATTTATTCAATTGAAAACACTCAATATTTTTGTTATTTTAATTTTTGGTAGCAACTGTCACTAGTAAAAATGGAAGAAAACCAAAACAAGCTATAAATCCTTTTATATGGAAGTTGAAGCTCGTAATTTTAAATAATTCATTATGGTAATATTCGCTTCCGATCCTGAAGCATTAATAATATACAGGTGCAACTTCAGCAGTTCTTCAGTACACAGCCCCATACCCTTAACCTATGTGAATAATGTCTTGCACCGCCAAATTGTTTAATCTATCGTGGCATCTACCTTATTTTCTTATGTGTATCTTAAATATTCTCTATTTGAAAAAATGTAAATCTTTTAATTTTCAGCTGCGATATACCCGACATTTACTAATTCACTAGGTTTTGAAGCCTTAATGTATGTATATTACCTAGTTTATTTTTTTTCAGATTTTAAAATTCTGAATTTGTTTACGAAAATGCACCGCCTACGTGCTCCGTTACTTTCACACAAACGTTAAATCTAATTAAATTAGTTTAATTATCAGTGACACGTTTGAACAATAATTTATAAGAGACAACTGTTTGGATACGCTAAAAATAATCATCTATTTCGGATTACATGTGCATGTTTGCACATATGTATGTAAGTACATGTAATGGCGGTCTAATGATTTTTATTTTTCATGGAATATTTATATAGTATTAGGCTAAAAGAAATAAAAACACAAAAATTGAATATAGCAAATAAAAAATGTATACTTTTATTGAATCACTTCTCTCTAAAATAAGTGCCGACGATGTGCATGCATATGCAAGTATATATGTACGTCCGTATGTATGTACAAAGTATATTGTCGAAAGTGCAAGTTTATTTAAGAACACGTTGCACGCACCCACACTTACAAATATACAGAAGCTTATTTACATCGCAAAAGGTGATTTACATGCGCTTAGTAATAGAAGGAAAATGAAAAATATGCCGATCAATTTGAATGATTTCCTGAAAATTCGCATACATACATACATATGTATGTACATATGCAGGCACAGTATCTACAATTATATTGAACGCATTTTACCCAGTAACACTCCTTTGTTTCCATTTGAATTAAACGAATGAATATGCATACATACGTATGTATGTAAATATATATACCAGATCACAAACATTATAATTATTCGATAAGGCCACCCTTTGTACGTCGTTAAACAGGTAATAGATAAATGAAAAAACTTCAAACTAACAGCTGACAATCAGTCTCGCCACTGAAGAATCCTCGATTAGTCTTCCACTTTTATCTCACCAGTCGGCTTGGGTCGTCCTACGCTGGGATTCAATAAAACCTTAATGAGGTATTCCACCGAAGGTCGCTCGGCTGTTTGAAACACATGCAGGCCACGCTCCTCCATAGCCAAGCGTGTGCTCGGCCCTATCGCCACCAACTTCCATTTGTCCATATCCACATTGTGTGCCTTACAGTATTCATGCACGCAGTTAACGCCCGAAGGCGAAAAGAAGGCAAAGTATTCGATGTTGTCGGCCTTTAACGCTCGTTCCATATTCTCGGCCAGCGCCGGATGACAAACAGTTTCGTACACTTCACAAGCGTCCACCTGAAAACCGTTTTCCACTAATTTCGAAAGCAGCAAGTCAGTGCGTAGGTTGCCACAAGGTAGCAGGAGTGGCAAATTGCGCGAACCGTCGAACGTATCCACTATGAAATCCCCCAAATTGCGTGCATTGCCTGTTTGCTTGCCATGTGTGAATAGTTGTTGCAGTGACGACAGTGCCAAGTTGTGTGTGACCTCGCCAACTGCATAATTATGCAACAGTTTCCAACCGCCATGCAGCTCGGAAGACTGCAATGCCTCACAAACGGCTTCGACGCAGCGTGGACTAGTGAAAATGATGCCAGCGAAATTATCTGGCGCTTGCAATTTGCCTCGCAACTGTTCCAAATTCTTGAAACCGAAACTTAGTGTTGGCACAAATATAGGATTGAACCCATTGGCATGCAATTCCTCCGCGTACCGGTCACTGCTCTCCGATTCGGATTTGAAGATAATCACTGTGCGCCTTCCACTCATTTCTTTAATTCAATGTCAACGAAACTTGACTGACTGACTATCAAATGGTTATTGCGGTAGAGAGTGGCAATGTTTTGAAACTTTTGATATCAGCAGGTGGCTGGGAGCGTTTGCCGCGTTCTCTCTGCATGCGCTTGTGAGCAGTGGGTGGGTGGTGGGCGAATTACGAATGCGGTGATAATAATATTTTAACCCAAACAACAACAGGGTTGCATCGATCCGTACACAAACGATTTTGTGCCAAAAGAAAGTTGAATCTAAATTCATTTATTATTGTAGTTTGTTTGTAATGTACGGGTTGTTGAATGAGAAAAATCGTTTATTTTATGTAATTCTGTTTGATAAAATTTTAAGAAATGCAAAATAGCATCAGTAATATGACCTTGACGAGTTCTTAGCACTAATTTATATGTACATACATACATATGTATCTATGCATATTCTCAATCACCCAACACAACACAAAATTGCTTGTTCCGCATTTTCAAATTAAAACCGCATTTATATGAAAACTTGAAAGTAGCCTTTATTCCTTAAGACATTCTTTGAACATGTCAACTTGTAGAAACAATATACAATGTGTTTACATGGCAGTGCTTAGTTTACGATTATAACTAGAACTTCAAAAATAAAATTACAATCCAAAACCACTAATGTAACCATTAATGTAGTCAGTATTATGTTAGCAATTCAACGTTTTTGAACACAACTTTGTTTTCAATCTGCTGGCTTTTAACGTTTTTGTATAAATAATAAAAAAATATATGTACAAGCTATGAAAGAATTGTGCTATATGCTATAGTAAAAGTTACAATTATCTTGTTAACTAAACAATAAATTATACTCCTCTCCTGAGTCCGCGTTAACTTATTATAAATATAAATTTAACTAAACTAAAAATTTCTTAGTTAATATAATTTAAATGAATATTGTTTAATGTGAGGTGATAAAAACAATTATGTGTATGAATCATGGCAGAACTTGAAATTAAGAAATTAATTGGCTTTCCTTCCATTTTTTGAGCAGATCACCGCGTTTATATTTATGAGTGGGCAGTGGCAGTTCATCATTAATTTTACGTAAGTTAAATATGTCGAGTCCTCCGAGACCTTTTCTTTGAGCGGGTGCAGCCCAAAGGTCGCCCATAGATGGCGCTTGACTGGCGGCAGGTGAGGTCAAACCACAATTTACTGTTAATGGAGTCACCAACTGCGGGTTAGTCAACAGCGAGGGGCGTGGGGAGAAAGCCGAACGACTGCCAGCGTCAATTGGCTGAAAGCTCCGTGTGGCTTCTGAGGCTGTAGGATGCGTCGCATTATCGTTACTTTCGTTGCTGAATGAGTTCTCACGTGACATATTTAATCGGTCGTTTTGAGACTCGAACCCCGATGATTGCGATGAAGCGCGCGATAAATTTTCTCCAATTGTGGTCATTGTTTGCCGTGGTTCTGGAAAGTTTTTGTTAAGTTGGTTCAAACTTCCGGTTGATAACCATGACGTGGCAGGCGTTTGTGCAATACAAGTGGTGCTGAACCGAGATGGCGTGATTAAATTTGTCGAGGCAGGGCGCTGATACACCGTATTACTGGACAATGAAAATGGCGAGTGTAATCCACCAGAATTTCCAGAGAAGTTGCGTTGACTTATTGGTCCCCCGATGCGCTGCTGACCGTAGAAACCGTTTTTTTGCATTGTTAAATGCGCATTCGATTCTCCACTGAATGATGCATTTAATACTGAAGCGTTTAAGCCATTTCTTAAGTTATTACCACTCTGACCAAACATCGGTGACCGCGCACGTTCCACGTTATTTATGTCCAGATTTGAACCAAAAAATGGAGCGCGTGCGGTCAATGTGGCAGATGAGAGCGCCGAGTGGAAATCTCCAATGGTCGACGCTGCATAATGAGACCGAACTGAGTGTGCACTGGGTTGCAAATCGAAGTACGAAGATCTGTTGGTAGAGTTGGGAGAAACTTTTGTATTTGTTGCGTTGTGTAAAGAAAGAGTTGATGAAGTAACCGGCGTTTTATATAGCTGAGCTTTCTGCTGCGGCGATGGTCGTCCTCGTATTGAAGGTGAACGAACGGTACTTGCGCTGCTGCAATTGAACTGTTGGCTTAACATGCTAATTGTGTCGTCATCACTTAAGTAGTCCTCGGAATAGATCTTATGAAAGCTGGTGGTACTATTATCATGAAGTTTCGGAGAGACTTCAACTTCATTTGTCAATGAGAGGACAAGGGTTAGCGTTGACGCAATGAGCTAAAAGGAAGGAATAGTAAATTTTTTAACAAAAAAATAGTATACATAAATAGTATATATAAATACCATTAGAATATTTGGCGAAAAGTATAATTGCTCATCTATTAATCCGCCTGCAAATGCGCTCCATAAGGTCAACAAAAATGTGAAACGTGTCAGTTTAAAACCATCAATCATTTTATAGCCGAAAGATATTCCTAGCAGCACAAACGGATATGCAAGCACGTAAAGCGAAGAAAAACTAATGCGCGTGATTTGCGGCATCTTTAACCCAAGCGAATACATAAGCATCATGAAAATTGTGCGCGAAAATAGTTTACATTTCTCCAACAATGGATGCGCGCCAATTTGAGTCAGGTATGCGATTAACACCCGACATAGTGCCAACACATGTGAAATAGCCAAAAACAGCTGCTCTCCGACTCGTTCTCCTAAAACTGACGTGAGATGCTCGCGCGTTAATGTCGGCAACATGCAGAATAAACAAAACAAATTTATTATTGTCAATAGAGTTATATGAAGCGCAAGACGGCGTTTCCAGTGTTGACACTGCACATGGCGGACTTGGCTGAAATGTGGTTGTTTCAGTGTTTCAGCACCTTTTATAATGAAATCCAGAAATTTGGATCCCAGAACCATTTTTTTCTTTTCATGAAGTACTTTTCCTAAATGACGTTCACATGTGCCACACAAGCGATATTGCTGCTCCAATTTTACTCTATAAGAAATAATGGAATTAAAGCAATTATGTGTATCTGTATTCTTAAATATAGTAGAATTGCCTCACTTGAAAGCTTTGAGTTCTTCATCGAAACGTGATTCCCTCTTGGGCTCAAATTGTGCCAACTTCTCCACTTTTAAACGTTGCGCTTCATTGCACTCATTACAAAATCCATTTTTGGGAGCGCACAGCGCTGAGTTTGAAGAGTCATGTTCAGATGATTGATTAAGTCTCGCTATACCTGAAGAGGAATTACTGCAATCCATTTGTGAAAATATGTCACGGTTGTAGTCCCCATCTTTGGTGAATCCATTATATTGTTCACAGTGAGGACACGTCCAGCTGTTCGATTCTAAATAGGGTACGCGGGTATATTGATTGCAAAACCAGCAATTTACGCTCACATCGAAATTGGAGCTATAAATAATTTTTAATAATTACATTTAATATGCGAAAACTTTTTACAATGCTATAGAATTAATTAACAAATGCTGGCAAAGACAAAATACATTTTGACTATAGCAAAATTAAACCGGTTAAAGGAGGTTAGAAATTTGGTGTGCTCCAATTGAAAGCGATATTACCGAATTTTCACGTATAACTTGTGCAGCAATAAAAGTCCCACAAATGCAAACGCCAGTATTGGAACCGTGCTCACCGCCAGCGACAGCAGCAGTTGATTGTACATTTTGTCAATTAATAAACTTTTTACTTGTTTGCAAATATTTACATTAAACTTTTAACAAAATGCGCGCTGTGATTCGCGGCGCGTTCCACAATGTTTGTCACCTTTATTTTTACATTTGCCATAATAAATTCCCTCATACATGTGGTGAATATTGGGAAAGACCGCCAAAACACATTGATCCAGAAGAGATTTGGCAGCACTGACGAATATCGAACCAGAGACAGAGAACGTATATCAATTTATGTTCTCTGTCGAATCTAAGATTTAAAGCTCTGGCGAATTATGCTATGGATATCTCAAAACTAACAACCATAAATCCGAGAATAATCTTGTTCGAATCTTTATTCTAAGTAGCTGAATCTGCATTTGAATGTTAATAAAAATTAAGACCAAATTTAATTAATGAGGGGTGGCATCATTTTAATTAACCAAAACAGCTGTCAAGGAGTTGACAATTCGCATGTTTTGAATGGTTTGTTGAATTTGTTTCACACGTGTTTTTACGTTGGTGCATTGCTATTTAAATTAATTTATTTCAATATTTTGTATTAAAAACTAAAACACAATGCAGCACGACGATGTAAGATATACTATTGTAATTAAATAGTTGACATTAAGTAACATTATTTCTCCCTATTTACAGGTGGTGTGGAGCATTATAAACAAATCATTTTGTTCACATAAAGTCAAGTGAGTTCTATATAAGTAAAATTACGAAGAGTTCTTAATGTCTCATATTTTTATAATAGAACCGATACGCGCACCTTCTGCCGACATGAATACAATTTAACCGGTCTGTGTACTCGCCGAACATGCCCTCTGGCCAACTCGCAGTATGCCACAGTTCGCGAAGAAAAAGGTATAATTTATTTATACATAAAGACTGCGGAAAGAGCGCATATGCCAAACAAATTATGGGAGCGAGTTAAACTATCACGCAACTTCGAAAAGGCACTGGAACAGATCAATGAAAATCTTGTGTTTTGGCCAAAATATATGATTGCGAAAAACAAACAACGGTTTTTGAAAATTACACAGTATCTCATACGTATGCGTAAACTTAAGCTACGAAGACAGAAACTGATAGTGCCACTATCGCGTAAAATCGAGAGAAGGGAGGCCCGCCGAGAGAAAAAGGCTTTGATAGCTGCGAAGATTGATAACCATATTGAAAAAGAGTTGTTGGAACGTTTGAAAAGCGGTACCTACCAGGATATATACAATTTCCCGCAAACTGCATTCAATAAAGCGTTGGAAGCGGAAGAAGTGGAAGATGAAGAGGCGAGCGACGAAGAAGAGCAAGAAATCGAAAAGGAAATGGAAGTTGACGAGGATGTACGCCGTGAGTTATTGGATGAAGAATTCGTGGAAGCTGATTCCGATGAGGAAGACGATGATGATGAGGATGCGGATAGTGATTCGGGAGAACGAGAAGAAATTGAAGTGGATAGCGATTTTACGGATTCAGATAGTGATGGAGATGCTGACGATATTGAGGTTAGTGATATACCTACATATGTTCTAATTCATGCCGCAACGCTGATAATATAGCGTCTATGCACAATTAGATTGTTTTATTGACACTTTAAATATGTAATCGACTCATTTTTGCGGTTGCCATGCGCATCAGCATTTCAGTTTATAAGCTCTTTAAAAATTAAATAAAATTAATTTTTTATTTGACTTTGTAATTATATCTTAACACAAACCACTTTCTCTACCCTCCTCATCACCAATATTGCTAGCGTTAATCTGAAGTGGTCGCTTAGATCGTATTGCATTTTGATATATGATAAAACATTTCGTACCTTATTTCCGCGCATCGTGCTGTTGTCATTACATTTATAAACATTCAGAAAAAATAAACGCTTTAGTATGCCAAGCGCTTTCATTCTGATTAGTTCGTTGCGCAGTAATAATAAGTGTTGTTGGAAAACCGCAACAGTTATTGCGTGAGTGGCTGAATAAAAACAGTTGGATTTTCAAAAAATTTCTAACACCATAATTATAATGCCAAGCATAATATTTGTGATCTTAGTTTATGTCGCGCATGTGCAACTCAGACACTCAGATATCAATAAATAGTTAGAAACGGTTGAAACTTAGTTATAGCGTGATCATTTATAAGTTTAAAATAAACGCTTTGTGTAATAATTAAGTAGTAGTGTGTACTTAATGTGCGCCGACAGTAGTAAATAGTATAGTAGTGTAAAAAGCAATAAAATGTTGAGCGTACGACCTTGTCGCCGATCAAAGTTGAAAGTTCTAGCTTAATTAAAAATAATTATTAAAATATTCACGAATCATACGATTATGTATATAATAAAAATGTTGAACCACGACAAAAATAATTAGTTTAGTGCTTGTGTTGATCATAACATTATAATTAATTTTGAATTACCGTTTAAATACAAAACTAATTCACTTTTTTGCATGCAATACAGGATACACCAGCGCCCGGTGCCTTTGTACGTGCTCCAGCGAAAACAACTAAAAAAGCGCCCTCTGACACGGCGACCAGCAGTAAAGCAGCGACACGACGAAGCAAGAAACCCAAAGTGGAAATCGAATATGAAATGGAGAGTGAAACTGCTGCAGAGAGGCAAAGGCTACATAACTAAGGTATATGTACGACGCTACGTCAACCTCCGAATCCCTTTGTTGGTTGCTCCGGTAAATTTTCGCTGTGCACGGGAAGTGGTTGCATTAACTGTAGTAATGCATTTTTTAATTCAATTTAGTGGTGTAGTTATGTATGAAATAAAAATATGGCAATTAAGTGCAAAATTGAATTTTCATATGTATTGGTCTCGTATTAACAATCTGTGTTAGTGCATTGTACCGGTCAAAAACCAGTTCTTATTTGAACTGCCTTAATTGTGAATACGTATTTGTTAATTATTCAGAACGATATTCATTCTTAATCACAAAACAGTGTAAGTCATGAGAAAAAAGCAAAACCAAACAAAACACCGATTGATGCTGACCTCAACATTGTGATCGTCTCATTACATACATATGTACACATTTGCAGTTTACTTTTTTATCGGGAGGATAGCTATAGATATTGTGTGTTAATACGTGTTCAAAGTGGTGTCTCCAAAAAAAAAAGGATTAAACGCGGCCGATATACTTTATATTGAAAGTGAAATAATATTCAAATTATAATGCTTTTTATCACGAATTTTGTTTCAATGTCAAACCAAAAAACTTTTTGGCGGGCAGTTAAATTATAAACATTTAAAACGGCTAACAATGCTACCGAAAAAAATTATACTAGTTTTTGAATAGTTTTCAAATTTTTACAACTAATTTCAGAAACAATATTCTTTGATCCAAAAGTCCATAGGTATCGCTCACATTGTAAAAGCTGCAGAGGGAAAAGCTCTCAAGATTTGTCAACAAAAAACTTAAGAAAGCACTTAATTATGAGAATTTCTTTTAAATATCTCTTTATACAAACGTGACACATTGCAACCGAGTTTATTTTTCAATTAAAAAATCTTGTTGCCGCTAATTACTCAAAGCCAAGCTTTACGCTAGCATTTCCCAAACAATACACGTAAATACGTTGAATGTGCACGTCCTCCATAAATACTTACAGTTAGACTATATAACCGATCAGCGCCTTATGAAATAAATAATAGTCTTTTGATTTTCTAACATTTATTGTTTAAAGTGTACACGTCCATTCGCTTCCATTTACAAAAGTAACTGCATTTGCATTGGCAGTTTATTATCTATGCGGAACTTGCATCCACTTCCAACACAAACTTCAAGAAATTCTTATTACTACCTTCTTATCACTAAGTTTAATTAAAGTGTTAGTGGCCAAAATTAGAGTTTCAAATACTTCAAAGTTCAGTACGATCAGTTTCTGAAACAGCTAATCCGTTGTTGCAGTAAGCTGCAGGATATTGAGAAAAGTAAAAATTATTTCTTTATAAATGATTACATAAATATTTAATTCAATGTTGTAGCAAAAATACAAAAAGTGTTCTTGTCAATTGTTTTTACTGTAAGTTTTGAAGATGAAATTAAATGACTGGTTTTTTTCTACAGTGCTTTTCGAGTAGCGTTATCTGTTGCAATGACTTTAAAGCCTCGATTGATTGGAGAAGCTTTGGACAAACGTATTTTACGAGTTTACAATAGTTCAAATAAAAATTAATTACAAAACGTATTAATTTACGCGTAATTGCAATAGGTTTTATTATAAAAACTATTACTTTCCATTCGTATTGCAATTATATGTTGCTAACAGCTCTCACGCATTCCGTTTACCACATCAATTCGAATTGCCTGCCGCTTGCCGCAGCAGCACGTATATCTTTTCCTTTATCCACTCCTTATTGTAGGGTGCATAAGTATTTGTCGACTTTTGATAGACGAGGCAACTGATATCCGCCAACTGATCAACAAAGTCAAATAATTGACTGATATCGTATGTAATTGTAGGTGTGTTGGGATTGCGCCTTTTCAGGTGTTCTTCGTAGATTTTGCATACACCCTCCATACACTCATTTACACTCTCGTAGTCGCTGTAGGTGCGTGTTTCAGGGCGAGAAGCTGGCTGCACCAGAAGAATTGTATGAGACATCTTGGTTCTGCGGCAGTGTTATGTCAGTTTAGCAGGAAGAAGGCTCTAGAAGCGATATGCTTTTATCCAAATGTCCGCAAGAAGGCAATACTCAACCGGCGCTGTGACCCAGGCACGATATTTTTTTGCTCAAAAATTTCTGGTTGCTGCACGTTTTTTCACTAGAATTTCAAACGTTGTGAGTTATATGCACAATAATAAAAAACAGTAAAGGGTTTTACTCACGTTGTATTCTTATTTAGGATGCAAATTCTGTTTTTTTAATATTTATTTCACTGCTATATGATATTCGCGAGCAAGAATTATTTTTCTGATGCTGTCAAACTTAGACGGCTTCCATAGAAATACAGCTGTCCTTTTCTCACATTCGAATGCCGTGACGAAATGCCAACCAACATACCAGCGAACTCTTTCTAGCTTACTACGTAGAAGGGAATCCACATGGAAATAACGAGTAGCGAGTGAATGTATAGTGTTGTACAAAAATATACCGATTACAACAAAAGTACGCGGTTACTCAATGTGGTTTTGGTTACAAAGATTGTCGGGTCTAAATAACTGGAACGGAGACAGATTTTTATCTGGTCAAGGTAGGAAAGCTCGGTACTATTCCTTGAAATTCCCTCAGGCATGTTTTAAAAATGTTTATAACAATGAACAATTTTACAATTAAAATCTACACATCAAAATCTTAAGTGTTTGGGAATATATAAAATTGTAAAGAATAAGAGTAAAATTCATTATAGTCCGAAAAAATTATGCACTTTAAATTTTTTAATTATTGAACTAGTTTATATATTAAAAGCTATAGGTTTTCGCGGTTATACATACAAATATTTGCAGAACCTCCTCCATCCGTCAGTACCCATTTTTACCTCGAATTTGTCGGACGATATTCTAAATCCCAGCCATATTTGTATCTACGCGTACCTTTTTCATAAATATATGTATGTATATATATCAATTTCGTGTTGTTTAAATCTTATTATAGGTCAATAAACTATCAAATAATTTTCTTTGATATTGTTTACGGAAGAAATTGTGGTAAGGTCAGCACAAATGGAGTATCTATTGAAATTTAGAGCAAATTTTCTCACCACTGCTTACGAAATGATCCATCTCGCTCACTCACTAATATCTAACAGTAGAAGATCTAGCGATAATGAAACACAAGATAAGCTAACGAATGATCATTTGTTGTGCTCGGTTTATTGAGGTGAATTACGTTCAGGCAATAGTCAATATACCATCAGCTGACTTTTGTTTGACTAACTTGTCATCGCTATGTTATTCTTCGTGTATAAACATATATCTCGCTTGAATTAACCCAATACGAGGCAAAACGTAAAGGTATCGGAAAACATATGAGAAACGCCATAGTCATGATTATTGTGCGCTGATTGCGAGAAAAACATAACGAAATAATAGATCGCGAAATGTCGGTTTGTTCACTTTAAATAGCAAAAATTTACATCAAAGTTTCAACAATAGCACATTTTACAATAGTGTAATAAAGTAGTAATCGCGATTAAGTGTAATATTAATCTGTGAAAAGTGTATTGCGAAACGCGCTGAAAGCCATCATTTGATGATTGGTTGCTCTGTGATAATGTAGCTGAAAATCTAATAAGAAGTGAAGGAAGCGTTGTGATACACGTGAAAATATTATCAATTGGTTTTTGAGCGTGCGTCTGCTCCCTGACCAACAAAGTGTTCGGGTTATGAAATACGCGTGTGCGAATGCTATTTTTGCGCTCGGTGCCTTCTGGAGTTGCCTTAGTAGCTTTTATTTATAGTTGTCTCAAGTGATCACATATCGATAACGAGCTAAACTATTTGTTTACATGCCTCCTTCCAGTTGGAAAAAAGTGACTCTTTTTGTTAATTGCGAGAACGAGCGAGGCGATCGCTTCATTTAGCACTTGCGCATGTCCACATACATACATGCATATATTTCAGTGATTTTTGTTTATATTTTGATGACGTTGCGCTTGCGGTAGCGCTGGCGTCGTCCACACCGTTCTGATCGGACTGCAATAATCAATGCACTGCTGCTCTTGGTTTTGTTTACCCATGCACATGTGTTTTGTTTTTTTTTGTTATATTGGTGATTGTTTGAGATCAGATTCATGCTATGAAAATTCAAGATTCAATGTTTTCAACGTCTAATACGAAAATAAAGGTAAAAATGTCTATGACATTACTTAAGAATATCACAACATACCGAGCGAATTGATTTATATATAGCATTTTTGAAGTTGTTAGTTGTGGGTTTTGGCTAATTTTTGTATTCTTGTAGCTGCCCAGTGACTCCACTGCACCCACTTTGCGTTGCCTGCTAAATGGTCCACTGAATTTTACCAACGCTGAACATCGCATAACTCCGGTGCACGATGTTGTTTTCCTCGATGAGGTAGACCCGGATATAACCCCCCTCAATTATCGTCCAATACCAACATCTCCAGAGGCAACATCACCTGCAACGGAGAATGGATTTAATGGCACTAATGGATTGGACATCACCGGCAACGGGTAAGTCCCACATTATATATTCATAAGTTCATACACAGATATGTAAGTGCATATGTATGTATATATTTTTCTAATATAGTTTTATGCAGCGATCAGTAAAAAGCGGGTGGCACATTAAAATTTCTTTGGTTTGCGGCCAGAGAAGTCAATATTTTTGAACATTATTAAAGCATATTTTTCATGCAAATTTTAATTGAGATTTAGAGTAATATTTCAATTCATGAGTAGTGAACTCGCGTGAAATAAAGTACGAGTTAAATGTCAGCTGACAAACAAATTTAATTCACATGTTCATTTGTATTATATTTTTGATATACATGTATGTATGTACATACATACATACATCTGCTTTGTAGTAGTACATATTTGACGTCAGAGATGTCAACCACACGTGCTGCTCACCGTTCCGACCGGCATAGCAATGCATTTTGCGTCGGTGATTTACCTCCCATGTAGCCAGTCAGCAAAGTGCTGTAACCCAAAGCAATGTGCGTTGTGCGCTCAAAGGCTTACGAAAATCATAAACGCAACAACCAAATTCACACATACGAGTACATGCAAACATACACACACATGTACATACATATGTATATATTCACATGACACTGGCTTATGTACATACATAGTAAATTCGAGCTCGAGTTCGTGATTTGTTTATCAAAATTGCGACCGCTTACCACATTCCCACCGAATGATTCCGCCGCATTCCGTCGATATTGAAGCGAGAGCGCTGAGCGGTGGGCTAATGCCGGAGCCGGTGTTTGCATTAAAAATTGCTACTTGCTTTCAAGGTCAATCGCTGGTGGCTGGTTGCTTGCTCGATCAATAGCGCAAAAGTGGGTGTGAATCAGCTAAACCACTTGCCACCGCACGAAAATCAACTCTGCGATTTTGCAGAATTTTTTTACCTTAAAACGCTCGCTTGTATGATTTCGTTTAATAAGCTGATATAAAGAGCCGCTGAACGCGTGTTTTGCTTTTTCGCCAATTCGTTTAGCAGCTGCTGGCCTTGTCGTACTGTTTGCTACCTTCTTTTGTCAGTGACTGCGGAAGCTTATTTCCATATGATTTATGAACTAAGTCATGCTTAAGCAATTTGTTTTGTTTACATTTCATACGCAAAGGCTTGAAAAGTAAAAACACGAGAGTAATTAAATAGGGATACATCTGTAGAAATATGTTCTTTGTGAAGCTTAAATCGACTTAAACAAAAGTGTATATTTTACTAAAAATGCCAATCTGACATATCTTTATGCCAACTTGAGTGTATTTTGATGCCTCCGATGCTAGGTATGCACTTATTTACAGTAGATCGAGTCTCGAAAAAATAATGTAAAATATCAACATTAACTTAAGTCGACTTGGGCTATTTTACGTGTTGCCACCAACCTATACTTTGACATTTCAATTAACACAGAAACTATCAACCGCAAGGTTGCCATTTGAGGTTTACGCGAACAATTAACGCCACTTAAAGTTTAATAAAATTATGGTATATGTACATATATGTATATACATATATAGTATAGTCCCTCTCTAATTAAGTCGAAACAAATAAAGCAGCAATTTGATAAAAAAAAGGTTTTACATTGCATATGTCAGAGGCTTCTGCTAATAAATTGTCTACTTAAGCACCTTGTTGGGGTAAATTTGAACGCTGACACTAAAGTTTTTATATATTCAAGCCTAAAAGCTCTTGCTCAAAAATAACAGGGTAGGTTAGTAGCATTTTATCCAAGAATGATGTCATAATGGCCAGTAGATCAGTACCACTTGCCGTGCAGAATTCTGTTCCCACGATAGTCGGGTCTATTTAACCGGAACGGACCCGGATTTTTATGCGGCCAAGGACTGTCAACTCGGCAGAATGGTAACGCTACAACAACAACCTCCTACCCTCTCATATACATTGACTCATTTTGTCAATAAAACAGTTACAAAAAGTCTGAACGTAAATCCTACCAATATTTTCGACTTCCTATTCGTCCTTCTTTTCTTTTTAAAGAGATGAACCCAGATGAGATTGGGACAAATAGTAAGAATGCTCTCCAGAAAGCCTCCATGAAAAGCTGACTGTATAGATGTGCAAGGTTTAATTCAAATTGTGGTCTTAAAGACGTTCGCATCTAACTAGTAACTAATAAAAACCAAAAAAAAAAAAAAAATCTGAATTCTGTATTTGGATACTTCTATTTATTTTGCTTCCTCTCCAACACATCTGTGTTTGCCTTTGTCGCCTGGTAAAGAATATTTGTCTTCGAGCTTTGTATGAGCATCTTTTTATCCCCTTCGAAGTGGTCAGCATCAATGAAAATATTGACGGCAATTTGTCCTTGACATTGACACTCAATCGACATTACACAAACAATTACAGGCACTTAGTGCCAACGAGTGAAGTGGCAACAACGCCATTCCACTCGAAGCTATCAAGTGATCTCGCGCCAGCTGCGACAAGAACAATAACTGCGGAAAGGCACCAACAGGCCATGTGTTTAACTAAGCCGTTCATTGACGAGTCTGGCATCGGCACCGACCGCTGTCCACATAAAGGCTGCGGCCGCTGGCGCATGGATGCAGATAGCGGCGGGAAAAGCAAATAATTGACATTAATTTGATTCTCATAAATGGCAGTGAGGAAATCTTTCTACGTTTGTATGTGTGTGTTTGCATTCGCTTACTTTTGTTGGTGTCTTAATTGTAGCTCCGTGTTATCGTTTATTCGCGTTCGCATCTCCAACGCAGGGCCACAAACCACCAGCAGGGGGGCTGCATCAATTAAGTATCTCAACTCGGCACCTCATTGTCCGCGGGCTTAATCGAAACACATTAACGGGTTAAAATGTCAATGTCGTCAGGCCAACAGCGCTGCTAAGTAACGATGACTGCGGTGACGACAAAAACAGTTGCTTATAAAACTTAGTCGGCGCAACACAACAGCACAAACACACACACTCGTGCTCATGTATCGCCCGATGAAGTCTCGTGGCCGCGTGCAAGCGAACTTAAAACGTCGTTTATTGCTTTGCTTTGTTCGTTTGTCTTTTGCCCGCCAAATAGTATTTAAATGACTTGTGCGCTTACTCACAGCAAAAACGACAACAACAATCATCAACAATCTGGAATCACACAGTCGCGTGCATTTGCTCACATTTCCGAATTTATGAATGAATGCCACATTCGCGCGCTTATTGACACAGACGCTTCGTGTTATCAGTCGACCGCGCTGTGCTCATACACACACACACACACTTTCCGTTGGTCACACGCTGGTATAGCTAATTGTACGCTGCCGCTGGGGCTTATTGGAGCTCTGCTTTGAATGCCAATTCGATTTACCGTTATCTTTTCCCACAAATCCATTAATATTCATGGCACTGATTCATTTGCTGCTTCTTGTTTATTTGTGTTTTTCCCTTTAGTTTTGGTTTTTTGATGTTTCCCCATTATATTCGTCGCCTGAGGTTTGTGTTGGAAGTGTAGATTACTCGATTTTTATTGATCTATAACTGTATTCTTCCGTTTTTTTTCAAAATTTGAATGTTTAAGAGTGTGTGACGGCTTCTTTTTAGGATTTTTTTCTACGACCATCAAATAGATAGAGCTTTCAGTTTGTTATCATTTATTAACATATATTTCGACAGTGCAAATATAAATCGCTCATTTGCTGAAAGACCGCCATAATTCAAAAAACGTGATATTGGAGTTAATGCTGCAGAATTGTTCGTTATATCATACTTCATGTTGAGTGAAAA
This sequence comes from Bactrocera dorsalis, assembly GCF_023373825.1. Taxonomy (NCBI): domain Eukaryota; kingdom Metazoa; phylum Arthropoda; class Insecta; order Diptera; family Tephritidae; genus Bactrocera; species Bactrocera dorsalis. Next base: position 72,090,768 of record NC_064306.1, read on the forward strand.
ATTCATATGAATACCTCTTATATGCTCCGCTTGAGAAGAGGTGTAAGGTTGGAGTCACCGTGTAAGGTTGTAGTAAGTTGAAAACTTTAAACGCGTTTTCTGGCGAATCGATTTTTTTGACTTATGCCGGTCTTGCAGCAAATGAGCGAAATGTTAAGCAAATAAGTTCTATGTAGAATATGAACCGCGTTCCGAACATCTCCGCTTCGAAAAAATGGGCTCGCACTTCCTCTGCGATTTCGGCTGATTGGCTTACCCGCTTTAATCTGTAAGCCAAAATTTACGGAATGGACTATTATCAAATGAATATACCTAAAATTAGACTTTTGGTGGATATTTGAAAAAAAGGTGCGTAGTTTGATGTAAGAAAAACGAAATTTGGAGAATTTTTGAGTGATAATGGTCATACCAGTCATTCGGTTAAGCAGTCTGTGAGATACGTTGGAGGAAAGTTTGAAAAATACAGTTTGGAGAAAAACGCGGTTAAAGGTTTAAGTTCTTAAATAACAGTCGAACAACCTCTTCTTCTAACTGCTGTATCTGTGTTTTGACTTCAAGTTTTTAAAAATTACAAATATTCGATTTTTTGAGCCCATTACATGGGAAGATGCTCTCAAGAGAGAAAAGCTTGGTGGCCAAGAATGAATTAAGTCGATTATGGATATTGTGTTCTGTATTCCATTTGGGATGTTCTGCATCGATCGGAACATATGGTTGTCAGATGGGGGAAGGTCTGCGTGTTGTCCATAGTATCCCCTATTAATGGTTTCAATTCGCTTTAGAGGCTTATATTTCAGCACGCCCTTCTAATCTCCCCAAATACAGATCATTACCATGTGGTCTTCGATATCTAGCCTTGCCGTTGATTTGGCTGCGCGGTCAGATTTTGCATATGATTTTAAGCGTTTAAGGTTGCAGTAACGGATCCATTGTTTCTCACCAGTCACATCCGTTGCAAAAACGACTTCTTTGTGGCATTCAATCATCTTTTTTTCATCCATCAACGTATCTTGGCTCCAATTCATTGGTATCCAACTTCCTGGAATTTCAATGTCCAGAGACACTGGGCTTAAAAAGGCTGTTTGAGTAACTCCCAAGTTACTAGCGAGTATCAAGGCTTTATTTTATCCCTTGTGCCTCTAAAACTGAGAGACAATTTAGTGTTACATCAACAGCTCATGAAAGGTATGCAAATAGGCGCTAGAGCTGGATAATAAATAATTATTCAATAATACAACTATATGTAAAAAAAATATTGAAAAAAAGCATTATATCACTTCTTAGTCCTTCACTTAAAGATAGCATTACCAATCAGTCGTTGGTCTCGAAGAGGCATTTATATTTTTACATTTACATCGCAATTTATTTACGCTGCACATTTTTGGCTTCCAGCGCATTGACATTCAATGATTCTTAGACTTTTTCTAAATTTACAAATATTTTTGCTGCTTTGCGCGTAATGTTCATATTACGACTACATTTGCTAGTATGACAGAACTTGCCTCTTAGATTTCTCGGGTATTCTTATAACTGTTATGTGCAAATCCGCTCAGTCACGTCAAAAAGTGGCCGCATTTGTGTACACATTCGCTCACGTGATTATTTACGTCGCATTAAGCTAACTACTTAATAATTGGGTCTTTGAGAATATAACTAACTTCATATACTCTTATGCCCAAATGCTCACTGTAGAATATTTGTGTAACAAGATGTGTATGGCTGTACAAATTGAATTCGTAAATGCGATTAACGGTCAAAGAGCCATCACTTGCATTTTTCATAATATAATTATTTCTTTATTAGATATACAAACTATTGTCTAACGATCTGCACTAAAAAAGAACAGACAAAAGAACATGAAAATCATGAATTAATTCTTTTATATTAATATTTATAAATTCTTCTGAAAAATTTACTCTTTTCATATTATTTGTCGAAGAAATTGTTTTTCTTTGCTCCTCCTTTGTGTAATTGTTCTATTTTTTCCCTTGCATAAATTGTTTTGCCTTTCTTATCTTCGACAGACATATATTTTTTCACCTATCCAACAGGTTGGATCCCTGACCTAGCCACACTTTTCAAGTATTCTTACACTTTTATCATTAGCAGCACATAATTTCTTTTGCGATATACGAAAATGGGCGAAGGTGGATTAGAAGGTGCCAACACATCGTCTGACATATTTCGCTTTTCGTGACATTCTCTTTCCATTCCGCTGTTCGTTGTAAAGCTGAAAATCTGAATATTCGCGCTAATTGAATTAGGACCCAGCTCCAACCTTTGTGAGAAGCCCCACAAGAATGGTTGGCGACTCTGCTACGAGGTGAAGACGTGGCTTGTGACCACGCGTGAAAACAGTTGGCGTTCTTACGTGCGTTTGATTGGTTTGCGTGGCTCCAAAATAGCGTTTGGCAGGATTTTCGTGTGTTCTTATTCGAAATAAAAAAAAAAACATTATAATTCAAAGGATAAATGATAATTTGGGATAAAAAGGAATTTTGATGAAATTCAATTGTCGCTCGCCAATTCTTTAGAAGTCGGTTGAATTTGAGAGATATTACGGTTTTGTGCTGAAAAAATATCTGAAGAATTTCGTTAATTTGAAAGTGTTTTTCAATAATTTAATAGTGCTTTTGTGGAAGAAATCAGCGAAGTACCCGAAAGAATCTTAAAATACGAAATAATCAAAAAATATTTCAATTGCTTGGAAATCGACGCAATTTTTGTGACTTTAAACAATTTTACACGCAAACTGGACTTTTATTGAATTAACTGTGTTACAAAAACAAAACAATCGAAAATGCCTGAACACTACGGCAATCGACGCGACGTAGAAGAATACGAAATCGAAAGCGATGAGGAGGAGGACGAGATGCAAGGCGTCGGCAGGCGGGTGCAACCCAGCACCAGCCGTCGGCCGAGTATCAACGACTTCGAGGACATGGTGGACGATCCGAATTTGGAGGACGACGACGATGAGCTCGAAGTGGAGGAGTTGTAAGTGGTCAAATGCATACATATATTTGCATGTAGCTTTGTATGTGTTGGTGCGTTTTCCACTACAATGCAAATGAAATGATGGAAATGAACGTGCAATTATAGGCTTTGAGCTAATTGAATTAAAATACCATCGCATCGAAAAAATGTCGAAAGCCAGCCAGTGTCGAAATACCCACACAAATATCGCATATCAGCACACACACATACATATAATCACATAATACATGTTTCATACATTCGTTTTGTAATTTTGAATACGCTTCAGTGATGCGGCCTTTTCTCACGGCTGCAACTTAAAGCAATAGAAACCAAAAATATTGGGTAATCGAAAAAGTATTTTCGTGTTTCTAATCAAACTTCAACTTAATTCTTTAGTCGACCACTTTTTGCCGCTAGAGATATTATTTTATCAGTGCAAAATTCCTCTGGTTTCTCGGCCAAAAACTGCGACAAGTAATTTTCACAGGCTTCTATTGAAGCCAACTTTCCACCATTAAGGGAGTTCTGCATTGACCGAAACAAATAGTAGTTCATTGGAGCAAGGTCAGGGCTATATGGGGGATCCATCAAAACTTCCCAGCCAAGCTCTCCCAGTTTTTGCCGAGTCATCAAAGATGGTCGTGGTCTTGCGTTGTCCTGATGGAAGACGAAACCCTTTCTGTTGTTTAATTCTGGCCGCTTTTTCGATTATTTGTTTCAATCTCATCAGTTGTTGATAATAAAATGTAGAATCAATCGTTCGACCAGGCTGGGGCAGCTCGTAGTGGATTCCCTTCCGATTCCTCCAAAGACTCAACATAACCTTTCGAGTCGTTAATCCTGGTTTTGCGATCATTTGTTGAGCTCACCGCTAGGACCATGCTCTTTTTCGCACAATATTGTCGTATTTAATCTATTTTTCGTCTCCTGTTACCATTCGCTTCAGAAATGGTTTTATATATTGATATGAGAAGCCGAAAATGACTACGTCTCTTTCCTTACATATTCAGTTCTACGTAACCAAAAACCCGATCTGATTTTTATCTTCTACGAAAATCTCAAAGAACATCGAACGCTTGAATACTTCCAAAACTCCATTCTTTTAGTGGATTCTTTCAAAATGACAATTAGTTTTGTTTTTAAAAGGTCTAAGGAATGGGATTTCTACCCATCCTGGAGTTAAAGACCATTTTCTCAACTTCTTGTTTTACCTATCTTAATATACCTATGTATATTATATGTCTACGGTGGCCTTCTTAGTTTCATTGATAGAAGATTATACCTATTCAAATTACTTGTGGCTGTTTATTTCTTTCTAATGTAAATAGTGATTATTTAGGTTTCTTTCAAGGTTTTTACACTAATGTCTTCCTGTTTGTGTTTTAATGAGTGAGCGGTCTTAACCTTCACAGTTATATTTCCGGCGGAGAAAGAAAGCAATACTTTTGTAATTACAGTCTGTCAAGTAAGAGCGTGGTCGGGATAATTTATAAAAAAAAAAATTATGAAACTTTAATATTTATGTAAACATTGAACACATTACAAACAATGATGCAATTTGGTCAATAATATGTCCAGTCACCACCTGCGTCGCGTCTGCCTGGCATCTCCGAGGCATGCTTTCTACTAATTTGACGGCGTATTCTAGTGGCAAGGATCTCCAGATCCGACGAATTTTGTAAGAAAACTGCTTCAAAGTGTATGTGCGTCTTCCATGAAGCTTCTGTTTAATATATGCCCACACATTTTCAATAGGGTTTGCATCGGGCGACTGCGACGGCCAATCCAATGTAACGATGCCAGATTGAGTTTTCCACTGAGTACAGAGCTTGCTGCGGTGTTTAGGATCGTTGTCCTCCTGCAGAATCATTTTTTCTGATGAACCATCGGTAGATAGCAGTAAAGCCTTTTTGTAGATTTTTATCATTTTCTCGGCATTTAGGTTGTCAGTAAAGAGGCTTGTGCCGAATCCCTGATTTGAGAAGCAGCCCCAAAGATGCACCTTAATTCCATGTTTTACGGTCCGCTGAACAATATGGGCTCACGAGCCCATATAGAACATTCATCAGTAAAAATGACATTTCCAAAATCTCTATTAATATTCTCTTGCGCCCAAGCGAGTGGCTTTGTCAAAAGTTTTTCAGTCAGCAGAGGCTTCTTCATTGTGTTGCGCCATATCAGATCATAAGTATGAAGAAGGGTTCGGATAGTTTCGTAGGATATATCTAAGCCTTTTGCCATTAATTTTGCTTGTCCTTGCCGCAGTGTTAAAGTAGGATTCCGCGAAAACAGAGTCACTATCCTTTTTTCATCTTTTTTGTTCACTTTTCCTATCGAACCACGTTCTGGTAAATCATCGAAATTTTTAGCCACTTTATATCGCCTTATCCACTTCTGTACAAATGCCTTCGATTTTCTCATATATGTATTTAGCTGCCGCTGATTGCGACATTTTCGGACCTTTCGGGTGGATGCAAAGGAACACAGCCTCGTAGCCCGACGCGTAATTGGCTTAACGCGATTCTCTTTCAAAAGATCAACGAAAACTGAACCTTTGCTGACAATGCATCAAGAACAAAGCTTCCCTCTATCGGCTCGCGAAGGAATTAAAGCGAAATCTTTCATTAATTGTCAGTAAAGTCGACCACGCTCTTACTTGACAGACTGTATTTGACTGAAAATTCACTGAAGATCTACAAAGTTGTGTCTCTTTATGGGTGGACTAAATTTTATTAGGTGTACAGAGTTATATAGAAAATATTGCAAAAATTTTTGAGTTAACAACAATGCGATATTCGCCGTGGCCAACGCGCAAAGGACCATAAATCTTTCGCAGAAAAACGCGAACGTTGACTCATTAGATGTTGTTATCGTCCATGCCTCTGCACCATTTAAGCGGACGGGAATAATGAGTGACCTGTAGAGTTTAGTTTTTGTTCTTGTAGTTCCTCATTAAATTGTACACACGCAATCCAGATTAATATTTCCAAACAGCGAAGTGAAACTATCACCAAAGCATAATCGTGCTTTAAAATGCTTCATGTACAGCTGTACACAGAAAGAGAATGTGAAAACGAGCAAAGCACCACACAATTGGAAAATTCACCAAAATGACTCCGCACCTAAAGTGATCTCACTTCCAAGTGCGGGTATTTCTATAAGGCGCCAGCTTTTTCCCCCCACGAGATTATTTAATTAATATTAACGAACTCGAGTGCGATTGTTTACTTGTTTCGCCCTCTGTTGACGGTGTTGTGGCACCAAACCCCGCCAGTCGGTTGACTTGCGAGTGACAGGCGACAAGCTGCTCACTCCGCTACCTTTGCTGATGGGCGGACATTACGGTAAACAGGCAACTGGGGGCTATTTACATTGCACCGGCTCATGGCAGGTGAGCAGGTGAGCGTCAGCGCTGGAATTTTTTGTCCGTGACAGTAAGTCGACTTATGGCAAGGTCGTTCGTTAAGTCTGCAGAAATTCATTTCGTTTGCGCATTTATCCCTCTTCCAGCTCTTCCGCTAACTTTCTTTGGCTGTCCAATTGTGCGGCGAGTGTGTGAAATTATTTATGCATCATATGCACTTCGTCCGAGGGAACAAGTTTCATTAGTTACTTAATTTTCTCGTGCTTCTTCTTATTTTCACTTAGCCGCATTTGCTTCGCTTGCATTTTCTTCTAATGAAAATTTACATTCTTACTATGGAGTCCGGACCTTAACCATCAACGACTTAGTTGAGTTCGCTGGCAGCAATATTTGTTTCAATTTTGTTGTTGCAGCTGTTGTGGCATTTAATTTCGTTGTTGCGAATTGCAAGTGGCACACACAGACGCCAAGTTGCTACACACAATACTCATTTGTTTACACAAAATTTACATGAAGCATTTTGTAGTTGCTGTTGCAGCATTCAGCATTAATTTCTCTCATTTCTTCGCAGCTTCCCTTCGGTGTATTGTTGTTGTGGAAATTCCCTCGGCTTGTAATTAGTGTTATTTATTTGTGTTAGTATTTCGCTTCGCTTGTTTTTCCATTTGCCGTTGTTTGGTTTTGATCTTGACCTTTCGTTAAGGTACTTAATTATGACTTATTATTACTTAAGTTGTTTTTGTTTTCTTTTACATATACATACATATTTTTTTGGCTGCGCATAAATTTGGCCCCCGCTGTGCCTGTTATTTGTGGTGTTGTTGGTTGTTTTCTGTTGTCGGCCTGTTGTCCTTGCACTCTTCGAGTAGTTCGAGTGTCATAGTTGGCAACGCTTACCTTTTTACTTACGGCTGACTGCTTCGCCGCCATGTCTGACACTTCTGGCGCGCGTAATTAATCATAATAATTTCGCAGTTTTGCATTGCTTTCGCAATACTTTTTGCGCGCTTTTCTGCTCTCTGATTATTTATAGCGCAGCTGTTGCCCAAAAATGTTGGCAGGACGAAGACATGCTTTTCCATATATTGGACTCATATTTTTTAGTACTTTTAGTTAACTTGAACTGCGAGTTACAACAAAAACTATAAACAGGCTTGGAATATAGGTTAGTTTAGGTTAAATGTATGGTAATTAAATGCTACTTTTTCCCAGACTAGTTTATGGTTTGAAAACGTATACATATATGTACTTACTCAAAGAAAGTTCTAAGACAAGTTTTGAACAAACTGCATTCGTTCTAGTTCGAGCACCACTAGTCGAGGAAAGTATCAACTCATAATAATTTTTAATTCATCAATGCTCTGACTTGAAACAGGAACCCTAAGGAAAAGTGGTCAGGAGTGATCAGTCTTAAACAAAGGCAATGATTTCAGCAGATATTATACCCACCTGTAGTAATTTCCTTTAGAATGTGGGTTTAAACATAGAAAGCTCCTTAAGGGGTTACAGGGGTTTCCTCGGATAAAAACAGAAAAATGAAATATATTATTAGAACTTTTTATTGTTGCAAATATACACTAATAATAAAGAGATTCTGAAATTTTTACAAACAAATATTTTAAGGTCGGGCATTTTGACACCATATCTGGTAACCCTCGGAAAAAAATTCGGCTGCGTTGGCAGGATAATTCCTTACAAGATCATCTAAAGTGAAAAAATACGCGTTTTAGTTAAAACCTTGACTTAGAACTTGGATGAAGAAAAAATTACTAAAAACTGGATTTTTGGAAAATTTCGCGACATTTTTTTTTTAATAATTGTAATCGAATCGATCGTCCAAGTCTTTAAGAATTCTGTATCAAAGAACTGTGTAAAATTTCATAAAGATCGGTTGAGTAGTTCTTGAGAAATCTTGCCAACCGACTTCCAAAACACAGTTTCGAGGAAAACGCGTTTAACCACCACCGGTACCATACACTTAGCCTAGCTAGCCTCGAGGGCACATTTTCTCAAGGCTCTATCTCCGAAAATTTTACTCGGATCAACTTGAAAATTTAGGACAGTATTCTTGAGATGTTGTTGAATTTAATAAGACAATAAAAAAATTCGATTTTTTGAAACCCGTAAATCCATGTAACCCAATAAAAAAACATTTAAATGCTGTAAATTATGGTTTGCATCAAGATAATCCTGTCGAACCAAAGTAAAAAATTATTTCGCCGGAGACTTATTCAATATTAATGTACAATATCTTTATTTATATCTTTAGATAAATATAGTTTCCAAAGAAATCGAGACCTCGACAAGTACTGCACTCTCACCTGCAAAATGGCTGAATTTTGAACAACAGAATTTGTAAACAAACTACATACTTATGTGTAAGAGATTTGTGTTGGCAGTTTGTGACTGAACACCCTTAGGGGCTCTCCTACCGACCTTACAGTAGGTTTCGGGGACCGACATGGAACTCGGTTTTTATGAATCTCTGAGGCAGTTGCGTTAAAACATAATATTTATGTAGTCTTGTGCACACGTAACCTCGAATTTTGAATTTCTAAAATATGCGTATAACATTCAAGCATAAATATAACAATTTCGCTTCTAAATTTTTTTTTGGTTTTCTGCAAATTGTCAATTCTGTACTTTATTTCGCTGTCTTTGATTGCTATTTGCTTTTGAGAAAGTTATAGAACTTTCCATTATTTTTGAAAGTATTTCTTTCTTAACTTATTGCCTCACCTTACTTACTGCTTCTCTTGATCGCCCTACAACTAATTGCATGCGAAATAAATGCTTTCCTCCAGTGCTAAATTTGTCCCTTGCCCTCCGTAATGCAGACCCACTCCATTTGCATGTCTAAGTTGTTCGCCAATTTAGCTTCTATTTGCCTTACAATTTATTATGTCACCAAACGGGGTCGCTCGGGTCGCTGTAGACGACATTGTAGCTCATCGCCTTGCTTCGTGCTACATGTTGCATTCTAGCGTGGGAGTGTGGCTGCCATTTGTTGCACAGTTGGTGGCCAAAAGCCAATATGTCATGCAGCCACACAGCATAACGAACCGAGTAACCACACCAAAGGCGACACTCGCCGTGGTTCAGACATATTTCACTTGCAAATTGTTTTTGTTAATTTTTTTCCGACAGCTCTTTAAACTTGTTCGGAACATTGTAAATGCTGCTGCAACTTCTTTTCCGCTTTTTACGCTTTCTGAATAGTTTCTTGCACTTACACCGATCATGTATTTATTATTGTTGCTAGTGTTGCTGTGTGGAGGGAATTGTAAGTGGCATTAGCAGAAATTTATGGATTCCAATCGCAGAAAAGTGCGGATTTGGTCTCTGTTTTGCGCGCTTATTTTATAGCCACATTGAGTAGGAAGTATAAATTACAACTGCAAAAACAGAGGCGCGCAACCATACCAGATATCCAGATGGGGGCATTCTGGCATTATGACTTCAAGAGCTCTGCGCTCCTACGATGTGCTCATAAAACCATCAACCATATATGCGAACAAACACATCTGCACATCGTCATCATCAGCACTTCGCACTCGTATCTCTCAATTTTTTTGTTTTGTTATCCTCATGCTCGCGCTAATTTCGTAGCTGTTTTCCTTCGAGAATCCATTAAGTTTTTATTACTGCAAAGTTTTTAACTACCGCACGATAACTAATAACCCATTTTTTCTCTTCTTTTTCTTTGCAGCGAAGCGTAAGTGAAAATACTCGTTTTTACCTTCATTACTCGTATCAATAATACCCCAAATAATAAAATCGGTCGTAAATACAGTGAAGCAAAACCGAGTTTATACGTGCGTTCGTAAACATGACAGTCGGACGTTAAGTACTCTAAGCAAGCGATGTGAGCTAATATCGAGTTTAAAGAAAAAAGGCCGCTCAAATGCATTCGTGTTGTAGTGAAGTGTATTGTACTGGGTGAGCCAAATCATCCTCATCCAAGTTGAGGACGTCATATGTAACAAATGTATATACTTATAAATATTATCATTTATTTAAATATTGATATTCAAAGCTAAGTAAAAAAAAATTGACATTTCCGTCAAAACTTTGTCTTTGGCTTTGAGTATTTGTTTTCAATATTTTGAGATGAATGGTGAGATCACTTTTAATTAAAGATGGATGGGAGAATGCGCAGGTGGACCTCGAGAGCCTCTAAAGTTCCTCTTGATATTCATCTCTCGTCAATCTGGTTTCTCCGTGTTGCTAAATTTCTACTTCCAATTGAGAAATATGTCTTCTCATGCTATATACTGACTGGTGTGCTCAGTGATGTTGAAGTGAAAGCTCTGCTACCGTGTGTTTATAATTGTTTTCGATTTGTTTTGCCTTACATTAATATTCTTTACTTGAATATGATATTACTTAATGAGCCGCTGTCTCTTAATTCGTTGAACTATGTCAATGTCGTTGTATAATTCCCACAGCTCATCGTTCCATCGACTGTGGTATTCACCGTGGCCAACGCGCAAGGGACCGTAAATCTTCCACATAACCTTTCTGTCGGAAATTCGTAAGGCCGACTCAGCAGCTCTTCATCGTCCATTCCTTTGCACCATACATATAGCAGGATGGGTGTGTTGAGTGACTTGCCGAGTTTGGCCTTTGTTCGTCGAGAGAGAACTTTACTTTTCAATTGCCTACTCAATACGAAGTACCACCTGTTGGTAAGAGTTATTCTGCGTTGGATTTCGAGTTTGACATTGTTGTTGGTGTTAATACTGGTTCCAAGATAGACGAAATTATCTACGACTTCGAAGTTATGACTGTCAACAGTGACGTGGGAGCCAAGTCGCGAGTGCGAGGACTGTTTGTTTGATGACAGGAGATATTTCGTCCTGCTCTCGCTTACTATCAGACCTCTTTGCTCGCTTCCTTATCCAGGTCTGGATATCTCCAGGAGTAGATTGAAGAAGTCCCACGATAAGGAGTCGTCTTGTCTGAAACCTCGCTTGGTATCGAACGCCTCGAAGAGGGACATAGCGCCATAAAGGCAGCTCCTTTTAATGCTTTGCTTTGTAGCTTTAAAACCGACAAAGAGGTGTGTGTTTCGATCATCTTTTTCTTTTTATCATTGGGGGTGGTTTTCATGTGGCAGGTCTTAAACTCAACACACAACACTCGGGAGAGATGTTTCGCCGTCTCACTTCAGCTCGCCTTCAAATGGATGGTTTTGTCTACCCAGAGGATACCTGGTCTAAGGCCGGACGTCGTGAGCGGCTTGAGTCATCACGTTCCTCACTTGCGTGAACTTCTACACATGGCTCCATCCTCCTTATGCATTGACTGAAATATATTATGGACCATAATGAATGGTTCAGTCAGCAATTTAACCATACAATTAAAATGTATACCGAATTCTCAGTATTAGAAAATTATTTATATGACTTGTGTGTACATCCTTACACACATGGCACAATCAGATCTATTCTCACTCTATTATCCTGAATGTTCGACATGATTTTGTGGTAAAAAACAAAATTCAAGAACCGTATGTGCTCATGGCTTACTAACAATCATCGCTTGTTCGCAGCTGCATTCGACCGCCAAGGTCGCAGTGCTTGTGTGTGTTTCTTGCAGCTCGTATTAAAGCGCTTGTATCTTGCAGGTGAGAACATGGACGTTGGAATGAGCGTATTTTTTATATTTTTTATTGTTTATCTATGTGCAAGGCAACGCAACATACACACATAAAAGAGTTTATTTGGACGCGCATAGTTTATTAGAAAAGCGCATGCGAGTGGTCATCAGCAGGTTAGAGGAATGCAAACAAACAAACCGCAAAGGAAAATAATGAAATAAAGAGAATAAAAATTGCTGGCACGTAACTTGGAAGTGAAAATAAAAGGCGTGATAAATGCGTTGCTTTAACGGATACGAGAACGAAATCCGCAAAGTTTCACATTGCCAAAACAGTCAGCAACATGTCCGCTATAAAATGAGCGCGTGCACGCGTGTTTTCACAAGTTTTTGCTGCTCTTTTTCATATGGAGTGTGCAATTCGGCCTTCATTGCGTGGCTGATACAACACACATGCATATATTATGGTTTTACGGCTGCTCTACGGATGTGATTGTGGATTGCACTGGTGTGCGTGAGAATTGCGAGTATTTTTTCATATACTTTATTGCTTTAGATAATCATATTTCTATTGCTTTGTAGAGATCCTTATACAGATTGATTTCTTTAGTAAATATTTGCTTTAGTATTTGGGCAAATAAGAATCTCATCCGAAATGAAAGTTAGAAATGTCTAACTATAAAATGAAATACGGAAAAACATTAGAAAATCGCGCTTAGAAATTATTATCATTGTATTATGTGCCTCAGAAAAAAATGTGTTTTAAGAAGATATTAGAGATAATATAATGAAGCATATATTTTTGTTAATTATTCGATTTCTCCTCCTTACTGTACTTTTTTCTCCATCTCTCGAAACCCCCTAAAAGCTTAGAGAAAGGGAGGTTTAAGGGAAGATTTTCTCAGAAACCACAAGCATACATTATTCCCAAAGTACTTATTTTCCACCTAATCCATTATTTAAGACTTTGTTACGAAAAACAAGCAGTAAAATTCCACTTACAGTTGACATTCATTAAATATTTTATTTATTTAGCGGAAGCACACAGATCTTCTGCTTGTTTTGTGTACTCGCTGGCAATTGCTCTTAAATGTGCCGCATTTCGAAATCACTCGCTGCTCCCGGTTTTCGTGTACGAACACAAATGTCAATTGGCAATGATGTTGCTCATACGCCCCGACGCCTACAGCCAAACTGTTAAAGTGCTTATCTGTGTTTACGTATAAGTGCATAAACATAACATTGTCTTAACCGTTTCCGCCGCATGTCACCATCTCTGCACAAAGCGCAACTGTGTCGGCTCAAATGTATGCCTCGTGTGTGTGTGTGTGTTCGTCCCCGCTCGGCCATTATTTGCGCAACAACACACACATGATATCGCCGCTTGCTCTTTAACCGATATTAGTGCGGGTGGCAGTCATTACTTCGACATCGTCGCACACCCTTGCCGCCGAGCAGAGGCAGGAAACGTCAACACATTGACAATTCAGCATCATTCATTGGCGATAGCACCCGTGTCAGCGGCAGCTTCAATTGCCATTGATTTGGCAATGAAATGATGTTTGATGAACTCACTGTCATTCTGCGAGTATTTACAAGCTAATGGCAGTACATACTATATATACATAATTGAGTGCTGTGGCCGGTAGCAAAAACGACATAACTCGATTTGCACAAATTTTGATGAGCTGCTGATGTGGGGCTAATCGCGTTGCCTAAGGTCATTTGCAATGATAGTTTATATAATTTCATTTTTGGTAATATTATATATTGGCGCCACGGAAACTGTTTGCTTGTTTAAAAAATTGCCATTGTGACAATACTTCTGCTGGCTACAATTAACTCGACTTTAGCGTTTATGCAATGTGGTCACAGCAGTTCACTTATATATTTAGAAGTACATACATGCGCACACATATACAATACTTGGCTGTGATGACAATTTCACTGCGGGAGAATCGGCTTGTAAAATGCCTGCAGGTGTCACTAGTGTCATCAAAAGTCAATTTCATTCTTATCATTTATTGTCACTTTTATTACATATAACACTCGTTCCCGCTCTAAATTGCGCAATTGATTTTTTCATTTAAGTCATTTCGGCTTTTCACATTTTTGTTGTTGTTTTATTCAATAAATTCATCGCAAAATGCACTATAATTATATTTTCTATATTTTTTTTAAATCGTTATTATTTAAGGTGTCGTGTTGGCAGCGGATATAAAATAGTCATTGTCCTGCACAACCGAGCTGTCAAAATTCACGAAAATATCCGAAATTAACAAATTTTTAACAGTGTTATATATTTAATGTACTTCATCATGGAAATATAGTAAAGAACGAAAGCACCAATTCGGTATTCACTATAATACCGTAGTTAAAATTATATCTTACAAGTTAAAAATTCTATCTTTCAAACTTTCATAATAGCTCGCTCATTAACATTATGGTATCCGTGATATTTACTGCCCTCTTTATAGTTTTAAGAAAAGTGGCAACGCTCCTCATCCTGTTTGAGTGTTTTAAAACAACAAAACAACAATCATACATATATATACTATTAGTAACTCTAGTGGTTTCTCTTTTTATACTTCGAATATATACCAAAATCGGTTGCATTAAGTTTGCCATGAAGTTTCTAACACGCAGAAGTAACCGTCAGATACAGATATCAGCGTCATGAACTGAGTCCATTTAGTGATGTCCGTCTTTCGATTTGAAATTTTGAACACGTTCTTTTCTCCTCAAGAAGTTGCTCATTTCACGTAATCGTCTATATCGGACCAATATATAATATCAAATACATATATACGCCATACAAACTTCTTCTTTACTGGCGTAGACACCGCTTACGCGATTATAGCCGTGCTAACTAGCATCGCGCTAGTCGTTTCTTCTTTCGCAACGTGGCGCCTTCTCCACCTGGTCTTTCCAACGGAGCTAGAGTATTTTCATCCATATGTACGACATGACCTAGCCAACTCAGCCGCTGTCTCTTGATTCGCGGAATTATGTCAATGCCGTCGTATATCTCATACAGCTCATCGTACCATCGAATGCGATATTTGCCGTGGCCAACCCGTCATAAATCTTTCACAGAAACTTTCTCTCGAAAACTCGCAACGTCGACTCATCAGATGTAGTCATCGTCCAAGCCTATGCACCATAGAGTACGACGAGAATAATGAGTGACTTATAGAGTTTGGTTTTTGTTAGTCGAGAGAAGACTTTACTTCTCAATTGCCTACTCAGTTCGAAGTAGCACCTTTTGGCAAAAGACATTCTGCGTTGGATTTTGAGGGTGGCGTTGTTGTTGGTGTTAATGCTGGTTCCAAGATAGACGAAATTATCTACAGTTATCAGTTTTCACAGTCGTATTAGTTTTGCGGTCGAAAGCAGCTTTGAAATCGACGAAAAGGTGGTGTGTTTGGCGCATGGTGAATATCTGGTCGGTTGTTTATTTTCCAGAGGTCTAAAGCCACACTGAAAAGGTCCAATCAGTTTGTTGACGGTGGGCTTTATTCTTTCACACAATACGCTCGATACAACCTCATACGCGATGTTGAGGAAGCTTATCCCACGGTAGTAGGCACAGACGGGTAATTGCTGTTCGAACCCCTTCATGTTCGGGCAATGGAACGTCTGCTCCATCGGCATCGATTGAGGAATCGGGTTCGCCTTCTGCTGGCTTTGTACTTTCACTGGCATTCAGCAGGGTGGAGAAGTGTTCCCTCTATAATTTTTGTATGCTCTGGGCATCGGTCACTAGATCACCTCTGGGGGTTCTACAAGAGTAGAAGGGAGTAGAAGTTCACGCAAGTGAGGAAAGCCCTCTGATCGCCATTCACTTGGGAGTGGTCAGAAACGATTCTTTTAAATATGGCTCAAGCAGCTAACGACTTCCGGTCTTTGACCAAGAATCCTCTGGGTAGCCTAAGGACATCATAATTCAAATTCAGTTGTGGTAAATTGATCTTCATTGCATGCATGACGTTCTTGCAACTGCAAATAACATTTTGACCAAATTTGATTGTGATAAGTAAAATATAAATAAACAAAATTAGTTGCATCTTCGGTCTTAGTACGTTATGTAGATTTCTATGCAATGAATTATGTCACACAATTTTCTAAAGCTTCATTATTTACACCCACCGGCGTATGAGTTGATATTGACACTTGCTATCATATCTTCATTCATTTCATTGCTTAGCCGCAATCCATGAAGTTATCAAACGAAATGGAAAATAATCTGCCGGCGATAGGCATTTAGAGATTCATTTGCTTGGCAGTGGTCCAAGGCATTCGAGTCTTTTGTATTCATAATTGCGCCCGGATTAATAAAGTAACTTAGTACTCGCACATCAGAGACGCAAATTTGAGTCTTAAGGATTTTCAATTTCTGACTGTTGCAAAATTGAAATGTAGCTGGCGGCTCTCCACTTCAGAGCGCAAAACTAATTTCAATTTGCTGCTCAGCTTGTATATTGAAGTGTGCGTGTGTGTGCCAGTGTATTTGTGGCACAAACACCGAACACATCATCAGGCCGCAAATGCGTTTGCTTAACAAGCGAAGCACACCGAGGTACCGAGGCTTTGCACTCAAATTGCATGCATCAACACACACACATGTACATAAACATACATACAGAGGAATTCATATATTTGCAATATGCTGAGCAGCTGTGGGGGGTTAAGCGGCACGTGATTCTCTAATCCATCGGCATATTTCGCTGCAACCAGCTTATCAACTCACACGTGAATGTGTGTATGTGCAATCAATAGCATTGGTGTGTCTGTGCTCCACTGCTTCATGCCACCATAACAAGAGCAAATTGTTGTAACCATAGTTGAGGCTATAAACAGATCGTTGGCGGCGTCTATTGGACTCATTTGTGCAGACACCGAAAGCTACAACTGTGTGAACATACATATATTCACCCAAAACGTTTCCTCCGTTGACCAGACGCAGCTGGCGCATGTTTCCGATGCCGTTGCCGTGCTTGCGCTGCGTGATTTCCGTTGATGTCGGTGGCTTGTGGTTATGCTTTTCTATTATGCTCGTGTGTATAAGTGTTTGTGTGTGCACTGAGATTTGCGCCACTGGCATAGTAGCTAAGCTCGGCTACTGGCATGCTCCCACCACGAGGGCTGCGTGCCATTTACGCTTCTATTTTCAAACATTCGCCGCCTTATGGCCAAGTTCTAATAACAATAGATTACACTTTCCTTCTCTTCACCTTCTTCGCTACCCATTTAACATGCCTTATTTTGACTTTTTGTTGTTTTTGTCACTCAATTCTTCAATCCAGCTAAACAATGTTTGCACGCTGGCAGGTCGGTTTTTTCGCCACGTCCTTTTTGCTCTGTTTGATTTTGTGGGTTGTTTGTCTGAATTCCACTCCTTCTCACTCAATTTGACTTTGTTGGCCAATATGTATGGTTTGTGGCACAATTTCGTGACACTAAGTCTTTTGTAATATAGTTTGTGGAAATTTACCGTTATGCGCTAGTTTCTAATATCTAAAGCTTTCTCGAAGGTTATTTTGAGCAGAGTGAAGCATAATATGAAATATGATTAACTGGAGGTCGTAGCTGCCACTAATGTGAATCTTGCAGTCATAGGCGACGCAAATTTAAAAATCATAGATAATCTCTTCTTGCTTTTATTACATTACATTACTCTCTTCTCTCCAGTAAGTTGCCAAAATGTTGGCAGAAACTTTGGCCAAACTTCTGATCGAACTCAAAACCTTTTCCATCGATCAAAGAGAATGAAATCATGTAATAAAGTGTAAAGTTTGATTAAAATTAATGTTGTTATTGATTATTTATTCAACTATTTGCATTAAAGCGAAAATAAGTGGTGAAAAAACCCGACCGTAAAAATGTCTTCGATTTCGTCCGTGGTCGTCCATGACGTAGGCATTTACGCAACCCACTCGAAATTTCAATCAAGGCATCAAAGGTCGTAAAGTCACCAAGGCGAATTAAATGGGGAAAAACACGCACTTACACAAAAAAGCAACCCTGCAGTAAAATCTACAACTTTACAACGTCTATGAATTGCGACAAAACTAGTTAGCCGAACTGCTTTCCTACAAACGTTTGGTATTTTTACATTTTAGGTTATGCGAGATATCAATTGACAGTTTTCAATCAGAAATATACCAGCCTCTTACTAAGTTTAATGGTTCACTGCAGGGTTCCTGCTTTACCTTCGAAATCGTTAGGTACATACATGCAATTATACATCCAAACATACAATTGTACTTTCACCTGTCCTTTCTGTAATATTATCCTCTTTATTTCCACCTCCTATACAAAGCCTGCAGCTCAAAGGGTATGGCGTTCACCTTGTACCATCACACAGCAAAAGTACAGTATGCCACGTTTTATTACTATTAAATTTCTACGATATAAACCCGACTGTCCAAAAGTCGCTACAGCACGTTCCGCACTCCTGTTCCTCCCCCCTCTCTCTCTGCTTCTTTCTGGCTGCGTGCGCTTGCCCCCAAACAGCCTTCATGTGGCAATACTATTATATATTTCGATTGGATTGCGTACACCTTCACATCAACAACTCTCGTACACACATACCTATAAATGCGTGTACACAAAGCCTTTAGGGGTACTTCCGTTGATTCAACACAAACGAAACGAAACGAATTTTGCCATCCCAACCTATCTAGTTGCCCCTGCAGCAAGGCTGTAAGTGGCAGTGGCAATAGTCGCATTCCAACATACACAGCCACACGCACACAAATATCCCTTGACGGCTTCCGGTTCGCGCACCTTCAGCTTCACCTGACCGTTGCGTCCTGTCCCAGCCTGTCTGTCTGTCTAGCTGTTGTTACACTGTCTATGTTATTGTTTTCTGTGTCTGCCACACATAAAATATTGTGTTTTCATTGCCTTTCATTGCCTGCAACTCCGAACACTCACGCACGCACCCGAGCAATCAGCGGCGGCCATATTATTTTTTACCTGCTAGTATAACTGTCTGACTGCGGACCACTGCGGTTGTGTTTGTGTGTGCCTTTGGGTGCTCGGCTTTTGGA
Organism: Bactrocera dorsalis; assembly: GCF_023373825.1. Taxonomy (NCBI): domain Eukaryota; kingdom Metazoa; phylum Arthropoda; class Insecta; order Diptera; family Tephritidae; genus Bactrocera; species Bactrocera dorsalis. The sequence continues at coordinate 72,109,767 of NC_064306.1, forward strand.
TTTTGCGGTTGTCACCATAACGATCTGCATACTCGTAGATCCTCATTTAAAGCATTTTATTGCATTTGTCTTTTTTGCTTTCGTTTATTATTCCTTCCCGGTTGCTGCCTGTCTCACTGAAATCCAGTGAAAGGTATTTCCATTTCAATTTGATATTGATGAAGTTTTCGATAAATTTTCTATTGTTACGAATATTGAAAGCGATTAGAAAATAATAAATAGACACTTGTTGATAAAAGTTTGGATTGAATGTCTCAAAAGTGTTTTGGCTTCGAACGGTTAAATTTTTATACAGAACCAAATCCGACTGGATTCAGTAGAGGGCGCTCCTAACTAACGAACGAGCCGTTGGTCAGTTGTCTGCGAGCACCTGAAGAGTCGTAAGTTTTACGTGGAAGTCCTCAAGAGACTCCAACGAAAGGTTAAACGGGTCCGACAAGACATCGCAGTCGATTGGAAGTTGAGCCACGATAAGGGAGAATGCCTTCCGTGACGCCTTCAGTGCTTGCAAATCGTACTGGCAGCGCTGCATCGACGGAGCCTCGTTTAAATATTTAGTGTTAACAGGTGGTTTAAATTTCTTAACGAAGATGTTATCAGCTCCTTTTTATCGATTCTTATCTGTCGTAGGGGTGGATTCTTCGGCTGAGATCTAATAAAACCAACTACCAGGGTCTATAAAAATTCGGTCTTTCGGCATTTAAAATGATAACTTTGAAACAGACACAACGAAAAACATTCAGACACACCCATTGCATAAGACAGGTGAACCAAGTTCGATTTCCCATTATTTTGAAAATAAATGTGATATCGAATTTTTGTAACAAACTGAGATTTGCAAAAGTATTTTGACTGTTGTCATTGCGAAGCAAAATTTTTTAAATTTCTGTAGTCGCAATTTACAGATTTTTGAGATGAGATGTAAGGTGCAGAGCTTTTGGCGCGACGAACATTTTGAAATCTCGCTAAATAAAGGACTAGTTCGTATGATTTCTGTTGAATTATTGAATTCTTGATTTAGTTAATTTCCCTAATTGCAACTACTTACTTTGTCTCAAGCAAATTCCTCCATAGCGTGAAAGCACAACAACTGCAAACACATGTACGGAATTCAAAGGAAAGCCATTTGATGATTGCTCGAATAAATATATATTACAACTACAAATAAAATTAATCTAAAGTGGGTGAGACATTTATTGCTGAATCGTAAATTAACCACGAAATTGCTGCTCGCATGTCGTCAACAATTTTTTCGCAGGTGAGATCCAATCCAAGCTGACAGCTGTGATAAATTGCCGATTCTGCGCTGCAATGTACTCGAGTGCCGAGCGTTGACGCCATCAATGAAAGTGTAATATTTATAAATAAATTGGCTAGAACCGCGGAACCCGCAACAATTAAAATTGGATTAGTTCCTATATTTGTGCTTTGCAATTTCATATTCAAGCTTTTCAATGAAAGCTACTCAATAATGATGGGTTTTAATTGTCTCTAGTAAAATGATTTTGTTTTCAGTCACACTGAAACTCTTAAGCCAACCTAGTTATAGTTACTCACCTTCACTTATCGTTCCTGAGTGCACAAAAGCTGTCGGTTTTGTCAGCACTAGTCGCCTTTCACATTTGTTTACTTCTACGTCGTCTGAGTATTTTTATTTGCGGTCATTTTATTTTTAAATCTTAAACAATTTGCACTTTACAAGACGTGAGGTATGGGAGCGCGAATAATTTATTCTCTTTCAATAAATAAGTGGGGAATGTATAAAAAGAAAGAGAAATACATAGTTGAAGGCCTCCAACACTTAAATGTAGCAAACAAAAACATTTGTGCATATACTTACATATAATTTTTTAATTAACACTCTTTGACATAAAAGAATACAGAGCTTTTAAGACGCAATTCTAGAAATGATGAGGCAGATATAGAAAGCGAGTGAATGAGAGCAAGCCACTTTTTAATACTTGTTTTAAATAAGCAGCTTTTTATATAATTCCCAAGAAGTAAATTGCCTTTTTGATCACCTGTTGTGATCCTTACAATAATCTTCTCCTAACAATAGCAGACATATAGGGATTAGATCACACTAATCCTTTCTTAGCGAATATATGTTCTGTAGTATGGCTCTTTATTTATTTTATTTCCGAATTAGTGTAATTGGGTCTAATGGCGCTCGCCATAAAAAGGTTCGTGTGTTAGCGCTGTATGAGTATTTATTGTATAGGGTTGTCGATTACATTATTCCATCAGTGTAAAACTTTTCTGCTTTCTCAGCGAAAAACTGCGACAAATAATTTTCATAGGCTTCTCTTGAAATCACCTTTACTCCATTTAGGGAGTTATGCATTGACCGAAACAATTGGTAGTCCGATGGTGCAAAGTCAGGGCTCCCAGTTTTTGCCGAGGCATCAAAGATGTGTGTGGTCTAGCGTTGTCCTGATGGATGACAAAGCCCTATCTGTTGATCAGTTTGGCTGTTTTTTTCGATTGCTTGCTTCAATCTCATCAGTTGTTGACTGTAAAATGTAGAAACAATCGTTCGACTAGGGGAGCAGCTCATAGTGGATGATTCCTTTCCAATCCCACCAAACACTCAGCATAACCTTTCCAGGCGTCAATCCTGGCTTTGCGACCATTTGTTGAGCTTCATCGCGCTTGGACCATCATATTTTTACCAAATTATTGTCGTATTTAATCCGATTTTCGTCTCCTGTTATCAATCGCTTCAGAGATGGTTCGATTTCATTTCGTTTCAGCAAAGAATCGCAGATGTTAATTTGCTCCATAAGCTTTTTTTAAATGGTTCAAACCCGTTTGATGACGAATGTTAAGTTCCTTAGCGATTTCATGGCTGCTTATGTGTGTTTATGTGGTCCTAGTCAATCTTTTCTATAATTTCATCGACTTTTTCAACGACAGGTTGACCAGATCGAGGTAAATCTAACTTTTTTTTTCAACTTCCCCGAATTTAATTTTTTTTTTGGTTAAATGAAGTTTAAAATCTCAGCTTTCCAACACTATGTGGTATGGCACAATGTGATTGGTAGCACTGGAGAGTCGTATGTCAAGTATGCTTTCAAAGCAAGTTGTCCTGGTTAAGAGTTCTTAGAATGGGAAAATAGATTTCTAGCGAACTTTCGCTAAATCGAAACCATTTCGAATTCGAAGAATAATAGAATCAGTAATATCAAAAATAATAAAATGAAATCTTGATTCTATTTCCTGGTAATCATATTCGTTCCTTTAGGAAAAAAATAATTACTTCCAACCCAAGTTTTTTCAGAATTTTAGGATTTTTTTTGATTAATACTAATTCAAAAATTGGGTTGTTGTTTTTGCAATCTCGAATCTGCTACAATTTTGAAACATTTTATAATGATTACTAAATTGTTGAATCGTCGTTCCCAGCGTTTTTTGTGTTGTTGTTGTATTTTTGCAAACCACATTTTGCTGCAAAAAAAGAGTTTATTTATTTTTGTCTCAATTACGGCGCGCAATAATATGCGAAATTAATTGGCCGGTCGCACACACGAACGCTTCCACATTTGTGACGTTAAATGCGCGTAAAATAGGCGAAAATGAATGAAGTACCGCAAAAAAAGCAACAAAAAATAAATAAAAAAAAGAGCAAAATATTTCATGATTCAGCGACGTGGCATCGAAGTGTTGCGGCATTAATGCCGTTATGTTCTTTTTCGAAATTAATTTAAGTGGAATTTTTATCCAGGAAGTTGTGCGAAATCAAAATGAGGTAGAAATTGCCATTTCACTCTTTTTATTTGATTTTCACACAATTTATTTTATTAAGCAAATATCTGCTGGCGTTGGCTTGCCGTGATGGACTTGTTAAAACACGCGTTCGTGTCAAATTATTTTTCTCGTGTATAATTTATTTTACAAGCTCATCAGAGAGTTAATTATGCTGCGTTGTTTGTGTTTTTTTTGTTAAAAATTTAGCTGTTGGTAGCATCGCTATAAATATGGAAGTGACAAAAATCTTTGGTGGCTTTTGAGAAATAGATTTTTTTTTACCTAAGAAATATATTATTTTTAATTTCTGATTTGTATAACATGTGGATTTCGAAGATTACTCATAGAAGTAGCCTCTTCATTAGACAACTAAAATTAGGAACGCTAAAAGGAGTCCGCACTCATTGGTGGGGCGAATTAGTAATGCCTTCGATATAAAATATAATAATTTACCGAATAAAATTTCATTAAATATTTTGTATCTCAACATCAATCTTCAATTCCTGCTTCATATTTACTAAATCTTCTATCTGAACTTTTCCCAACTCTTCTTCAAACGGACTTTCTTTACAAGTTTCCAGAACATTTCCGTGACGGAGATTTTCTGAATACCATTTAAACTATAGAAATATCAAAAAAATGTCTTTGTTTGGAATAGAGTTCCTTATGTAACAGCAAAAGTCGTCTAGTCTACCAGAAATCCCTTGACCCGGTTAATTTTGATTCTAACCAAGTCGTTTAGTAGATAGTTGTCCAAGAAGGTAGAAACTCAAAATATTTAAACCCCAGACGAGAAGAAAGCAGTGCGATATTTTTACCTTTCCTGCCAAAAAACTTTTTCACCGCATTGAATGGTACAGTGTCCAGTTAAAAACCCCACAGCTGGTCTAAACTGAACAATGAGAAGAGTTAGTAGTGGAAAGAAATGTCTTCGTTCAACTCCTACCTGAAATGATTTCACAGTTTTCCAGTTTGTTCTTCTTGTTTGCGGTTTTGCTTTTGAGGCTAGACGTGTTCTGGTGTCTATTGTAAGTTTTTTATACGAAAATCTGACTTAAATCTCATTGCCAATATGATGGGCGTCCTCTTATCTACACTTTTTTCGTAGGCTTTACGATGAAAGAAAATCGGAAAACTATAAAATTTTAATATTGTTTTTGACTTATATTTATATGTCTGAATTAAAAAAGCATTGAATTTTCTCCCTTACACCCAGCCAAAGTTAGAGCCATGTGTGGATGTGCATTAGGCATATAACAAATTTTGACGAAAAATTTGGCATACCACCACGTGGTGGCAAATATTGTACAAGTAATGAATATCACTTTTTTAGGTGATTTCGGTTCAAAAACGTTCCGCGCAAAAATGGATTTCTAAAAAAAGTCAACAATTTTTTTTTGTGTTATTATTATATTGAATCAGAATTTTCTGAAGAAAAATTAATTTGGGGTGGGTGGGGCACTTCCCTTAGGTCCATTAAAAGGCGTTTGGAATAATAGGAAGATTATTAGTTAAATAAATATCTATTATTATGAAGAAAAACGTGTACAGTGTACAAAACTTTTTTTGTTTTTTTCAGCAGTTCTGATAAAAAAGTAATTTCGTTTTGCGCGGAAACTTTTTTGCAATTTCGCAAAAAAAAAAAATTAATGGGGTTCATACTTTTTTATTCTCTATTCGACTATGGTATGCCGTTTTTCGTATTTGCAAAAATTGTAAAAAGTTATATGCCTAATGTGCATACAGAAATGGGAGGCAAAGTTAATGTGCCAACTGTTGAGCTTCCGTTTTCTTAAATATTTTCAAACTGTCACATGCCACCCACAAATCCTTTGGCAACAACGCGCACTGTCGTACCAGCAATTACCACCACCCAGCAAGGCAGTGGTCTCATGGCATATGCTAGCTAAGAATGAGAACGGGGGAGAAAGCACAAATGCTTTCACGTTTCTTCTTTTTGCCGGCTAAGCCAACATTCCACGCTCATTCATACGGGCACATTGGATGGATGCGCCAACTATTAGCAAAACACACGGAATACATAGAGAAACAATAAAAGCAACAACAAATGAAAATCACCCAGAACAACGAAGCAACAACAATAAATCGACGACGCTTACAGGTGTTTTGAATGCTACAAGAATACCGCCGCGTTACAAAGTGGTGGCGAAAGCGCCGGTTCGAGAGTGTGAATGAGCGCGAGAGTGGAGATGAGCGGATGTGAGCACATTTTAAGGATTTTCGCCGCGTCGTTGTGAGCTTTTCTGCCACATCGCTTATGTGTTGTCCACCAGGCATGTGGCAAAAGCTCTATTGGCGCTGTGTGTTGCTGTTGTTGTAGCGGCGAAAGCATTGGCTCGACTTGGTAGTGGCTCTTGCTCGTCGCTCGGTGTTTTCCTGCCTTCGACGTGGAAACTGCTTCAGTTTTATTTGAACATTCGGTGCGCGCAGTGCGTTTTGTGGCAGTAAACGCGACGAATATTTTAAATTTGATTAATAGTTGAGATCTCCTCAAGTGTATACATACATATACATTGTAACAGACAACAACAACAACAACAAATGCAAAAATACAATAAATAGCCAACAAGCAGAAACATGTAAACTCACAGCCAGTGGGCAAATTCGGAAACTTTGTATCAAATCGAGTGCCGTCTCTGGTTCTTGCTGTTGTTGTTGTTTTCGAAAAATTTCAAGTGCTTTGAGCAAAAAATAAATTAAAGTGTTTTCAAAATGCTGCCCAAGCATTTGCAGCAAGTTTGTGAGCTAGACTCGAAAGATTGAAGTGGCAAAGCAAACAAGAAGTGAAATATTGAAAGTAAATAAATAATAAGTACACAAAGTGGGTTGTTTGTGCACGGAACTGTGCTTTGCTAGCGCCCAGCGTCGTTGTGCCAACATTAAAAGCGTTAAATGTGCGCATTTCAAGCAAATGCACAACAACAATTAGAAGCAAACAGTCCCCTACCTAAATGCCGTCCGTCCGCATGCCCGTTGATTTAACCATTTTTGGTGCTTGCCTTCATCCCCGCGCAGCACACTTTGTTTCGCGTCATTCCACAGAGCTTAACGGTTTAGGGGCACACTAAAGGCCCATTATCGCACACATACATACTCACATATCCATCACCCCTTCGCATTTGTCTGGCTTGGCTATGACTACCTGTTTCCCGACGAATATGTCAGTTGCTGTGCAGTCTACTTGCCACAAACAGCAACCATTAGCATACACACACACACACACATCATTGACATTTATGTGGCCACGTGTGCATAATGTTGTGCCTTAGTTGCTGTCAGTCGCGCGATTTCCTACTAACCTCCTTTAGTCCCTTCAGGCCTGGCCTATTTTCCGTTTATTTGTATGCCGCTATGCGCTCCTTGCAACACATTTTCCACTTCCCGTCAAAGCTAATCAACTGGCTGGCTTCACTTTATGTATTTCATTAGTTACCCATCTACTCGTCTACGTGTGTGTGTGCATGCGTGCGTGCAGGCTATTGTCTGTGTTGCCGGGGGCAAAAGGTACCGGCGGCGGCGGCGGTGCGCTCTTCCTCTGCAACATTCGGTGTCAGTTCATATTAACTTCACTTTTGTTACAATGCAAACGCCCCCCACTGCCGTGCCATTTCCGGTGCGTTTGTGTTGTTCGTTTTTGTTTTCGTTCCTAGCTCTTGGTGCGTCATGTCTGGTATCCTTCGACATTGTTGACATTTTTCCGTCCAGACACACACTTCATTATGCTTATGATTTATTTCCAGCATTATGTGAACTTGCCACTGAGTGCGGCGTGGTCAAAAGTCTTTTGTTATTATTGTTTGTTCCGTGCTTTGTTGTGTTTTTGTTAGCTTTGTTTACTTTTTTCGTTTTATCCATATTTTTTGTGCTCACTTTCATTTGTTAGTTTTTTGTCGTTTAAAAATTTATTTGTTTTGCGTTGGCTGAACGCGTGTTTTTCACGCTCTTCTCTCATTTACAATTTAATATCGTCTTTTTTATTTTTTCCTTTGCTTTTTGTTGTGCTGACATGTTTTGACTGAAACTGTCAGTAACAGTTAGTTTTGTTGTTTATCTTTTCAAAAAATGTTGCTGGTGGTGTAGGCAAATACTCGCGGTCTTAAATTGCTCATACGCAGTGGTTCCTGAAATGGTTGTGGATATAAAAGTTGCGTATACGCCGTGTTTTGCTTATCTCTAGTGAAAATTTGCAATTTGTATTGAAGATTTGTAATGAAGACTGGATCTACTCCTATGTGGAGAAAAATATGTAATTTAAAAAAACATTGGCAAATTTCTAAAAAAATAGTTAGAAAAATCCAAAAAACTTGACTAAGCGGAAATAATTGTGGAATTTCCTGGTAGCTTAATTCTTAGAGCCACAAAATTTATTGCGAATAAGTTTCTATTTATTATGAATCAACCTATACGATTGTCATTAAATAATTTTAAAATTTTCTGCAAAGCTATTGCCTCGGAATTATCACTATGGTGTTATGTTAAAAGCATCATCAATTTTGATCTAATTATTCGTTTTAAATTCTAATTCACTTTTAATCAATCAATAGAAATCTAGCAAAATATTTTCTCAACCCCATATTATATTTTTGTTCTCAAAATATTAAAAAAATAGTGTATATTGGTAGTCGAAAAAGTCTTTTCGTATTTTGTCAAGAGATGCCGTTGTAGTCATATATCTCCAGTGTTACCAAACACATTTTGTCATACCATATAGTGTTGGAAAGTTGAGATTTTAAATAATTTAACAAAAAAAAAACATCAATTCAGGGAAGTTGACAAAAAGTTACAGTTTTTCAAAAATGAGTGAAAATAATGAAGAAATTCACTTGTATATTTTGAAATTGTTGTATAAAAAAGGGAAGAATGCCACGCAAGCCACCAATGAAATTTGTGAAGTTTGCGGAGACGATGCTGTACTCGTATCAGTTCGTATAGCACAACAATGGTCCGCTCGTTTCCGTTCTGGAAATTTCGAAATTTCGATTTACACTGATGGAAAAAAAATGAGAAAAAGTGGTCGATCAAAATGGTACATGTTTAATGAATTATTGTATGAATTAGTATAAATATAAAATAAGCTGAAGTTTGATTAGAAATCCGAAAATATTTTTTCGACTATCCAATATTAAGAAAAAAATTATTTAAGCGTTAAGCGATTTCATGTGATTTCTGATAAGTACCACTCTTTATTATATCATTTGATTTTTTCATTTGAGAATTTAATTTTTTACGACCTATAGCAGCTCAATCAGTTTGTACGCTCAAAAGCTGACATTTATCGCTTTATTCCTTTCCCCACTCACACTGTTTATTTATATAACTTTTGTTGTATTTATGAGGCTATTAAATTCATTCGAGTTTTGCGCTTAATCCACCCGATAATCACTCGAAATTTGATGCCTTATGCAGAGCAACATCCAGTAAGAAGAGTCCATAAATTTAAAACCCGAAATTGTGGCACATTTTGGTGGCAGTCACGTCCGGCACGTCGCCATTTCGATGCGGTTTCAGATTTACCGTTCAATGTGCGTGGTATCCCAACGCGGTGCTGTAAATAGGATGCTTTCTTCTCCCTTTGAGTAAATAGACCATTGATATCGGCTGGCTGCCACATTGAAAGCTGTGAGAATGCCATCTCCGCTATTATCCAACACTTGGCAGCCGATTAGGGGAGCGTTATTGCTTTCAGGGTGCGTGGCAGGTGCGATTATTTACGCGCTCTTAACTGTTTTGGCACAAAGTGTTTTTCTATTCACTCCCATGCAGATCTGTACACATGCATGTGTATGTGTGAGTGTGTGTGTAAACGCCGGCGGGTGAAACGCATAATTTGGACGTAATGAACTTCACGTTCCTCCTTGGTTGGTTGGTTGGCATTCAGTGGCGCCATTAAATACTGTGAATACAAGTTCGCGCAAAGAGAGCTGTGTGCAACGGTGCAAGCGTCAGGCCAAACGGTATCAAATGTTTGTTCCGTTTGTTTTGGCTTTGTTTTCAAAATTTATCAGACCCATTCACTTTCCCTCACGCGCCGCTTTGGCAATTGTTTGCAAGCAGCCATGTATTTGGGTGAGTGTGTGTGTGTTTCGTTGGTTCAGCTGTTGAATAACATGTGGCGCCCTCAAATTTAATGCAATTTATATTCATTTATTCGACGCTTGCAACACATTTGGCAAATGAGCGAGATATTTGCGTTCACATGTATGCAAAGACATACACACATACACACATGTAAACTTTCACCACAGTTGCGTTAAGCGAGTTCATTACACGATTTGTACTCCTATGTGAGTGTGTGTGCACTCGCTTACTTATAAGTAGCTGTAATTATGCCGACCTGAAACATGCGCCAACGTGCCCCAAGCCAAATTCAACACAAATGAATGAAATTATTTAAAGAAATAATAAATTTGTAAGGAATGCTTGCTTTTTGTTTTTGCTTTGTATTTGCAAATGCAGAAAAATAAAAATTTAATTTCAATATTAACTTAGAGGTGGAGGGTGCTTCATGCAAATTGTAATCACTTAGGTGAGCCCTTGGGGACTTTTTGTATTTCTGTTCGGCAGAATTCCTGCTTCTCAAATTGTAAATTCAATAAATGGAAACTAATTTTAAATTCTTTTTTGATATTTACCCTTCAGTACGCCTTTAAACCATGACATATTGCTCTTCTGTGCTATATATAATTTTTTATATGTAAAAAATTATTGAAGTTAAGACGTTTTTTGTGCGAGGAAACCCATGTTAGCCCTTAAGCCCTTAATTTCATTAGTCGTCTTCAAAAAACACATTCGATTACGAGGCGTTTTCCAATCGTTCTCTCGCTATAATCATTATTTGGTATTTAAAGACTTTCTTCTAACACTTTAATAAAACTAATTTATTGTTGGCACAATGGTATCTCAACAAATATGACTTAAAAATTCCATTAAAATTTTTGCTAATCTTTAAAATTTTTAGTGTCTCAAAATGCGGTGTGAAACAAACATGTTAAAAACTTAAAACTAAAAGTGTGTAAACAATACAAGAAGAGAGTGTGTAAGATAACTAAAAAGCTCATAAAACAAAATTTCAAACGAAAGCTTGCAGTTTTCTGCTCAAAATAATACAACAAAAAAATAAGATTAATATATGTAAATAGGTAAGTACCGTTTAAAATATTTCTGCTTAAAATTTTAATTAACGTGCAAGTGAAACAATTAAAGGCGAAACAAAAAAGAACAATTATTTTCCATAAGTAAAATGGTTTGTAAAGTTATAAAGAATTTATGAAATTCCTGGGTTTGTCTAAAAGAATAAGCTGGTCAGCTACTTAAGCAATTTGGAATTTTAGAGAATTTTAAAAGATTATTCAACAACACCACATTTTAAATTCTAATATATAGGCTGTGCTTTAACAAAACATTTTAATCTCAATTAAATCCCGTTAATCATGTGTATACCCATTTGCTCGTTTTATTAAGAGAAAGTTGATTTAAGAACCTACCGAATGACTTCCTCAAGCCTTTTGTTGTCCAAGCAAATACCTATGATTTCTTTGTTATGAAAACATACCTTTTCGTTTGTGTGTTAGTGCTTACGTAAGTTTCGAATTCTGTGGCAATCCTTTTTACTTCAAGGATTTAACTCCGGTTACCAAACAAAACAGGAATTCTCATTAAAAAGTTTGCCCAGACAATACAAAAACTGATTTGAGTGCGTATGCTTTGTAATGCGGTATATACCACACACATATGCACACATGTAGCAGACTATCAAACTTTTTTAGTGTGTTGTGGTAGTTGGGGGAGTTTATTAAATTTTTCGGAAAAGCTCAAGGCATTAAAGTCATAATTTCATCAGTGCTAAAATACATTTCACATTTAATGAATTTATTTTTTAGGCACAATTTTATACACATTTGTATATCATACACATGAATACCATATATGCCCGTTCTCAATCATTTAAATCCTTAATTTGCAGCCACACACATACCCATAAGCAAATACACACAAAAACATCACTAAACTAGGAATAGATTTGTTTGCTGATTTTAATTAGAATTTGTTGTCGGTTTTTTCAATGCAGTCCCATTTATCACACACACCCACACAAACACATACACATAGACAAAAAGTGTGTTGATATCATTTTGCCTTCAAGCGGGAGCTGCACTTAATCTCTTTCACCTCACAAAGCCCACACGCTCCATCCTCCACGTCTCGAATAGCGCGCACGTGCCGCCATGAAACAGGCTTCTCTTCGCAGAATGCTCCCATGTAAACACTAACTCTCGTTTCAGAAGAGCGCTTTATCATTATTTTGACAACATTTACTATTATTTGTTTCACATGGGTGACTGGGAAGGCCAACATCCAAATTTTACATGGATCGTACGACCCGAGTATGAATTCATAAGAACAAAACAAGCATACGATTATCCGAAGGTCAAAACGTGTATGTACGTGTATGGCGCGCGTGTATTTGTATGAAATTTAATTCTGTTCTGTTGTTGTGTGAGAATTTCCAAGAACTGACTTATTTGATATTAGGCGCTTTTGTATTCCTAATTCAACTAAATGGCTTCCAGATTGACAGTTAAATTGAATGCGTATCTGTAGCCTGTAAGTTCAAATAATGGATCGGACGGGTAAGAGACTGTTTTATTGAATTTAATGCTCAAAACTGTGTTTCTGGTTTGAGAAACAATTCAAATTAATTGTAGTTATGTGCTATAATTTCTCATGAATATTGTTTGTATGAGAAGTTTAAATGGTTTCTGGAAGTATAAGCTTTAGATTTTTTAGCCACAAGGATTGTCTTTTACATGTTTTGAAAGTTTTACTTATTGCGCTATCATGGTGCTCTATCATGGTGTACAACCATCTGACAATCCTTGGTTTATACCCCCAGGACTTACCAGCACCCCGATTGCACACTATCAGTGCTTTCGTGGCATGTTCAGGTCAACATGCTTTTTCACCGCAAAGTGGAATCCAGCATGAGACCCAGGTATTTAACCATATTAGTCATCTCTACCGCTCTGCCTCCGAGTGTTAGATTCCTAAGGCCAGACAGAGACCTGCGCCTGGTATACGGGACGATGCTTGTCTTCAAGGGGTTGATGTTTAGTCCAACGCCAACCCTCGGCCAGTCCCCTTCGTACGATATCGCATAGAATATTCACAAATTTTCCTCTGGCCATAATAACAATGTCGTCCGCATATCCAGGCAGTGGAACCTGCTCTCTTTGTAGCAGAAGTGCTGGAAAGATGCCGTCCGCCCCGAGGACTTGAATTTAGAGGACTAGACTGTAGCCCACAATAAACAATTTCCTTGCGACTACCCAATCTAGGCGAGACGTCTTATGTTCGACGACAGGTAGATACTGGTCTTCCTTAATTGTTTCCGGGAAATGCGCCCGTAAGAGTGACTTAGCTCGCTCCTCCGTACTCGTTATATAAGTACTGCCACATTTTTTAATCGCTAGAGCTGTGTCCGTCTTCACCATAGCCAGAGCTTTGTGCAGTCTTGCTGCCTCTGGTATTGAAGAGACATTTTCACAGAAATTCCTAAAATTCTCCTGCTTTGCAGACCTAATCTCCTTGTTATAGGATGTGTTGAAAATATAAGTCAAATCAGTTCTTGTAGTCCTATACTAAATAAGAGGATAGAATGGATATCCTGCTCCCTACTAGCTCAGTACATCTTAACCCTTCATTGTCTGGAACCAAAAGTGGGTGAAATCGACTTTTGTCAATTCCCTTAAGGGGGTATTCTAGTCTAGAAATTTGAAAAAATGGAAAAATTTTTTCATATTTCAATAGTTTTGATATTCAAAAATATCTCCCTAATAGGATTTTTCAAAACTCAAATTATTTTCAAAGTTATAGCCATTTTAGTGAGCGAATATCATATAACGGTTGAGCGAATATCGTATAACACAAAATTTTAATCGCGTTTTTCTCGAAACTACTATTTTCAACACTTCTGACATGATTTTTCAAGTTCTAATGAACCGTTTAACTTGAAATAACTAATCTTACTTCTATCTAAAGGTCATAAACCGAAAATTTTATTGTTCATTTTTCAGAAGAATCGGAGGATGATTAGACGCTTAGCGTACGGTCACCTGGTACTTATGCTACTTTGCAATAATCCTATAGACTTTCTTCTTCTTACTTCATTTTGAACACAAATAAGAAAGATCATATTATCCTATATCAAACTCAGTTCTTCTTCTTGTTTACCAGACTTTAAAAAATGTCGTTAAATAGCATTTCTAGACTAGAATACCCCCTTAAATGAAGACTATTTTTTCCTATTCAATGCGAGCATGCGAATGCTGATATATCATGATTTATGACAAATACAAACTATCCTGATCCCTAAATCGACAATTACGAGTTACCGTTAGGTGATTTGGTGTAAATTGTTAAAAATAGAAAGCAAACTATTTGAAAAATTTATGACTAGAGCCATGTCAACATTGTGTACATATTAAATTTAGACTAGACTGTCGGACATCGGAAGCGCGCTCGGTGTTGGTTAGGTGGTGTCTAAGTAAATGCACGGTCGTGCTAAACGCACACTGGCAATCGGGGCGGATGATGGACAGCTCAAAGGGTGCATTTGGGCGGCTGAAATTAGACCAGCTGCCATAAATTCGACTGCCCATAACGTTCTAACACCGCACACATATGTTTCGTGGCAGTGAGCATGCATGGGCTTGGGTACTCAGTTATGCACCGTTATGTGCTGTGTGCGCCAGTTCATAAATTTGGCATATGCGAGTGTTTTACATTTATTTGAGTTGTTGTCTGCTCTGTTGCCTTGTGCCCCGCTGTCCGCTGTTCGCTGCGTGTTGACAATGTCCTTTCGTGCGCCATGATAGCTATGTGGAATTGCCTGATTATCATTGTTGTTGTTGCTGTTGTTGTTGGCAGCTGTTATTGCTTGTCGCAATGCCATTTGCGGTGACGCACGCGTATATGTATTGGTGTACTTGTGTCGTTACTGTTGCTTTGTTGTTTTTGCGTTTCGCACTCCTTCCTGTGTGGCGCATCCGCGCAAATTTACGACAACCCAGCGGCCCACAGGTGCCGCCAGGGCGTATAAGTGATTCACTTGAAATGATTGCGTGGTTGCCACACTGGTTGCTGACGTTTTCGTTGCGTTGCGGCTGTGTGCGTGTGTGTTTGTCTACGCAAGTGCGTTCCACTGTCAACCGCATACGCTGTCACTTAGGAGCGTGCAACCGCTGCCTGATGAAAAACGAGCAGATGCACCATATGCTCATGGATATGCATATGTGCGTTTGTGTGAGTTTAGAGTGTTTTGATATTAGCACAACACGCATTCGCTATGCACCTCACCCTCCTGCATATGGTGTAGCTACGCTCAGTTTCACTACCGCAGCAATAAGTGCTGTACATGTGTGGGATTTTTATTAATTTCTAAGAATCTGAAAATGTCAGACGCATCAGCAGTAGGACATAGTATGCATGCGTATTGCGCTTACTTTTCAAGTATGAGTGATATACTGGACCTTAGTACGACGAATATGGACATGGATACACTCATACATATAATGTATATATGTCTCTTACATATCAATAAATGTTCGACTGCCGAAAAATATTTGTCATGTGCTATTCAAGCGTCTTCATTGAACATCAATGATTCTCATCAATATCTCTGTACATATGTATGTATGCACGTATGTGTGTCCACCGACATGTTTATCGTTGCGTTCCTGTGGCTGCACATGTTCGTTTTGCCAGTTGCGCACGTCAGACGGGCTTAAGACATCAATTTATAAATATTGTCATGTTCGGTTGTCCGCCGGCTCGTCATGTCTTCTTGCGCCGCTGGCATGCTGCAAGTCATTGCTGCCTACTATTCACCCAGCGCTAATCATACTGATGACTCGTGTGCCACAAATGCTTTCTTTTGCCATATAATTGGATTACACTCTCACCAGTCTCGATTACCGGCAGATTAATCGTCCGTTAGTCCGTCCAACCAACATTTGTTGGTATTTCATCTAATAGGCATTCCGTTAATAATCATAAACGCTTGTGTGGCCATGAGCTCACAAATGGTATTCTTCAGCTGTTGCTGCTGCTCCAGCTACTCTGACACCCACTTGTTTGTTGTTTTTCTCTTTCATTGTTCGCTTGTTAAATTAAGCAAATCGCGGCATATAAAGCTATTCGGCCATAAAGCATAGCGACATTGATAATAAAAAGCGTCAAAGCCTCCGCATTTGTGCTCATGAAAAATTACACTTCCAAAACAACAACAACAACACCAAAGGGCATAAAAATGCAAAATTTCGCAATAAAACATGCCATTACTCACTCACACACACTTACACAGACATACGCACAAAATGTTGCGGCCAGCCTCTGCCTGCTTTAAGAGCATCGCGTCCTTCCTTTCGCCTTCGTTCAGCGCTTCTCTTCATTTTTTCCTAATTCTAGTCCCCTCATCTGTACACCACCACTTGCCATTTACCCACACACACACACAAATACAAATGTGCCGCTTTCGATGGCAAGAGGACGCAACACTTCAACTATTTATTTGTTTTATTTTATGGCGCTCGTAATGCGCGACCGCTTTCGTAGGTTGGCGTCAATACCGTTAAGGTCGCTTCATCGTCGCGCAGACTATTTGTCTGCAATCATGAAATTTTCAATTTATCAGCAAATATAAACATAAATGTACATTTTTCAAACGTTTTACAGCGCTTGGTTTTGCTTTTATTGTTGTATGTGTAGCGAATTATTGCCGTTGTTGTATGTTTTTGTGGATTCTGTGCATTTAAATATGCGTTAACAGATATTTTCAGAATTTAAGGTTTGTGTAGCGGAGACAACTCAATAAAATGTGCAAAATGTTGGCGCAACAACAATATGTTACAACAACTCAAACAACTAAAGCTACAAATTACATAGCAGTGGCGAATTATAACACTGCTATCCTTATCTTTATAGCTAGAACAGCTTGCCTGCTCTTAACTCGACGGTGTCAAAAGGGGAACTCGAAGATATATTCATTCTTCTTCTTTAGTTTGTAACGGTATAGTGTTTTTCTCTAACTGCGTGGGTGTATTTGCAAGGACCGCTCTCTTCGTTAGCTTGGCTACTCGAAAATACTTTCTTCTTCTTCTTCTTTACAGGCGTAGAAACCGCTTACGCGATTATAGCCGAGTTAACAACAGCACACCAGTCTTTTCTTCTTTTCGCAATGTGGCGCCAATTGGAGATTCCAAGCGAAGCCAGTTCCTTCTCTGCCTGGTCTTTCCAACGGAGTGGAGGTTTTCCTCTTCCTCTGCTTCCCCCGATGGATACTGCGTCGAATACTCTCAGAGCTGGAGTGTTTTCGTCCATTTGGACAACATGACCTAACCAGCGTAGCCGCTGTTTTTTCATTCGATAACTAGTTGTGTCAATGCCGTCGTATATCTCGTTCAGCTCATCGCTCCATCGAATGCGATATTCGTCGTGGCCAACTCACAAAGGATCATAAATCTTTTGCAAAACTTTTCTCTCAGAACTCGTAACTTCGCCTCATCAGATGTTGTCTCTACACCATATAGCAGGACGGGGATAGTGAGTGACTCATAGAGTTTGGGTTTTTGTGTCGAGAGAGAACTTTACTTCTCAATTGCCTGCTTAGTCTGAAGTAGCACCTGTTGGCAAGAAATATTCTGCGTTGGATTTCGAGGCTGACATTGTTGTTGGTGTTAATACTGGTTCCAAGATATACGAACTTACATACGACTTCGAAGTGACTTCGATGACTGTTTGTTTAATGACAGGAGATATTTCTTCTTTTCCTCGTTTACTGCCAGACCCATTTGCTTCGCTGCCTTATCCATTCTGGAGAAAGCAGAACTAACGACGCGGTTGTTGATATGGTATCAACGTCATCGGCATACGCCAGTAATTGTACACTCTTATAAAAGATGGTCCCTTGGGTAATTACTTATGCCAAACTCCGTGAAGATAATATCTCAAACAAGGTTTCCCATACAAGGGAAACATAGTAATATTGATTCGTCAGCTTGTAACTATATGTCCGGTTTCCGCAGTTCCGACAAATGGGCAGCTTCTTTGAAAGAAAAAGACGTGTGTAAAATTCAGATTCGCATCTCTAAAACTGAGGTGATATATAAAGACATACAGACGGCCATTGCTAAATCGACTCATCTCGTCACGCTTATGGAAATATTTTATAGGGCCTCCGTCGCTTTTTTCCAGGCGTTACAAAATTTAATGAAGAAATTATCTTCTTTGCATTCATTGTATCTTCTAAAAATAATTAAATTTTGAGTTTTGCCTTAAAATAGTTTTGGTATTCTTAAAAGTTACCAAAGCCAAGTAGATTTCTAGTACACTACCAATTATTCAAAACTAAATATTAAAGGAAATGTAAATTAAAGTCCACTTCACAGTGCTTGCAGGTATCAAGTATGAAATATGTACATATATACACACATAAGTAAAAACATATCAACAACTTGAAATGACTTTTGCAGAGCAGACACTCTTCGTATGCCGTGCAACTAGATAAATTCATCGATTTAAAAAATTGATGATGTTTTCCATCAGATAACTTCGCTTATAATACACTCCTCTGTCATTTTTCTTTTTTACTTAAAGTTGTGCCAGCTCCCTGGGACATGCGAATGTCCTTACAAACCTCCATAATCTTAACTGTTTAAGTGCACAGACAGAAGCAGCTTACGCACACACTTGCAAGCACATATACATATATAAGTAAATACATGCACACTTACATGCATTGGACCATTGAAACGGACAAGTTGCTGGCATTAGCCATTATCCTTGCCATCCTTCCCAGTCATCGCATCTCTTGCCGCATTTGTTTCTGCACTTTACTTGAGAAACTAAAGCGAAAAAATAGAACTGAACTATTTTATAATAATACTACTTTGTAACTTAGCAATTGCTGCTGTCTGCCACATGCGGAGTGTGTGCCACACGCATGCTCTGGCGCTGGCGCTGGCAAGCGTGTGCCGGTCGTAATCCACTGGCGGTTAATGCACAGGACATTGTCATTGAAAGTTTAAGCGGTCACTCACTTACCATTTTGCTGCGACTACTATGAGCTAAGGGGTTTTTACAGTTTGTGGCATGCTGCCGTTTTTGCTATTCTTGCTTTTGCTAACTAAGTGGTTAGTTGCAGTGCTGGCCGATTATGGAGTCATGTGGGATTTGTTAAAGTCAGTAAAGAACCCGTCACTGACCTAAGACAACGGCAAAGTTTCATTAGCAGTTAAAAAGAGATAACAAATTACCAACAACAATAACAATTTGTCTCTGTTTTTGTCCACTTTAAAGACAGATTAGTAACTTGGGGTTTTCCACCAAACATCAAAAATGTAAATCTATGTGAATATCAAAGTCAAAAACCTCCGAATATTCAGCACTGGGAGCTCTAAATGAACTAAGCGCAGTATTGTGAACTTTAAGATAACTATTATTTGAGTTGTCATCATTTTTAATCTACGAAAGTTTCCACATTGAAACATCGTAGATTTAACGCTTTTAAAGCTCTGAGAATATCAATATTGGATCTTATTTTTCATTTTGGCTGATCGTTTCAAATTGGCGCCACTTAAGTATTACCGCTAGCAAGTCGTGAGAGCCAAATCGGTTCAAAATTCTGATTTTTCATTGCTCACTCAGCGACATCTAGCGTTATGCAGCTTATGAGCTTCTATAAAGCTGAACAGAAAATGGTTATAAATTGAAGTCCAAAAGCGCTAAGCTTATAGTGTTGGTAAATTTGAATACCTAATCTAAGTGAGAGCGATTATTCCACATTAAATTGACCTAAAACTTAGCTTTGGGGATAGTTAGACTTAGTTTTGAACAAAATAATTGCTTACTGCTAGATCATTCCGCGGTTTAAAGTATTTACAGTAAAGATGGCAAATTTATCGATAAAAAATCAATAGATCTAGATAAAGTTCGTTAGACAAAGGTAATATTTTTACTTATCAAACATGATTTACTTTGAAAAGACGTAATGATCGTTCTTAAAAATATTCGAAACAAAACACCGTTTTCTTTAACCTCAAGTACTCAAATATTTGTATACAAATAACACTGTGCATATTAATTAAACACGATCTATTCGCCTAGCTGAGAAACAATGCGCACATGGCAAATAATAGCGAGAAGCCGGCACGCTCTCCAGTAACTAAAAATAGCGCGCTAAGTGAAATTGGATGCACAAACGTTTGGTTGTATGTGATCGGCAACAAGTGAAAGACGGGCCTCTGGTGATGATGCAAAAGAGAAGAAAGAGAAAGCGCAATCAGCTCGTAAATAGGGAGAATCTTGCAATATTCATGGAGAGCGGAACAAGTGAGTGCAAAAACAATAAACTTGGAGCACAATTAATTGAACGGTCATAAATTGGCAGATTGCTGCCGTTTACTGAGCGCATAACCAGTTGCTAGTGGCGAGCCCATAGTTGGAGAAAGTGTGTGTTGCAAAAAAGGTGATGAGAAGAGAATGTAGCAATAGTCATAGGAAGAGCAGTGAAAAGCAAGAGACATGCGATTTGGAGAAACAAATTATGCGAGCAGTTTGCTGTTTCTTTTCTCTAACGCGTCCACCAAGTAGGGCCACCGACATACGAACGCACCCATATTTGTATGTAGCCCCCAGAGAGGTGCCGATATATATATGAAAATTGATGTGAATGAAAAGCAAAACGACGGAATGGACGCGTACGTCCAACTGCCTTCGATAGCTCAGTTGGTAGAGCGGTGGACTGTAGTCAGAATTAGCTTGCATCAACATTAATAACGTTGGCGCGGCGATCACGCATACTGTCGGGTCGCTGCAGTGCAGACATCCATAGGTCGCTGGTTCAAATCCGGCTCGAAGGAGAACCCTTAGTTTTTTTACCGTTTGGAAATTTGTCATAGTTCGTTTGTCAAATTCTTTATGGTGGAACTCAGCGTATGGCTGGCTGCCGCATGAATATTTAAAATATTTAATTAATTTAAAGTAATGACGCATTTAACGCTTTCGAGCGAATTAAAAATTGATCGACCATTGCGAGCTTACCGCAGTTAATTCAGAGAAGTTAAGCTGACATTTTTAGGCACATGCATATGCATGTATGTAGGTATGTAGTAGTGACTATGTATGTGTGTTCGCGGTTTTTGCTCATAATCAGAACGCCTGCCAGAACTTTTGCATTGAAAAATGTATTTCTCGCGCTAAAAATTATAAATTAAATATGTAAGCAAGCATCTATGCTCAGTGCATTCAATTAATGAATATTTGTTGTTGCGGTTTTGCTGTCTAAATTAAAATTAATAAAATTAAATAGCATGTATTTTAGCATTTTATTAATTGACGCGGCAACTTTTTATCGAATTAACTTAGTGATTTTTCGGAAAAATTTTTCCGGTTTTCTATTCTAAAATAAATGTTTTGAAACATATAAAAATAAATAATTTCCTTCGAATGCATGAGTTGTTCAGATTAGCTTGAAAAACGGAATTTATCAATCCCTTATGTATAATTTTTCATAATAACTCTTCATTAGTTGCCTTAAAAGACAATAAATTTTTATTCTGGCCAAAAAGTGTCAGTACGGCAGCACTCTGAATATTATTTAGCGACAACCGTTTACGACTACAACAATAATAATAACTAATACTACCCGTATCACATCCTCGCCGTTAGTTCTGTTTTCTCCAGAATAGATAAAGAAGCAAGGCAAATGGGTCTGGTGGTGAACGAGAGCAAGGACGAAATATCTCCTGTCATCAAACAAATAGTCTTCGCATTTGCGACTAGGCTCCCATGCCACTGTTGGCAGTCATAACTTCGAAGTTGTAGATGATTTCATCTATCTCGGAACCAGTATTAACAGCTACAACAATGACAGCCTCGAAATCGAACACAGAATAACTCTTGCCAAGAGGTGCTACTTCGGACTGAGTAGGCAATTGAGAAGTAAAGTCCTCGCTCGTCGAACAAAAATCAAAATCTATAAGTCACTCATCACACTCATCTGATGAGTCGACGCTGCGAGTTTTCGAGTGAAAAGTTCCGTGAAATGAGAAGAAGATTCGTACTACCTTCAGGCTATTCAACAAGCCTGGTTTGCTTCACTCAATCGTTTTTAATCTGCCTCTTCATTAAGTCTTCTTTTGTCTTCTTTAAACTCCTTCTATTTAAATGGCAAATTTTGGAGACAAAGCACAACGAATACACTTTTTCAATAATATTGATTAATTGTGTATGTTTGTAGTAGCATCTATTTCACATCCTTTTGAACATTATGGCAGCCACATACAGCAAACCCAGCATTCAAATTGGAGCAACGCTAATCTATTCTCATATGCAAGCAGCTGATCAATCAAAACGGCAAATTCTAATAATATACAGGAGTCACTGACTCTACGAAGCAATGACCTCGGAACAAAACATGCTAACGGAAAATGGAAGAGAACCTTCAGCACAATAGATAAACTGCTATTTAAAACATTTGAATGGTAAAATCAATCAATATCAGTGCCACACACATACATACATAAGAGTATAAACACATAGGCGCACAACGAGTTCACTGCCACCCACACCGATTTTCGACTTTGCCAGTGTCGGAACTCGGCAAGCTTTGTGCTTTTGCTTGTATGTGTATGTATGTATGTATATGTTGAATACCGCTTGATGAACTTAAGCCGCGGTAATGTTTGTGATGATTACAATTATGTAAGCGAACAACGCTGAGGAGCCTTTGTTTCTTAAGCGTTTTTATTGCAGACAGCATTAGCTTGTAGGCAGCTGGTGTTGATGATGAGAGTATTGGCTTCAGCATTTCAAAATGTCAATGTACGCTTGTGTGTGTTTGCTGCTTCGTGGTTGTTCGCAGGAGAGAAAGGAACAACAGCACTGTTTCATTTCCAGAAATGCGTTTTATTGCCCTTTTGATGCGAATTTTAGTGTTCACTTGACTGTTGAGTTCACTGACCTCGCTGATAAGAGGCATCAAAGTACACTCGTATATTCACGCACATACATACACGCAAATCATCATCTTTGTGCCGTTTTCATTCCTTGTGGTTCGTCCTTTTTTCTTACGCTGTTTCCTAAGACTTATTTAATGCCTTTGTACCAAGCCATGTTAGTTTATAAGTTATTTGACCTCAACAGTATCGGATTGTGGATGTTGTGTTTTTATTTCCCTTTTCTTTGTTCTTTCTCTTGTTGTAGCAATGCTTCAATCGTCTTGACTTGTTATCGTTGTGATGCTGTTAACGAGATAGGCTTGTTCCTTTTGCACAACTGTGTTTGTGCGTCTGTCTGTGTGTGTTATTTTTCGCACTTAAAGCGTATTAGTTTCATTTTATTATCTCACTTTTGCTTCTTTCACTTCTGCAGCTGTTATTTTTTCCATATATGGTATAGTATATATTTAGTTTCTTTGTGTTGCCTTTGAGATGTTTGAAATTGTGTTTTATTTCCTCTTAGCGAAGTCTTCTTTTGTATTCGAGGTTTCCTACGAAGATAGAGTGTAGAACTTTTCTGTAGCTTCATGTATTTGTTTGTCATTACATCTCTAAAATTATACTATGGGACTGCTAAAGCTTATTATATTTATCATTGAATTTCTAGCTTAAGTATCCGTGGCAACGTTATACGATCTGGTTTGTAGTGAAAATCATTTCCCTGTTGTAGTTTCACATTCTAAGTTTTCCTTTGCAATAAAACATGTAAAGCGTCCCGAAACAGTTGACCATACGGACTCACATCATTCCCACGAAATTAACTTCACTATGACAGTTTTATGGATCATATTGGACCGGATATATAGGGTCATGCATGTATTATACTATTGGAGTTACATAACAGTTGGCGCTGGGATAGAAATATCATTACTCGAAATGCATTCTCTACCTGTAAAATATGATTTTTAGTTGTGTGTGTGTTTTGAAACTTTTGTTGCCACATTTTAACTTTTTCGGCTTAGTAGTAATAAATATTTTTATGTATTCTGACACCAGCGCCATCTAACGGGAGTGTAGATGTTTAGACTCAAGCATTAGGGGTTATTCTAAGCTAGAGGCATGAATTTCATGTAATTTTCGAAATGTCGTAAAATAGAACAATTAATGTTAATTAGTGTACGGCACTTATTGTTGTGTATAACAGGACCGTTACACTTCAGAGAATATAACTAGAATAATGATCGACGGCAATATCGTACAAGAAACAAAAAGGAAAACAAAACTCTCCTTGCCAATAGGCACTGCAATTTCAATGCTCGCAACTGTACATACAAGTATGTATATGCATATACTATATGTATACTCAACTATTTGTTGTGGGTGTTACTTCCCTAACACTAATGTAATGTGTAACTTTTTGTCCTAGCACAAAGCATAAATTTCTGAAAACAGCAAAAACATAAAAATACTCGAACACATACATACATGTGAATGTATATGTAAATGTAGATCAAATGTTGCTATTTAGCTTTGTTGTTATGCTTATTATATTTTGTATGTATTTTGTTACGCATTTTTTTGTAAAAGTCTGTATTTATTGATATACCGAGAGCAATTTTGTACATGATATAAATATGATATAAAATGTGTCATATAGTATATCCGTTGCTTTCATCCAATTTACATAGAAATACACGCTTACATACGGACAAACAAGCACTCAAACGTAGTCAAGGGATTTGTTTTTGTAACTATGACTCTCATATCCGACTTTCTACACACATATATACATATATTTGCATTTATTTCCACGCATACATACAAAAACGCGTGTGTTACTTGAATGTTGTTGCTCCTGTTTCACTCGCAGTTGTAAAGGATGTGCGCTACTGTTGACATTGTTCCTGCCATCTGGCTTCGGCACATCGCAAACGCTTATTATAATAAACAAATGAGTTAATATCTATGCGAAAATATGTTAAATAAAACTTGGGAGTGGCGGCTGTCAGGAACGAGAGTGGCACACTGACTGGTACTGCTGTTACTATTGATTCTAACGGTGCTATTTTTAGCTTATGAAGTTAGCAAAACATTACCGTATTTACAAGTGTTTAGCATTAGCTGTCTCTTCGCAATATATTATGCAAAGTGAAGGCAAGCAAAAACGAAAAAAAAATGTTAACTTCGGTCACACCGAAGTTGTAGAGCTCTTTATAGATACAAAAATTTCCTTACAAGGACTGATTCGATCTTAATAGATTTTCCGGAGATTGCACCGTTGATTTAGACAACAACCCAAGTCAAATTTCGTGAAGATATCCTGATACAGATTTCCATACAAGCACTTTTTTCTGATCGTTCAGTTTGTATTACAGCTATAAGCTATAGTTGTCCGATATCGGCTGTTCCGACAAATGAGCAGTTTTTAGGAGAAAAAAAGGACTGAGGGACTAGTTCGCGTATATACTGATAGACAGACAGACGGAGATGGGTAAATCGATTCAGCTCGTCATGTTGATTCTTTATATACAAGATGCGTTCCAAAGTAAAGAGGACTTTTTGAATATAGCGCCCCTGGTGGCGTCATCTATATGTCGGTGCGTTAGAATCTACTATCTTTTGCTCTGTCCCTGTTTACTTTGGAACGCTGAAAAAAACATAGCAGCCGTAGCTGAGAGTGTTCACGAAAATCGTGGAGAGTCCCTTCGGTGGCGTTCGTAGCAACTAGGACTGACGTATGGAATGACTTGTCGCATTTTATGTTGAGATCTTAAATTGAAAGCGTATAAAATAAAACTTGTATAAGAACTGAAGCCGCTCGACTTTCCCAAGCGGCGTCTTGAAAAGTTCCAAAAAGGTCCGACTTCTTCGTAGCAAACTTTTATCAGCCATAAGGCCCATTTTTGTCTCAATGGGTATGTAAACAAGCCAAAATTGCCACAATTAGGACGAAAAGCAACCCGAAGAAGTTCAACCAGAAAAAAACAATGTTTTGGTGTGATTTGTGGCCAGTAGAATTACATTTGTTCAAAAACGATGCCGATGAAAACGTAACCGTCAGTCACCACGTGTTCTCGGCGACATTTGGTGTGACAAGACAGCCCCACTTCCCACACATCACATCAATAAAAGAATTTACTGAGAGAACACTTCGGTAAAATGATAATTTCACGTTTTGGGCAGTTCGCTTGGCCACCAAGTTCGTGTGATATTTCACCATTAAACTTTTTCCTGTGGGGAATATAAAGTCTAAAGTCTATACGGACAGTCCTGCTTCGATTCAGGTCCTCAAGCAAAACACACAAAAATGTTCTTGTTTCCCATTAAGTTTGAAATTTTTGTGTTTTTTCTTTAAAAAAGTGGGGAATCTCGAAAAGGATCCCGCTTTACCAGATATATATGAATGTATGTATAATTACGTAATAACTTTCGTTATGAAGAATGTAAAAGCAAGTGGTTGGAGCTTTCATTAAAGCTTTTAGGTTATTAATGTTGGCAAAACTCCATTCAATTAAATCAATCTTAAATTTGGTTACTCCGATCGCTATGTTTGCTCTCTTGTAAAAGAGACGTGTAATCATCATTTTGTTGGTAAAATACAGTTACTTTTAAAAACCATTGAATATTTCAACGTTTTAGACTTTCTGGACTAGCATTTAGTAAACGCCGATACTACACTAATCATTTTATTGTTTTTTATTTGTAATATATAATTAAATTCACGAATTTTAAGTATGTGTTCAAACACAGTAAAATATTCTATATTTGTTGTATGAATTTAAAAAAATTTAAGATTCAACATTATTTCGACTTAAAAGCGCAATAAAATATGGACAACAACTGCCACCTCTCCGCTGTGCGTTGTGCTACTGGCACTGGCGACTGAAAGGTGTGCGCGCATTTGTTCGAGTGGCAATAAAATATTATATCAACAGTAGAAATCCCCATTTATGTGTGCGGAATGCCAAACGACAACAACAGAAACAAACAAAGATCAAAAGCAAGCACAAATAATAATAATAACACTCGGCAATCCTTCGGGCGACAGGTGTTCAACGGATGACGTCACCAACACTAGCACGCCATTCACCGTTCAACACCCGCCATACGCCATTCGCGATTCGCGACGACGCCAGACAAAGAGCGAAATTCAATTTGCAGTTTCACGTAAACAAAAGCCAATGGAAAGCCGAGAAGTGTAATCATTTTAAGCAGGATGAATGCGCGTCTATAAATACGACGGAAAGGGAATGGACAAAGAGAAATACGAAAGCGAAACTGCCATGGAAAGTTGGTGGAAGCGGAAATTAATATCTTGACGGCGTAGCGATGAGCACGCAGCCTTAGACAACAGGCATAGCTTTAGCTAAAAGCCAGAAGGAACAATGTAAAGGACGGCCATGGCCGCTTTAGTGGCGGCTGTGGCTGCTAATCGCCGCGTCATTAGTGACACATCGAGATTTCCATTCTGCTATCTGCCGCTTAATGCCGTCTTCATTGTTACAGATGTCTGCAATGTGCGTTACGCGTGATTGTTGTTGTTTCTCTATGCTATTGTTGTCTCGATTGTTGAGAAGCGCGTGAAAACACTTCTCCTGTTCATTAACGCGGTCTTCACCAGCTTTGACTTGTGCGTGAACTTTCCGTTTGTTTGTAAACAATTCAATGACTTTGCTGCTGTTTTTGTGGCCAAATGTCTGCTGGTGTTTTTGGAGAGTTTCAGTGCAATGCGCTTTTTTCGGGGAATTACTTTGCGGTTCGTGCCCTTGCTGCGAGTAATCTTGCTCTCGATTTAATTGTGTGGAAACAAAGACAACTTCTTGCACAGTACCTGATGAACCACCCTAATGCTGTTGAACTCGCAGCGTTTATTGCCAAGACACTTTGCGAAGAATTAGCTGCGGCTTAACTTCGGCAATTAAAAATGCATTATCAAATGGCGTGGCATTTGTTGGAGCGATTAACTTGTTGTAATTTTATTCAATTAAACGGAAAAGTTTACGAGCTCTGGAGCATTCAAGATTGCCATAGAACTGCGACTAGAAAAAGGACGAAGCGTATAGTTTAAAATTATGAAAGCTAAAGAAGAACCCTCTTTTTTAATTTTCAATTTTTTTTTAGAAAACTGTCATATTTTGTTCTGAATGAGAACATTGAGAGCTGTTTGTAACGGAAAGCCTATAATGCATTCCCTTGACAGTCGACACGAGAGATTTTTGCCTGATTAAGGACTCTCAACTCGGCAACATTCTTCCGAATTACTTAAGTTATGTTTACTGCTGCTATATTAACAACAAGAACAAAATCAAAATCTAAAGTTTTCACAAAAGTTATATCATAGTCTTGAAGAACCTTCTTTTCATAAAACATTATTCCTAAGTTTGGTATTATCTTCTCTAACACCCTCTATCCCTTTCTCTATCTCTATATAAACTTCTCTCCCTACATGCGTCTCTAGCTATAGTCCTTCTCCTAAGCTCATCTGTAAATCTATCTAGACTTTTCCTCTCTTAATTCACTTTTTATTGAAATGCATACACGCTTGTCTGACCAGTTAAATTGCGCCATCTCATATATTTCAACAATTTACGGTTATTGCACATACGGCCACATTGAAATGCTGCACGTGCCTTACGTGCAACAAACACTGAATTCCATGCCACTGCAACTTGTTGCGCTCATTTGCCATTTCGGCGTGAATAAGTGAGAAGCTTCGGTAAGATTGTCTCCCATATGTTGTTCACACTTTGAAAGCTGCAAAAACATGACTCATAAAGTTCGTCATATGTTCATATATTTATTGCAAGGACAAAGTGGCCGTTGGAACGCGCATATAAACTTTTCACGCTGTAAAAGTCACTGTCACAATTTTGTTGGCCAATAACGGCAATATACTCAATTAAATATTTTCACATCTTCAACGCGTTGCCAACGATTGCCACATATTTAATGATGGCGATGGTGTTGTCGTCTCTGGCAGCCCTGCCAATTATATAACGCTACATATTTCATAAATGCTGCATGCGCTCAATTAATTGTGCAACAATGTGTCCGCGCAGACGACATAAACTCGCAGCTTCCTCATGCCGTTGCCGCGCCCCTACCTCGCTGGCAGTGACAAGTCGTCAACGGGCTAAATGCCCTGCTGCAAGCACGATGTGTTTATATTTAGTAATGGTGGTGGTAAAGTGTCGCAATATTGCTAGTCATCACGGAAGCTCTGCTTGCACTGGGACTTTATTTGCTCCCAGCAACAACAACAGCGGCTTGCGCCTCATTTGACGAGCGAACGTGTGCAGATAAGCGACTGACAGTTGGAGCAATCATCGACGAGGCGGGCTGTGACACGAAGTGGCGCGTAAGCTGCACGTGGTGTCCGCCACTAAGCGGCGACGGCGGCGATTATGTAGCGACATTGTAGAAGATTGTAAGTGGCAAGATTCATGGAAACTTGAGAAAATGCAGGATTTATGACAATAGTCATGTTTAACAGGTTTATGTTGCAATAAAAGATTTATAAGTAAAACGCGCGGACACATTTAAATTAGAGCGCTTGTACTCGTAAAGTTGTTCGTTGTAAAATTAATGGCCGCGCTTAGTTCACTGTAGTTTTTAAGTCTCTTGTTTGAAGCTTTAATGAAATATGTGCTTGCATTAACCAGAAGGACAACGAATATAACTGTAGTTATAGTTTAAAACTCTGCTTTCCAAGGTGCCGCAATAAGTTGCGCTAATGGAAGATAGTATTTGAAAACTGATCATCTGCCTTCCCTTGCTTATTTGATGACGCACTAATTACTAAAATTAATAATTGTCGTTAAAGGTAGGCCTTTAATGGATTACTTCCTTATAACCTCCAAGGGCTCCTACTCCCTGCGATACCAGAATTAAGTCTGCGGTCAGATCTTGTACCCGAAACTACTATCAGTTGAGCTTCCAAACTGCTTTGGACTGATGGCCAGGAGTTGAACCCATACGCACATTACACGCACACACCGTTCACACAAGAACCTATCCCTAATACCCAGTGAAACACTTTCGCCGCCTAAACAATTCACTCGCAAACGATTCTAACTGTTCGGCATTCCGACTAGTGGAGATCATCTAAATGTTCATCAGTCCCAACCCCATACCACTCAGATTCGTAATGTCCGAGTACGTCGGGAATTCTGCAATAACATGCACCTAATCCTCGACCTGCGTCCCACACAAACATCCGAGCTATCAGAGAGATGCAGAAACCCCAGACTCAGACATGAAGTCTGGGTTACCCTCATCAAACCTAAAGATCCGGATGCACTCGTAAGTCACCAGACCCTTGGAGCTATTGCTTCAACCGTCTTGAGACCTACACCTGACCCTATCATCTCGAAGCTTTTTGCTCTCAAGACATTCCTCTCCACGTAGCCATCAGAAATCCAATCATTGCGCAGCAATGACAATGACACACTCAAGCCCCTTCTTAGACTGAATGCAACAGCACGCTGTATGACAATCAGGTCAAGAGGGGGTGGATCTAACAAAACCTGCATCACATCTGTCGAAACGGTGCGACATACATGCAAACATGCAAGCATCATAAAACGTTGCAACGAGAGGATATTTCGGCAAACCGAGACCGTCATCGCCGTTTCCCACGGCGTCCCAAGCCCCAATCACTTCGCAACATTCACCATACTTTCCCTGCAGACGCTCCTTCACATCCGTGACCAGAAGTAGAAGACCGTTCGCATACGCTCAACATTTATAGAGGGGCTCGTTCTATCCGCGCAGAGAGTTCATCATGAGATTCCGAATATATGGACCGCAGATGGATCCCTGCGGACAGCCATGAACCACTCCGATCTCGACAATCCAATTTATACCAACTGGAGAGGCTTTCCTGTCCGAAAGGTACATAGCTCTGCCAAAGTGTAGCTTCCAGATAGTTAAGCTCCTCTAGTCGTTGCACCACTCGATCCCAGGCACACAGAAAGCAATTGTGTCACACATAAGTAGCCAATTACCTAAATATACTTTCTTCGTCCATCGGTTGTTAACTCGTGGTCATCGAGAAATTAACCAGCTCAAAACGCTCACTTGTGTAAGGTTGTATCTTCTGCCTTTGTGCTGTCATATCTTCCTCTAGCGATTTCCGTATCATTAGCAATGAAGCATGACCGCAATATTTGTGTGTTTGTGTGCGACAGTTACTAATACTAACGCAGTAATCAGATTATAACTGAATTATTAAATGCGGTCTATTTGTTGTTGTTATTGGTTGCGGTCTACTTGTTGCAGGCTCGGTTACTCTGTCAGTCATAAAGCATACTCGTGACTTAACCACGTCCTGCCCACACACAAATAAACATCGTCACATATATACATACATATGTGTGCGTGTGTTAATTTATTGTGGCATTGCAAATCTCCGCAATGTTTGCTTTCAAATTGCAGCGCTGAGCGAACAAATGTTAATTTAGTGGCAAGCCTGTGGCGGTTATTCGTCCTTCTTGTTGCTGTTGTAGTTGTAAAGGGTGATTTTTTAAGAGCTTGATAACTTTTTTTTTAAAAAAAAACGCATAAAATTTGCAAAATCTCATCGGTTCTTTATTTGAAACGTTAGATTGGTTCATGACATTTACTTTTTGAAGATAATTTCATTTAAATGTTGACCGCGGCTGCGTCTTAGGTGGTCCATTCGGAAAGTCCAATTTTGGGCAACTTTTTCGAGCATTTCGGCCGGAATAGCCCGAATTTCTTCGGAAATGTTGTTTTCCAAAGCTGGAATAGTTGCTGGCTTATTTCTGTAGACTTTAGACTTGACGTAGCCCCACAAAAAATAGTCTAAAGGCGTTAAATCGCATGATCTTGGTGGCCAACTTACGGGTCCATTTCTTGAGATGAATTGTTGTCCGAAGTTTTCCCTCAAAATGGCCATAGAATCGCGAGCTGTGTGGCATGTAGCGCCATCTTGTTGAAACCACATGTCAACCAAGTTCAGTTCTTCCATTTTTGGCAACAAAAAGTTTGTTAGCATCGAACGATAGCGATCGCCATTCACCGTAACGTTGCGTCCAACAGCATCTTTGAAAAAATACGGTCCAATGATTCCACCAGCGTACAAACCACACCAAACAGTGCATTTTTCGGGATGCATGGGCAGTTCTTGAACGGCTTCTGGTTGCTCTTCACCCCAAATGCGGCAATTTTGCTTATTTACGTAGCCATTCAACCAGAAATGAGCCTCATCGCTGAACAAAATTTGTCGATAAAACACATTTCGAACCGAACACTGATTTTGGTAATAAAATTCAATGATTTGCAAGCGTTGCTCGTTAGTAAGTCTATTCATGATGAAATGTCAAAGCATACTGAGCATCTTTCTCTTTGACACCATGTCACGTGATCTGTCAAATACTAATGCATGAAAATCCTAACCTCAAAAAAATCACCCGTTATTAACTATATCGGTGCATTTGTGGCTGCTTTCACTGCATTCGTGTGACTTTGGAGTTCATTTGCCCATAAACATAATCGATGTAATCAGTACAAATGAGCGAATTGGTAATCAAAAATATTTCAATTACCGCGTGCGGATTTGTTGCTGTAAATTGCTATCAATTCAACGAAATGTGTAAAAGTTTGTAAATCGTAAAAATTAGTACAAAAGCTTCTGATTTGCATTTGATGTCACGTACCGAGACATATAAACAATTCATGAGTGTTATATGTATGTGTTAATTAATTGAATTCCGCGTGTTTGAAAAGTTGCAAACGCTTGCATAATTTATTGAAACATTTATTTATATACTTATGCGTACATGTACGAACATTAGGGTGTACCTTATTTGCCAAGTAGATTTTTCTGTTGCCAACGCCCCTGAAATTTCAGTTTTCACCATAAGAAATGTTGTAATAAACACTTTGTTTTCAACTTAACCTGTGCCTAAATTGTTTAACCATTGTAACGGTTACCATTTATAATTATCATGAGAGTTATCATCTTTTGCACGAAATTTTTTATCTTCACCGCAAATATACCTAAAACTTTGAAAATAAGATATTCGAACACAAAATTTGGCTTTTTACAAAAAAATCTTACTAAATTTTTTCATAAAACGTTTCTTTAAAAATTATACGCAGTTAAAGTTATGCTTCAAATGGATTGAGCTTTCATACAAGTGCCTTGCAAATTCTGTGTTGCTCATACGACACGGTGTACTGCATGATTACATGTCATGTTGAACTTTTCTATATGTAAGTATTAGAGTGTTTTTTTTATTGAAGTATTAATTTTCTTGGAAATACCCTAAAAAAAATTCCCTGAAAATTTTAGCCCTTAATATTAACATTAAGAACTAGACCAAGGCCTGTAAAAATTTTCCATAGAAAAAACACTACAATCGTGAGTTTTTATCTTTAAATTCTTAGAGATCAGAGGTATTTTATGGCATCGCTTTGACTTTAGACGCATATTTTTCAGAATTGTTCACTCTACAAAAGTGTCCAGTGCAACAAAGTCGTAACTCACACCGGCGAGGTAGTACGGGGCTCTAAACCCGATTTTTCCAAGAATTTCGCATTTTTTTGTATATATGTATCTCGTAAATGACAGGAGCTATAGAAAAAATGTACATGGCAAATTTGTAGGAAAGTTTATTTGCTATAAAAAAAGTTCGAGGTAAAGATCGCTTTCATTAATACTTCGCGAGATATTCGGCGAGAAGTATTAATGATAGTGATTTTCACCTGGGATCTTATGCTCGTAAGAGTGAAGCCTTTAAATATTCCACTGCTTATCTAATTTGGTCTTATATATTGCTACTCCTTTCATAAAAGTTAAATGCATTTTAGGATTCTTTTTAACTGTTACACATTTGCTCATGCATTCATCTTTAAGGTTTTGTTGGTATATACTTGTATATATATGATACATAACCAACATGAGAATTTGCTTGGTAACAGGGTCTCAATAATCCTTATCCTAGTGTTATCAAAGCTCTGTCGGTATGAAAATGTGTATGTACTCATGTGCATATTTGGAAATCGATAAAAGTGCTCATCCAGGATAAATGATTTTTGTAAGCAAATTACATATCTGCTTTTGATGGCCTATCAAACACAGCGCTGAATCGAAGCACAAACAGATACTTTTACCCAAACTATGCATTGTACATGTAAATTGGCATGTATTTGCGTTCTGTATGTGTGTGTGAGCTACATATGTTGTTATAGACTGATATCACATGATACACGTATTGCGTGCCTAAATGCCAGACCTTTGGTTTTCAAAACTTGCCGAATAAAAAAATGCTTGTTTTGCTAAGCGAAATATTTTCGTTTGTGTCGATGTGTGCATGTATTTGTTGGTATTGTGTTTTGCATCCCTGCACTGAACGCAAAGGTATGCAATGTTGCATCAACATTCGGTTGCAAGTTTACAGAAAAGTTCAATTTGTGGAAAACTTCGCTGTTTAAGTAGTATGCGTGCGTGTCTGTGTGTTGTTTGCTGGTATTGATTATTTTGTCTGAAATTATTCAATTTTGCAACGAATTGAACATCAGCTTCGGTTATTGCAAGTCGTCAACATGCGATGATTAATTTCCATAAAATGCACTACCTGAGGGCGGTAGGGGCGAAGAGTTTAACTGAGTGAATTTTGTATGAAATTTATATTTTTAGAGTGGAATCTATTAAATGTTAGAAACATATGTAAATAGTAGTTAAAAATGTGAAGTCAAGTTTCAAATTTCAATCAATTGAATAAAAATATATTTCAGTTCATTACTCGGCAGCTGAGTTCCTATTCAACAGAAAAACATGAAACCGCCCACCTTCTCGCCTAGACAAAAGGCAAAGCAAAAAAATCATCAAAAATTGTATTAAAGTCAATAAAATTGCTCTCTTCTCAGCGAGACACCGTAATAATCGATGCAAAAGTGCACAATATTTACAAGCATTTACTCGAAAGCCTTAAGCTTACATTTTTGGACACACCGTTCTTTATTTTAATTCATAATAAACTTTTGCAGCTCTCTAACTTAATAGTGCGTACTTTATTTTATGCTTATCGCCATATTAATAAGCTTCTTAATGCTTTTGAAACATTTGTAGTCTACTTTCTGGCGCATTGAGTGGATTTCACTATTCTTTGCCCGCAAACACAGCAGTACTCATACACCCATATACATAGGAGCTTAGCCACAACATTTAATTTCGACTTTTAAAAGTCGCCTTGCAGCATTCTCCGCACTTTCTGCTTGCGCCAGCTGCTTTCTGACTCATTTAAATTTGGTTTTGTTTTGTTTCTGTCTTGTCTACCTTATGCAGTTCGAAATTTCGCTGTAATTGAGCTGTAAATATTCCGTTATATCACTTGCTGCCTTGAGTATGTATTTTCTGCTCATTATCGGCAAGGACATTGCCTTGAAAAGTTTCTTCAAAATGTGTTTCGGTTGGCAGCAGCAGCCAACTGCATCTAAAATGCCTTAGCCAAGTTTTTAAGCGAAATTTTTTGCTTAGCCTCACTCTAACTTCCTTCTAATTTGCAATTAAGTGGTTAGTTTGCTGATTCTCATCAAGAAAATTGGAAACTACAACCCTTTCTTTCAGGTGAAGCTTTTGCTTGTCAGTCTATTTAGTCAGAACGATTTCACTAGTTCCGCCAACTAAGTTCAAGGAAAGAAATTTAGTACTAGCGAAGATCATCCTTTGAAGCATAAATAAAAATATTTTATGCTCTTAATAAATTTTCAGATATTATTGACGCTGTTCAGGGAGACAACAATAAAGATAGAAAAATCGAAAAAGCTCATCTATCTAAAAAACATTGGGTAGTCGAAAAAGTCTTTTCGTATTCCTAATCATACTTATTTCCTTGAGCTGTGCTATTGTGCACAAGCTTAATTTGCCTAGAAGACGACTGAGCCATATATATTTTTTATAGTACCTTAGAAGCTGAGAGTTTTGTATGGCTTGAAGTACTTGAAGCTCAGAAAAAGCTTATCCGATTGCTATTCGCTTTGTATATATATCAATATTAGCTAAAGAATTCGGCAAACATGCCTTGCAGCCATGAAGGTAGGCACAATAATGATACTAACTCCCGACTACCGCCCTTCTTTCAATCCGCGCATTGCTTCGTATTAAGCACTTGTCCTAAATTTCTGTATAATCACACACCGTTACACCCCTCAAATCAGCTAAATTAAAATAAATATATACGTATATACATCGTGTGCAATATTTCTTCAATTTTACGCTGTCTGCATTCACTTTTGCGCATTCTTTTTATTCACGTTTTGTTCACTTATGTATTGTACCTAAAAGTATGCTACAATTACTCAGACAAATGGCCAGTCGGGCTACATGTCAGCGCACACAAACACGCCCCTGGCCTGCATTGTCAGTCAGCCGGGCAGTCAGCTCAAATTACAATAATTTATTGTTGTACAGCACACAACAACAGCAACCAACGCCGTAAGTCTCAAGCCACCGACTTGCCATGCAGCCATGCAGTCATTCGGCCATTCATCCAGTCACTCAGCCCTTCAGTTGGCCAACAAATCGCTTACTAGCAAATAATCACTTTCGCGGAGCGCTGGAACGAACAGCGCAGCAAAACAAAGCACCAAAGCGAATGAATCAACAAAAAAGGGAGAAAAAAAAAGAAAGAAGAGAAAGAGAATTACAACAATCAACATTATTTTAATAACATACAATAACATCAGCAACATAATGGGTCCGCCCAAAATGGCTGTGTGTGGCAAAATGAAGCGTTGCAAATGCCACTCACTACCTGCCTGGCAGCCGCCCACCAGCCACCCCCGACACTTATCCTTCAGATTTGCTTGGCTATTGTTTTCGATTTATTTGTTGTTTGTAGTGTAGTGTAGTTGCTTGTAATGTTGGCTTGAGTGGCATGAGCATTTTGTCATTTGGTTTGCAAAAGGCTTAGGCGAACGCCATTGTAGCTGTTATTGTTGGCCACACACAGGTGGGCGTATAATGGCATTACGAATACCTGGAACCCTACACTTATTGCTTGTCATTCCATTTTATTTGTTTGCATTTCTATTTGGACTCTGCTTAGACCAAATCTTCCGCCTATTTTCTGTTCCGCCCATGCTTTTTGATGACTGGCACTTTGATTTGTGCCAATTAAAGGGCTTTTAATGCCGATTAATAACCACTTTCCTTCGGCAGCGCCTGAAAGCAGGCTACGCAGTTTGGATTTCAGCAGATAACGTTGCGCCAGCACTTCGGTTGCGCAGTAAATGTGCTTAAAGACAACACCAAGCTGAAATAGCAGTAAATACAACTACAGTTATGCCTGTAGTAGCAAAGTTGCGCCGCCGACCGCTCTTGGCCGCCACAAACTGTTTCAAACAGCGAAATGTAGTGAGAGAGAGGGAGTTGTGATGTCTTTACTTAAAATCTCAGCTCGCAATTTTGCTTTAAACTGTTTGCTTTCGCTTAAAACTAGCCTGGGAAGTGGCAGCTGCTGTTGCCACACTGCCTTTCCGCTGCACACTGTTCCATAGTATCGCCCGTGGCACAAACTTGCTTCGAAATTTAGCTTATTTTCAATATTGTTAGTTCTCTGTTGCCTCTGTTGTTGCTCTTGCTAGCGGCTGTTTTTCTTTTAACTGTTTTGCCGTCTTGTCATTAGGCTAATTAAAATCGCTGCTGCTGCTAATAATAATTTTAATGGATCAAATTTTCGTTTAGTTGTCGCAGGTAACCGTGGAAGGCCTTTAGCAGCCCGTGCGCGTGTGAGTGGTAGTTTTCAGCGTTTTATCTTCGCTTACTTAAGTGGAAAATTAGAAAATTGCTCACTCGTGCAAAAACGAAGAAACGCAAAAGTTTTGCGCGGCCTAAAAGTCGGCTTGCAATTATCAGTAATAAATTTAGATTTCAAAGCAGCTTTGAAACTTTGGTTGCATGGTGGTTTCGTATCCTTTTTTGTTGGAACTTTGTTGTAGAGGGTGGTTTGGTACTGAAGATGCGTTTTGTAGTTGCGTTAGTTTTCAACTTTTTCTCTCTAAAATGGTGAATATTCGAACTACAATTTTCAGGTACTCCCCTTAAGGCTTAGCATTTTATCAGTTTTGCAGCTTATATCTATTAATGGAATCAGGTAACCGATATTTAAGTAACCATACAACTGCTTCAGATCTTGACTTCCATATTCCAACTCAAGAGTTTGAAAGCATGGAAAACTGCGAAGACATTCGTCCTTTCACGCAGTTCTCCATCCATCAGAGACGGTATCACATAAGGAACAGTCATATCTTCACATTTGAAAGCGAGGAAAGATCTCAATTAAACTACCACTCAACAAACCTTCCTCCAGCACACTTTTATTTCATTTAAGTTACACCTCGCTCACTCTTAACAAAATTATTTTTTTACTTACTTAATTACTCTCCTTAGAACCCAACCTCTGTTCAGCTAAGTTGCAAACCGTTCGCAAAACCTTCGGACGCGTCATAAGCATTAATTAAGATATTCCCATGTGAAGTTCGAATGAGATCGAAAGCGTGGGAGTATAGCGCTTTAGGTGCCAACAAGGAATACGTTGCCTACGTGGCATGCCACTCGCATGCTATCCACTTGCAAGGGAAGAGCGAAAGTGTAATTAAAATTGTGCGGAACGCGGCGGGTGCCAGAGCCACAGAGGGCGACATCTAAGAATTACAAGAGCGCAAAGTGCAAGTGCAACATTATGCCAATCTAATGAGAAGTGAAAGAAATGTCTAGTCTCCAATTGCATGCCACGCACCCGCCGTGCATGCCAAACACGTGAGCACAGCACACACACACAAAACGGAAGTGCATAATAGCCGAGGCGACTACATGAGCCTTAGTGACGTCGAACGGTGGCCTACTGCCATGTTGCAGTTTGCAATGTGGCAAGCACCCCAGCAGGTGGGTATGTGAAGAAGTCGTCGTGCCAAGGCAAAGTGGCCGCGCAATTGCCCTCCTGCACCGGTTTAGGGTGCTCAAAGGCGAGCTCGCGCCCATGTTTGCTTGTGTGTTTGCAGGCGTCGCCGCACTAGGTCAAAAAGCGCATTCACCTGCAGGCTGTCGGCTGCCACTTTGTATGCCTGTATGCCATGAGTGCCGTGCGAGGCTTGTATGTCATATGGTTGCCACCATGAAGGCTTCCATTACGCCTACTGGCCTGCTGCGGCGCTTTCCCCGCATCGCCAGCTGGCGCGCAACACAACACTTGCAGCGCTCTATTTATGTACTAGGTAGGTGTGCAGGGTATAGGGTGTAGGGTGTGCGGTGTGTGCTTGCTGTTGGCATTATTTGCTTTGCCGCTATGCAAAGAATGCGGTAAGGAGGTGAAGGCGAAAGCATTGCATAATTTTAGGAAATTTGCCTTGTGCAGCAGTTTACTTTGTAGAGCGGCTTGAGAATTGACTTAAACTGCTGCCAACTGCCAACTCGAGTGCATTGTGCAACGTGCCACAACGTGCAGCTATGTTTCTGTGTTACACATGCGGTGCAGTGGGGACGTGCCTTGAGCATTTTTATGTTTGCTTGCCACATATGTAACGCTTAAATATAGGCGCAAGTGTACTTAATGTTGCGTCGCCGTGTGTGTGGGTGTGTGTGTGTGGGCGTGGGTGTATGTGCGTCTCATTGTTTGCCGACTTCTTATTGCCACTGCACTGCCAACTGAAGCATATGCCACGTTTTGTGGCACTTTTTTCTCTCCACGCTGACTACTAATTCTACTTCATTGCGCGCTTCGTGGCTGTGAGCAAATTTTTTATGTTTTTCAATGGAAATTTGCCGCCGTCTCGCATTCGCGTTTATTATTCATACGTTCATTCGAAGTTAAGTGCCCGCATACGTTTATATATGTACTTGCAACAGCCATACGCCTGGCGGCACCTTCCCGACGAGCCACCCTGGAGTTGTCTAAGTCGCAGTAGCAGCTCGCTTGTCACGCCCGGAAGTTTCAACATTAGCAAAACACCGTTAAACACTGCTTTGTGTGTATGTGTTACGTATATGTGGTTGCCGGCGTGTGTATGTGTGTGTGCGTGCGTTTTAATGCAGAGTTGCATTATTAATGTTTGTTTTAGTGACTTGTTTGCAAGAAATGAAATGCAAATTGAATAAGTTTTCCGCCTGAAAACTGTTATTTGCCGCCTCTTTGAGGATCTGTACGTGTGTGGTGTGGCAAACCGATTTCCTGCTGCGCGAGAATGAGATTTGTCGAATGCAACACTGCGCTGTTTATTACGAAAAGTTATGCATCTAAAGTTTGCCATCCATCTTTTGTGTTCAGCTTTCCACATTCGTTCGGACCATAT
Organism: Bactrocera dorsalis; assembly: GCF_023373825.1. Taxonomy (NCBI): domain Eukaryota; kingdom Metazoa; phylum Arthropoda; class Insecta; order Diptera; family Tephritidae; genus Bactrocera; species Bactrocera dorsalis. The sequence continues at coordinate 72,149,846 of NC_064306.1, forward strand.
CTCTGAAAGTTTTTTTATTTTTCTTATTAAAAAACTTTATTTATGTTTTTGGCGCCAGAATGACGTTTCTTTAATATTTGATCATAATAAACACTCTTTATTTGAAGAGCGATTCGCTTTGCTAATTTTGCTTAGTTTTAAAAAGAATGTGCTCAACTTATTCTTCTTTTCTTTACTTTCTACTTCTATTTGATGCTTAAATCTTTCGAAAGCTGCAGCAATTCTAAAACTTTACCGAATTTTTTAGGTGTTTTTTATGATTTTTAGTGCAAGCTTCTTAATCGTTTTACTTTCCCAGTATACTATCATGTTTTCGAAAAATAATATTCTCAACCAGACGTGGATCGTGAAATCCAATGTTGGCGTGATTCGTGCTGCGACAGGTTACAACGAATTACCAACACAAATGGTAGGAGTTTTTAGGGATTGAAGTTCTATTCTCGTGATTTGGAAGTATTAATTTTCTAAACTTGCTTTATATCCTTATTGACGGACAAGTAAAGAAAAACAGTTCTAACAATTGTCGGATTTACGTAATCGTACTGCTAGATTGCAGGCTGAGAGCTTATTTGTAAAATATGTTTGGACGAAAATAGGCTCAATGATTGAAATTTAAGTGTGCTCTGCCCATCCACAAAAAGGGAGACTCCACAATCTGCGTTAACTATCATGGGATAAGTCTCCTAAACATCGCGTATAGGGTTCTATCGAGTGTATTGTGTAAAGGATTAAAGCCCACCGTCAACAAATTGATTGATCTTATCTTCTTCTTCTTCTTTACTGGCGTAGACACCGCTTACGCGATTATAGCCGAGTCAACAACAGCGCGCCAGTCGTTTCTTCTCTTCGCTACGTGGCGCCAATTGGATATTCCAAGCGAGGCCAGGTCTTTCTCCACTTGGTCCTTCCAACGGAGTGGAGGTCTTCCTCTTCCTCTGCTTCCCGCGGCGGGTACTGCGTCGAATACTTTCAGAGCTGGAGTGTTTTCATCCATCCGGACAACATGACCTAGCCAGCGTAGCCGCTGTCTTTTAATTCGCTGAACTATGTCAATGTCGTCGTATATCTCGTACAGCTCATCGTTCCATCGAATGCGATATTCGCCGTGGCCAACGCGCAAAGGACCATAAATCTTTCGCAGAACTTTTCTCTCGAAAACTCGCAACGTCGACTCATCGGTTGTTGTCATCGTCCAAGCCTCTGCACCATATAGCAGGACGGGAATTATGAGCGACTTATAGAGTTTGGCTTTTGTTCGTCGAGAGAGGACTTTACTTTTCAATTGCCTACTCAGTCCGAAGTAGCACCTGTTGGCAAGAGTAATCCTGCGTTGGATTTCCAGGCTGACATTGTTGGTGGCATTTACGCTGGTTCCTAAATAGACGAAATTATCTACAACTTCAAAGTTATGACTGTCAACAGTGACGTGGGAGCCAAGTCGCGAGTGCGACGACTGTTTGTTTGATGACAGGAGATATTTCGTCTTGCCCTCGTTCACTGCCAGACCCATTTGCGTTGCTTCCTTGTTCAGTCTGGAGAAAGCAGAACTAACGGCGCGGGTGTTGAGACCGATGATATCAATATCATCGGCATACGCCAGCAGCTGTACACTCTTATAAAAGATTGTACCTGCTCGATTCAGTTCTGCAGCTCGAATAATTTTCTCCAGCAGCAGATTGAAAAAGTCGCACGATAGGGAGTCGCCTTGTCTGAAACCTCGTTTGGTATCGAACGGCTCGGAGAGGTCCTTCCCGATCCTGACGGAGCTTTTCGTGTTGGTCAACGTCAGTTTACACAGCCGTATTAGTTTTGCGGGGATACCAAATTCAGACATCGCGGCATAAAGGCAGCTCCACGCCGTTGGAAGGACCAGGTGGAGAAAGACCTGGCTTCCCTTAGAATCTCCAATTGGCATCGCAAAGCAAAAATAAGATACGACTGGTGCGCTGTTGTTAGAATGAAAGTTGAGGAATGCACTGCGACCTTCAACTTTCTGTTAGCGCACCAGTAATATCTTATTTTTGCGCTGTTGTTAACTTGGCTATAACCACGTAAGAAGTGTCTACGCCAGTAAAGAAGAAGAAGAACATATTGTTCGGATGGGAGCACCCTAGCATGTAGGTGACATACAAACTGAACAATGGCAATCAAGTTCTTCTACCGAATCCTTTCGGTGCAACCGAAGTTAACATTTTTCTGGTTAAAAAACTTACAACATTACAACAAAAGTAAAAGAAGCGGATCCACAAGCATAACAGTTAATTAAAATTCAGTGTGAAGTAAATCGGTAGTAAGTTTTAGATATTTTCTCTCGTTGTACTAATAATCTCTTCCCGTTTTTTCACTTTCGCATTGCAACAAATTATTCTGCCGCGCAACGTTGCATTGCGACGTGCTGCCTTGAAGCAACATTCGCTTAACCATGCTGTTAATTAACCGAAACATTGTGAGTGAGGCTGCCACGAACGTAGTTGCTCGATTTCATTTAATTTTCCACTCTTCACATTCAACGCACTGAGGCATGCCACACGCGCGCGCGCAACCTCAACACATGCTTCCTCCATTATCAAGCGGTTTCCACCAGTTCAGCGGGCAGTATTTAGTTGGCAGTTGTTGTTGGTTTTTGCTTTGTTACCCGTTGGCTTTTTATTTAAAAGTTTTAAATGCTGGCGAGCAACAGTTTTTTGGCGAAACCCCAGAAAGTTTTCCAATTATCACTTCCACGGCAAGTTGACGTGGGCGAAAATACTTGGCAAATCTTCTTGCCACAGCAGTCGCATAGCTTTCGCAGATATGTGTAGCTGCAAGTGTTTGGGGATTGCATTTCCATTTTCATTTAGTGCTTCAATGAGTTTAATATCTTAAAACCATGCGCTGTTGTTGTTTTTATGTTAGAGCTGTCTCTCTCCATGTCTCTTGTTGTGTTTAATTTCTTAAATGCTTGCCATTAGCAGATACACGATTAGCAAATTCCGTTATGCACCTGTACAAGCACGAGCACGAACTTGTAGTTTTCATTCTCTCTCTTTGTCGGTTTGTGACAGATTTCAGCAATTTTTAAACAGCTTTTTCAACAACGGCAGGTGCTGTGGGTCATATGCGTATGTTCGACCAAGAGTTCTTCCAACACCTCCTTTATATAGCGTGAATCGTATTCCCCTTTACTCTTCACAAAACGAATTTCGGTTTGTTTTCTTTGCTTATTTTTCAATATTCGACATTTTCGCATTTCACTTTTCCTTCGATTCGTGCGTATGTGTGGCCATTAAAGAAGAGAGGTGATAAGGGGTTGAAGAATGCAAATTAATTTCAACACTTGTGTACGATTTTATGTTCATACATACATATGTGCACCATGTAAGGCGAATTGCTTTTGATTTGGATACAATTTTCGAAAATAATAAAAGAAATAATTTAAATTGACTTCAACACCTCTCTCAAACCCAGAAAGGGTTAAGACAAAAGTCGGTGGATCTTGTAAGCACCTTATGTGAATGTGTTTGTGAACCTTGAGTAGTTGAATTCTGAACAAACAGATTAAATTTCCATTTCTTTCTCTTTAAGTAAGCTCCTCTCAACTTCTTTATCTTCACACTTTCCTCTTTCCTTCGTCTCTGCAATTCTTTTGTTGGCTCAACTGACAGTCAGTGTCGTAAAAAGTGCAGTTATTTTTCCTTTTTGTTCAGCAAAAAATGAAATTGAAAAACTTAATGAAAGTTCACCTCGAACAGATTTTTCTTTAAACTGTACTTCCACTAAAACTCACACAACTTACCCATACTCTTCGTTGCTTTCCGTTTTTTATTTTCACTTTTATTGTCCGAAGCTGCGAAAGTTTTCCCTCGGCCACTCAACAATTGCCGATACTCAGCTGAAACGATTTTATTGCATGCAGAAGAAATTCGCGGAAACTTTTTACCACGGCGAGTGCAGCTGCGAGAGAAGAAAAGGGTCGAAAAAGAGGAGAGTGAGCTCAAGTTAAAACTAGTATGGGCAATTAAACGAAGTTGAAAGGCAAAAATGCGGGGAAATTAAATGAAAAATAGATGTGCTAAATAAACCAGAATAATATGAGCATAAATAATAATAATGGTGCTTCAATTTCAAAAGGGTTGACTAAGCCTTAAGTAAAGTTCGCGACATCAAATGAGCCGCCCACCACAAAAACGTAAACGCAGAGGTGGAAATGAAAACTGCAAAAGAGAGGCGCTAACAACGAGATACTGTGCCTAGGGTGATCAATCCCTTTATGCGCGTGAGTGTTTGTGTGTCTGGTAGACAGTTGCGAATCGTCGATGTCAACACTCACGTGAGGGAAGCGGGTGTTGACTGAAAGTGGTAATTAAGATGGGAATGCACGAAATTTCCATACTCAAAGGGAGCTGTTGTAAAGCTCATTGAAACAAAGGTATTGAGGGGGAAAGAGAAAAGCGAATGCTGCGCCTTACTATTACATTGCATTGTTGCCGATTTAAAGTAAAAATTTGTTTTAATTTCCTACAAGGTCGATCTATATTTTGGCTTTAATGATAATTCCAACTAGAAATACAAGATAGTTTTGATATAGCTTGTAGCTGAAAGTCTTATCAACTTTTTCTAATTCGTGAAAAGAACGATTTGAATTTACTAAATAAATACTGTACATAAAATGTATTCAAATTTGAACAATTAAATTTTTTCAGCCCCGTAGATGGTGCTGATATCGTTATGCTATATTGGTGCTCTTGTTGTGACCTATGGAACAATTTCTGAGATTTAGTTCGCTTTTGACCGAGTTTTTTTCGTTCTAGTCTTCGAAAACACGCCATATCTAAATGAATATTTCAAAAAGTTTTCCTTGGTTGTACTGGGTTCCCTATTTATTTTAGAATTAACGATCTCTCATAAGTTCTCAATGGGGTTGGGATCGGGTGATTACGCCGGCCAGTCTAAAACAACAACAATGTTTCTTCGCAACCAGGTTGTCCAATACCTTGAAGTATGCTTAGGATCATTGTCCTGTGAAAACCTCCATTTTTTTTAAATGTCAGTATAAACAATATGAGTAGGTCCAATCCTGAGTTCAAAGAAACAATTCCAGACTATAACATTACCACCGCTATATTTAATGACCCAAACAAAATACTTGGGGTTGAGTCTCTGTCCTTTCGGCCTTCCCATCCGTCCGCCTTATGCCATCCGTCTTTAATGCTATATTTTGATTCGTCTGAGAATAAAACTGCTTTCCAGTTTCTGAATGCTTCAATCGAGATGAGTTGTCGCAAATTCAAGTCTGGCCTTTTTATTTTTTGCTGAAATAAAAAGCTTACTAGCCGTACGACGACAGAACATCCCGGCATCAACAGCTCGTTTTCTAATTGTTCGTTCAACTAACTGGTAAGCAAAACTGTTTCTTTATTTGACTGGAAGAGGCTGTGGGATCAATTTGGATAGCCTTTTTAATCAGGGAATCATCTCTTCTTGCAGTCTTTACTGAGTACCGTACTTTAACAGTAGCGCAGTGATGTTTTTTCTGACAAAGAAATATGTGCTTATAAGAAGTTTCTTATTTCAAATTGTTTAACTCGAAAGAATAGATAAAAAATATTACAGTTTTTTGTGAGTAAATATATATGTACGTAATTGTAACATATAAAAATTTGCCCCCTAATACCTTTGTATTTTTCTAAAATTTAGGAATAAAAATAAAACCAATGTAGGGGTGCTTTAGTTTTGTTCAATATTGTATATTTGTCATTTTAGTAAATGGTGATGGTTTGACTCCTACGTTCCTTGACTACAACGCAAAAAATCCTACGTGTGAGAAATTTTTGCTATAATTTTCTTTTTCCAATATATTTTTTCATTTCATGGCCATACTTGGAAAATTTATAACGTGTTTATTTGTTGCTGGCTTGAGCTTTTTTTTACCTTTTCTCTTGCTTAACTCAACCATTTGTTGTTGTTATTATGCAAATGTATGCAAACGGCTGTATTTGCATGTATTTATGTGAGTGTGCACGGCAAACACTTGTTGCGCATAATCGTACATACACCAGTGTTGTTGTTGTTGTTGCATAATTTGATTGCACGGCTTCTATTTACATTGACTGTCTAATAAGTATTTGTTTGATGGCAGTTGTCATACATTTAAATGAAATTGTAGCATTTTTTGTGCCAGTGGAATAACTAATGAGTTGCCGAACAGTAGAAATATTGTCGATGTGGTGGTTTAGGAAGCAGAAGCAGAGATACAGTTTATTGAAAGCATGTTGCATAATGTTATTCATAATTTATTGACTTTACTGTACTCGCTCTTGAATAATAAGAAGTTTCAATGGAAGAAAAGAAGCTATGTGCATATACCATATACGCTGAGTTTTGCATTGCAAATGAGATATACTTGTATATATTTATTCAATCGAGGAAGTAACTTAGAAAACGCATTTATTTTCTTCAACTACTTTCAATTTAAAATCCTCAATTTTGAAATTTTTAAATGGAAATTGCTTTGGTTGAATGATGCCAGCATCAACAAGCATGCTGCTGGTTTCTATATTAAGACAGAGTAAAAAACCTACCCGTTTTGTTGTTGTACTACTTCAAATTGGCCAGTTAATTTGCCTGTTCATTTCGTCTCAAATATTGTTTGCGTTTTTCTCTAATTAAATTAGGTTTTCTTGCATGCTGTTCAAATTATTTGGTCTGTCTGCTGACGCTGCTTCTTCTTCCACTTCAATTAACACATCAAATCGAGGTTTACTGCTCGCGCCGCATTTAAATTGCGAACCAATAAAACACTTCTCACTGTCGCATGGGCAGCCAGCGCCACATCCTGCGTCAGCGTCGACGTGCCACACATGCCACACCCTTTTAAAGATAGTTCTTAGCCCGCTTGTGCGATTTGCTTGCAATGTTTGATTAACTCGATTATTTGCTCGCGCTCAGCCCAGCGCAGCTCAGCTCGGCGCCGCTTTCCTGCGCTTAATTAGCAGCAATGGTGATGCAAAAACAAATTGCCTCCACTCACACACACACACTCACACGACAGTTTACATGTGTTTGCATAGCGGTGCATGTGTTTGCCGTTGTATTTGCGCTCGTGGTGTTTTTGCGGTCGTGTTCTGCATGCATGGCAACCGCACAGCTTTCAGTGCAGGGCGCGCGGCTCATATTGACAGCTCAAAGTGACATTTAGTTGCAGAAGGTAAATTTGCTTTGTTTAACAACAAATTTAGTCAGCGTTTACGTTTACTAATCGGCTTTTGGCTGCGGTTGCTCTCATTTAAATGCTCGTATTTCACGACTCATTCAGTGCACTACACCCCCTGCCCTCGGCGGGCATTCGTAGTGCGCCATATTCGATTTCAGCAACCAGCCTTAATTGTGAATTGGTGAAATTCATTAGAACTCGGCAATCAGCTGCATTAAAGTTACTCATACGCCCCGTCATTCGCGAAATTTAGTAGCTGCATGCAACACGGGCACCACAAAGATGGGATTTTCATCGACCTTTAGCATCCTCCGCCAAATGCATATGTGTGTGTACGTGTGTGCTCGTTTAGAATTTGTATTTGCCGCGCACTCGTTGCCCTCGCTGTGTGGAGTATTTTAATTATGTGCGGCTTGAGTGGCCGGTTGGCAGAGCAAAGTAAATTGAAAATTGCCAATATCATGTTCATGCGATCACAGGAGCGCTCGCGTGTCTTTTGGCAGCGGAACTTGCTCCTATTGTTTATTCGTTCCCATCATCGGCCAGTTACCAAAAATTCAAATGGCGAATCGCCGAAGATCGTTTAACTCTATGGAGTATTAGGAGAATTAAATGCGAAAATAAAACATAATGATTGAAAATATTATAGTTTTTTAATATATGAAAATGAGACACGTTGCCATATTATAGGTTTAGTTTCAATATTGTAATACTGAATTTCTTTCTAATAATGGCAAGTATCTTTCTTAAAAATATAATTTTTTATATCCATTTTGCAATATTTCAATATTAACGAATTAAAAATTTTAAACTCGTGGCAACTCTAATAAATTGTAGACTATAAGAAATTTATTTTTTTTTTATTGTAAAAACTTATATAACAAAGTAAATGCTAATGTAATATTATTAAATTATAAGAAGGCGGCAACCCTTCTCAAGAACTTTTTGTAAATCTTTTTTATTTTATATGTATACTAGCGGACCCGACAGACGTGTCTTGCACACACGTCTTTAATTTCAAACTTTTTTCAATAAGCTTTAACAATCCGAAAATCACAACACAACTATGTAAAGAAAACAGAACTTATTCGTTTTGCGATTCACGGTATAATGAAGCAAAGAAATAGCGGTGTCCAGAAATATTGCGTGACTTGTAGATATGTACATACACTCGCCGTCAATAGGTTAAACGCAACCGTATTTGCGTTAGTATTAACTAACAAATTGTGACTCTAAACCATCCTCGAATTTGCTTGAAGAGACACACAATATTTCATCAAAATCGGTCCAGTCGTTTAAAAGGAATTTATGACATACATACATACATACGCACACAAGAAATATATATATTAAGATTTCAATAATAACCGTTTTGAGCCGAAATTTTCAAGAGGTAACCGTTAAACCTTGCTCAAATCTCATTAGCTCATACGATTCTCGTTTCAAATTTTCGCCTAAAAATATCAACCAGTTGGCAACCTTCTAATATTATTTTATTCACTTTTTTTCAAATCGATTCAGCTGTTTAGTCATGCACTTTTCTCTCTCAACTTCGGTTAAGCCGCCAATGTAAATTCCAATGTAAAATATAAAACAACAACAAGTTCGGATTTAAAACATGTTGAACAAAAGCGCGCGGTTAACGAGCCAAATTACTTTCATTGATTCCGCGAATCGCAAATTGCAATTACAGTGCTGCGACCACAAATAGTAGGGAAACTTTACACCAACAATAAAAGCTATTTTTATGACAATGGTAATCATTTATTATAGTTAAAATGCACACACATACAAATACACACGCATTTTTAGCTGCGTTCGAACTCATTGCGGTAATTTGAGCTTCGCAGTTGAAGGACAACAAAATAATATGAAAATCTCCACATTCTCTCTATTATAATTAAATTCAATTTATCGAAAAACAATTACACATTTAATTACACGCCAATTTTAGATTAAGCAAGTAGGCGGATATAATATGAATATCTGTTCATGGTGCCTAAATAATAATAAATTAGCATACTGGCAACTCAATAAGCATTTTCTAATTTATTTTGTTGTTTTTGCCACTTTTTGGCAACCTGTTATCAAACAACTTCGCTACGAAATAAGTAAGCAGATGTCAGAGTACCAGATGGTGAGAAAGCTACCGCGTGAGAGAGTAGGAAACTTGAGAACACAGCCTAAAGAGGTTTAACCGCAGGCACGTTAACCGTTCACTATATTGCTTACCAATTTCAGCATGGCACGTAACTCCAATAAAAAGTTATCGCGCTCTGCCGCACGCCGTTTACGAAGTACTCAAGCCAAAACAGCGAACTCATATTTAAACAACAATTGCTACTTAATGATATAATCTTATTGCAGTGCTTTTTTGGAGGTTTATAAATTCTATAATTTTAATGTTATGATTTTGAAATTATCTTATTTACAAAAAGGCCAAAACAATGGAAGTTGAAAAAAATCAGTTCATTTCTATAATTCTTTAAAGGTTTCATGGGTTTTCTCGTATAAAAAACAGCCTCTTTTTAAAATTTTTTTCTCATATAAAAAAATTAAATATTTCATAAGAATTTTTTACTGTTGAAAATATACAGTATTAACATAAAATTCAGAAATTTTTGGAAAAAACAGTATTTTTTTAACTCAGTCTCTTTCCGGTGACCCCTTGGAGAAAATATGCGCCCGTGTTGACAGGGCAACTCCCTACAAGATCATTTAAAGTGAAAATATATGAGTTTTAGTTACGACCTTAATATAGAATTTGGACGAAGGAAAATAATTGACAATTAGATTTTCGACAGACCTTTTTACAAAAAAAAACTAAAATTACAGTTAAAATTTCGCGACATTTGTTTTTCAAATAGTTGTGATCGAAAAGCAAAATCCTTCGTCCAAATCTTTACGAATTTTGTCTCAAAGTCCTATGTAAAATTTCATGAAAATCATGAAAGTTGAGTAGTTCTCGAGAATTCTTGCCATCCGATCTCAAACACACAGTTTCGAGAAAAACTCGTTCAAAGACGGCGCACTTAGCCTAGCTAGCCTTGAGCGCACAAGTTCTCAATACTGTGTCTCCGTAACTATTTCACGGATCAACTTGAAAATTTAGGAGAATATTCTAGAAGTGTTGTAGAATTTAATAAAAAATAAATAAAAATAAAAAATGTAATAAAAAAATTCGATTTTTTGAAACCCGTAAATCCATGTAACATCTTAAAAAAATAAAGTCAAGTTATTCCATAAATTTGCCGTCCTATTGGACTTCCTTTATCAACTGGCGTTTTTCACCCAATTATCGCCTACTTACAAAAGTAATCTTACAGTCAATACATTAACTGTAATCAGCAAATGATACAAACAACTCATTCCCAGAAATAACTGCATATTTACTCAGTTATTACATTAATTCATTAAGCAAATAAAATCTCATTTCCAGAAAGTGTGCAAACAACCAAATCTGATTAAACTCTTACCTCTTTTCCCACGCCGATTTTATGCCATTTTATATTCACACAAACTTCTCCGCTCTTGCTCTTGCAATGGCACAGACCAAACGAAGTCATAGACCACTGGTTGACTAAAGTTCGGACCAAACGAAATACCAGGAAACTCATAAGAATTTTGTATGTGTGTGCGTGTGTGTGGGTGTAATACTTTTGATTCCATCCAATGATAAATTGAAAGATTTTCTTTGGAAGCGAGTCATTATAGTTGACATTCCAAGCGATTCAACGGATGGGAAAGAGCCACTGATGGCGTTAATGTGTCGCTAAATACCGATTTCTTCTATTATACAGTCACCACTATTTGCGTGTGTAGGTTTGTGTGTGCAAATGCGCTTGTAAAACAAATTATAGGCATATGATGAAAGGGCTTAGTCCATTCAAGTGTTCTGAGAAAATTTATTTGAACACCTCATGCCGCTAGAAATGCTCATTCAAAAGCGTTTGCGTGTACTCATAGGACTAATTGTGTGCGCCAATCACGATAACACTTATTATTTCGAATAATTCATTAATAAACAGGTCTTTATGCTTATTCTGCGTTTGTATGTGCTCCATTTGTGTTGTGTGTATGTATAATATATGCTATTATTCTAGCGCCTTATTTACTATAAATGACGAATCGATAAGGTATAATGGCCAGCTGTGTATAAAAACAACAAAAATGTGAGCTACAGCTTAGCATAATTAATTATTATAATCAGTGGGCGAGTGCTGCCATACTTATCAGTTATCACTGACTCACACAGCAATGTCGAGCATTTGCCTTGTTATCGCGATTGTTGGTTGGAATTCTCAGCCAGTTGGCAAAATAAATTGATGGCATAGTTTTTCAATGGGTTCCCCTGAATTAATAGGTTCGCTTTCAATTGCACGAAGTCACAAAATTGTTGAATTAAAATGAAATACGAATTGTAGCGGAAGCGATAAAAGAGTAAATAAATCCAAAAGAAGAATGATTTGCATAGCTTAGTATTCGATAATTATATGTGAGTTAGCAATGAGGGGAAGACGAACGAAGAAAATTCTATAAAAATTTTATTTTCGGCACTCTATTCTTGAATCAAGTGGTGATACTCTTGGAGGTGTACTTTATAATTTTTCTTTTTAGTCGAAACATAAACTAAAGAGCAGTATTTCGGATCTACTAAACCATTTTTGCACAATTTAAGAGCTTCATTTCTCAGATTTAAATTAATTTGAGATTGAATATTAAAGCGAAGACACTGAAACCCCTTACCCACAGCGACTTTAAAAATTATGCGAAGAGTCGCACGTTTCTTTTCATTTAAAGTTGCATAATTTACCTTTCTTCCATCTTAAATTAATTCAAAAAGTTCGCGCCGACAATTAAAACCCGAAATGTCCTGTTTCTCAACAACTTTTGATAAACTCTTTTAAATGTCTCTTCTTTTTGTTTTTATTTGTCTTTTACACAGCTCATTAACATTTAGCCACTTCCGTGCCACTGCACAAGTCAACAACGCGCTAACAGACATATTCGTAGAAACCCTTCGCTATGCCCTTTCAGATCGTCAGAAAAAACGACAGATGCCTACAGTTTGTTTAAAAATATCCAGAAGCCGAAAATAAATGAAAGCATATTTAATGAAAGATAAATAAGCGCGAATATTGACCCTTATTATTGGTGTTGTTGTTGTAGTGGCTGAAGTCGTCATTCCTTGCGTATACGCAAAAGACCGCAAACGGTCACAACAATAACAATAACAAGTGATAAGGGCGGACGGAAGTGCGCGGGAAGAAAAGAAAGGATTGGGTTTGCAGTCCCTTTTTCTTCGAAAGACAATGCACGACGCGTTTTTTTCGGTTAGCGTCAGCCGAACGTACCAGTTGCCTTTCCCCACTGCCCGTACGCTGTTGTGTTCCAGAATAAATTGGCGTCATTCGCGCTATATTACATTGCCGTTGTTTCAGAATAAAAGTGGGAGATTGAGTGCAGGACAATTTAAGACAAGTCTTTTTAGTAGAAGAAGAACTATTGATGCCACTTGTACCTTTAAAACTTGCGCAAAAGTTTCGTACCCTTCTTAATTTTGCTTAATTTATAAAATATGCCTGATGTTAATTAAAATGTCTTTCCAATTTCCATAAATAAAAGGGTTGTAATCTTCATTAACTAAACTTTTAACAAAGCTAAACAATATTTTTGACATTCTGGTACTTCGTTGTGATATTTGGTTGCAACTTAAGCAGTTATTTTTCAGCGTGAGTCGAATAGGTTTTAAAGCTGGTATTAATTATTCATCTGGTGAATCGTGGCTCGATGCAATGGTGCACTATCATCGTGTTCTTCCACAATTCCGACTGTTTTCAAAGGATGTTCTCAAGCAAACGTCTCAATACGGCCAAATAGAACTCCTTATTGAGCATCTGTTTAAATTCATGATGCACCAAACCACGAATATCGAAAAAACCATTGAGTTTCACCTTAATTTTTGAGCGGCTTTGGTGTGTTTTTTTTTTTTTTTTTTGTTTTTTTGGTTTCGGTTCGTTTTTTCCCCTACATTCCCATGAAACCTATTCGTAAACCCATATCTCATCGGCAGTTATAATGCTCTGAACGAATGTGGATTTGGAGTTCGCACGATCAATATCCAAAAGAACTGTATACGGTACTCTTTTTGAAAAAAATGCAGCTATATAGGAACGAGTCGAGCAAGAGCGCGTTTCATACCTAAAATATCCACAAAAGTCATTCGAACGGACTATCGGTAGATGTCGAACTGTCTTGCCATCTCTCTAAGACTTGGTTGACGATTTTCAAGCAACTTAACCTACATTTTTTTAATTTTCATCAGTTAAAGAGATCAAAGGTAGTCCAGAACTTGTGTTTTTGTTAGAACTGAATCGCCGTAAGACTTTTCCAACATTCGTAACCATTTCGCACACGAAATTTGGTTAGAAATACAAAATTTGGACAAATTCTTTATGCGTTATTTTTATCCAGTGGAAAAATCACAACGCACTACTGAGGTGTACCGACTTACACAGCTGGTTGACAATCGCGGCCATATTTGGCATAGTAATTAAGAACAGTTCTACCAACTTAGCAAAATACATTCTTTTTAAATATCATTTACCGTGCGATTTTTTATTATAATTTAAAAATGAATATACATGAATGAACGCGTCTAAATATATTGATATTAATGTTTAAAACTCAAATTGTCTTCAGATTTCATTCAATTATTCAATCCTCGATTTCGGTGGCTTTGTGTTAAGAATCTCTGCATGGGTTATTGACTAGCCAACGTAACTGCCGGTCAAAAGTCTAAAAGCGGCAACACACCAAACGAGTGGAAATAAAAATAGCTTACGAAGGTTAAAAAACGCTCTAAAGACCGGAAAATTTCTTACTCGCATTTCGCCGAAGAGCACTTAAGCATACATTTCACTTGCTTGCGAGAAATTGGCCAAGCTAAAAGATTTGAACTGGTCAAACATTATTCGATTACGGTTGAGCACTGGGAAATACATTGGTATTCATGGATATGCGCAGCTGAGCTTCAGCAAACATGTTTAGGGTCGAGCAAAGGTTAATTGTTTATAGAAATAGTTCACATGGCACGCACACACACACATATGCTTCGTATGTAGCATATGCAAGCTACCATGCCGTTCAAGTGCTCAAGCAGGGTCACCGATTCCGTTATTGGAGCGCTTGCCGAAAGTTGGAACTGTAGAAAGTTCACAGGTTCATTTGCCTGGCGCTGTATGTGCTGGATGTGTGTTTGGTGGCGTGCAATTTTGTGTTTGTGCAATTTATTGTTCGGAAACAATTGGTGACAAATGCGTTTCGACTTTGCCCGACATCAGCGGCAGACGGCTAAGGAATTAAATCCAGCAAAGGAGTGAAGTTGGCGTGTTTCGGCTCGAGCGAAAGTTCCAATAAAATAAATCAGCAGCTCATTTGGGGGTTTAATCATTTGGAAAGTGCCGTAATTTGCTGGCCTTTTGCTGTGCTGTGCATAATGGTGGCAATAACCTGGGGCATAATTCATTATTGACCGTCTGGCCGATTGTGACTCGACGATTTGTATTGTTGCTCTTTATTGTTGTTGTAATCGCTTAGGCATAATTTGCATATTATGTATGCATGTGTGTGTGTTTAAGCGAAAATACCAATCCTACCGTTAATGGATCTTGAGGGATTTTGTGTGCTTCATGCTATGCTTGCGCCTTAATATATGCTTTAAAATGAAGTTAATGGGTTACTTATGAGGGCTAACAATTTGGCTTGGTATTGAAGGCTTTTTTGTGGTGTCTAGACCACTTACTTTTTCATGGATTATTAACCGAATCACGCTAATTTCCTCAGGAGATATATGAAGTTTAAAGAAGGAGTTTATGTTAAAAACAAGGCTTATAAAGCGTTCTTATATGTATGTAAAGAAGTACTCTGGATTTTCCTCTAATTTCTCCAACCACTTTAAGAGGAAACAAGTAGTTAGGCGCAGTCGTTCAGCTGCTCTCCTCTACAACTTTTATTTTCTTCTGCTTTGTTCTTGCAGGTTTTCGTTTTTTTTTTGTTGTTTTTGCTTACCCAGCTTTGTTTTGTTTTCATCGATGAAGCAGAAGCAAACGTGGCTTGGGGCATGGGGCATGTAATTGAATGTTTCGCATCACTTCGACGTATTGAAGTGCGCAAAATGTATTTTTTCCTCGAAGCCGAGCAAACTGCAAAACCCAAATGATCAAAAAAAAATAAAAATGAAAAAAAAAAAAATTGAAAAAACTGCGTATCAAAATGAAGTGTGTGTGCAAAAGAAGAAACAACATGAAACGTAAGCAAAACAATGAAAATTAATGGCGCATAGCAGAAAGTTGCCTTCATGCTTCTCCGCTTGTGTGCTTTCCTCGCCTTCTCCGACACACTCTCAATGGGTAATTGCGTTGCGTTCGCCAGTGGAAATATGATTTGGCGAATTCCTCGAGGTTTCCAATTGCCGCCAATTGTGTTCAATGTGTGTGTTGATGAGCAGTTAAAGCAATAAAAACTGCAATGAAGCTATTTTTGCGAAAAGAAAAATTCAGCATGATTTTTCCAAAGAAAAAATTGTGGTGTGAAAATTTCCCTACACGCATTCAAATGAGTAATTGTGGTCAGAGGGTTAACTCAGTCAATTGCATAAGAAAAATAAACGCGTGGAACTTTTGCCAGCGAATAAATTATTTTAAAATGTAAATATAAATTCTTGATTTCAGCATTTTTGGCTTTCTTCTTAAGCTTGTATGAAATTAAAATAACTACAAAAAAAAAAAATAAAAATAAAATGAAAAAAACACCACCGTTGTCACTTGTTTCCGCCCAGGTTCGAACTGAGGACCTTGTGCGTGTGAAGCACACGTGATAACCACTACACTACGGAAACTGCTGGTGATCTTTCGCCAGAGTGCGCACTTAAGCTGGCTGACGTGTAATAGGCAAGAATGATAGAAAACTCTACCACTCTTGTGTAATAGGTTTTGCCACTTCTCACTCTCTTAGCATGCATCAGTCGCTCTTTATAAATCACGTACTCGCTCTTTACTTTAACACCGTTTATGAGCTCAGAAAATCTTACACACACATTGTTATACTTCATATGGAATGGAGAGTCATTGTAAGCGAAAAAAAGCAAAAAAAAGTAAGATTTACTCGCATTTAGTACTTAAAATTTACTTTCGTAAGCTTTTGAATTATTAATATGCTTTTTATTATTTTTATGATATGTTACAGAGTTGCATTTCGTATATTATTATATTTTTTAACTTTATTTTGAAATTAGGCAAATTCTGTATCAGTTAAAAACGAAAGTATGTATAAGGTTTGTCCAGAAAGTAATAGGACTGAGTCGATTTAAAAAAAAATTTTGAACCAATCGTTACAATTCTTAAAAAACTTTCAAAATAGGCTCTTTCTGCGTCGATGCAGCGCTGCTAGCGCGATTTCCATGCATTGAAGGCGTCACGGAAGGCAATCTCCGGAATGGCCTTGAAAGCCGAGGTGCATTCTGCTTGTATTCCTTCTGTCGTCTCAAAATGCTTGCCGTTCATCGGCCTTTTCAGGCAAGGCAAAAAAAAGTACGGGGGACACATCTGGGATGTAGGGCAGTTGCGGATGCGTTGCGGTGCCGGCATTGGTTAGGTACTGTTCACAAGAAAGGCGGTGTGAGCCGGAGCGTGGTCGTGGTGCAACGATTGGCCTTTCGTTTGAGTCTCTTGAGAACTTCTATGGAAAACTTGTCGTTAATGGTTTGTCCAGGAGGAACAAATTCATGGTGGACGATGCCTTTGATTTGCTCACTTTGGATTTGCTCATTATTCACTTTTTTGGGCGAGGAGAATTGCCTCTTTGTTTCAGGATCATACTCAAAGATCTATGACTCATCACCTGTGATTACGTAATTCAAACATTGGATGTCACTTTCACACATATTCAACTTTTCTTGGCACGCTTCCACTCGCCGCGCCTTAGCTAGGAATGCCCTAACCTTAAAAGTTTTGCCATAATAGCTTCTGCTCTTCTTCTTTTCGTGTCTTATTTAACCTTTAACATTTTAGTGGCTTTCTTAAACACATTCCCTACTCTTCGAGTAACTCCGCTCCACAAACTTGTTTGTCTGCCTCAAGTCACCCGCTCCAATTTAATTGCCCTACTCAGCACACTACTATATGCTCCCCCTAATTGGTTTAACCTACTATCGCTTTGACCGTCCCATTTTCGCCACTTACGCGCTGTTGAAATTCTCATTATCGGTTTCGTTTTCGTTTCGCAATGACCAGTCATCAAGCTTGACCAAGTCTCAGACATCACAGTCATTTAGCCGCCACCCAAATTGTCTGGCAATCAATCACTTGTCCCTGCCAATTCACGCACAGCCCCGCACATGCCTGCTGCCCCTGGCCACGTCTTTGCCGATAGTCGACGTCCGTCGTCGTAATTGCAAATAAAACGTCATAATACTATTTTTGCGCAAATATTATTGGATTTGCCTTTATATATGTATTGCAGGCCGTTTAATTTCTCTTTCAATTTGCTTTCATCACTTTGTTGCTCATTCTTCCTTTCAATCAGCGTCACCGTCAGCCACAAAGACACGCCGCTTTTCTCATTCTGCGCTGACACTGAATGCGCTTCGATTGACACAAATAAAAACGGAAAATGCGGGCCGGATGAGGTGCAGGAGATGCGACGACGGTGCAATAAACTTAAAATTTCAATTTTCCATTCGACTGTGTTCGAATGAACGCAGCACGAACAAGAATGAAGAACAAGGCGAACACACAAAGTTAAAACGTAATACGAACGCAAATAAAGAAGCATGAAGCGGAAAAACAAAGCGGAGGCAAAGTGGCATTAACGAGTTCGTTGTGGCTTCAAAATAGATGGACGCCTCAAAATAGTAACGTCGAATATCCTATGTATTATTTAACGACACTAATAGTTAGTAAATATACTGATAAATACAGTAAAGCTTTGCGCAGTGCTTAGGGCAAAAAAAAAATGGAATTATTGAGTGACGGCAGGATTGCGGTTTGCGTCTCGGTCGGTTATTGATGGTAGGAAAGGTTGCTCGCCTGTCCGTCTGCCGGCTGTTGGCTGTTGATTAATCGCTCAGCGTTAGCCTGAGTACCGTGTCCACTTGGCCTTTCGCCACAGCCAACTTGACTTCGACTGCATTAGATCCATTTCGCTGACGGCTAAACTAACAGATTTGATTTTGTCGACCAAGTGGCTGCCGCTGGCTTGTCTGCGTTGCTCTCTGGCTCTTCTGATGGCTAAATTATCTACGAGTGTATGCAAACGTCTATGTATTTACAGTTATTCGTATTTATTTGTATATATTTGTTAGTAAAAGTGTGTATTTATGCGCTGTGACGTCAGAAGCAGCCAGTGAAAGGGTATAAACAAAAAACAACAACACTACATTTCACCTAGGATGTACAAGGCAAAGAAGCGAAGAAAAATTGCTAACGATTTACACATCTCCGGGCGAAGTGTGATTAATTGCGGCCCAAGTACTGTGTGAATTGTTGTTGTTGTTCTTTTTTTTTTTTTTAAATTAAATATTAAAAGGGTACTACTGAGCAAAAACATGCTCGAGGAAATAGCACAATTTATATAAAACGCAACAAAATTAATGAGTATTGGCGCATAACAGTAATCCTTCGAGTATCTGCGGCGTTAGTTTAAACTTTAAAGTATTTGCTGTGTGGTTTCCTAACCTTAAATTTATTAAAAAGTTATTCGCTATTACTTTAATTGGTTGGTCTAAGCATATAACTGTTAAAAAGGTCGAAATATGAGAAAATATCTCAATAAATGTGATAAAACAAGAAAAATTTAAAATTTTATCGAAATAATAAAATTTAGTAAATAATGACGACAGAACTATTCAGCATAATTACATATGAGTAAAAATTGCCTGTAGATAAATTTAAAACTAGCGGAAGGGAGATATTTGATAACCTAATATATAGGGTCGAAAAAGTCTTTTCGTATTTCTAATCAAACTTCAACTTATTCTCTTTTTATATTCATAATGAAATTCAATGAACCAAATATGTACCATTTTGGTTGACAAGTAATTTTCACAAAGGGATCTCTGCATTGACCAAAACAAATGGTGGTCCGATGGCGCAAGGTCCGAACTATATGGTGGATGCATCAAAACTTCCCTGCCAAGCTCTCCCAGTTTTTGCCAAGTCATCAAAGATGTTTGTGGTCTAGCGTTGTCCTGATGGAAGGCGATTACCTTTCTGTTGATCCGTTCTGGCCTCTTCTCGATTGCTTGCTTCAATCTGATTCGACCATGCTGGAGCAGCCCATAATGGATGATTCCTTTCCAATCCTATCAAACACTCAGCGTAACCTTCCGAGGCGTCAATCCTGGTTTTGCGACTATTTGTAGAGCTTCACCACGCTCGGACTATGATCTTTTTCGCACATCGTTTCGTTTCAGGAAAGAATTGCAGATGTTAATTCGGTCCATTAAATTTTTCACAGACAATTCATGTGGTAACCCACTATCATTTGATGATGAATGTTAAGTTCCTTATCGATGTAAGGGCTGCTTATGTGACGGTTCTGGTTAATCTTTTCCATAATTTCATCGACTTTTTCCACGATAGGTCGACCAGAGCGAGGTGCATCTTTTACAACGAAATTTCCAGAACGGAAGCGAGTGAACCCTTATTGTGCTCCACGAACTGGTACAGCATCATCACCGTAAACTTCACAAATTTCATTGGTGGCTTGCGTGGCATTCTTCCCTATTTTATACAAACATTTCAAAATATAGCGAATTTCTTCATTATTTTCACTCATTTTTGAACACCTGTAACTTTTTTTCAACTGCCCCAAATTTAATTTTAATGAAACTTAAAATCTCAACTTTCCAACACTATATGATACGAAAAGATTTTTTCGACTACCCAATATGTTAATTAATGATAATAAACTCAAAGTTCTATCTTTTTGCTGGTCGTAAAAAAATCCTAAAAATCCCTTAAAAATAGGCAGTCACATTGGATAACCTCTTTAATATAATGTATAGCAGATCCTTTGTTATAAAGGTGTTTTTTTAAAGTTACATTTATAAATAAAATCAACAACAAAATAAAAATAGTTGTAAAGGTTGCATTAAATTTAACTTTTAATTTCCAAAGAAAAATTTAAAAAATGTTGGCTCCATCATACCATTGTTGCAACTAAGCAGTAAAATTTCTTAACAAATTATAACATTGCTCTCCACTATTTCACTTTCTTTTCCCATATTCCCTCTACAAAATACAAAGATTTTTCTTAAGAAGTTATAGACCAGCGTGCCCTTTTTCCTTTTTCCATTTAACATTGATGTAAAATGTTGCAACAAGTTATTTTTAAATCGGCCAACTCGTTCATTTAGCAGATTTCCCGCTTTGCTTAAATCTCCTGATTATTTTCAAGATTAATGACGGCGAAAGTTTGCTGCCGTTTCGTTTAGTTCAGTGGTGGGTCAAGGGGAGAGTTTGAGAATTCCATTAAAGCTATCCAACGCCACTGGTCCTTCGCCTCCAAGGCTTTGGTCGATTAGTTTCGCTTTACCTCAAGATCCCGCACGCTAATTGTTTTGCACTTTTGCACAAATTCCTGCTTTGTGCGCTCAACTTTTTCTTCAGTTGATTACAAATTCAAGGGCGCACTATGCCAAAGTGCAATGTTGGCAAGCAGCAGTCGTGCGTGCAAGAGTATGCGTGTGTTTGGACACTCACTGACATTTCCAAAGGGAGATTGCAACTTAAGTGCGCGTGTCTGTGCGAGTGTGTGCGAGCAGCTTTGTTGCCTCATTGCTTCCTGCTTTGCAATATCTTCCACTTTTCTGGCGCATTAGCGCAAAATTCCGAAAAGTGCAACGCTATTCATTACTCCACACACACAGAGCGCAACAAGCAGCCAATACACACACACACACAGGCATTTCCTCTTCTGTTCTAGGCGGCAGCCCTTCTCCCACTTGCCTCCGCGCGTTTTCCTTCATTGCTTCATTAAATTGTTTCATTTTTCGCTTTTGTAATTATGAAAAATTCAAGTACTTCATTCTCTATTTTTAAACGTAGGCGTGTGTGTGTGTGTGAGTGCGTGTTTGCGTGCCTGCGTTCATATGCGCTGACAGTTGAAATTTCAAAGCGAAATTCCTATTTTGCACTTTCATGCATAATTTACAGTTTGCTAACACAACAACATGCGTTACTGCAATTGAATTGTTGTAATTTATAGTTGTTGTTGTAATTCAGTTGGATGTCTATTGTTATTGGAGCTGCCATGGCGGCATGAGTGCCTCATCAGTCATTCTCTATGACCTTTATGACTGGCTAAAAGCAACAAAAATGCAACAAAAATGCAAAAACAAATGGCATAAATGAAATTGAAAATTGATGAAGTGATGAGGGATGAGGAATGCGAAGGATGCGTACGATGAATGTCAATGCACGTTTTTGGTCGTGTTTTTGTCACGTGTAAAAAGCTCCGCTCTCAAAGTAATTGCTTTGTTGGCACTAAAGCTCTGATCTTTTTAATTCCAACTCACTTTTCGGCTTTTGTGATTTTTTTTTTTGAAATTAATAGATTTTTTGAATAGATAAGACCAACTGCCGTTTACTGATAAAATCTGTAACAAAATAGTTGTTGTTATTATTTTTTCTGGAACAGATTTTGAGCCAAGCTTTGAAGTATTCGCAAAATGGTGAAAATTCCTGAATTGATTCACATATATTTTTGAGCTTATACTCAAAATATATAGCCAACCAGCAAACTCCTGATCGCCGACGATGGAGATGAATAGAGTTTCGACAGTGGATATGAATAGTACACTTTCCTTACGCTTTATTTTAAGTTTACCATCCATTATGGTTGAAGAGGCCTAATAAAAAGCGCATTTCACAAGTCCAAGCAATAAGGATGTCTATTATAAATCAAAGGATATTTTGCTTTTGAAAAGTATAAAACCACTCTAAGGTCTAAATACAAACACAGTCACTTAATTAGTCACCTTTTATAGCTTTGCGAATATTTCACTTATATTTCCTTCCCACTAGAATCACATATGGCATTTTTTCTCTCTCGTCCTTCACTGAGCTCAGCACTTAACTTTAATTTTACTCGCTTTATGGCCGACTCAGCAATAAAGTGGAGGAGCAGAAACCTTTTACCAAGATTAAAGCAACCACAACTTTAATTAGTGGAACCATTAAACCGAAGCCAGCTTTTAGGCGGCCACAAGCCTACGCGTTCGCTCACCTTTCACTAAGGCAACTAAAAGCTTTGCTTCTTTCAGCCGCTTTTGCGGTCTTTATTACTAAAACATTTGGAAATTTGTTATTGGTGTTTTGCTATTTTTTGTTTTTAATTAAGCGCAACCACAACCGAAATACTGGCAAACCGGAAATAATCAAAGCAAACTGGGAAAGCGGAAAATATATACATTAGAAAAAGCATAACTTACATTAGAGTTAAAGTTCGAATTGCTTTCAGTGTACTGTGTTATAGCAAATATATGCCTTATTACAGAGGTAGTCAGACTGCATCGGAACTGACTCTGTTTGTCTCCGAATTTTCATTGCGAGTTTTAAAATCCGTTGGGCACCCTGCCTTCAAATAAATAAAAACATAAGTGAAATGTAGGATTTTTAGCCATCACCTCGTTGGCCGTTGGCCCACTAAGTATACTCTTGTGTAGCGCTTGTTGGAGCCCGCAGTATTATTACCGTTATGATTGTTATGATCCTCATTGTGTATACTCGACTTGCGGGACCATTAAATATGCATGTAAGGGTATTTGTGGCAAATGCACGCTGTTGTGTGGAATTATGAACTGTATATATTTCTTTGAGCCACTTCAGTGGAGGTGAAAGCATAAAAGTTTAGCAATAAACATGAGCACACACTTATACTTTTATATCCATATTGAATGATGTATGAAGAGTGATTTTAAAGCGAAATGTAAGGTTGGGTAAATATTTTCTCGGCACAGTTTTTAAATTATGATAAATTCGATGAATTTCATGCTATCAAAATATACGAAATATTGGAACAGGAATATAATGGTAGCAAGTTTCGGATAGCCGAACCTCATGCATCTATAAATAATCGTTTTCGTTAAAATGTGATTGTATTCATAGTGTGTAATGACAAATATATGTTATGAAAAAAAGTTACAGCTGTTCAAAAATTAGTGAGAATAATGAAGAAATTCGCTATATTTTGAAATTTTTGTACAAAAAGGGAAAAATGCTACGCAAGCCACCAATAAAATTCGTGAAGTTTACGGAGACGATTATGTATCAGTTCGTGTAGCAGAAAAAGTCGATGAAATTATGTAAAAAATTGACCAGGACCACACACATAAGCAGCCCTTACATCGATAAGGAACTTAACATTCATCATCAAACGGTTTTAACCATTTAAAAAAGGCTGGCATTGTCTGTGCAAAATTTAATGGACCGAATTAACGTCTGCGATTCTTTGCTGAAACGAAATGAAATCGAAAGACTTCTGAAACGAATGGTAACAAGATACGAAAAGTGGATCAAATACGAATGGTGAAGCTCAACAAATGGTTGCAAAGCCAGGATTGACGCCTCGAAAGGTTATGCTGAGTGTTTGTTGGGATTGGAAAGGAATCATCCACTATGAGCTGCTGTCAACAACTGATGAGATTGAAGCAAGCAATCGAAAAAAACAGCCAAACTGATCAACAGATAGAGCTTCGTCATCCATCAGGACAACGCTAGACCATACACATCTTTGATGACTCGGTAAAAACTGGGAGAGCTTGGCTGGGATGTTTTGATACATCCACTATATAGCTCTGATTTTGCACCATCGGACAGCCTTTTGTTTCGGTTAATGCAGAACTCGCTTAATGGAGTAAAGTTGGCTCCAAGAGGAGCCTGTGAAACCAGAAAAGTTTTACACTGATGGAGTAATGTCTCTGGCGGAAAAATGGCAAAAAGTAGTCGCATAAAATGGTACATATTTGGTTCTTTAAAGTTCAGTATAAATGTAAAAAAAAAATAAGTTGAAGTTTGATTAGAAATACGAAACGACTTTTTCGGCTACCCTATATTTTTATTTGTTTCCATAATTAAGGATCATCCTAATATACGACTATATATTTAGTAAATTTAAGTTATTTTTACATTTGAGGTATTTTTATTATTTACAAACCTTGTCCCCAATTCAGCCCTCCTTCCCTTATCACATTAAGTCGGAATGGCAGGGGGCTTCTCAAATTTCTGTTTTTTTGTTATAACAAATCCATATCTGATGCTAAAAAAAACAAAGCGCACCTGAAGATAGTGCCTTAAACTGCACGCCAATTTACAAATACAAAGAAAAGCGAAACATATTCAAGACGTTACAGCTTTTGTGAGCTAAGGTACGGAAAGTAGAATACAAAAAAATCAAACCCTCGGGACTGGAAAATGGAAGTGTATTTTTTTTTTATTTCTTCTTCAACTCACTTTTATTGCTGAATTTTATTCATGCTTTGCTAGCTTTCGATAGAATTGTGCAGAATCGCTCAGGGGTCATGAGCCAAGCACATCAAATTCAGATTTTTGGATTTTTTCTTTACAATTTCGCATTGACAAAATCTATGCACACACCTATTGGCAAGTCTGTAAGAGCACAAGGCGTCCACTGAGATGCCTGCCTCTGTGTCTACAAGCGAAAAAAATACCTTGAAACATACCGAAAATTGCTAGCAGGCATTATTGAAGCGTGCCTGTGTTGGGGCAAAAATGTCACCGTTGAATATACAAAATTTTGGGTATCTTCTTTTGTGTAATTTTTTTCTAATTTATAATTTTATTTTGAAATAACAAGCACAGTGTGCAAAGCATTGTAGCAACCGTATAAATATATACATATGCATGTGTATGTGTGTGTGTTGAGTTTTTGCACTAAAATTTAATGCGAAGCGAAACTCGCACAGAAATAGGTAGTATAATGGATAACGGTTCTCTGCGTCGCGCCGAACCCATTCAGTCGTGCAAATCGCCAATGTCTCTCACTTACTGGTGAGTTTCCACCACCTGTCGGTGTTGTTGTTGGCGAAGTGAAAATTTGCTTATTTAAAATTAATGAAGCATATTAATTTTTAAGAGTAGTCACTCCCCAGAGGCCACTGTAGGTTCCTTTGAGCTGGCACTAGCTATTAATACACACACACACATACGAACGAGGCAACACACTCGGCAAAGTTCTGTTCAAAGTGCCATAAAAAGAAGTGCTTAGATAAATTTAGCCTCTTCGCCATAAGCGTGTATTTGTAGCGTCCGGATGCGAGCATGAACAGCTTACTTATGTCTGCATTCCCGAAGCCGTAAATGGCTTACTCAATGAGTGGAAATCTACTTTGATCTGCATGTTTGTGCGTGAGTTCGTGCGGTGTCTCAAGACGTGCAGGTCTGAGTGTCAAAAGGTTTATTTGCAAAGCTAAATAAAAATGTGTTTACCTTTTTAAGAATTAAGCACAAAATTTGCTATTTTTATATTCTCTTTGGCACTCTACTTAACTCTCCTCTATCCTTTGCTCCGTGGTAACCCAGTCGTCCGTTATTTATGTGCTGCTGTTACTACCATCGGCGCTTCAATTGCAATTAATCTATATTTCTGCAAACCTAGGCATTTGAATAATTAAAATGTCTGTATGTTTGTAAGCTGCAAGTGGCAGAGAGCTTTTGAAAGGGTGAGCGCAGCTTTGCTAAAGCGTGTAGCTAAATTATTAATGCATATTCCGGCGGTTTACTTTTTAAAGTGAATTAAAAATTCTGCGCAAACAATCATTGCGAGAGAAAGTTTTTTGTAAGACTTTTCATTTTCACTTCTTGATTTTGTGTCTACTTATTGGGAGAAAAATCTAGCGAGTGGGAGCTTTTGCTGGATGTGACGGCATAAAACGTACACTTTCAATATTTGTGAAGAGTAGAAACGCTATACATATGTGGAAACATGTAAAAAAACAAATGTAAAAAAAAATTTGAAATATTCTCAGCGAGAAAATTTAAAATGAGATTTTTCCAGGTATTTATTTGACAGAATGTAAGCTACGACTTCAATCAAATCGAAAACTGTTTCCAATAAAGTTGACTTCTGCTGGAACGATAACTTTCTTTGTCAATAACTCGAGATGATAGGAATTTAGAAGCGATCTCTTGATAAACTCCTCATTTGTTGAAACTCTATTATTACCTCTTTTTGATTTCGTAAATTCTTTAGAAAGCTTTCAGAGAAATACGAAGGTATAGAAACAAGGTGTCATTGCCCATGATCGAAAAAGCCTGTATTAATTTTTATACTCTGAACAAGGTATATGAAAGTTTATAACGGACAGAAGGAAACGTCGGAGTCTTTTTAAATGAATTTTTTCCACTTTAATTCAATTCTTCTATATTCAAATCAGTAATAAAACATTTAACTGATAAGAAAATTATACGAAAATAATTTTTTTTTAATAGTTATTACATTAATTTCATTGCCCTCGAAATAGTGAATAGGTATCGCACACATTCAGGGGAGTATTATAATCATCATATAGAGCAGGTCTTGTACACGAATGATATCCAAAGAGCTTAAAATAAGTCAATTAGTGATAATAAATGTTCACAAAAGGCGACATATTGTCCCCAAAACGCAAGTCAGGGGCTTCAGTCAAATTTTGACGAATGCAGACGTCCGTCTTATGATAAAACATACGAAAGCACTTGACACCAAAGAACGCATTTATGGAAATAAATAAGCTTGTTGTCAAATGGAATCCCAGAAGAACACTCCGCGACAGCGGTAAAAAATGAAATTGGAATTCGTCAGAGAATTCACACCGAAAGTAGACAGCAGATGACTGGAAGCTTGTAATCTGGTCATTGAAATCAAAAATTAATAATTTTCAACCATATGAAAAAAATATTGCTGGCATTGTCTTTGTGGATACCATCTAAAGAAACCATGTTACACAAATAGTGAAGTACTATATGGTGGAATGGCCGTTAAGGAATGGGGTTGATTTCCAATATTTTGCTGAACCAATATACCGATTTTTTGGAGAGGAGTGCCTGTCTAAAGGAAGAAGTCCTTTTTGAACAGGATGACGACTCAAAACATACATCCAAAGTAGTATTAGTAGTAAAGCAATGGCTTGCCGAACAAAATTTCTTACTGATGCAATGGCCAGCCCAAAGTCTTGATCACAATTCGGTTGAGAAATAGTGGTTAATCGTCAAAAGAAGGTTAGGACAACATCGATCAATCCCAAAAAAATGTGGATAAGTATTACAAATGAATTTAGACGGAATTTGGGGGAAAGTGTGCCAAACCTTGTACCAAACATTTTGTGTAACAAACGGTTATGGGTTAGTACTAGAAATTAGCTACTTTCTGAAAGTTTCTGTAAGGTGGTGGTTTTTTTGGTTTGAATTGAATACGAAGCAAAGGAATAAACAACTTTTTAAAATTGCTTTACGACTTTAATATATGAAGCACAAATTTGTACTCATTTATGCTCCCCTCTATATGTCAGAATAAAAATTTTCAATTGAATATTTTCTAATTTTTTCATTATTTTCTTTTTTTTACCCTGATTTTGTCAACGGCTTAAAATTAAACTTTTTTGAATAAATTTCGAGCTAAGAATGCTCGACAAAATAATATGCTACTACCTGTTTGGCCCCACCGCCATTTATTAATTCATTCAACTTGTTGCTTGAAGTAAATAATCAGCCCTACAGTTTTTTATGCACATGGGACATTCCACAACTTTTTATTTGATGTGGGAAAAAAAGCAATGCAAAAATACAACAAAAAATTTGCAGAAATGGAATTTTTTCCAGCGCACAACATTAACACGTGTTTCTGATTAATCTGAATAAATTTAAAAAATGTACGAACTTAATGCAATTGTCCCTCAATATCAACTATTATTAAAGTATCGTTGCAGCAACACCTTCATGCGCCCTGAACCTACTCTTTTATTAGCAGTGAAACTTACCAGCGCCCAATGGCCTCCGGAAATATACAGTACGCTTGAAAAAATATGAAAAGAATAATAACAACCACACACTGCACGCAAACGAATAATTTATTGCAATTCTTTCTGCATTGAGTGGTTAAACAGCGAGCAGAAGCCGGAGTGGGTGGCAAAGGTGAAAGGAAACCAACAAAAAAATGAAAGTTGAAATCAATAGTTATTTAAAAATTATGCATTTATTTATTTACCAGCATTTTTGCAAAGATAAATATTTCACCAGCCGAAGGACTTGTAAATGTGCGTCGCGCTCAACGACAAGCACTTAATAATAAATAAAAAAAACGTGCATGTGTGTGTATAAGCAATGCATTGTGCGAGAAACTCAACGACACTCACACACATACACATAAAAACATGGAAAAGTGCTTGTTGCAAATGAAAACGCCAGCGAAGCATAACGAACTCAAAAAACACACTGACGCACACAGCGTTGCCATATCAAGCGTTAATTATACGAAGGCCAACAACGACAATTAATCACAAATGAAGATTCGCGGTGTTAAGCGAGCGCATAAAGCGAATTTATGGTCGATGCGTGGTCACATTTGCCCGCTGGTAGTAACATCATGCACTTTCCTGCTGGGTAGCACCTTTGCTACAACAACAATAAGCATTAAATACAGAAACATTGATGTAAAGCTCAGTCAGAGCAACAATGACAATATTGTCGACAATAGTTGCAACAACAACAAGGAAATGTAGAGCTGCGTTGATGCGAGTTATGTGTGTGTTGGTGGCGGTAAATGTAGATAGGGAAATGAGTGAGCAATGTCAATCGTCGTTGATGTACAAATAAACAGTTATTTATGTACGCGAACTATGGAAAAGGTGAAATTACAGCAGTGAAAAGCTTTGTTGGCACATTAAAATACTGTCGAGAATGGAAATGTGTGGTTGGCATAAATTGGTCTCATATATGTATGTAAATGTAAATATATACATATCAATATCATCAGCATACGCCAGCAGCTGTACAATAGAAGATTGTGCCTTCTCGATTTAGTTCTGCAGCTCGAATTATTTTTTCTAAAAGCAGCTTGAAGGAGTCATATGAAAGAAAGTCGTCTTTTCTGAAACCTCGTTTGGTATCGAAGGGCTCGGATAGATCTTTACGCAGCCGTATTAGTTCTGCGGGGATGCCAAATTCAGACATCGCGGCAGAAAGGCAGCTCCTTTTCGAGCAGCTTTGAAATCGACGAAGAGATGGTGCGGGTCGATTCTCTTTTCACGCGTCTTTTCCAAGATTTGGCGCATAGTAAATACCTGGTCAGTTGTTGATTTTCCGGGACTAAAGCCTTTGTTGACGGTGGGCTTCAATCTTTCATACAATACCCTCGATAGAACCTTATATGTTTAAGAGATTTACCGCACGGTAGTTGCGGTCCACAAATTGTGGATCTCCCCTTTTTGTGGATCGTTGAGCATTTTTTCGTCCGACCATATTCCACAAAGAAGCTGCCGTGTTTGAATAGGGCTAATATCACATATCATAAATATCTCATTTAAAGATATATATATATATGGCAATAAAACTAAGTCTAAGTTTACTATATTCTTGCTGAAATGCTCTACTTATCTAAGCTTCCCTCACTTCTAAGTAGCTTTAAATATATGAACACATTCCATTACCTTTTATGCACCGTTTCGTGGGGAAGAGCGCTAAGTCTTTCTCTGGCTTATTTGCGCAATTATACTATCTGTATAAATCACTTTGATGTATTGACAGCATGATGAGAGAAGAATAGTTAAGCGATTTTTATTTACTTTCCTCGTTTTTTCCTTTTGCTGTCAGCGCCAACTCGCATATACAATTTGTTCCTGGAATAGAAAAAAATCCGCTTAACCATTTAACATGTGAATTATATTGCCAATAACTCTAGCTCAATAACACTGTTGCCCGCAGCAATAGCAACAACAGCGAGAATAGCAAGTAGAGCTAATAAATTTCCGCCTCAGCCCCACCCACCGCCAACGTACATTTGTTACCTGCATTCCGTACGGCTTAACCTTGTATCACCGACTTTACAGAGAAGGAAAGTGGAAAATAATGGCAATGCAAAAAAAATAGCAAAGGCAACAATGCGCAACACGCAAGCAATCTGTGGTTTAAATGTCAGGCAACTCGCTTGGGCGCAAACGTGTCGCCATTTGTCGCGTATACGCCATGCCCGCGCCGCCGATGCGTAACACGGAATGTTGCAAGGCCGTTAAGTGTTCACTTTTAGCATCTTCTGCGCGATGAAGTGATATTGCATTTAGATTTCACACACTGCGGCGCTCAAAAGTAGGCTACACACAATGTAAGCTCACAGGTACCCAAGCGCCACTTCCGCCATTAACGCGCCACCCTCCCGGCCTGCCAGCCATTAGCAAAACAGGCCGCGAAAGTACACAAAAGAATGCTAACGGAAAATTATAGAACAACACACATATACACGTGCGCACACAAATTCTTGAGTGACTCGTATTCAAAGCATACATTTTCCTATGCATCCATGCACCCGGCGCCTTCTTAGGAAATAGGTGCTGCACACAAATCTCACTGCGCCACACATTTCCTCGACGCTTAGACGGAAACGGCGCTAAGCGCGGCATGCAGCAGCCTGAAAGCCGACAGCCATAATTTTCCGAACGCTCAAGTGGCAAGGAGCCGCGTAGGCTGCAGCTACACTGTCTCTAATTGTGCTAGCATAGTAAATAATTTTGCGCCAGTGTGACTGCGTGCGTATGTGTGGGTGTTTGTCACCAGCTGCTGTGTGTTCCGCCAGTGGTGTTGCTCTTGTACTGCTGCCTCCGTTTTGCTTCGTGTTATGTTTTGTCCCACTGCCATACAACCTGTGGCTTCTATTATTGTTATTATTATTGCTGTCATGCTGTTCCCATGAAATTCTGAAAAAAATGTCAGAATTTCTTTTATTTGTTCTTGTTTCCCTGTTTCCCTTGAAAGGAAATTGCTATTTCACTGTTCTGCATTTTCCAACGCAAAGGAAAAAACATAAAACTCAATGCAGTTGCACAATTTACCGTTAGTGGATTTCTGACATACTTCGCCATGATTTGCCGTTGTATGCGTGTGTGTGCTTATGCCCGTGGCCATGCATACAACTAGATAAGGGGTGCTTTCGAAGACTCAGCAACTTTATTGGGTAAAATTCTTAAATTATTATTTTTATTAAATTGCACACATATTTGAAAATCGTATCTGAGATTTAGTATAACGTTCAAAAGTTACTTAATGCATTACTTAGAACATAATTTAGTTGTTTCTGAGTGAAAGAAATTTTATTTTTCGTAAAAATATAAGCAGAGAGAAAAGAATGAAAGAAAAAACGGACCTTTCCTGTAATTCTTGCACCCTGAATAGGGTATATTAAGTACGACACGGATTTTGTAACACCCAGCAGCATCGGAGACCCGATAATGTATATATTGGATAGTCGAAAAAGTCTTTTCGTACCAATAGATTTCGTTGCAGTCGTATAACTCCAGTGCTACCAATCATGTTGTGTCAATCCATACAGTATTTAAAAAAATGAGATTTTAAGCTTCATTTAACCAAAAAAAAAGTCAAATTCGGGGGAGTTGAAAAAAGTTACAGCTGTTCAAAAATGAGTAAAAATAATGAAGAAATTAGCTATCTTTTGAAGCCACCAATGAAATTTTGTGAAGTTTACGGAGACGAAGCTGTATCAGTTCGCGTAGCACAACAATGGTTCGGTCGCTTCCGTTCTGAAAATTTCGATGTGAAAGATGCTCCTCGCTCTGGTCGACCTATCGTTGAAAACGTCGATGAAATTATGGAAAAGATTAACCAGGCCCATCACATAGAAAACCATCGCTAAAGAACTTAGCATTCATCATCAAACTGTTTTGAGCCATTTAAAAAAGTCTGTCTACTAAAAGAAGCTCGATGTTAGAGTACCACTTGAATTGTCTATGAAAAATTTAATGGAACAAATTAACATCTGCGCTTCTGTGCTGAAACGAAATAAAATCAAACCATCTTTGAAGCGAATGGTAACAGGAGACGAAAAGTGAACCAAATACGACAATAATGTGTGAAAAAGATGAATGCGTGAAGTGTGAAGCTCAACAAAAGATCGCAAAGCCAGGATTGACGCCTCCAAAGGTTATACTGAGTGATGGGATTGGAAAGCAACCATTCTCTGTGAGCTGCTTCAGCTTGATCGAACGATTGATTCTACATTTTACTGTCAACAACAGATAAAATTGAAGCAAGCAATCAAAAAAAACGGCCAGAACTGATCAACAGAAAGGGCTTCGGCGACACACTTTTTTGATGCATCCACCATATAACCCTGACCTTGCAGCATCGAACTACAATTTGTTTCGGTCAATGCAGAACTCCCATAATGGAGTAAAGTTGGCTTCAAGCGAAGCCTGTGAAAATTACTTTTCGCAGTTTTTCGCCGTAAAGCCAGAAAAGTTTTACACTGATGGAATAATCAGATCAAATAGAGGAAAAATGGCAAAAAGTGGTCGACCAAAATGGTACGAATGGAATTGTGAATGGAAAAGTCGATATCGATCTAGAATTTCGCATACTTCCTTATCTCAAGAAGTCGCCATACAAACTGACCGCTCAAATTAGAGTTCATGCATGGAAAACTTTTTTATTTGACAAGATATATTCTCGAAATTTAGCATAGACTGTTTTTGAAGACAGCGCTTCAATCTGCGAAGGAATTGGTCAGATCGAACCACTATAGCACATAGCAGTACCACTATACCACTATAGCATTTAGCTGCCATACAAACGGAATCACTAAAATAGAGATAAAGATCTTTTTATACACTTTTATGACATAAAAAATGCAGCCGTGAAGGGTATTATAGCTTGAGTGCAGGAGAAGTTAACGTTTGTTCCCACACTTTTTGTTTAGCAAAAACACATGAGAATCGCCCACTTTCGTCACCCTGTAGGCATAAATATATGAGTAGTTTCGCGCACATATTTATACAATATTCCCATGCAACGTGGCACAATGGAACAGCAGTACACACAATGCACATATTTCTGCTGCATTGCTGCTGTATTTATTTCTAGTTATTTTTTCATACTTTTCGTGGCTCCATTGGTTTGAATTCTTGGCATCTGTGCGCGCTGCTTTGCCGTATTGCGGTCTCGTGGCATGCCAATGTTTGTACCCAGCTTATGATTTTTTAATAAGCATGTGCCTCACGGTGCTGTACTTGCAGTAGAAAATAGTAGAAATATTTTACGGACATTTTTTCGAGGAATAACTACAAGCCTACGCGTACAACGACAAGACAATCACATTCTACATGTAGCGACAATAAATAATAATGTTGCTTATTATAATAATAATGCCATATTAACGTGTTTTCAATGAAAAACAGCCACAGAAGGAATTTGCAAGTTATTTTGATAAATATTCAAAGTATTAAAGGCATTATTTTGAACATTTTAAATTAGGGCGGTCATGGAATATGTAAAGAGAGATTGAGTTAAAGATTCGCTCTCGTTCACAACCATTATGATTTTTGTTGTTTTTGATCTTTATTCTATTCTTGGTTGTTTGTGAATGATGAAATTTTATATTTAATGATAGTTAGAGGCATATTTTTATCCTTCAAAAAATGTTTTAACCAGTTATAATTTGTCATTAGTAAACTTTCATATTGAATCACAAAAGAGGCAAAATTATTTTTTAAACAGAAAAAAATAACAAAAATAATATTTTAACTTTTTTTCGAATCACAAAAAAGAAAAAAATATTCTTAAAAAAAAAAAAAATAACAAAAACAATATTTTAGTTTTTTCTTTAGAATAATATGGTTTTGAGGCAGCTGCGTTAATGCTTAAATTTTGAACTACAACAATTTAGCATGGTCCCTTATTTTGAAAATATTCCAAATCAAGCAGTTTTTTTTCGAATGAAAAATTAAAGCTACCTAAGTTTAAGGACCACCCTAATGCATATAGAAAAAACAATTGCTAGTTGTTGGAATTTGTTGGTTGGACTTGGAATTGTAGAAGGGATTTTTCGCACATTCAAAAAAATTTTTTTTTTCAAAGCTACAAAAATTTAAAGACCACCCTAATGCATCTAGGAAAAACCATTACTAGAAGTCGGAATTTTTTTTGCACAGAATTGTAAATGGGATTTTTCGCACATTCAAATAATTTTTTTCTCAAAGCTACATAAATAAATTTAAATACCACCCTAATGCATATAGAAAAAACAATTGCTAGTGGTCGAAATTTTTTGCACAGAATTATAGAAATGAGACTTTTCACCCATTTTCAACTACAATTTCATTTTCAATTTATGCTCATATTAAATAAATTTCATTTTAATAAAAATGTTATAAAATAAATTTTTATATGCATATTTAGTTTATCACTTTTAATCAACTGTATTCTTGCTTGTTGTTTGTTAATTAAAAGACATGCTTTCAATGCGAACTCAGCGCCATTTCTAACGAATGAAGACCCACTCTCGTTTTCAGCCACTTGAAAGCGAGTTTTTGCAGTTTTTTCACATTGGCTGCCAACGCTTTGCTGTAATCTCAATCAGTTGAAACAGCTTCTAGAGCTTTAATTCAATTAACACTTGCATCAACTGGCTGTAAAAGCAGAGTTTAAGTCAAAGCTGCACGAAATGCAAACAAAAAGCACAGAATGTCAACAAAAGTAAACAAACACAACACAAGGGATTACACACATACACATGTACATGTACATATTTACATACACACACAGAAAAACACGCATACATATGAGTAAGCGTGACACTTAGCAGCAGCATTGCCACACATACAAACTCACACTCAAATGTTAAGTCACATGTGTATGTATGTGGGTGTGTGTTTACATATGTATATGTATAAGTACAAGTAAAGCCATCAAAAAGCAAAAACAGAATTCGAAAAC
Organism: Bactrocera dorsalis; assembly: GCF_023373825.1. Classification (NCBI taxonomy): domain Eukaryota; kingdom Metazoa; phylum Arthropoda; class Insecta; order Diptera; family Tephritidae; genus Bactrocera; species Bactrocera dorsalis. The sequence goes on from NC_064306.1 coordinate 72,185,033, forward strand.
ACTCGCACACACAGCTGCCGGCTATCCCGTTACGTTTGCTCCGATTAACTAACAAAAAGTTTTCACAAAGTTTTCAAAGTAAGCAAATATGCCGGAGACAATAAACTGGAAAGCCAGATAAGACGAAAGTACTGCTCTTAGATGTGCGACAAATCCTGAAACAAATAATAAAATGAAGAGCGTACAACAGCAATAACATGCAATTATGCACGAACACACGCATGTGTTTATTGGCTGTAACGGTATTTACAAGCAAATTAAAACAGACAAAAGGTTAAACGAAAATATTGCAGAGAATTAGTACTAAAGCTGGGAGACAGGGTGGCAGCGAGGGCGAGAGTTGACGTTCACCAACTTCGATTTGTTGTGAACATGCAGAAGCGCAAATAAAAACCAACAAATGCACAAAACATATCTTTAGGCGCCGAGCACTGCACACAAAAGGTGCTTCGGTGCTTCGTTGCTGAGTAGTCATTTGTTCTTCGTACTGTCCCTCAACGAAACTCGCGCAGTGTGCCTGTTTGCCTTGTTGTGGAGTTCCTTGTTGTTTGTTTGCCGAAGAAAAGCGCAGCAAAGGCGAAGGAACAAACGCCACCGAAGCCGCCACCACTTGGCACCTAAAACTATGCTAACAGCAAAACTTTTTCAATACGAAGCTCACGCTGCGAGCCGACGAATTTCACCTTTGGGAATCAACATATGCATGGACTTGTTCGACATGCGGTATTGTTTGTTTTTCATATGTTGTTGTTTTACATATATTCTCCCTGCGGATGTCATAACTAGATGACAAGTGTGTGGAGTACCTGGTGACTCTGAGTGTGTGTTGAGAGAGTGTAAGCAAGTTGGAAGTGTAGTATGAGTGGTGGTAGGCGATATGTGCTTTGTATATTATCTGAAACTTGAACTTCTTTTGATTTTTGCTTTGTGTGCTTAATTCTTTGTGCCCAGCGTACTGTGTGTGTGTCTTGCGTCATAACTCTCACTTGGGTCAGGTTTTCATTGGTGTAATATCCACGGCAGTTAGATGAAAAGAGAGACAAATTTTCACCTCACATCCTTTAAGTAGTCCTCAAGTTCATTTCAAAAGCTTGTACAAAAGTGTGACTTCAATTTGACAAAGTTTCTTTTCTCTCTTCCTTCCACTACACACCATTCACACTCACGCGTTTACCTACAACAACATATTTCGGTCAACGGGGAATACGGAAGAGCTGAGTTATGTGCTGCGTCATGTGTTAATGTGCCAATTGTGCTTGACACCGCCCAACGGATGTTTGAAGAACGCGCACAAGGGAACATTAAACAAATAAAAAGTAATAACGTGTTTATATTTCGGTCGTAGTTGGCCATAAACTTGCCGCATTTTTACTGTCATAGCTGTGTATTCGTCAAGCACCTTGGCCGCTGCTCAGGCTAATTTTACATGTATTGTTTTGCCCAGGGTGTATGAGCACAGTGACCACAAGTGACGGAAGTTGAGGCAAATTATTTTATTTAAACCAAAAATGCTTCGTTCCACCTTAGATGTTCACGAATTTGCGGATTCAGGGATAGATTGTGCGGGAAGACCCGTTTCGACTCTTCCATATGACAGTTTTGGACCTAAATAGTAAATGGTATATTTATATAATTTAGTCAAACAAAAAAGAGCGCTCTCTAAAGAGCTTTGGTTTTGGAAGTTGTTGGGTTGAAATAAGGTACACCGCTCAGAGTAACTGAATGTGCACGACATTCATGGTGGTCCATAAAATTTTCATATTTATTTGTTCACGCATTTGGTCACTTTTGTCCCAATCAGTTGATATCTGCTCGCTCACTTTCGCCATTTTATGACGCCATATACCATATTTTGCATTTGACGGCAAAACATAAATTTGCTAATCAAGTCAGCCTTTCCCATGCTACTTCCCCGCCAAAACCTTGTGTTGGCTCGCATTTTATTAGAGAATTCTCTAGTGACAAATATCATTTCCAGCGCCATTTATTTGAGTTGGCACTTTGCGGTGAATTGCGCATTTATCCAAGTTGTTGACCAAATGGCGGCGATGACATCGGTTTTAACGTTTGTTGTTGACCGCCATTGAGGTCCTTTGCGTACTTGGCTTGGTTTCTCTCACTTTGACGGTTTCATTTGCTGCGATTACAAAGCAATCAAATTTTTAATGAGTCATCATGTTTCAGCATAAAATTACAGCTGTTTTTTAAAAACGTTTCAAAAGTGTTAAATTTTTTGTCTAAATTAATTTTCAAAACTTCGCTGGCATTTTGATGCTTTGAATAATAATCTGAAGCGAATATCAAAAAATCTGAGAAAAATATGCCACCTCATTTGCATCTCAATTCAAATAAACCGATTTCGCCTTTAGGCTCATACATAACTTCTATAATCATCTAAAAGAAGTAAGATTTTATGTGCAATGTTTGCCATTCAGTTGTTGGCTTCGCTTAGGAACTTACTAGCAAATGTATGTTTGTTCCATGTTTTCTTTTTCCCAGTGTCTCTCTTCGCCTTCGAGGTCCTGCTCACACCAAATCGCTCCGTTAATTGCTGTAGGATTGTAATTAATCACTTTTATGCGCATAATATCGGAAGTAGAATAGTAAAAAGAAAATCAATAAAACAACAAATGATAGTGGCAGCCATAAAACTTGTAAGCACTTCGTTAATCGCCATCTCTCGCAGGCTTCTTTGTTTGCTTCTGGTGACGGTGGGCTTCCCTTTTATCGGTCGCACTAATCCATAAATGAACTGTTTAAGCTCCGCGTTGTCTAGAAATTAGTGAGGCACGCACCGTAAGACGCTGTGAAATTATCGCCGCGTTTGATTAATTGATTGATGGAGAAGTGTGTAAGCTTTTACGACCCTCTCACCCTTTGAAAATGTTAGCTGGCCCTTATAAATAATTATACTTATGTGCTCCCGAAGGGATTACTAAACAATCTTGCGCTTATTAGGTAACATATATTTCTCCAAGGCATTTCCGTGATCTCTACTCGGTTATTAGTCAATGGAGTTGGGGTCGCTGACATTCTCGACCTTTAATTTTGTAATAAAAAGTATTCTCCAAGTGATTACACGCTTAGTACACATGTATCTACAAATTAACTATGGAAATCTGTCGACGGAGGAACCAATTTCATAGTAATCATAGGTCAAATATTTAATCAAAGGAAACTTGCCAAAGCAAAAATCCAACGAATTCATTCCAATGGTTGATCAATTGAAGCCTTCAAGTGTAGCCAGGTTCTTCTTCATCTGGTTTTTCTCTCGGAGCCGGAGTGTTTTATCCATTCGGACGACTTGACCTAGCAAGCTGTCTCCTAATTCGCTAAACTATGTCAAGGTTGTAGTATATCTCGTACAGCTCATCGTTCCTTCGACTGCGATATTCACCGTGGACTCAAAAATTCTAAACGCTGACTCATTAAATGTCGTCATCGTCTATGATGATGAGGGATTTGTAGAGTTTGGTCTTTGTTTGTCGAGAAAGTACTTTACTTCTCAATTGCTTACTCAGTCCGAAGTAACACAGTCTGTTGCCAAGAGTTATTTTGCGTTGGATTTCGAGCATTGTTGTTGGTGTTGGTTCCAAGATAGACGAAATTATCTACGACTTCAAAGTTATGACTGTCAGCAGTGAAGTGGGAGCCTAGTCGCGAGTGCGACGACTGTTTGTTTGCTGACAGTAGATATTTCGTCTTGTGCATTACGAACTAATTTTTCATCAAACCCATCGTGGAAACTATTATTTTGGAAGCTTATGAAGAAGTAAAGCTATTTTGCAACAAATTTAAGTTCCATTGTGAGCCGTTCTCAAAGTCTACACCCACTATAATACGTCACATGGAACTCAGGGTTTATTAAATGCCTAAAATGCCCTTTTTCTAAGAATTTTCCACTTCTTCACTATATACACTTACTCCCTCACAACTTCGCCACCGGTTTCCGATAATTTGATAATGAGCGTGTGCAGAGTGTTTGGCTTTAATGCTTCAACATTTCATGCAACATAAAATATCAATTTTCGCCGCACAATTACGCGAGCGAAGCGCGTAAATTACAACTGTCAAAAGTGACACTTGCCGTGTTAGAAAGACAGCCGCCGTAATTGTGTCTCGGCACGCAATCCAAACTGAGAAATTAGAAAGAGATTATAAACTTGAAATGTTATTACCGACACGCAGGTGTTTGTTTGTGCTCTTTTGTTATTTATTATTTTTTCGTTAATAAATTAGCCTTTGAAAGCAAACCAATCAGAAAAATGCCGAAATCACTTACGACCGCAATTTCCGCATTATTTCCGTTACATACGCACCTTTTGTCAGGAAGTTAAGCTTTTTAGGTGCTTTTTAGTCCTTCAGTGCTTTCCCCTGGTTTGCCAAAAAACTTTCATATTCATTTATTTGAGCTAAGAGGCTATACAATTCGCTCGCTTTCCTTAACGCCGATATCAATTTTCCATATTCTTTTGGTTGTTGTAATTATACGGTAGATTGCCTGTTGCGTAAGTTTTGTACTTGACATACCATTTCTTCCGCTAGATTAGACAAAGTACGATACGGTTATTATAACGGATGCCGACTTGCAACGATGTGCATGTGTGTGAGTGGTTTGAGCACGTGCTTGGATAAATAGTATTCCACGTTGGGTAGACTTCGTATGAATGAAGTGTGCTTTTAATATTTATGAGCTTACCGACGTGGGAAGTAATAACGGTCCATTTGGTGCATAAACTACTAACTAACGGTTATGATAAGAATAGTTTTAAGTTCTGCTTTTGCCCATTCCCGAAATAGCGATGCAATAATTATTGAAACATTTTTTAATATACTTAAAGTATAATTACCTCCATCTCTCTCTATTCTTCAGTCCAGAAATATCAACTATTATTCCTATTTGTAGCAAATTTGAAACTCTACACAGCTGCCAAAAATCAGATAATTAAGCAGTGTAAACTCACCCAAGTTGAACTTAGCGCCTAATTAAAATTAAACTAAAAATTGTTGTAATAGCATTGAGGCAATTTAAACTTGAACTTGCACCTCCGCGTCGCTTCGGCCGACAAATGCTTGCCGAAGAAATTGACAAAGTTCAAGACAAGCCAAGTCAATACAGAAGATTCTCTGTCGAGCAAACTGAATTCTCATTTGCTGCAGCAGCAAATTGGCTTGCGACTGCAAGGTCTGAGAGAAATCAGCAGAAAGTCAAAAACTATTGATGCAAATATACATACATATGTATGTATATGTAAATGAGTGTGTCTGTGAATTTTCGTTTGCCTTGAATTGTGTAATTTAATTTGGCCTTATTTATTTATATTTCAGCCAAACTTCTGAGGACATAATTCGAGGAAAGCAAGAATGATAAAATACATGGGTCAAGGACAAAATAATTTCCTTTGCTATATTTAACACAGTTAGTTGAGCATATGAGTAACAGTTTGGTGCGCGGAAATGAACTATATTTGCATTTAAATAGAAGTATGTGTATGTGAAACGTTAATTCCGATTGCGGCGAAGTCATAATTTCTTCCCCAAATAAAGATTCCTGACAAGAACTAAATTTTGATCGGTCAGTTTGTGTGGCAGCTATAGCATAATAGTGGCTCGATCTGAACAGTTTCTTGAGCGATTGCCCTATTGTCTTAAAAAATTACCCAACCCACATTTCTTGAAGATATCTCATCAAATTTAAAAGCTTTCCATACAAGCACTTGATATCGATTGTTTAGTTTGAATGGCAGCTATATGCTATAGTGGTCCAATATCGGCAGCTCCTTGAAAAGAAAAGTACATGTGTATAATTTCAAGTCTATATCTCAAAAAGTGAGAGACTAGTTCGCGTATATACACGTGGACAGACTTACGAACATGACTAAATCGACTTCGTTCGTCATTTTATATAGTCTTCGACTTTTTTTCTGGGTGTTACAAACTTCGTGATTTAGTATATTCTTGATGAGGGTATACACATTTATCAAAATCAGAAAGCTAACAAATTTATTCAAAATTTTATCAATATTTTAATGTGTAATGAACAATATTTTCTGTTTAGACATATGTAAGTGCCTTTATACTTTGTCATAAGTGGCATGCAAAACCACTTAAATTGATTTTTGCTACTTGATAAATGAGCGATTTCATTCAGGTACTATACATAGATATAAATACAGACATAAGTATGCAGTTAAAATACGCATCTATATGTACTTGTGAGAGCGTTTTACACTACAAGAAAAAAGTGATTGAAGTGATTGAGACTTTTCAAATATTGATAATTTGTTGTTACTATTGCCCTTCATTCGTCTGGTGGACACTCAGTAATATAAAAACAGTTAAAATTTTTGAATTTAATTTAATTAAACTTTAACTATCCTCTGTGTGTTGACTATGAATGTTGTGGCTGTCAATAGCCTGGTATTTGACACAAAGCATTTGACAAGTTCTCAACAGACTATGACAGTTGACATTTACCTACAAAACATGATCACCCATATATGTATATATGTATGCATATATATATAGGCCAATATTATTGAAACATATTCATTTAACTGTTTATGTGTACCTATCTACCGCATACATTTTCTTTACATAATGCTCTAGTGTCAATAAGACAAAGAATCCCTCGAAGTAATGAAAATATTGCTGCCGTTCAGGCAACTGTTACTAAAGATGACAATTTGTCGATTCCAACACGTTCTCAAGAATTGAGACTATCTCAAACCGCAACCTGACAGATTAAGAAGTGTTCTCACTCAAGAACTGAAGCCATTGGTCCCCTGTAAACGTCGAGAATTTACTGACTTTGCCTTGGAAGAACTTGAAAACGATTTCTTTAAGAAAATCATCTTCTCCGATGAGGCTCACTTTCATCTGAGTAGTGCGCTAAATTCCGATTCTGGTGCCAAGAAAATCCACAAATTATTCGTGAACATCCATTACATTCACCTAAATTGACAGTTTGATGTGGTTTTTTGTCTAGTGGCATCATTAGTTCATGCTTCTTTCGAAATGAAGCTCGTAACGCCGTTACTGTCAATGGAGAGCGATATAGGACGACGACAAGCGACTTTTTATGATCGAAATTAGAAGAAGTTGATCTTGACAACATCGGAATACTCGTAACACAATGACAACCGAATAATTTCGGGAAAAGTTTGGAGATTCGATTATTTCAAGAAAATGTGACATTGAATGCCCTCCAAGAAGTTGTGATTTAACACCATTCGACTACTTCCTGTGGGATTGTTTGAAGTCGTTGGGCTTTAACGATAAACCAGAATCTCTTAAAGCTTTAGAAGTCAATAATGAACGATCTATTCATGACATACGACTTGATTTAGTGGAAAAAGTACTCGAAAATTGGGTTCAACGAATTTGTTCCTGCAAAATAAGTCGTCGAGGCAATTTGAAAGATAAGGTTGTATCGATTGTGCTTCACATTAAATAAAAATTAAATAAAAAAAACATTTGAATGTCCTTAATAATTAGTCTAGCACACTAGGCTAACATGACAGCGGAGGCCCTGCAAATAAAAAAATAAATAATTAGGGCAATAATTCATTTTGAATTGCTTCTTAAAGTCAAGAAAAAACCAAGAACGCAGTGAACTTAAATAGAACCAAATATATTCTTAGTACTGCACTGCAAGCGCATGCATGTGTCATAGCTGAATATATGTATGTATGTATATGTGAATGCAATGCACACAGTTTCTATGTTTACATTGCGTCTTATAATTAATTTATTTGTGTTCTTAACTCAAAATCCCAATTCAAACTTTCGCTTGATTATCCAGCATTTATTATTCTTTTAGTTGTTGACTCTTGCCTGTCAACTGCCTGGCTTGTCACACTCCCGCACACGCACGTGGCGAATATGTAAATTGCAAGTGCATAAAAAATGAGCAACAAACGCTGCAAATCGAGAGGCAATGAGTGACAAGCAGGCGAATCGGGGTCTGGGTTGTTTTGTGTAAACAGCAGAGAATTGCTAAATGCACTGTATACTTTCTGGCGCGACGCAGTCTTACAAACATTGCAACATTGCAGTTCGGAGTCAAGTAGGTAGTGGGAAGGAAAGCTTTGCTTTCTACACACTCACCAACACACAGCCACACTAACACGCTTGTTGCATGAGTGTGCAATTTTCACTTGCCTCATTGCTGTTGCCCGCTTTGCGGCGCTTCGCCGTCTTTTGCTGCTTAGCTGGGTTGGCTTTTGACTCGCCTGAAGTTAATGTGGCACCCAAAGTGAGTCAAATGCAGCAATGTCGAGTCATACGAGCATTTTCACTGGCAAAATGGTTGTGCGCCTTCGGTTGGGTGTATGTTGGTGTGGCTTCCCGCAACACACAGCTGAAGAGCTATAAAAATATTTTTGGGTTGCATTTTACGCTTCAACTCTGACTTTCGTTGTTGATTTTGTGTCTTCATTGCTGGTGTGGGCACATGTGCGTGTGGGTGTGCGTGTGTGTTGTTTCCATGATTTTGAGAAATTTGAAAGACATTAAGTGCTCTTTAAGTTGATAGCTTCACTTTTTATGCTAATGACATCATAATACTGTCAAAATGTAAGGTTATGTCATGCAATCGGAAATGTTATTTTTCGATTTTTTATTTGCATTATCTGCGTTAAATTTTGCTGTTGTTTGTATCCGGTTTTCGCAACTTTCTTGCTATAAATGGATTTAATTTTGAAAAGTTTACAACTATTTTGTGCATTTTTCCATTTTAAATTATCATTTTTCCATTAAAATTTTATATTTTCCACTAAAATTTTCGATTTGAAATCATAATTTTGTTTTTTTTTTTAATAACGTTGAAATAGTTTTAGAAATTTCAAGTTATTTTGTTTTTGAAAAAAATATTTTGTCAGAAAATATAAAAGTAAACTTTTCTAAGATCTTCGAGAATCAGCGTGAAAGAAGCTTTAGAAAAAATAACCAAATATTTTGCCAAAAAACTACCAATGAGTTCTCTTTTTGTGTTTAAAGCGATTAAAAAAATTTTTTTTGTTCGTTGAAAATATGTTTTCACCTTTATGTATGTATATATCTACCTGCTTTAGGGAAAATATTTAAATTATTTAGTGGGCTCACTCAAAGGCATTAAGTTTGACAAACATTGACTTTGACAATTTCACTCAATTTTATTTTTCCCGAAAGGGGTTAATTCTTTTTTTAATATGGACCGAAATAAAATGCCTTGTGAATACTATCCATTTGATGTCCATGTAAATACTAAGATCATCAAGAAAATCAAGTGAGAACTTAACAAACTTAACTCGATAGAAAAGACTGTAGGAACATAATCCGTATATAACTGGCGACATACACCCGCAGAATGGGTCTGACAGATCGGGAAGACTAGTAGGAAGTAGGAAATGTCTAGAGCAAGGCACCAAAGAAGCAATGGAGCATCTCTTGTGCACTTGTCCCGCATTGGCTAGTGTATGCTGTAAGCATCTGGGGTCAACACGGTGTGATACACTATCGATAGTGAGGCCGCAGAGTCTGTTAAAATACGGGCAAGCCCAGGCATCCTAAAGAATGACTATTCCACGTGGACCTAGTAACTGGTTCATCTGGTATCGCAAAGGACTAAACTGGTCACTGACCTACCTGATTAACCTAACCTAACAAATTTTAAAACATAAAATCAACAAGGGTCTAAAATAAAAGGGCTTCATTGAATCATTGAATCGAAGAAAAACAGGCATAGAAGGTCACCCTGTTTTGCTCAGAAACATCCTCGTTCTAACACTTTTATATATTATGTAAAAAGTTATTTTCCAGAAGTAGTCTTTAAAAATGTTTATAAAGCCACAAACTAAGCGCCTCATTAAACCTCTTAATAACCCACCTCAGGTAGGGTTATGACTCATTTAAAGTTCACGTGTCCAAAGGCTTAATAATCACCGCAAAGAGAAACCTTAACCGTATAAATACATATTTTCACATATATGTACATATGTATATGTGCATATGTATGTATGAGTTACGAACTTGTGTGTATGTTTGTGTGAATGAGCTGGTGAGATTAGCTCACAAAGGCATCATATACCGTACTCCTTTTAAGGCCAGAAATGTGCAACAAATGTGGCGCACAATAAAAAAAGCAACACACACCACTATGACTGGCGAAAAATTTGTATATATTTACATTTTTCTCATATTTCATAAACCAAATTACGCGGCTGCCAATTTTTTTATTAGCGTGTGCTGCTGTGACTGTGTGTGCAGCTCAGGCGTTAATGTGAAATATCGCCGTTGGTCTTTGGCCTTCCACCTATGCTTCCTGAAATTTTCCTTTCTCCCTTCCACACGCTTTTTTCGTGCCAGCTTTAAGCACATAACCTGAATTCGTTCGCTCGTCATGGTGTTTCGAGCGTGAAAACTGCGCAACAAAAAGTGCCGCTTGCCTCACGGAGCACAGGAATTTACGCGCGTTGTAACGGCATCTACACATAACGGCAAGTATATACGTTTATGTGTGTGCTTGCCACATGTGTGCGGCAGGTGCAAGCGCAAGACCGAATTTCAAAACTCATTAAGCCCGAAGAACAGCGAGCGGAAGGCTGCGAGCAGAATCAACAGCAGTCAACCCGCGTTAAGCAACCTTTACGACTATGACAGGGGTCTGAAAAAAACCCAGCAAAAAACGATGCCGAGCATGAAAGCGTAGTCAACTGTGCGCTGCTGCGTGTGTGTGAGCGTCGCGCAAGAATGAATTTTGCATAAAAAAACATACATATGTACACCCTTCGCACACACAACCGCATTTTGAGCAGTGGCTTCCAGTAGCTAGTAAAAAAACGCGCTCACACACGTGCAGGCGCTCGGTTCGGGAGGCAAAACGCCCTCTAGTAGGCAACAGGAAGCGATTATTTTTGTTTTTCGGCAGCTGAAAAAGTTTGCTTTATGCTCTGTCATTCACTTTTTATATTTTGCCTTTATTTTTCACTTTTTAATTAAACTCGATTGCACTTAACTCTTACTAACTTACATACATGTAGCGTGGCATATTTGTGGATTGTGGATTGTCTTCGTGAGGGCTGTCAGCACTCCGGCGCACATATTTCTACAGTTTAATCCTCACGCACACATTATCCAATTTATTATCTATCATAACTCAACATCGGCGCACACATCCTCGCAATTTCAACACTTTGCTCATTTTCGAATTACACTCACATACACAAGTACGCCCCGACATGCGTGTAAATTCCAGGAGTTGTACATTTTTCGTGGATCTATATACATATGTATGTTTGAGAGCTTGAGCTCCTTATGAACATCAGAATTCACAACTCCTGCGGGCTTCTCTTGACAAAGTTAAACATTGGAATTTCTTAGCATTGTTTGCAGCGAAATATTTTAATTAAGATACTTGTTCGTTCAGTTCCACAAGCCTTAGGCCCTAAAATGTAGTAAATTCCAACTAAGTGTGCGTATTTGTATGTGTGTGTGTGAATATATCATGCGGCCCGATATGACAGCCAATACAAATTTTCTGAATTTTTGGTTCTTGAGTTTAATTAATAGCGTCATCGAACAAATAGCTGAATTTGTATTTTTTTAATAAAGTGCTGAAAATTAATATGTATATACATAAAAGACTTCTCGACTACCCAATATATATATGTATATATGTATGTACCTATTCAAAAGTGTTCATATTTAAGGCTTACTTCCTATATTACGAAATTTTAACGCACCAAAAATCGATGAATTTATCCGATATGTCATATTGTTACAATTTTGAAATAACTCAATAGCAGCGCCACCTATCGGGTATTCATCGTCTTGTAATAGAGCCAGATATGTTAAAAATTCCGACCTTAACCGATCTAAAAGCGAGTATAAACACTATACGCATTAAAAACAGGAAATATAACTAAACTGTAGATGTGCCAAAAGTCGGTTTCCAAAAGAGAACATAAAATTTGTAATTTTTGATAATCGTCGCTTGCTGGTTGGAATAGACCATAGACTTGACGAAGGTCCCGAGACGGCCAATTGTCTGGGCAAATTCATGAGATAACCAAACTTCACCAAACTTGGTTTTCCATAAATCGATTGCGATATTCGCTATGTGACTTGTCGCTCCCTCCTGTTGGAATCACATATTGTCCAAGTCCATATCATCCAATTCGGGCCTAAAATATTCAGTTATAAGAAACTTTTGTAGCGCTCTTATTGAAAACCCCGCTCGTAAAGTTGAGGCCAGTGACTCCGAATTTGGGTAGTAAATTTTAATCATTTCGACTTGTTGTTGGATCGTATATCTTTCCATAACGAAATGGCAAACCTTACTGAAGAGAAATGTCAAGGCAGCGCGAAAAAATATGACGTCGTTTCTGTCCCTATCGGTTTATTTTTGTAGGGTCCACTTGAAAAACTCTATATTTTATCAAAAACTTGAGAAATATGTAAGTGAATGCGAAGAAACTCTCATAACCTAAATTTTTATCCTTGATTGTTTTTCTTTTAAATATTTTTTCCACTCTCTATTACTCTCTAGTACTATGTTGCTATAAATTGTGTGTTTATATGTATGCATATAAACAATGTTGCTAAGCTTTTCTGCAAATTCCGGCATTTATTTGTTTTTAATTAGTCCCTTCCAGAGGCCTGCTGAATAATTTAATCGCTTAACTGACATTTATTGCCAATAGAAAAGTCAACACAACTCAATTGTTGTATTGATTAGATTGTTGTTGTGGGGATTGTGTGCGGTCGGCCAGCTGCACACACCTCCCGCTTTTCATTGTGTACAATTTCGTTGTCTCTCGCACTCACGCTCTTTCCTCCAATTTTTCTCTGCATCTCTCTTGCTCTCTTTTCGCACGGCACTCCAGCTCTGTGCGCCTTCAATTAATTTCACGTAAATCGCTTGTTGCTATTAATTTGCTTATTGGAGCGCACTCATCGCACTTATCGCCCACAAACAATATCAATGGCAACTACAATAGCAACAAACACGTAATTTTATGATTATCAGGTGATGACAGTTTAATGACTTCATCTGTCGAACACAATCAACGAGCGGCCGCTTCAAATTAAGTAGATTTTGTGTGGCCAGCGGCGCAGAGAATGCAAAGTAAACAATTGAGCTACGGCTACACAACAACAACAAATACATTTTGTTTATAACGAAAATAAACACGACATGAGAATGAGAGCTGGAAATTTGTACAAAAATTAACTAAATATATTTATTTTGGTATTTATATATTCATATATGTTTACATATATGTATATGTGAGTGTTTCCTGGATACCGGGTAGCGGCACATTATTTTATTCCCCTTCCTTCATCGGCTACCTTAGAACCACTCGCCGACGGCGCGCAGCGTTATCTCTTGCACTTGCGCGTGCGGGGGCGTGGAGAGCGCATAGATTACCGCGTTAGCGATATCGTCGGCCTGCAGTATAACATCACCCAGCTGAGCTTTCGTCTCGTCCGGCACGATTTCGGTGGACACCCAGCCGGGGCTGATGTTCTGAAAAATCAAAAAATAAATATTTTACAAAAACTAGGGTTCTCCAATATCATATTTGTGCACTCACTGTCGTCTTGATCTTTGTCTTCAACGTGATCAACTCCTGTCGGCAAATCTCATTGACCGCATTCAGAGCGAACTTCGTCGGAGTATAGACGTTTAAGCTCGGATCCTCTTTACCCGGATTGTAGCCCGGTAGTCCGGCAGTACTGTTGATGAAAATCAAGTGACCCGGATAGTTGCGCTTTCGCATGCTCTTGAGCGCATTTTGCAAACAATAAATCGAGCCCATCAAATTGGTGTTGACCACATCACGTATATCGCTAACTGACATGTCGACCAGGTTGCCATCGCGCAGTATGCCCGCATTGCTGACGAGTATGTCGGTACCACCCAGTGTCTGTTCGATCCAATCGAAGGCCTCGCTCACCTGCTGCTCCTGCGAAACGTCACACTGCTTGAAATGGAAGAGCGGTTGCTGTTCGGTAGGCAGAGATTGCTTGAGCTCCTCCAGGCGGTGCACGCGCCGCGCAAGGCCCACCACTTGTATGCCAGCGGCCACAATCAACTTGGCACAGGCCGCACCAATGCCCGAACTGGCGCCGGTCACGACGGCTACACGATTTCGCCAGCGATTCATATTTGGCGAATTCACAAGTTTACCTTGTAATAAATCTAATTAAATCGTCTGCTAAGTGCTGCGCCGAGAGAGTACCAGTCGCGCGTGCTGTGCAGCGGCGACTGAATGAGGGCTGGTCGGCACAACTGTGCATTTGCAACGTTTGCGAGCACAAACGACAACTGATAAGCTGATTAGCGCGGAGTGTTGCTGCGTAACACACAAACGACATGCATGTGTTTAGTTGTTGATTACCAGATTTATTTGATTTATTTTTCAATGTACCAAAAGGAACGCACACAAAGCGGCAGGCTCGGTTGTAAGCGCACCGTGTGTTTTTTAAGCGAAAGGGTTGTTCAGAAAGTTTAATGGAATTATGAAATCGCATAACCCCTACATGATATTGAATATTAGTATAATTTATTAATATTTAAATTTATACTTTGGTTTGACCTTTTGTTTTGTGTCGTTACTCTTTTTTAGACGTTGAAAATTTTAACAATTGGGACCGTTTCAAAAAAATAACTAAAATATAAAACCTTGAGATACCCTATCAAATTCTTTTATAAAATACGACTTATCGAATTTCTGTCTTCAAAAAATTTCAAATATGATTCCAAAATCGGAAAAATTGAAGAAATCACCAGTTGTTTCTCACACGACTTATCGAATGCGCATCGAAACTTTTGAACTCAGCCATCCACTTGCGACTATCTAATCTAAAGTATATGTACATATGTACTTTATAAGAAGCGAACAGGTATACATACATATTTATTTATTATGTATTTGTATTTGTATGTCACAACTAGACAAGTAGTCACTATCTTTATCCATCAGCATTACGTGTTCATTTCCTACTGAAGGATTCATACAACATCCGATCATATGCAACTGTGCACAAATAAAGTTTGTCTTTTTTGTTATTTACGTCAAATATTAAAAAAAAAAACTGCTGTTAAATATAAAAAGTCGACTTAAATAAAAAGTAATTAAGGGGACACCCGGGTTTGAACCGGGGACCTCTCGATCTGCAGTCGAATGCTCTACCACTGAGCTATATCCCCACACAAGGTTGTATGTGTTAAAGCGACACTAAAGCGAAATTATATATATGTAGTTGGTTGTAGTGATTCCAATACGTACGTATGCATAAATATAAGAAAATAAACCGAGTAAAAACAGCCATATACTATTTTTCTGGCATACGTTTGTGTGAACAGCGTGTAGTCACTTTTATATGAATCAACAATTCAACAGCTGGTTGACTGTGGTATTATTGTGCATTTGGTTTAAGTGAGTTATGTGGGGATGTAGCTCAGGTGGTAGAGCGCTCGCTTAGCATGTGAGAGGTACGGGGATCGATGCCCCGCATCTCCAAATGATTTTTTTTTTTTATGTAATGTTTATTTTCTTGAGGAATACGGATATTTTTTACTGGCTTATTTTATACATACTTCTAAATAAATTGTTTGTGCAATATTAATAAATACTTAAACTTAAAGCTTGAAATTATTTCATAAATTAAAATGAAAATGGTGATGATACTTGTGACAATATATAACAAACATAATTTTGTTTAGTCTTTATAATGCTCTTATTCAGGCAATGTTTTCTCTTAATAGGTTTGAAACCTGTTCGAGGATTTTTAGGTAGGTTTGATGCTTCGTTGTTTGGGTTTTTAGTGACTTACGCAAAGTAAGAGCATGATATACTCAAATATTTTCTAATTATTTACCTTTGAAACTTCAGCTTTTAAATTTGATCAGAATCTTCAATTTGCTCTGAAACTGCAGGTATTTTGTACTCGTGCTTCATTACCCACAAAACAAGTATGTATGTATACAGAACATACCAATGTTGGCATTTAATGTACCCAAATATATTTGTCTACATATGGCAACATATAAACTGAATAGCTCATTAAGAAGGATATGGTGAATTTTGTTAATGGTGAAATACCCACGTGTGGTGCTAAATAGCACAATTTTCAAACAAAAAGTGTACGGCTCAATGGTCTAGGGGTATGATTCTCGCTTTGGGTGCGAGAGGTCCCGGGTTCAAATCCCGGTTGAGCCCAATTGGCTTTTTTTATATTCCTTTCGTAGTTTTGTAAAATACTTTATTTAACCACTAGTGAAACTGGATACGCGTTGCTGTGGTTTATATTTTATACTTTTATTCATATAATAAACTTTGCAATACTGTGAAGATTTTATTTACGAATAAAGGCGAAAACGTGTTTGTCGGTATAAGAATCCAAGGAATTGCACTTGAGGTTTAATATGTTCATGCAAATAAATTTCATTGCAAAAAATAACGAATTTAAGGCTGCTTTTTCAATGTCTAGTTACCAGCCTTTCTGTCCAGTTAATAGAATTGTTCGCTTAATAGAATGTACATAATAAACATCAACAAATTGTGAGACCGGCCAATGTGCATGGTAAATAGAGATGTCCGCTTAATAGAGCGTCCATTTAATAAAGATTTCACTGTATTTTTTTAAATTTATTAATTGTTTTTACTTATCTGTCTTCTAAGATGATTCAAACTGGACACAGTGTGCTAAATTTTACTAAAATCGGTTCAGTAGTTTAGGAATCCATCGCGGACAAACAACGTGACACATACCTCTTGTACTCGTATATAAAGATTTTCTTATCTTATAAACTTAAAAAGAAGCTTGCATAAGTGTTTCATGCCAATTACATATGTACATATAAGCTGTGCCATAAGCTTAATAAATTGGCAGTGATTCGTATTATTTCTCTTAGCAAGCATCCCAAAAGATATTTTCAATTCAACCATCGAGCAAGTTGAGAAAGCGAAAGCATTGAAATCTGATGCTGAGTTTTTTAATTGCAAATTATAAAATAAAATAATATAGAAAACAAAAAATTTAACTAGGGGACACCCGGGTTTGAACCGGGGACCTCTCGATCTGCAGTCGAATGCTCTACCACTGAGCTATATCCCCAGTTGGAGCTTCGTCGACAAAATGCACACAAAACAATTTCTTATTGGGGATAGATGACTAGGCTATCACTACACCCTACATACGGTTGCGCTTTGATAAAATGCGTTGGGGCACGAACAATTCTAACTACTTTCTTGTTGCACTTTATTATTTTATTGGTGTACTAAAGTCATTTGCAAGTTTTAATAGGTTGTGTCGCCACAAAAAAAATTATTATTTTATTATGCAAACTTGAATTCATATTTTATTTGACAAATTAAGCATTTATTAATGACTCTACCGTCAGGGGATGACAATAATGCACTTTTTCCTTTTTTGAAGTTAAGAGTTTATTGCTAGTAATTTGAAATTCTGTAATTTGTAATTTTTATGCAAATACTATGACGTGTATGTAATCAGTCTTCTTTGACAATTATTTAGAATTACTATTGTCGAATAGTTGGGTTTGTCACAGACATTTACTCGTTTATTTTTAGTATTAATTATTGATCATAACGGCGGTGATAGAGTCTTTATGTACTTTACGTTTTCTGTGTTTTGTTCTACTTCTGGTTTTATTTTTAGTGTAAATTATGAGTCATACGGGAAATGATTTAATATTTTACAATACTTTGTTCGCCAATAAACTGAATTAAAAAAACAGCTAAATTTTGAATTTGAAAATATTCTAAAATAAAAAAATTAATTAAGGGGACACCCGGGTTTGAACCGGGGACCTCTCGATCTGCAGTCGAATGCTCTACCACTGAGCTATATCCCCATACAAAAGTTTTTCGCCAAAACTCTATTTCAATATGCACTGCTTGTACGTATAGAATATTCTATTTCATTCCCTTGTGTTTGTTCTGCTTTTGCTTTTGTCTTTTCTTTCTTTCGAATTTGTATTTGAAATCTGTTCAGCTTGTGGTGAGAATGAAACCATTAACATTTGCCTTGAACAGAGATATAACAGATGTATTTTATGTTAACAGCTTTTCTCTGTTAGAATTGCGTAGCGCCGCTATTGGTAATAAATTTATGAACTATGATGTTCTATAAATTAATTAAGGGATTATATGGGTTTCCTCAGATAAAAAACAGTTTTTTTTCAACAATTTTTTTTCTCATATAAAAATTAAATATTTTATTACACTTCTTTGTTGTTACAAACATACACTATTAATAAAGAAATTCTGAAATTATACAAAAAAAAATTTAACTCGGCCATTGTGAAGCCATTTCCGATGACCCCTTGGAAAAAAAGTACGCTAGCGTTGGTAGTAATAACTAAAATTATTATTAGTATCGTAGTTTTGAAGAAATGTTTCAAGCAGACATAATTGTTCCTACCCATCCCGCATTAAAAAAAATGTCATAAATTATACTCCCACCAGGATTAAGTCGCCGAAATAACAGACTTTGCGTGTGTATAATCCCTGTGATATCGTATCTATGGTATCGTCTAACCGACTGTTACCGTAGTGCTGAAGAATGCTGCCGGAGTGTTCACTGAGTATAATATAATCAGGATTTATTTTTAAGCGTTTTCTTGTTTAATATTTCGCGTTAGTTTGTTCTTTCCTTTCGAATGTTGTCTTCTAATGGGAACAAAGTGCAAAATTTTCTACCTTTCTCAAAACGTAAGGGTTAGAGTTGCCTAGTAGATGTTTATTTATAATGTTTGTTGTTCTTTAAACCAAGTTCACTAAATAACTGGTGATCCAAGTAGATGCCTTTTTTGACATATAACGCGTGAGTCGTGTCAAGCCGTCGTGTTATTTTTGTTCAGTATTATTTGGCATTTCATCATAGAAAGACTTAGGCCTGAACAATATTTACAAATCGTTCTGTAAAAAATGTGAGCGTACTATTCGTAACACCATCACCCATCTTGAGACCCAGTATTCATTATTGGATAAATTTCGACCGAATAGACCTATGTAGTCCAGCACGTGTACTGAGAGTGTACACGAAGACCGATTCGGCGCCGTTTGCAGCAACTCGGACTGACGTATGGAACGACTTGGCGCATTTTACGTCGAGATCTTACATTGAAAGCGTTAAAAATGCGGATTGTGCAAGAACTGAAACCACTAGACCTTCCCAAGCTTCTATGGATTCTTGAAAAGTTCCAAGTACCCACTTCTGATTCAATGGGTATTTAAAAAGCAAAAATTGCCGTCTTTGGAACGAAGAGCGACCTAAAGAGATTCAAGAGCTGCCATTTCATCCAGAAAAAACAACGGTTTGGTGTAATTTGTGGACCGGTGGAATCATTGGCCCTCATTTCTTCAAAAATGATGTCGATGAGAACGTAACCATCAATGGCGACCGTTATCGCGTCATGATAACCGACTATTTATTGCTTGAAATTGAAGCTCGTGATCTCGGCGACTTTTGGTTCCACCAAAACGGCTTCCCACACATCGCATCAATCAATGGATTTATTGAGAGAACACTTCATTGAGTAGATAATTTCACGTTTTGGGTCGGTCGATTGGTCATCAAGATCGTGTGATATCACACCGTTCGACATTTCCCTGTTTGGATATGTAAAGTCTAAAGTCTATGCGGCTAATACCGCTTCGATTTGGGTCCTGGAACAAAACATCACAGGTGTCATTTGCCAGTTAGCTGTCGAAATGCTCGAATGAGGTATCGAAAATTGGACTCAACGGATGGACCATCTAAGACGTAGCCGCGGTCAACATTTGAAAGAGATAATCTTTAAAAAATATATGCCAAAGATAAGAAGCATTCCCCATAAAATCCGGAGTTTCTGTGTATTTTCCTTAAAAAAATGTAGGGAACTTCAAAATGGATCATGGGATTTTTTTTGTTCTTTCTTCATGAAAAAATGTAGCTTTTCTAGAATATGTAATTTTACACTTTAATTACTTTTTAAGTACCTAAAATTAATTCTTATACTTTTGTTATTATTACTTTTATACTTCTTTTTTTGAAGAGTGGTTTGGGTAATAATTACAATAATGAAAAGCAAGTAGAGAATTTGCTCCTTATGTTCTATGTGTATGAGTTGTTAAACAAAAAACTTAATTAGGGGACACCCGGGTTTGAACCGGGGACCTCTCGATCTGCAGTCGAATGCTCTACCACTGAGCTATATCCCCAGACAATATAACCCTTTCCCCAATATTATGAAAAAAGTCTTAGAATTGCTCATCGTTGTCTCTTGCAAAACGTGAAGCTGCGATGACGCCATCCTTAGCAAGCAACTTATGCCAATGCACTCCTTATATGATAAGTTGTCTTGGTTCGTTAATAAATTCCGCAGTAGATATGATGGTTGATGAACCATTATTTCGCTTTCATGTAAACATGGCAAGTTGCAAAAATAATAGTGTAACAATAACAGTAGAGAGTGTTGGAGTTGCATTTAAGCATGTATATAAAAAAAGTAATTAAGGGGACACCCGGGTTTGAACCGGGGACCTCTCGATCTGCAGTCGAATGCTCTACCACTGAGCTATATCCCCACATATTTAACCTTCCCCCCAATAAATTTAAGTTATATAATACAACCGTTATTATCAAGCTCTTTTTTTATCAACTTCCTGTCACCCGTTCGAAAAGCATCTTAGAAAGCAATATATTTAATGTATGTCTTATCTGCATTAAGATAACTGTAATTGGTTGATAGTGGAATTTTTAATTTAAAGTTTATGTAAGCTTTAATATGAGTTCTGTCTTTCTAGAGCAATTATTTAAGCAAACAGACAAACATATTTCTGCAGAGTGTTATATAAAATAAGAAAACTTCTGTCACAGAAAATTAAGCTTCGCGCAATCAATCTTCAACACATGCACATACACTCATCCACACTTCCTTTTACTAGAAATGAAACCAAAAAGTTCAATGCAACCAAATGACTTTCTCTTCTTCTTCTTCCACAAAAACTCTTGGGAGATACTGTCGTCATATTTCATGGCGATTGCTGGGAAGTCATATATTTTAATCAAATCAAGCATATTTTCGGCCAAATCTGCTTGGCAATATTCTCATTTCACTTTTTGCGATTTACAAAGCACTGAAGAATAAGCTTCGCGCGTCCTTTGAATTTCACTGCTTCAGAAATCTCTCTTTGTTTATTAATATTGCCTCATTCTTGAGCGTGCGTGTGTGCTAAGCTCGCTTTCTGCGGGACACTTCACTTTTATGTCGCTGCGTATTTATCTGCATATGGGTTTGCGCCCGCGCTTCCTCAGCTCCCGCTCACGCTAAAAGAGAAACTTGCTCGTATCACTTACAACAATATTGACAAGCGCTGCGAAACAATTGCACTTTGCATACAGCTGCCGCCCCACACGTTTTCTCCATTTCACCGGAGGGATGCAAGGCGGAGAAGGAAGGCCACAAATGCAGCAGTTGCAATTTGGTGGGGAATGACTGAAAGTTCGTATATTCAATGTCAAAATGAAAGTGCAGCAAAGCCGCGCTGGAAGTTTCTGGCAAAGTCACGGGTGTCAGACACGAAGATTTGCATGCATTCGCATTCGTATATGAAAATTTTTCTGTGTTTGTGGTTGTGTATGTGCCTTGAACTCGAAAGAGATGCTTCAATTTTCATGAGGATCAAGTTTGCCATAAAACTTTACTACTACTTTCAGGCTGAGAGCATTTGATTATAAGCAAAAATGAAATGAAATAAAATTGTATCAACACAAACTGAATTTGGCGACCCGAAATACAAGTGAAACTTGGGAGATGCGCGATAATGCTGGAGATGCTTAAACACAAAGCCACTTCGATTCAGTTTGTGGTATCTTTATTTTGAATATAAGTCAGAACGACAGCACTGAATTCGCTCAAAACACATGGAAAAATCGTAAATACATACACATATGTATGTAAATATGTAATATAATAAATATGTCTATGTGTATATACATACAGGATCGTACAGGATTTGTCCGGATTTTTTGAACCAATCGTTACAATTCTTTAAAAACGATTTCCAAGCACTGAAGGCATCACGGAAGACATTCTCCGGAATAGCCTTGTTTGCATTCTTTGCCTTTTCAGACAGGGAAAACAACAAAAGTCTGGGAGGCCACATTTGGGCTGTAGGGCGGCTGCGGAGCATTGGGTTGCCGGCTATGGTTAGGTAGCTGTTCACAAGAGAGGCGGTGTGAGCCGGGGCGTTGTCGTGGTGCAACTTCCAATCGGCTGCGATGTCTTGTCGGACCCGCTTGACCCTTCGTTTGAGTCTTTTGAGGACTTAAACATAAAACTTGGCGTTGACGGTTTGTCCAGGAGGAACTAATGTATTTTCATAAAAGATGTGTTAACCACTTAAAGTAACATAAAGATTGTAGGATCATCCATTTAGAATTATAAAAGTGACATAAAAAAAATAACATAAAATAACGGTGAAAAATAAATGAAATCTGTATTATGCGTGGCACCCTGTAGAAATGTGATTTCTAGGCTGAGCTTCCTTAGCTTAATTTACAATACCCTCCCAGATGGCACTCTTTAGGCTCTTACACCAGTTTGCTTACGCACACTTGTTCACAAAAAAAATATCAAAAAGAGAAGAAAACCTCGAAGTGACGAAACGCTAAGTCAAACCATGAGCCTTCTAATAGTTAACGTGAAAATCCACTCCACTAAGCAGGATTATTACCGCAAATGAGCACCGCACAACAACCTGAGCGGCGACAGACAAGTAAGCAAATTACACCAAGACGTTGGCCCAAACACGTAGTCCGCCTAGCCAAGGATATCCTTGCAAGCATCAAAATGTGTTACTTGCAGCCAACTCAAGCGAACTAACGACACGTTCGACTTACACTCAGACATGGTCGTTTACCAAAAAGTGACAAGTCAACCGACCATCAAGTCAAAATGCTCGTAACACGACCAAGACGCATTAGTTACGGAGACGAGCGCCAGTGGCAGGCGTCGAGCACAGCAAGGTGTCACATTATGAAAGCAGCCAGGAAATTCCAAATTTATAGCTATCTCTCTTGACTAGTTTTGTGCGGCAGTCGCTGGAATGTGGGGTGCAAAGTAGCTAGACAAATGCGTATAATTTGTAAAATAACTAAAATGTAGATACCGAGGTAGTGCCAACTAACAAACACCCCTGAATAAATATTGTTGCTTTTATTACAGCTTAGTGATATGCAATGCCTTCAAGATGCCAAGCTCTCAACTAAGTGAGTACAGTGTGAGAGCGAGGCAAAATGTCGATGCAATTACCGTTGTGGTAGATGAGGCAGAAATGAAAAATATTTGCAAGAAATTTTTCTAAAATGTATAAATACTCGAAATGTTTTCTTCAATTATGACGAATTTAACGCTCGTCACCTGCGTCGTCATCATCGCCTTCGTCGCAATGTGTCAACTCTTCGTGCTACGCCAATTTCCGGCAAACACTTAGCCGCTAAAGTCTTCAGCAAACCAATCTATTAATTAAAAGGATTTCAGTGGGGGGTGGGGGAGTTGAGCAGCCGGATATAATGCGATATGAGTGTGTTGGTGTTGCTGTTGATGTTATTTTAAGTGTGTCAAACTATGAATTGAAGCAGTTGTTGTTAATTTTAAAGCAATTTTCTTTGAAACGTATCCTGACGTGTTAAGTGGCATAGTCGTCTATTAACCGCTGTCGCTTGTGAAGAAGGCGCACACTGAAACACATGTCAGCGATATTCGCAATTTTAGTGCCTTGCTGTTGGAATTCTTAAAGTCATAAAATGCAAGTGGAATAATATATTTAAGCTTGACCACTTTCAACTTCGCCAAAGAAAATTTTCAGATTATTTCAGGTTTACTTATTACTGACTGAAAGGTTTAGATTTGATGCTTGTACCATATAACGCTGTCTGTTTAGTTTTATACTAAAATCAAATACCAGGTTGTTCAATAAGTTTTGTCGTTCTATTAGAGAGGGTCTTGCTGCTAGTCTAATGTTTTGTTTATTTTGTACACTCTTTATATGAACGTCTGTGAAGTTTCATTTCAATCTGTCAATTCATTCTTTGTTTACAGGCCATTTAATGTCGCCGTGTCACAGTATTTTTTTACAATGGAAAAAATTTATTATCGTGCAGTTTTGCTTAACAAGTTATTAGATAATTTTTGCTTGCCAAATTTGCTACATAACATTCCCACGGCATTATCTTGAAGTTGGTTGGTAGTTGAATTTGTTTGAAAATTATTCCCAAACGGTTGATTAAATATTAAAAAAATGTTTCGATATAAAACTTCGCATCTTCGAAGGATGATGAAACCCTTCTTTATGAGTCTTATACCAAATATGAAAATCACAGTTTTTTCTTATGCCACTTATGCTTGTTAATTCGATTAATTAAAAAGTACTAAAACCGCCTAAAGTTTAATCATTTGTTATGGATGTACGCTCCGAATGCTAATTAGTAGATTTATGGTTTTTTGCTTGGTAAAAAAATTCAAAATCAAAATAAATAAGCTTATAATGCATTTGTATGTGCCCACTTGTAATTCTGCTCGAGTATTCCCACACCCACATGCAATAATAAATACCAAAATTCAAATGAAATGTTCATGCAAAGCAAGCAGAGATCAAAATATTCGGAGTGAAGACGACCGACTGAGAGTTGACAGGATACATGTCCCCACAGATGGGAATACTACGAGTCACAAACTCAACTGCAACAAGAGTAGTTTAGCACACACACAGAAGCACGATAGTTGTAAACACAGCACTACATGCACGCTCACACACACATACAACACAAAGCTGTTGATATTTTGTAATTGGCAAGGCAATTGTGGCTACCAAATAGTTGTAGTCAGTTTGTTTTCGACATACATTCTGCACTCAACACACGCACACCCATACGCAATAGTGGAAGTAGGTGCTCGCGTATATGTGTGTGTGTTTTATGAAAATTTATGATTTTAGGTGTAGAATAATGTCAGAGTTTTAATGAGTTGCGTAGAACCATAAAAAGGCAGCGCCTTTCATTTGCCATTTCGCCCAAACGCGAGTGCAACAAATGCGAGCTGTGAAATTAGCAAAATAATGAGGTCATTACAAAGTTTGGACGTTGGGGAATGCGCTGGTAATGAGAGAGGCAGTGCTAAACAAGAATTTTAATGGTTTCTACCGCAAAAAGTGCCACCAACTAGGAGTGGGGCTTATTAGAAAGATGATAAGTGGAGTCACTACAAACTGATTTCACTGTTTCCTTCCACCATTTTTCTATTTATCTTGTGGCACGCGTATTTTGCTTTATTTGTTCTTTTCTATTTCATCTAATGGCTTTTGCTTAGTTCATTCACAATGATAAATATCCTTTCACACCTATACACACCTACACAGGCCTACGCACACATAAGACAATATGTGTGCAGTTATGAAAAAACACTTTAATGTTCGCGTTTGTACATTGTTTTCGGACATTTCATGTGTTAATTACGCAGCAGAAATGCCCCTGCCTTAGGCGCATGCTGATATAATTATTATTTTGCTCATCCCTTTTTCGGGTTTTCGGCGCAGTTTTTCATTAGCGTAATTTAGGCGTTTTAATGGACTTTACGTGCGTCGCAGACATGAATATCATTTCATGCGAGCAAATACAGATGTACATACATGCGTGCGTTTCTGAAAGTCATACAAGCGGTTACACACACATCCAAACAGGCGCACACACGCTTCATGCAGATATTTGGGTTCCTAAATGCATTTAAAATATTTCTCATATCAAATTAACTCAGAAATTAAATAAAATATAAAAATAAACTAAGTTAAATTTAAAAATAGAATTCCGATTGAAGCTAATTAACTTTTGATGCACAGGGGTTGACTGTCTTTCTATAGTCAAGTACCAACCTAATGTACATTCATTCCTATATAATATGAAGAGTCCCTATACTTCTAGCATACAATTTTTAATGATTTTGTTTTTCATTTATATAGTTTTTGTGGTGACTAATATTGTTATATAGGCACATTACGATACTTTGAAACTGAAAAACTCGAGTACAACTGCACCTCTTTTTTATAAGAACTAAAATAGAGCACATCATTCAATGATGCTGATCATTCATATGTATCACCTCTTTTCCAAAAATGATAGTAAATGGTCCATTTGATTATCTAGCGCCCATATAAAAATATGAGAATTGCCTACTTTTTAGTTTCCTTTATATCGAATATTTCGAGCAGCATCTAAGATATCTTTTTTTTGTTAATGTGAGTATATTAAGCCTAACCTAACCTATTAAGCCAGAATACTTCGATTTAATATCAAAAATGATTATAAACGATCTTTAGTCTTCCATAGCCCTTAGATTCTCAAAGATGGGTATTTCAGATCATAAGAAAAACCATTTAAAAGTTTAGATAGGTTTCACGACTTTAAAAAAATATTCTTTACTAGCTTATTTTATTCTATAATATCTCTAGAATATTGTCTTAAATTCTCAAGTTGTTCCAAGTAATAGTTTTGTAGATGCCGTCTGGTAAATCTACGCGCTCGAGGTCAGCTACACAGTCACTTAAAGCTTTAAAATCGTTTTGTTCAAAATTTTTGGTTTCCAAAGTCGGTTGTCAAGATTTCTGTCGAATTACTCAACCAATCTTGATGAAATTTTACACACATCTTCGAGGTATTTATAAGGTCTTCAACAAAGGATTTTGTCCCATTACTGCTTAAAATAAAAATATCAAGAAAATTTCACCAAAATTTAGATTTTTTTTGTAAAAATGGGTGCTAGAAATACAATTTTGACCTTTTTATGCTTTTCTTGGTAGAATACTTGGTTTATGATAAAATTTAAAACATTTTATTATTTTTACCTTTGATGATCCTATAAGGAGCTTTGCTGTCAGTGCCACGTATCCGAGGAACTGCCGGAAATGTTGTAATTGCCGAGTTTTGAATATTTTCTTTTTGAAAATTTCAAAAAATCTGTTTAAAATATCTATTTTTGGAATAATAAAATGTTTAATGGTAATATTTAATTTTTTTATTTTTTTAATTATTGAATATTAATTTTTAAATTAATTTTAATTTAATTAATTCTTTATTTGAAAACAAAAAAATAAAAATTCTTGAAAAAGGTTATTTTTTGGCCCGAAGAAATCCATGTAAATCTTTAGTGAAACCATATAAGAAAATATTGCATTTTAATTTTAATTCAGGTTTAATTAAAAGTTTTTGCAAACCGCTCTAATGCTGACCATTCGCGATTCGAATTCAATGTTCGGTTCTGGACAAACTTACTGCTTCCATTACATTTCCTATTTATTATTTTTGCTTTAAAATTTGCCCCGGGTATCATATCTCAAAAATGGCTTATCATGGTACTTCATTAATATCGAATACTTATGTGCATGTAGAGCTGCTGGCAGAGGTATAAATTTGCCTTATCATCCAAAATGTCGGCTCAATTATGTAAGCAATATTTTAAAGTGGAATCACCTGTCGAAAAACGCTCCCATAAATTGCACAGTCGAATAATAAATTCAATGGATTTATTGTTGTATTTTCATAGTAAGCTCCGAGCAATATTCAACAACATACACATTCGCACTTTTCATTACTCAATAACGGTTACTGTAAAAATGGTTGCCGTAGCTTTGACAATCGGCAAATAACTGCATGCGAATGACTCGTCCCTTTCCGCTTGCAATCGGAGCAACTACTAAAGTCCACCAATGCTGCCACACGTTTATGTAAGTGCGTATGTGTGTGTGTGTGTGTAAAGGTATGTAGTGGCGAAAAGTATGTGCGTTTCTTTGTATTAAAGCCAAGATGTTGGCGAGTTTTGCGGAAGCTTCTGCTCTCGACATTTTTCTTCGGTGGAATTTCATGCAAATTTCATGTAATAATCCTCACACACAAACACACTCATACGCACATAGCTGTATCTTAACATACGACACACGTTCGCCGCCACACTTTATGGGTCCTGCGGGTAAATATCTATTTAGCACATGCAGATGTGTGAGTGGGTGTGTGTGTGTCAACGGAGCAAACGTGCAAAACATGAGAAAACAAGAAAGTATAAGCATGTATGTGTGTGTGTGCATATGTATATGTGCATGTGTTACGCGCTGGCTTAGGAATTTGGTCGAGCTGGAGTCCTTCTTAGTCAGTCAGACAACTTGCTGATCCAGTGCCCGAGTCGTTACATATTTAAACACATGTGTGGTTACATTTGCATTCGTATATTAATATACACACATACACGCAACAATGGCGTGTGGGCGATTTATGCGTGTTCATGCCGCTGCTAAACATGCACGTTCCATGTTCATGCCCTCTCCACCTCCCACTGCCGCCCATCCCATCCACTCAGTTGAGCGCTGCTGCTCGTCTCTGTGCGTATGTGTGTGTGTTTGCGTGTTTGTAATGCCCCAGCTTGCCGGTTTCAGTGCCACTCTGCTCGGTTTATGAATGTACCATTTTTTGTCTGATTTGAATGTAATTTTCTCTGTTACACTTTATATTGTATGCGCGTGTTTTTATGTCTGTGCGTTAGTGTGTGTGCTGTGAGCTCTTCACACACATGCATTTCGTATGAAAGCAGCTCTGGGCTTTATTTCTTCATATTTCGCGCTTTTTATTTGCGACCTTTCTTTTATCGTTTGGCCTTCTTTCACCCTGACGGATTCGGTGCTTTTTCTGATTTTTGTTAGCAGTTTTTGGTTCTACTATATTTTCCTTTTCAACAGCGGTGTGTTATCTTTCGATTTCCATAAGTTAACTTTGTGTTTGCTCGTGTCTCGATTGTCGTTCAACCATGACGGGATTGTGATGTTTTGATTTATTTTTATTACGTTATCAGCTTTCATGAGAACTACAGCAGTTTTAACAATTTAATTTTAATAAAATAACAATAAAATTCCGAAAAAAAGAAACATGATAATTTTGCCTTATCATCACTATCATTTGAATTGGCGTTGGAGTGCTAGCGGTTATTTAATTTGTTCGAATAAAAAATATCAGCTTGAAAGTCACTTGGTTCATATGTACTATATTCGTTTTCATTTCGAGATTTTGGATTCCAATAAGTTGCAGTTAGGCATCTGTAACAAGAATCGAACTGTTTCATGTATTTAGTTAAAAATGGTGTGTTCTATATCAAATCAGCAAAAATTTCTTCAAACATTTGAAATAATAATTTCATATGAGGATTTCGAACGTTAAATTTAGTCGGAGGAATACATTTTTATTAGACCTCGTAACGAAAATATTAACATCTTTTTTATTTGCTTGAAATTTTACTTCCATTTTGACCTATTCCTTCACTTAAAGGCTTTCAATTAATTTTGAAAATAAAAAATAAGACAAATTTTTATTTTTTCTATTATTGTGATATTGATAAAATTGCTTGAATAAATTCTGACTGAAAAATTGCATGCGTGGCTGCCGCCCGCAAATTTTATATTTACCAGATTGCTCAATAAGTTTAGTTGTTTGACAAGAAAAACACAATTTTATGATTCAAAATACACTTTATTATTCAGTATAATCTCCCTGAATATTAATACACTTGCTCCAACGATTTTCCAATCCTGTGGATTCCATCCCTGAAGTGAGAATCCGGAAGGTCTGCAAAATACTATTCAACAGCCGTTATGATCTCTTCATTTGATGAAAAACGCTTGCCACGCACATATTTTTTGAGTTCTGGAAACAAATGGAAGTCGCTGGGGGCCAAATCTGATAAATACGATGGATGCTCCAACAATACGAACTTTAATTCATGGATTTTAGCCATGCTTTTGTGACACGTTGCATTTTCCTGATGAAACAGGATTTTGTTCTTCTGCAAACCGTGTCTTTTTCACGAATTTTTTTCTTCAACTGATTCAGAAGGTTGCAATAATATTCAGAATTATTTATTTTAAAAGTAATCAACAAACAAAACTCTTCTCGAAACCCAAAAAACGGATGCCATAACCTTCTTGGCCGATTTCCGGACACGAATTCGTTTCGAAGCCGAATAATCAGGACCACACCACTCTTTAGCCTCTTGTTTTGATTCAGGATCATGATGATAAACTCAAGTCTCATCCATAGTGACGAATCGACGCACAAAATCCACTTTATCCTTTTTAAAACGCTCCAATGGTTGCTGAGTCGCATTCGAATCTGTTTTTGTTCCATTGTTTGCGAATGCGGACCCATTGTGCACACAGCTGTCAACATTTTTTTTTTTGAGGTAAATTAAAAAACACAAAAAAATGATTTTTATTAAAAAAGCTAACTAAATCTAATTTTCATTATTAAACACATAATTTTCCGGAATTCTGGTTTCATGTCTCATTATCATCACAGCGAATAGAAATATTTTTTCGTTTCCCTTTTGTTTTCGCTGGAATATTAGCGTAGTAAAATCCACCTATAGACGTTGCTAATTAAAAATTCAAAATAATTTTGTGCAAAAACAAAAACAACAGCCAACACAGCATTTGAACCCGCAAAGAGCCTCAAAAGCCGATGCCGCAGGATTGTGTGCCACACAGGAGCTCCAATAGGCGCGCACTCAGGGGAATACATACCATGTAAACAATGGAATTTTTGCGCTGCGCTCAAAGCAGCGGTAATTAGAAAAAATTGCACCGCAAAGTGTGCCGCGGCACGCAGCTCTTACGGCTTTTGTGCAACATGCATCGTGCAACGCGCCCTGTTTGCCCTGCATTTGCTTGATTGGCGCTAAAGTCGCGCGGATGTTAGAAAGCCGCCAAAGCAAAAAGCAAGAATGCAACAGTGCACAACAACAATGCGCCGTTATTATAACAAAAAGTCAGGAAATGAGAAAAGGAAAATAAAACTAATGTTTGCATAATTAAGCTCCCTTGGCGAGCCGTCGGAATTGGGTCACACGCACAGGGATGCAATTCGACATGCAACGCTGCTAAAACCGCAGACCCTTAATTAAAAAAAAAAAAAACTAGCGCAAAATTTTACAAAGATTCAAATTTGTTTATTTCGGCAGACTTTAAATTAACTCAACGAAGAATTGCAAGCTTTTCGATATTTATTTTTTACAGTTAACTGGTTTTCTGATAATGTAAAGCAATACTTAACACG
Source organism: Bactrocera dorsalis (assembly GCF_023373825.1). Lineage (NCBI taxonomy): Eukaryota > Metazoa > Arthropoda > Insecta > Diptera > Tephritidae > Bactrocera > Bactrocera dorsalis. The sequence goes on from NC_064306.1 coordinate 72,216,173, forward strand.
ACTTGATAACAGTGCCGTTGATCTCGTAGTGGCATAATTTCGCCAAAGTCTTGTTCGGCCGCTGATCGTAGACCGTGCCGAGCAGTGTGTAGATCGTGTTGGGCCAATACATGAACTTCAGCATGCCGGTGTCGGGCGGCACGTGGATATTTTTGAAGACATACGTGCCCACCGACAAGGGACAGTCCAGGCTCATATTGCCACCACTCTTGGAGAGCAGCTGCTGTGCCACATTGCTGAAGACTCGTATGCGCTTCGCATACTTCCAAAACTCACATGTCTTATAGGTGGCGTTGTAGAGCGACTTCGGCGGTTCGATTTTGCCTAACTGATTGCGTTTGGTGTTCAATTGGAGCAATTGGAGGTGCCAGGTCGGCGTTGCGACTGCTTTCCGGACGTACGTCGCCGCGGTTAAAGTCATATTCTTCTGCCAGTTCATGACTAGTCGGTAATTGGGCGTGTCGGTGCTGCGAAAGCTCAGTATTTTCAGCTCGTAACAGTACTGTGGAGAGAAAAAATTGTCATTTACCCTCCGAAAATGCAGCAAAAAGTGTGTGTAATTAAAAACCGATCACCTGCCACGAGTAGCCGATAAGCATACAACAGATGAAAAGACACAGCACGTTGCATTGTAATCGTTGGTCCATTTATTACGACGAAACTACTGTATTATTGGAATTTTTTCGCTGCTGCACTTTAGCAAATGCTCTTCAATACCATTTGTCAGTAGTAGTTTTACACTTGTTTAAGTCATCGCCCACCTGCCACAGACAGACAAGCCTCTTCATTGGAACTCGTTGCGCTACGAAATTACTTGCCCTAATGACTTTTAAATGACATGGCTGAGTTGATGAGTGGTTTACTAATTGTTCCCAATTGTTTTGTCATTTCAATACCACAGCAACGGTAATAAATAAAAAATTATAAAAAATGTTTTAATTGTTTGGTTTACAATTCAATTGGGTTTATCTCCGTACACATTCATCATTTATCAATTTACCATAATTTTTTCACAAAAATGCAAGGAACACGTTTACCACAAACAAAATTTTGCCTACAGTGGCGGCAATGAAAATGGTGATGCTCAATTCATTTGACCTTAATGGGACTTTTTGAAATTTGAAACGCTCTATTCTGCCTGAACCTTCGCACTAAAAAGCTCTGGAGCGCAGAAGCAGTTGAAAAATGTGAAAGGGAAAGCGAACCCGACAATTTATTCAGAACTCTACCAAACTGAAGGTTTAATCGATTTTGAACATGGTTGCTGGGTCTGTAGGAAATTTTATTCGAAAAAACTTAAAATATTTAAGAAAGCAGTTATAAATATTTTTAAGGGACTTGCCATCCTTTTGTTTTTCCTACTTTAATTCAAATAAATAAAAGGTATGAAAGCCTTCATGTATGTAGCATATTAGCAACAGCATATCATTAAAAATTTAACCAAAGAAGTCCAAATTTTAAATTTATTTTTCAACACATTCGCCATAGCAGGCAACACAAATAATACAGCATGCATATTTTAATATCTTTTAATGTGCTGCACGCCGATTAATTGCTTTGAACAAATACGAGTATTAATTATCTCGATGCGTGATTTTCTTTTATTTTATTAACGCCAAACACACAATTATTTTTTCGCTTTCCGCTAATTAATCACATAAATTGAAATTCACTGCAAAATGAAAGCGATAAAAAGTAATCCGGAGCAAAACGGCCACATGTCCGCTTGTCACGTTTATGAATGAGCCGAACGCTCGGCACACATTCCGTTTCAATCCATTTGATTGATAGATAGGCAATAAAATATTTATTAAATAATTGAAATTATTATTGGGCATTGTGGCGGAATGGCGATGGAGACAACAAGCAAAGTGGCCATTTATGCAGACAATAAATAATTGAATGCATCCACTATTATTAAATAAAATGTTGAAAGGCAAATGGCCTGTTGGTTGCTGGGCATATATAACTATTTATGTGGAAGGGGAAAGTTGGGGCCGGCTGAATAAAATTTCGTTAAGGTTATAACTTTTGGCATATCAAATATTTTTATATTAATTGAGTGTGTTGAAATTTAAATATAGCATTAAATAGGAACTTTAGAAATGCCTCAACAGCAGCGATACTTATGTGGAAAGTTCTTTTGTAATGCATTGTGACAAAAACACACACGAAAATTATAATTAAATTCACCGGGTAGGGTAGGACTGTCTTTAATTACTATGCCAAATATGAGCACGTTTACAGCAGAGAGATGGGTAGAGAGCTCGACATCTTCCGACAGTCCGTTCGACTAATTTTGGTGGATAATTTGGGTATGAAACGCGTTCTTGCTCGACTTGATCCGATAAAGCTGAAATTTTTTCAAGAAGATTATCGTAAACAGGTCTCTTTGAACATGCTTGATCTTGCGAATACCGATCCCACATTCATGAAAGCATTATAGCTGCCGATGAGACATGGCATGCAAACAAGTCAAAACACACTCATTCGAATGGAATCCGTTTGCCCTCGATCGAAGAAATAAAACAAAATTCTTTGAAGGAGCTGAAGACTATCCCAAAAAGAGCTTGTAAAAAGTGTTTCGAGGACTGAAAAAATTGTTGGCTTATACTTATAGTGTATTACATCAGGTGAGGATTACCTAGAAGGGGACGAAATAAATATTTATGGATAATTAAATATTTTGCGTTTTATTTACAATTTCCGGGTGCTTTTTTGGCACAATGTAAACAGAACAATTAAGAATTTTATTTTTTGTATGATTTACCTAACTCGCGCTCTTAATAATAGAAAGATTTCCAAATACTTTCTGATTTTTCTTTTTATGGGTTTTTTTGCATTTTCTAAGAAAATTTACCATAGTAAAGTATATATACTATATAAAGTATAAGGAGAAAAACTAAATAAAAATACAGTGTGTTAGGTACACAAAAAAAAATAAATTTATACAGAATTTCGTGACAGAAAAGAATTATTCGTACAAGACAAAAATAAAAAAAACCCAAAATATTTCCCATAAATTTTGAGGTTATGTCAAGCCAGTCTGTAAGCAAAAGCAATAAGGGGTTTTCAATAGGGACGCTATAAAAGTAGACCGACATATTTGTTCTCGCTCTTTTGACATTTCTCTTCAGCAAGGTTTGCCATTTCATCATGGAAAGACATATGATCCAACAACGAGTCAACATTTTAAAAATTTACTACTAGAATTCGGAGTCAGCGGAATCAACTTTAAGAGCGGGTTTTTCAATAAGAACGCTTTAAATAAAATAGTTTGGGATATCAATGAAATTCCTTATTCCTGTGAAAGTACATTTGTACGTTCTCTAAAAGGCACCATTGTATCCCGAAAAAATTACAATTTGGTGCCGGCGGCGTCATTGGGCCGTACTTCTTCAGTGATGGTCAAGACCGGTACGTCTTACTTTTTGACCCGAATTGGATGATATGGACGTGGACAATATGTGGTTCCAACACGACGGCGCCACAAGTCACAACCGATTTATTGAAAACCAAATTTGGTGGAAGAAGAAGAAGTTATCTTTCGAAATGGCCCAGTAATTGGGCGCCCCGATCGTGCGATTTGACACCGTTAGACTATTTCCTGTACGATTACGTCAAGTCTATGAGCTATGCCAACAAGCCAGCGACGGTTGATGAACTTCGAACAAATATCGAACGTGAAATTGCAGCAGTATCCGATTTATGATTAAAAACCGCCGAAAATTTGGTTCAGCATCTGGACTTCTGCAAGCGTGCCTGTGGTGGCCAACCTCAGATCGCCCGTTTTCTATTTTTCTTCATTTCTGATGGGTTTCATCTTGAAAGTCTAACTTCTAACTTTTTAAAAACAGTGAAGTCTCTTGTTAATTTCCTCCAAATTGTATGAGTTCTCTTTCCAAACGTATAAGTATGAGGTTTCAGTCAAATAAAGTTAAAGTATATACTTGCTCTCAAATTGATAATCTATTTAATGCTTCAGATAATAAAAGCTATGCCACAAGTACGTAAAATCACACTCCTTTATTGCATAATTCAGTTTTACCATCGCTCCTGCGTATATTAAGACAAACATATGAATGTATATCTGTACGTATATAAAACATAAATATTGGTTTAATATTATCCACAATAGTTTCAACTCGTCGAGGTTTGTGGTTGCCAACAAAAGCAGCAACAACTACTAACCGAATCGGAACTAATATTCATGGTGAAACCGCAAATTAGCTTCCACTCTGACACTTAGCAGCATAGAATGGATTTGAAAATGTGAAAAGCAAAGGAGGATAAAATCAAAGAGGGGAAAATTGCTGCACAAAATAAAAGGAGCAACAAATGTTGTTGGAAGCATAGGAATGCTTCCCTGAATTTGTTTGAAAATAATAGTTTTGCGAGTGTGTAATTAAGTTAATGACAGCGAGAGCTTTTAACATGTTGGTTAGCACTTCTGCTTTTAACTACTTAGAAGGAAGCGTGTTGCGTATTAAGCGCGGTTTAGTCCTGCGACAACGTGAAGTCGTGCGATTCACCACTGGGTGTGGGTAATTGCGAATAATTGCTTTTAACGCCAACGTTCTACATTTCACCCCCACTAAAACAACAACAAATAACTAACGGTGAATTTTCCGGTAAATTTTCATTTTGCTGGCGAAACTAGTTTATGCCACATGCATTTGTATACACGTGTTTATATTTATGTACATATTCAATAATTGTATGAGCATGTGCGTGTGTGTGTGTGTTAAAATACACGAAATCCACGCCGCCAAGCGTTCAAACTAATTACAAAACTAGCAAACTTTTCAATGAACTCTTAGCCACAAACGAGAGCTTTACTAATGGCAACAATTTAGTGAGTTTTATTGCTATTTTCGCCATTTTGGATTTGCGCTAATGCATTTTTGAGAAACTGTGGTTTCGCTAAGATGGTGAGGAATAAAATAATTCAGTTAAAATGTGGACTTTGAATTTAAAATTTTGAAAAAATTTTATAAAAAAAATAAAAAAAATACTTTGTGTTTTTGATGTATTAGTTTTTTCATTTTTTTTTTTAAATTATATTTCTTTTACATTCAGCAGTGAAAAATTTCGTTTTAATACTTTGTATTTTCAATAAATATTTATATAACATACAGTATATACATATACATATTATGTATATATATGCTTATTTTATATTTGCCACATTAACTGGACTGGATCTGCTTAGTCTATGTACGTAATACTTTTGCTCCCTAGCGGCGGTAGTTGTTAGCCAACATTTATTTTTTATTTATTTTTTCTCGCATATTTAAAATTCAATTAAATTCCTGCAATTTTGCGGTCGAAACTAATTTTATTAGAGTTCCATAATTAATTGCCAGTAAACTCCTAACCTAAAAGCATTTATTTTTACCGAACCATAACTTCAACTCTGTCCGTATCGCACTCACCTCTTCAGTGCGCAGCGTGAGTTAGGTGTAAAAAGTTTGTCACTTTCCACCCGAAGCTCTCCATCCATCCGATTGTGCGTGCGCTCCGTTTCACTCCCGCCATTTTCATTGTTACAAAGCGCCTTGTTGCGCCTGCACGGTTGTTGTTGTTCACTTTGTCGTCGCATTTGCTGTGGAAGGAAAACTTTCTCCGCCATTTACAACCGGCGAGCGACATTGTTGTCCAAATATTGATTTAATTTGTTGGCAACTTTTCGTATTTACTACCAATTCTATGTAAATATTTATTCCGGCATTGTCATATCCTGTAACGGATACTTTTAGCAACAATAATAAAAGTTCCAGCGCCTCCTCCGCACCCTTTCGTTCTCTCTTTGCTACGCCTCAGTGGCGGTAAATGAAATCTACCGTTTGATGACGGTGTGTGCAATTATAAAACCGCTCATTTGCATATATGTGTGCATGTATTTACGTGTATGTGTGTGTGTATTTCACTGTCTGAAATTTCGAAATGGAAATCTAACTTCTTTCCACAAAAGCCATGATGCTTCGAAGTGCTCATGAGAGCTGTCCTCCCAAAAGTGTTATTACACTATGAATGTAGTAATGCCATTATAAAGTCTATCAGGACCTGTAGAGTGCAATGAAATAAGCCTGTGTGAAAGTAAAAAACTGCATTTTCAATATAAGTTGTGCACTTTTTCAAATCCATGTCTATCTTACCGACTTTGCTGGATAAGAGTTTAAATTTAGTGCCGTGAATTGTTGCAGTTGCCGTTAAAACATAGTATACGTATTTACACTCAGTAACATCTTCTAAAATTATTTGAGGATTTTTTTAAATTGATCATTCGTAATAATCATGTCCGTTCAGATATACAAAGAAAGCTTAGAGTCAGTGAATATGTTCAAAACATGATTAAAAAAACGATATGTGGAAAAATGTTTTTTTCGTTATCTTCATTGGAACGATAAGTTTATCAATACTTTTTTTAAGATCTACCGTTTCTTGGTACCACTTGGAGAAAATTAAAGCATGCCAAACTTAAGTCCTTATGTAGATACAATTTATTTAAATAATTCAAATATAAATAGTATTTTTCATATATAAAAGTATACACATATACAATTATACATATACATATGTATACATATAAGTACAGAGACTTCACTTTTGCAATATCATTAGATTAAGAAATGCTGTAATATTATGCTATTATTAATTTGGGCATAAAGTAAGGTACATAAGAGCATATGCCAAAGTTCAGTAGGAGAATATTCCTTAATAGGCTTCAAGGCTTAATACTTCATTTCAAGTCAGCTCAGGAAACGACATACATTTCTAAGAAGTAGATTAAAATTTACTTTGGTTTACCTTTTTAATTAAAGTAAATATGCTTGTCTACAGTCATGTGCGACATATTATGAATTAGCTGATTTGATTGTGGTAAATATTGGTAGTTTTTAATAATATGTTAGAAATAAATAATTAGACCAATTAAAACTTAAATTGAAATAAAAATTAAAATAAATTATAAATCAAACCGGAGATGAAATTAAAAATTAATTAATTTTAAAAATTTAATTTAAAATTAAAATTAATTAAAATTAAAAATCTTACTTAAAATTAACGTTCAAATTAAAATTAAAAATTTAATTTAAAATTAATATTTAAATTAAAATTGATTCTTTTTTTTATATAAATTTTATTTAAAATTAAGCTTTATAGTAAAATTAATTAAAAATAAAAATATATTTTCAAATTAACATTCAAATTAAAATTAGTTAAAACTAAAAGTTTTATTTAAAATTAACATTTAAATTAAAATTAAAAATTTAATTTAAAATTAGCCTTTATATTAAAATTAATTAAAAATAAAAATATAATTTAAAATTAATATTCAAATTAAAATTAATTAAAATCAAACATTCTCATTAAAATTAATTAAAAATTTAATTTCAAATTAACCTTTATATTAAAATTAATTAAAAATAAAAAATTATTTAAAATTAATATTCAAATTAAAATTAATTAAAGAAGAATTTTAATTACTATGCAAATCAAAATTTAAATTATATATTTCTAATTATTAATTATTAAAATTTAAAATAAAACAAAATTAAAATTAAAATGTAAAATTAATTACAATTTTGGTTATTTTAAAAACTAAAAAAACATACATGGAATACTAAAAAAAAAGTTGTAAAGATCAAACAAATTTTAGCTAAACTTTTTGCACACCGCTGTATCTTGAAAAATATAACTGTTTCTGCGAAAACAAGATGCATCAAAACTCTTACGGACTAAGTAAGGAATTTGTGCTTACTTAAATATTTTATGCCTAAATACATATACTCAGAAAATTGGTAAAAGTGACACGGTAAACCGCATTTTTAATTCCCCTCACACACGTATATACAAATATCTGACATCACACGATGTTAGAACCACAGGTGGGCACACAAATTACACATATTTTACACAACTCAAATTTTGTGACGGCAAGCAAATGCGCAACTAACCTATTACACCTATACACACAAACAAATAAACACACATATATACAAACATACATTTATGTATTCACATATGTACAAATTTATGCACATGCTTTTCTTCCATTTTGTGGCAAATACATTTTTAATGAGAAAACTGTCTTCAACGAGCTTATGCATACATATGTACATATATACAAAGGTAACCGGATCCGAGTGAAATGATGAATTATTAAAATTCTGAATTATTATTATTGTTTTTGGCAGAAAGCTGGATGGAGGCAATGCCAGCTTGAGTGGTAGATTACTTTACGGAGCTATAAAATGCCTTCCATGACAGCAGCAAGTGGCTGCTGGATAATTTATACACGCATGCCATTACACATACATATGTATATGCATAAGTGTCGCAGCATTAGCCTACAAGACACTCTTGTATCAGCTAAGGGGAGCACTTATATGTAATGGGTGTGTTCATGGTAAAAAATGTTTGCGCAAGAATATTTTCCAAATGGAAACTGCAGAAGCAATGTTCAAGCGCAGCGCTTAAAGTATTTTGCCGCAGCGAGTTACCTTACTTTGTTGACGCGCAGCATGCCAATTTAAATAATTTTTAATGTAGTCCTTGCCGCAAACACATTACGCGCAGCGCAAACTGGCCGCGCAATTAATTTGTTATGCCTCACCGGTGGAGCGCCCGCCAACGCCAGCCCCGCTGTGAGCGTTGAACTCGCACCCAATTTCGATAGTCCATTCGGTGGTTTTTTATTTAAGAGGCAAACGTGATCTGAATTACACTTTATCCATTCAGACGCAGCGGTCACTTGAAATTCTCTTCTCCGTTTCCAATATCTCTCCATTGCTTGCGCCGTCGACTGCTGACCGAAGCACTCCGTGCACTGCGGCGATGCAATTTAAATTTACCACTTCATAAAATTGAATTTACTCTTTAAACACATTCATTCACCTACGCCCGTGTGCGTGTGTGTCCAGTTGTCAGCACGCCGGCACGAGGATGTTCAACAGCGCACGTCGCTCCTTGGCAGCCGACAGGAATGTGCACTGCTGCTGACGCTGTCATCAAGGACCTTCTCAGCCGCCTCCTCCGCGCCGCTCGTGTGGGTGCGGCGTGTGCAACGTAATGAGTTTATTTCCTCACTTTTGTGTAATTTTTCGCTTCATTCGGTTATTCCTCGTTGCGTTCGGATATTTTCATGGTGTCGCTTTAATTTTATTAATGTCGCTGCCAATGTTGTTCTTTTGTGCTACTCTTTCACAATATTTTTATGAAACTTTATTTTTTTTTTTGTTTGTGTGTAATAATTTTTTAACGTTATCGACTAATTTAAAAAGCATACTCAATGCAAGTTTAAAACCTGTGAAATTGGTTGTGTCAAAGCAGCATTTTGTGGCGTCACTTATACGCACTGCTGCACCGATTGCAATTAAGTGGTTAGCGTCGAATGCAGCAGCGCTTGAAGTTTAATACACTTTTCGGTTTTTATCGCCACTTTTCAACGAAAACTTTGAGCAAGCGTTCATTATGACACCCAAATTCAGTATTTTTAAACTCTTTTCCTGCCAAAGTTTGCCAAGAAGTGGCACATATAGAATGGTTTATGCGCTCTAACTTACGCTCACATCAATTACTGTCGAAGTGACTGAGGCATTGAAGTGCTAAGCATAATATTTGGTGTTGATGAGAGCAAGATGCGTAAGAAGTGATTATCAACTTGGCTTCAATTGGGTTCCAAGCAATATTTGTGAGTATTCTCACATTGCTAAGTGAAATGCAATTATTCACTCCGAGAAAGGAGCTTATGGATATAGAAGAAGTTTTGGTGAATTTCAAAATAAAGGCTTTTTTTCAAAACTCGTGAAAACATATCACAATTATGGCTGTTCTTAAGAGACCTGACATATAATCAACTTACTTTTGCCCGCTCTTCGTATATAAAATTCTCAGTGCCTCTCTATTCTTCTCAGTTAGTAAGTCTTCTAAAATCTAAACCAACCAGTTAATGAAAATTTGTTAACAAAATCACTCAAATCAGCTAACCATTTCTCTTTAAGTAAATCCATTGAAAATTTCCAGCTCTTTTACTCTATGGCTCATGACTTTTAAGCTTCTGTTGGATTTTATGATATCGTCGCTAATGTTTTTCCAATCACTCAATCTCGAAACATGAATGCACAGTTATCCGCTGCGCCATTTTCCACATAGCGCAGACACATAAAGCGAAAGCACTAATAAAAGTGCTGTCGGTGTGTTTGGGAATTTCATCATGAATTCGCCCGAAGCGCGCTTGGCAGAATGCAATAAAAAACTGCCACAAGACAAACGTTGAATATCCAATTTACGATCCGAGTATTGAAGGCAAAGACGTTCGCAGTGGTGGAAAACTTCAAAAACGCTGCGCACTTATCCACCCTCACTTACTTAGCTGCATTTGGTATAGTATGCAGACACTAGCAAAGCGGTGGAAAGTGTGCATTTCATTCCGAAGAAACTTGTCAGAACAACAAAGTGTAGAAATGCAGCTTTCGCGAGCTTCAAAAAAACAACAACGAAACTTCACATATTTATTCTGGAATATATATGTCATTTATGCAAGTCAAAATGTGTCTAAAAGGATAATAGTGTGTGAGAAATGTAAGAAAAGAAAAATAAAAAAAAAAGACTAACAAGAATGTTTAGTAGACTTCCATTAAGATTTCATCGGTAGGTTTCTTCTTAGCCTTATTTAATTACATAGACAAAAATTCTGCGAGGAAAGGCAAGAAACATAGTCTTTTTTCTCAGCCTCCTTTTTTCTGACTTGGCAGTTATTAAACTGGATAAAACTTCGTGATGCTTGCACTACTGCGTCGTGAGAAACCGAGGTCTATTTGTAGCTCGCTATCTTGAATAGAATTGAGGGTTGATAGATTTTGGAATATTGTAAGGCATTTTTCATTCTTCTATATTAATATTAACTACTATTTTTCATTTATTCTTTTTGTTACCTTTTTGCTTTTTTATGATCCTCACTCAGGCGATTAAATGCATTTGTGGGTTCCTCTGTCATCTGAAATGCTTTTTGTTAATCTTAGTCGCCTTCACAACTTCAATATTCAACAACTAAATTTTAAATTAAATATAAAGCCACAATATAAATTTGAAAAAGCGTTTTCTGCTTCAGCTCATTGCCAGCTCCTGTCTTGGCCGCCAGTTGTACGTCATTCCCTGAGCTTCGCGACGCATCTCGTGGCGTCGTAACAAAAGCATTAAATGTGCTGAAGTGCTCGGTAAGCGCTGCTCTGCTCCATAGTGTCAGGATAACTGAGAACGTTACGCTGCCGTGTTCAAAACTTTGTCAATCGCTTCATCATCGATAAGCGACAGTCGCCGCGGCAGCACTTAACCCCAACGCTAAGCTCACTCTGTGCCACATCATCTACCCAAAGCGTGTCGCTGTCTCAGTTCTGGCGCTAGAGCTGCTTTTAGTTGAAGTTGTCAAGTAGTTAGCGACTTAAGTGTCTTCAGTTCCTATTTTTTATCGCCGCTCGTTTGTCATCTCGACACAAAGGCGGAGTGCAAAGCCGTAAATGTTCGCTGGTTTTATGCGAGGTGTTTCGTTCACGCGCAGCAGTTGATAGCTGCAAGTGCTAGAAACAGATATGAATGCATGTGGTTGTTGTAAAGTCTCTAAGTGTTGTCGTTGTGTACATTTATTCTTGTTTTTGTGGAGTAAAAATGTGCCACTAAAATGTGTGTGTAGCCGCCGGTATTAAATCTATTTTTATAACCCCTTTATAAACGAGAATGCTGTTGTAGTTAGCCTCTTATTCGTGAGCGGCTACTTCTCAACTTCATTAGCGGCTTACAATTGTGGAGCTAAAAATTTTAAATACGGTACTTGCGAACTAAACTTATTATTATTCAATTTTTATTTTACGAACTATCGTTCTTCACTAATTCTGTTGGCCTTCTGACAAAACAGCTAATTTGTTTTTGGCAGACTGCTTTGAGCGCATTTATATTGATCTTCAGCCACTAGACTACTAGCCCTATTATTGATGACCACCAGAGTCCATCAATCGTACACATTCTTCACCTTTTTCACTATCTGTTGGCAAATTCAAAAGCGCACGTGCTCAACCGAAAATATATGGTTCCTCAGAGGCTCATATTTTTTCCTGAAGAACATTACAAAAGCCCTTCGAAACGTGCAATGAAGCCCAAGAGGAGTCGTGATTACAAGTAGGAAAAGTTATGAGGTAGAAAATCTCTTTGGCCACGCAACGCTGAGATTGCAAAGAAACGTCTTCACTTTTAGTTATTTCTAGCAATTCGTGACTGAGTAAATTGAACATTTAACACCTAAGGCGAACGTTAGAGCATCGCTCCCACCTGCAAGGACGAGTTATTGAGTTACTCAGTATCTAAATGTTATTAGCAATAATTAAATAACAGTAATTAAGCAATCTAATGCGTGGTGTAAAGGAAATGTTGAAATATATACAACAACATTTCTAAAGCAATGGAAATGGAAAAGTTGTTGAAAATTGTTGGCATACAAGACTCAAGGCGACACTAATTACTATGAATATACGAAAACTCTTCACTCATTTGTTGGTAATCAAGCAGAATGACACATAAGACGCCCTTACAATCTTCTTCCACTCAAACCTTCTCCACTTCGTCTTTACCTTCACTCAGCGCCGTGTACCTAGTTATATGACTGCATACTGTATGCCAACATGATCCTTCCTTAACGCCCCCAGCCTACTTTTGTTTACCCTTCCACTTCATTTGCGTGGCACGTGCAATTATGCTCTTGCAGCGTCACTCGTCTTTAGTAAATAATCAAGCTGGCAGCGCTGGCTCCCTGGCGTATACGTAATATTTAAATAATTATTCGGCTGCAGTGCGGAACTCAAGTATGTGAAGTACGTGTTGCAATGCCTTCTCCGAATTATTGCACACCCATGTGATGAAAGCATGTGTGTGTGTGTGTGTGCTCAGTGTGAAAGTATGCATGTGTAATTTAATGAATACTCATTACGGTCTCATTAAATTTGCCTGGCATACGCCGCGCTCTCCAATGCGAAATGAAGAGTATGTACATAGGTGCCCAAAGTGCATCATTATCTGCAACAAAACGCAATCGCAAACTTATCTACGTGTATGAAATAATAGGTATTTTAATTGAAATTCGCAACAACTATGTAATGTGAAACTTGAGCAAGAAATTCCAAGGCAGCAGGCTGCTAATTGCTTGTTTTGGTTATTGATTCAGACATTTGATATTTAGGCCTTTGTCTTTATGAACGCTGAACAAGTGTAGAAATGATTTATTGAAACGTTTCGCCAATTGGTCGCTTAATTAAATTAAAGAGAAAATATTTGACCATTCTCAAATTGGCAAAGTTGACAATAATTTTGGAGACACTCCTTATAGGTTATCCGCATTTAGCGATTATTCTAAGCCATCGTTTTTTGGAATTTTGCACAAAAAGATTTTAAAAAGTTCAAACGCGAAGTGAATTTATTGAATTTTTTTGGTTATGAAGCAGTTAATAATTGTATCCTCAACAGGGTATATTAAATTAACGTCGCAGACCCTATAATGTATATAAATATATAAATGATCAGCATAATGACCTGAGTCGATTCAGTAATGTTCATCTATCTGTCTGTTTGTGTATTAGCATTCTAGTCTTTTAGTTTTTGAGATATATATCTAAAATTTTGCTTATGTCTTTTTTCATCCAGTTTTCTCATTTTATCATCTTCGAACCACTATAGCATATAGCTGCCATACAAACCTAACAAGCGGCATTAAGTTCTTATAAGGAATTTATGTAGCGTAATAGCTTCGATGTAACCGCCTCAAACGTTTTTCCTTTTTTGCTTACCAAACAAAAAAATTGAACCATAAAGGCGGTTGTGCTAAGTATTTTCCAAATTTATTCATGATCTGCGGACTTTTAGCTGAAAATTATATTGAAGAGCTATAAAGACAATATTAAAGGATTATTTGTTAATTCTATAATCATTTTCACCTGAGTTTAACTTCGAGTTAGAGAAAAGCTAAAAATGTAAACCAAACCCTAAAAAAACGAAATATTTCTGAATTTTTTTAATTATATTGGGTAGTCGAAAAAGTCTTTTCGTATTTCTAATCAAACTTCAACTTATTTTTTTATATTTATAATAATAAATAAATTTACAAATATGTACCGTTTTGGTTGACCACTTTTTGTCATTTCTCCGTTATAGACATTATTCCATCAGCTTAAAACTTTCATCAGTAAATCGAAATTTCCAGAATGGAAGCGAGCGTGTTGTTCCTTCACGAATTGATATAGCATCGTCCCTCTAAACTTCACAAAATTTCATTGGTGGCTTGTGTGGCAGTCTTCCCTTTTTTATAAAAAAAATTCAAAATATAGCGAATTTCTTCATTATTTTCATTCATTTTTGAACAGCCTCAAATTTTTTTCAACTTCCCCGAATTTAATTTTGGTTATATGAAACTTAAGATCTCACCTTTCCAACATTATATGGTATGACACAATGTGATTGGTAGGACTGAAGATAACCGACTGCAACGACATCTTTTGACAAAATACAAAATTATGATTTATTTATTTTACATATGTATGTTTGTATGTGTAGTGAATGAGCAAAATTTTAACTTTTTACAATAAATAACAAAATAATTTTAAAAATTAAAAATAAGAGAAAACTATTCGAAACGTGCTATATCCGAGGCTTACTTGAAAGCTAGTGCTAGCTTATTTTTTTAATTTAACGCGCGAATGTTCATTTTTGCATACCAGATTTAATGCATTGTGATCTCTTTGAAATATTTTAGTTATGCCGCATATTCAGAATGTTTTCCTCTAATCAAATTTTTGTTTTATTTTAGCCAAAATATTTATTGAAAATACAAGCGATATGCAACGTTTTGCAAAATATTCTGCTGATGCCAGATAGTTATACTCCAGCAACGTGTTGCTACAGGGTATAATAGTTTTGTATACCTTACGGTTGTTTGTGTCAATTTTATGTCAATTGCCCCGATTCCCAACGATTTTTAGTTTTTTTTTCTATCCTGCCCGACGATTAAGAAAAATCGTAAAAATGAAAAACCGAGAAATCGCGCGTCAAGGTTTTCACTTTCTGCCAAAATGATCAAACACCTGCTAGACGCTCGGCCACTATTTCGAATTTCAATCTATAATTTTTATACTCTCGCAACAAAGTTGCTAAAGAGAGTATTATAGTTTTGTTCACATAACGGTTGTTTGTAAGTCCTAAAACTAAAAGAGTCAGATATAGGGTTATATATACCAAAGTGATCAGGGTGACGAGTAGAGTTGAAATCCGGATGTCTGTCTGTCCGTCCGTCCGTCCGTCCGTCCGTCCGTCTGTCCGTCCGTCCGTCTGTCCGTCCGTCCGTGCAAGCTGTAACTTGAGTAAAAATTGAGATATCATAATGAAACTTGGTACACGCATTTCTTGGCTCCATAAGAAGGTTAAGTTCGAAGATGGGCAAAATCGGTCCACTGCCACGCCCACAAAATGGCGGAAACCGAAAACCTATAAAGTGTCATAACTAAGCCATAAATAAAGATATTAAAGTGAAATTTGGCACAAAGGATCACATTAGGGAGGAGCATATTTGGAAGTAATTTTTTTGGAAAAGTGGGCGTGGCCCCGCCCCCTATTAAGTTTTTTGTACATATCTCGGAAACTACTATAGCTATGTCAACCAAACTCTACATAATCGTTTCCTTCAGGCATTTCCATATACAATTCAAAAATGGAAGAAATCGGATAATAACCACGCCCACCTCCCATACAAAGGTTATGTTGAAAATCACTAAAAGTGCGTCAACCGACTAACAAAAAACGTCAGAAACACAAAATTTTACGGAAGAAATGACAGAAGGAAGCTGCACCCAGACTTTTTTTAAAAATTGAAAATGGGCGTGGCGTCGCCCACTTATGGACCAAAAACCATATCTCAGGAACTACTCGACCGATTTCAATGAAATTCGGTATATAATATTTTCTTAACACCCTGATGACATGTACGAAATATGGGTGAAATCGGTTTACAACCACGCCTTCTTCCAATATAATAAAACTTTACACAAATACGGTATTTGAGCTGAGGTATCCCTTGTGGAAAAATTGTCGTGATCGGACTATAACTTTTCAAGGTCCCTGATATCGAACACGAAGAACTCACTAAATAACCTAACCTAACCTAATTTTTCACCGAAAATATCGGTAAATCTCCCAGAATTTATTTGTAATTAATTTTACGGCAAAATAAAAAAATATGTAAATGACGGATAATGAAATCTCGATTATCCCTTTATCATGCGAGAGTATAAAATGTTCGGTGACACCCGAACTTAGCCCTTCCTTACTTGTTTAGACATATTCTTAGATATTTTTTAAAGGGATTTTAAGCTTCTAAATGAGGCTTCCCCTTAAGGGAGTCGGGATCAAAATTGAACAAATGGCGTGGCCCTGCCCACTTTTAAGCGAAAACACATATCTCGAGACCCAGTCGACCGATTTCAACGAAATGCGGTATATGACATTCTGCGGATATTCCTATGATACAAGGTAAAATTTAGTGAAATCGGACTACAGCCACGCCCACTTCCCATATAACACAATTTTAAATTCCATTTGAAGCTTTCACTTTCCATTGCATAAATCAAAAATGAATGAAAGGATAAAACTTTGCGCGAATAGTTCATTTGACTAAAACTTTCGTAAATCGAACAAAAACTGTTTAAGTCCCTGGGTATTGAATATGTGGACCCAGTACTTATAGTTGACTTTTTACCGATCATATCAATGTGTGAGGTATACAATTGAAATTCAGAGAGAATCCTTTGCTGATAGTAGTATGTCTGTGTGTCCAGAATGGGTTGAATAGCGCCGTTACTTTTCTTAGCCCCATATACCTAATATAAAGATTATTGAGCTTGCAGATGATTTTATATCGCATATATCGGTCAATATGTGAGTTATCTTAATTAAATTATGAGCGCGTGTTTCTCTTAAACGGTGCACATTTGTCTTTAGAATGAATAAAATCGAATGAAAACTCGCCCTAGATCCTATATACATAACTAACAAGCCTTATATACTTGAAGGTACTTCCCTGGCTTTAATTCTTATAAGTTGCAAGTGTATGAAATGTTCGGTTATGCCCGAACTTAGCTCTTTCTTACTTGTTATTTTCATATTTGCAAATGCCGCAAGTCATTGTTCTTTAATTTCGGTATTTATACAGCAGATGTAATCGTAATTTCAAAAATATGCAAATTGATTGTGTGTGCGCTTAAAAAAACAACATTTGATAACTCTTAAATGAAACCTGAAACGAATATGCGGGCATACACACTTGCATACATGTGTATGTATGTATAACTGTTGTAAAATTTAGAAAATTCGATGCTTTTGAATGTACCTCAAAATCTCGAATACAAATGTTGAACGAGCTACTCACACATACAAAGATAAAATGTGAACGCTTACAACGAGTATTTGACGAAAATTCATGAATTTTCTCGCAAATCGATTTCGCACACTTCGAATGCCGCATCCAACACATTGAGGCATTCTTGTGCAAATGCATATGTGTGTGTGTGCGAGCGAGTTAATTGTTTTTCATTAGTTTCGGCTGCAAAATTTTAGCTTTCACACTCACGTGCGTGTGTGTGGGTGCCCATATCATGCCTTCATTTGTGTAGCACACTTTTAGGCAGCAATAAAGCACATTTTCCATTCACAGCGTCACACATACACGGTCACACGTGCCTGCACAGCGGCATGGAGATTATTCATGCGCGGCATGTGCAGTCGTGCTCGCCATTTGTCAGCCGCTCGCTGGCATATTGAATGTGGCAAACAATCAAAATTCTGCATTTTGGTGATAACGGTCGCAGCGGCGGCAGCAGCAGTGGCAGGGGCAGTGCCAGTTGTTGTTGTGGTGGTGTGGCCATGCTGCATTTGCGTCAGTGCGGATTTGTGCATTTTCATTTTCAATTTCATTTGCGTTTATGGCTTCGGATTCATGTTGATGGCTACTTTGAAGCGCACGCACATCCACACATCGGCGGATGATGAGGTGTGTGTGAGTGTGTGTGCAGCAAATATTGAAAATGCGCAAGCGAAGTGGAAGTTTATAACCGCGAGCAACATAAACACACACACACACATACAATCACACGCAGGCACTCGCGTATCTGGCGCGCCGCGTCTTTTTTCGTTTATAGAGCTTCGAAATTGCATTTGGTAAACAAGTTTTATGCGCGCAAATTTCAATTTGTCAAGTTATGTCAGTTGGCATATTTGAGTTGCAAATTTTATGCTTTTCATTAAGAGTAAATTTTAAGTAGAAATTTTTACGCTTCTCACTGAAGTGGCAAGCTAAGCGACACTTCGCATACACACGCCCGCCCAAGCGCTCACACACTCTCACAGTGAGAGTGAATGCAATTAAGAGTGTCGTAAATGTGACACTTTGCTCCAATCGTCAACACTCAGCTTGCCACACACGCTCGTGTTGCCACAAATGCAACAAAATTTCATATCAAATGCCCACTTTTTAATAGCTTGTGGTGAATTTTAAAATGCTGCTGCTCTCTAATTCCATCATTGTCCGCAAGAGTAATTTCTGCATGAGGAATGAGAAAAATAAGATCACAAAAGCAACATTTATTTTGCAAGAATTGTCATTTATTTTAGTTTTTCCTTGAAAAGTACCGCTCCTCCTCTTACTTTGCTTTAGTTGCTGGCATTAGCCTTTCCTTTAATTAGATATTCTAAGGCAAGAAATTCAATTATGTCGAGGCTTTCACTGTAAATATGTCGTAGATTGTCGCCGCCTGTCGCACGTGCGTGTTCTACATTTCCTGCTCTGCGCTTTTTGCTCTTCTGCTGACAGCGGTTTGACCTCTGCTTGCCGGCGGCACAATGTCAAGTGTGCCACATGAGACTTGACACAACATACCCAAATTGTGTGTTCATTTGTTTTTGCAAGTGTTGCCACTTGCCACAATGTGTTGCATGCAGGCCATAAGTGGTTTGTCAGGAGACCGGTGCCACGACGACATGTTATGAGTTCCTTATGTGTGCTGGGCAAAAAGTTGCATATGCCACCGAAAACTGTTGGCCTTTAGTTGACGTGGGGTGAAACCTTCTGTCATGAAGGGTATGAAGCTTGATGTCAGTCAGTAGACGAAGCACACTTCCTGTTGTTTCATGAGAGGCTTACTCACTTCTTTCGTTTCACCTACACATTTTAGCTGGTTCTTGCGGTTATTGTAGTGGCGGTGGTAAATTGACGATGCTTATGTATAGGGATTTTGTATGATATTTCCAAAAGTGTGGATATTCGAACTCTTAAATTGAATTTACATGTTCCTCAATAAGAGAAAAAACATCACTGAAGTCTTGGGAAGCTTAAAAGTTCTATTGTCTAAGAGGTATTTTTCCAAATATATTGATAATCAATTAAGTCAATAATATATTTAAATCCACAAAGCAATTTGAGCGGTCAATAAAAACACTTTAAGTATCATTACATTATCTATGAAACTTTTTGAAATGATTTAATACACGTTAAATAAACGAAGTTGGTATATTGGTGTATCGGAAGCTTAAATAGTTCGTCTCTGAACAAACCTGGCACAAAAATATCCGTTTATCTCTTATGAAGTGCTACGAAGATTGCATGTATAAATATCTCGTAAGCCCTTGTGCGGCTTAGCCTGTTTATAGCTGAGAGATACTTTTCTTAGCGCGATCACTGACCCACCATTTTGAAATGGTAAAGTATCCAGAATGTATAAAAAAAAACAAGAGAAAAACGTTAACTTCGTCTGCATCGCAACTATAAGTCCCACATGTTGACATCCAACGGAATCTTCTTCTTTCTAACTTAACCTTATTTTTTGGCATGAACAACATTCAATACGAACGAATGTGACTTTATAATTAAAAAATATATGCTATAAAGATCTCTATTTTGATTTTGATCGGAGAGTTTTCGAGAAAATAATTTGTCAAACAAAAATTTTTCTACATAAAAACGTTGTTTTGATCGATCAGTTTGTATATCCTATAGTGAGAAAGGACATGGGCAAAGTTGCACATTGATATCTCAAAAACTGACACACTGGTTCGCGAATATACAAACAGACCGACAAAGAAACAAACGAAATAACGGACATGCCCATTTCAACCAAACTCATCACTCTGATCGCTCAATTGCTGCAAGACCAGCATAAATCAAAAAAGTGATTTTTGAGTTAATGCTGCAGAATTGTTCGTTATATCATACTTCATGTTGAGTGAAAAATTCATATGAATACCTTTTATATACTCCGCTTGACAAGAGGTGTAAGGTTGGAGTCACCGTGTAAGGTTGTAGTCAGTTGAAAACTTTAAACGCGTTTTCTGGAGAATCGATTTTTTTGACTTATGCCGGTCTTGCAGCAAATGAGCGATATATCGTCACCTAAAATGCAAAATAACGTAACATCACTTTTCATAAGTTTACAGGCGAAGGAAAAAGAAATAATAGAAACCACTCAAATTAAAACAGAATTTGAGTTTTGGTTATGAAATGGTTATATGTTATTTATCGGATACTCATATTGAAAAGTAACTTGAGTTCTGATTATGAAATGGTTATATATTGGTTATCGTATACTCATATTGAAAAGTAACTTGAGTTGTGGTTATGAAATGGTTATATATTGGTTATCGTATACTCATATTGAATAGTAACTTGAGTTCTGATTATGAAATGGTTATATAATGGTTATTATACAATATCTGATATTATATCAGATTTTCGATTTCGATATGATACGTTGTTTTGTATTTTAAGTGACGATATATATATAACTTGTAAGTATATATGCATAAATATAGTCTACTGTCCGACGTTTCCTTCTAGGTGTTACAAACTTCAAGACATATATAATTTATTCTTTTCGGGGTATAACATATATACTAACCTATTAAGTTTGTCTGTGGAACTAGGTGTCTCTGGTGTAGATTATCAAAAATCCGACGAGGCTTTACAAAGTTTTGGAATTTCTCATATTCCACAGAAAACAAGCAAGTCTTATGTAAGCCGAATGTAGATTTCTTTTTCCACCCATTGAAAATTCAGCGCTGCGATCGCAGAAAGCGCTAATCGCCCCAATTACATTTCAAATTTCACCACTGCGACTGAGTCACGCAACACTAAACACATTGAGCACACAAATTAGTAGCACATATTAACAGTAAGCGCAACTCGAGGTTTTGTTATGCAAACACTATCCGAACGCTGGCCTACAATCGCAGCAATTGACTAGATGAGGCATAGCCGTGGTTTTGAACTTCCTTCATAAGGATACATTCAGCTATTCCGACATCTTGCCAAGTTCAGCAATTGCCTAACACACTTGAAATTTTCCAAAAACACTTTTTTACTTCCATTCGAATACCAGCTGCCTTTCCACCAGCCACAACGAGAAGGTATCACCAACTGACTAGCCGCTCGGATCATAAACGCAAGGTCTGGCCTCTGCTGTCGATCAGCATCAAAATTTGCTAAATAATCTCGGTGTACTAGTAGTATGTGTATGTATGTGTGTGTTTGAATGGTTATGTGTGGAGTATATAAGTAAACCGTTTGATTAGCGGCTACTTCGGAAATATACTCACAACTGCACATACACACACACAAGCGCACTATTCATTTTCACTTCTTTTGTACTTGTTGCAGTTGTTGTTTTTTACTTTGTAAGTGGACTTCATAACAAGTTCTACCAAATTACCAGATTGTTATGTGTTTTGGTTTACATAACAAATTATCACACTTAACGAAAATATTGAAAAAAGTAATGCACACATAAGTATGTGTGTGTGTGTGCATGTGAGTCGCGCATAATAGGTGATAAAAGTGGTGGCTGCAAAGCTGGTCGGTAGCGAAGGCTTCACAGTGATTTCTCAGTTTGCTACTTGCCAAAGGCGGTAGGCAGTAGCAGCCAAAATGCTGTGGATCAGGAGCAGAAGAACAGAGAACGCTCTTTCAATGTAATTCGGTTTACCTATGTAATATTTCTAAACCTATGCACATATGTATATGTATGTATATACTATATAGAATGTGTGTGTGTGTTTATTTGACTTTTCCATTTGGCTATAAATAAATTCATTTTATCAATTAGGTGTGAAATGACCCAATCTCAGTTAGCTACTGAAACGCATGATTGT
Organism: Bactrocera dorsalis; assembly: GCF_023373825.1. Taxonomy (NCBI): domain Eukaryota; kingdom Metazoa; phylum Arthropoda; class Insecta; order Diptera; family Tephritidae; genus Bactrocera; species Bactrocera dorsalis. The sequence goes on from NC_064306.1 coordinate 72,238,400, forward strand.
TGAAACGTCATTTATTTGCTTGTGCGCTTGTGTGTGTGTATTTAACATGAGCACGGCATGTACCCAATAAACCTGCGGCATTGTACGGACAATTATGTAATTTGATTAGTTTACAAAATTTTGAAAAAAAAATAAAAAATAGTTCTAAACTCTTTCTAGAAATCAAAGCGTCTAAGCACACATTTTCTAATATTTTTAGTCTTAATAGTATTTACAGGTTGCAAATTTATACCAAAATCAGTCTAAATTGATTAATTCAAAAATAAAGTATGCAGGATTCGGTTTTTTGATCAAAAAAATTTATTTGTTTAAAGTTACATTTGCCCAAAACGGTTAATTCTCACCATGTTATTCGTAAGATCTTCTTAGTTTTTGCCGAATTATCAAAGATGTATGTGGTCTAGCGTTGTCCTGATGGAAGACGAAGCCCTTTCTGTTGATTCGTTCTGGCCGTTGTTTTGCTTGCTTCTATCTCATCAGTTGTTGACAGTAGCATGTAGAATCAATCATTCGAGCATGCTGGAGCAGCTGATAGTGGATGATTCCTTTACAATCCCACCAAACACTCAACATAATGTTTTTGTAGCCAGTCTTTTTTAAATGGTTCAAAACCCTTTAATGATGAATGTTAAGTTCTTTAGCGATGTCATGGCTGCTTATGAGACGGTCAATCTTTTCCATAATTTCATAGACTTTTTCAACGATAGATCGACCAAATACGAAAAGACTTCTTCGACTACCCATTATATTCTTTCTAAATATGGTGAAATATTGATCTTCTTACCTTACAGTTATGGCAATAATATTGCAGAGAGTGGAGTATACATATATGTATGTGTGAAATCGGGTAACATATTTTTAAAATTTTTGATTTTTTGCTTGCTGGGTTACCGCCACGCCATGTAAAGTGGTCAGTTGCCACGTTGGTGTTAGTTTTTTTTTTATATATGCACCAGAATTCTACCAAGTTTCGAGTTGAAAAAGTGCGAAATTGTATTTGTAGCTGTAAATGTTTGCTTTGTTATGCATAAAAAGTCCTAATTTCACTTCTGTCAGCGAAGTCAATAACCCGTTTCTCTTTTTTTAGAGATCAGTACACACCACGTCCATTGAGAATTTTTACACCACAATATCATAGAAATATGTCGTATTTGTAAAGATTTTGTTTTTTATTTTTATTGCATCGTTTACTTCTAAAAATATCTAAAGTCTCATATAAGAATTAACTGACTTTCCGAAGGACACGCAGTGCAGGTCGAACCATTATGGCCTTTTGTTGTCATATTTGCCATATGAAAATCACTTTTAGTAAAAATAACAGTAAATGTAAATACAAAGTTGTGATTAAACATTTTTTGATGCTGCTGTGCATAAGTGATATGAAGGCAGTGAAGACCAGCAAGCGGCATGTTGAAGGAGTGGAGAAGATTTTGTTGTATGTGAGTACACTTTACGCTAGTTAATAGACAAACAAATTTACATATCTACATATTTGTATTATAAGCTGCCCGATTTACAGGCTTCAGCTTATTTATTTTACTTCGAGTTTGTTAGGGATTTTACAGCTCAGGATTTAGGTATTTTTCATTTCCAAGAATGGGCAGAAAAATTTGCAAATAAAAAATAAAGCAGCAATTCGTCCTTCAAGGTGTCTTAAAAGTGTATATACATATGTACAAGTACATATAAATGACAGAACCTAAGCTTCTTTCACAACGCTTGAATGACTTTTGGGATCTGCAAGTTTGTCGAGTTTGTAGCAACACCAAATTGTCTTGGCACTTAACTCTGAGATTATTGCAGTAAAAATATGCAGATGCAGTCACATAAACATTTAATGTCCGTCAGTATGCTTAAATGCATGCACACAGCCGTACATGCATTACCAAAGTGGTAAGTGGCCGTCAGCAGGGAAGAGTGCAATGAAGTAAATGAAAATGGAAAAATACCAAAGTGACTTCCACACAAATCTTTCTCACACAAAATTCAAGTGGATGCCTTTAGCAGCACGAGCTTGACTTTTTGAATTTGAAATGCTGCAATAAGCTGTGCGTCCGACGCACCGGCGGGCGGCAGCTCGAAGGCCCGGCATTTTGTACAGATAAAATGTGTTTTGTGTTGTCAAGTCGCAAAAGTGTTAGAATTCTCGCAATAAGTTATTACAGCATATTAGCATGGCAGAAAGCAAAAACATTTGCACAACAACAGCAACAATGCTGAGTCAGTGCATATCGCCACCTAAATCGCCTCGGTCTGGAAACTTTCGCACCGCTGCAAGGTGCTAAAATGCAAACTCTGCGCTTGTGTGTAGTGGTGCAGTCGGTGATTTCAGCGGTTCTCGCTACTCGGTCGGTTGAATTTCATTTGAATTTTCACATAATTTGTACTGCGGAGTTTTGCGCAGAACTTTGAAAACTATACCGCCGGATTCGCTCGGAGCCAGCGTGCAGCACAAGATATGCAAATTGTTGCGCGGTAAACTTCTAACGGTTGTTATAATGGTATTAATCATAGTTAAAGCTGCTACTGCTGTATACACGCTAAATTTGCTGGTAAAATGAAATATAACTGTTATTTTGTTGCGAAATTATCAGATTTGTGATATTCTTCAGTCCAAGCCAAAATTTAGTCCAATTTCCTGTAGTAGAAACTATTTTTTTGTTATAGTTATAATTTGTTAAAACAATAATTGCTTGTTTCTATTTTTAATAACTTTTGCTCTATTCACCTTTCTCTGCTTCCCTCTTCTCTTGAAATCAACCACATTCCCGTTATTTTCCGCAGCTAATGTTTCTGTGTCAGCGAAGCTAATATTTCTATTTATCACATCCATTACTTTTATGCACATGGTGAGAAATCAACAACCATTTCATTGCTTTTACCAACACATCAACAGGCAGCTTCGATTTCTTTCCACGGAAGCTAGATTCATGAGATGCTAAGCGTTTGAAATGTGAGAGTTGATAAATTTTGCTGCTCTCATACGCGGAGCAGCTCACGCATACATATGTGTGAGAGAAATTTTCATTGAAAGTGTTCAATTTGTGTGGCATACTTTTAGGCGTAACTTATAAAGTTATTCAAAATCGCTTTTCCGATGGTTTGGTGGGCAGATTGGTTCTGAGAGCTGTAAATTACGTAAAAATGCATATTTTTGGGTCACTAAATACGAATGTTTATCTTGAACTAGCGCAAATAATTAATATATCAAAGCAGTCATCATATATTCTAAAATATAGACCTACAAGCGAATTAAATGTTTCCAATAAATTTGGGTCGGATTGGAATTTCGATAAACCGATTACAATTTCCTTCAAATATATATGTATTTTTATTACATTTTTCATGTTTTTTTAATACTTCAAAAAAGTAATATTAAATATTTAAATTCATTAAAGAATATTTATATTAACACAATTTTTCCATAACAATACATTTTTTTAATTTTGTGTCGCCATTGCATTATTAAATTAAAATGCTTATTACATTTTCGCGAAAAAAAAGTTTCAGTAAAAACTCTCTCTGATCTTCTTTTCTGCTTGTTCGTGGCCAATGCTTCATGGCAAAGCAAAAAAATTAAGCCGAAAAGAATTCAATAAGATATTTGCCTTCCTCAAAGTTTGTTTCTACTTTCACGGAAATTTTGCATTTTATTTTTTCTTTTCGTTTCGTAGGCTTTTACTTTAACCCACTTTGCATAAATTCGCACCTGATTGTCGTGTCATGGGTCGAGGCTCAACAGAACATTTTCAATTGCCTGCTTCGCTATTCCAAGAAACCAGTTTGCCCGTGCACCTACTTACATCCTTTCAAATGGTCCCTTGTTGGGTAGCGTCTGGGGAGCAAGTCGTCAATTTCCTTCCGATATAACTGTATATGTAACTATAAATAAATTACGTGTGTGTACAAATGTTGCGCTTGATACTCAAGTCTTTGTCACTGTGTCAAGTATTTGGGTTAAGAAGTCGGCTGAGCGTCAGCAAGAAGTTGACTTTTTAAAAAGAACATAATATGCTAACACTCCCTCTTAAATTTGATGAAGTTTTCTTCTGTTTCGTGAACTCGTGCGGAAGAATTTCTTTTTGCAACTCGAACAGAAAGTTACTTAGTGAAATTGCGGAGGGAAAAGCTTAAAGAACCATATAAAATGGCAGGCATATAAAATTATATGTATGAATATATTAGTACTTCTTTAGATTGCTTGGGAAGTAGCATGAGAGGCATCGCACAGCTGTACTTAATATATATACAAAAGTATATACTTGTAGAACATTTCCTGATTTGCTTAACTTTCTAAAAATTAAGCAAATCTTGCGTTCTCTTTGCCTCAAATTCACTTAAATCATATTAACACATAGAATGAATCTAATAATACACATTTAAAGGCTTGATGGCATTCTCAGTTCTAGGCATTCGAAAGCAAACCAAATTGAGCTCTCCAGCTTTACAAATTTCCCACAACGCTCTCCACATACATACCTACATATATGCTTAGTCAACATTGAATAGTTTTTGAACTGAATTCGACGACCATTGCATACTCTTAAGCAGCATCCTACTTGTTTGAGTGCTCTAACTTTCAACAATCACTGGTAGGCGAATCGAACAGGCACCACTTGTGTTTATATCTGTGTGTGTGTGGCGAGCATTATGTAATCTAGTTGACAATGAATAGTTTGCACTCACCTCGAAAGCAAGCTCGAAGCAATCACTTAGCAGTGAGCAGCCTCGCACTTTTTCACTTGACCAGTCTCTTACACTTTGCCATTTCAATGAGCAGCTCTTCAAAAGCATTTTTCTTTACAAATTCGGTTAGTGGCACAAGTGGCAATAGCTTAATCACACATTCTTATGATTTTTACATTGATTTAACATGTTTACAGATACTACTTGGAACAAAGTAGATCTCCATTACCTCAAATTTAAGATTAGAAGATTGATGGTTAACGGTAGTGGTATGATGTCTCTACTGTTTTCTACATCTTTCGAAGTTCGCGATATTTTAAAGCTTTAAAGGCGGATAGTATTCTATCACTTCGAACTGCAGAGAAATGGTTTCGACGATTCAGAGCGGGTGAAAACGACACCATGGATAAGCCAGTCAGCGAAAGACCTGTGACGACGAATTTCGATCAAATTATGGAAAACATCGAGTTACACCGGCATGTGGCATCTCGTGTCATCGCCCAGAAGATGAGAGTTAGTCACCAAACCATTTTAAACCGTCTACAGAAGGCTGGATTCACAAAAAAGTCCGAAAAGCTTGATGTTTGGTTGCCGCATGATTTAACGCAAAAAAACCTTCTGGACCGAATTAACTCCTGTGATTTGCTGCTGAAACGGATCGAACTCGACCCATTTTTGAAGCGGATGGTGACTGGCGGCGAAAAATTGATCACAGACGACAATATCAAGCGAAAACGGTCGTAATCGAAGGCCGGTGAATCTTCTCAAACAGTGGCTAAGCCAGGAATGGCAGCCAATAAGGTTTTGCTGTGTGTTTGTTGGGATTGGAAGGGAATCATCGACTATGAGCTGCTCCCATATGGCCAGACGCTTAATTCAACCATCTACTGCGAACAACTGGACCGCTTGAAGCAGGCAATCGACCAGAAGCATCCAGAATTAATCAACAGGAAGGGTGTAGTGTTCCACCAGGACAACGCCAGACCACAGTCTTCGTTGATGACTCGTCATAAGCTACGGAAGATCGGATGGGAGGATTTATCGCATCTGTCATATAGCCCAGACATAGCGCCAAGTGATTACCACCTGTTCCTGTCCATGGCGAACGCCCTTGTTGGTGTAAAGTTGAACCCAAAAGAGGCTTGTGAAAAGTGGCTGTCCGAGTTCTTCGCAAATAAGTAGGGGGCTTCTACGAGGGCGGTATTATGAAGTTGCCGTCTAGATGGAAGCAGATTATCGAACGAAACGGCGCGTATTTGAACTAAATCCGATCACTGAACACTTTTTATAAAGCATTAAATAAAGAGCAAAAAAGCGAAAGGGAGACATTGGACAATCTTATATTTTGATTTAGCTTACTTTCACGATGCTTACAATGCAATCAGGAAGATCCTTAACTACAGCAAACACCACGTGACCAATTAACAACTTCAGGACTACCTCTGCTTTGCTACCCAGTCACACTTCGTGCACATTTAAATGCAGTGAGGTTATTTATTAAATGCTAATGCTTGTAGACCGAGCCAACATTAGTCTGCGAGGGCGGGCTATCACTTTCGTTTGACATTCAGTCAGTGGAAATAAAAACAAATAACGGTGCTTTTGTTTTCTCCAACAATGATTGATGATTGCGCAGTGTCCACCGAGTCTGCGAGTCTGTCAGCCACTGGCCCTGTGTCATATTTGCATTTCCCAGTCCAGTGGGACACTCGTCGTCTGCTTTTCATCGTTTATTTATTTCCATCTTATTTCTCATTTTCTTATCGTGTTCTCGGCGATGCTCGTTGAATGCTTTGTGTAATTGAGATTGGGATGAATTTTGAATTTTAATTAACTCAAGGCATTCGAATGTTTCGCTTTGCGTTTTTAAAATTGGACACGACGGGAATTGGGACTCATTCCATTCCGTCAAATGTCAGCGGAAATTTTGGTGGCGCGCTGCTTGTAGCATACCAGCAGGCGCACAATTCGACTGTGGAGCATTCTGCGGGAGTGGAAATCCAGCATGCAGGTTTAATTTCAATTTAAAACGATTGAGGCTTCCCGACTTTCGTGCGAACACAGCAAATACACAAATTAACATAAAAATGTAACGAAAGCGTGCTTAAAGCGTGGCTTCGCAGACTTGTGAGTATGTTTGTTTGTATGTGGGTATTATTCGCCACCGACGCTAATTATTTGCGTTTTTGCATTTTTTTTTCTTTGTCTTTGTTTTTGCTGTGCCTGAGTGGAAAGCTTTGCGCGGGTGGTTTTCTGTGAAGTTTTTGTTGTTTTCTGTTTCATTCAGCAAAGGTTGGTTTTGATTTCATTGTAGCTTTCTGCGTTCTTCGCCGTTCACCGTTACTCGTTTTTCACTCTTTTAAATTCGTTTCATTCTTACTTCCTACCGCTGGCTGAGCAACACGCTTGGCCGCGCTAAGTAAGGTGTGGGTGTGGGTGTGTAGCTGTAGGCATAGGCGCTTGTGTGTGTGTGTAGCAAGCACTCTCAAGCGGAAAGCATCGTAAATGCGCAAGGAAGTGGTAAAAACTGGCGGATAAATAAAAGTTTGAAACTTTTTTATTTCGTTTTGTTGTTGTTTTTTTTTGTTTGCTTTTTCGAAATGTGGAAAAGTAACTAAATGAATGAATGTTAAGGCGGTCGAAACTAAAGTTAAGCCCGCCGGCGCATGAACAGCGCGCCTTGTAAGTATGTGTGTGCTTTTTCGCGCGCCTGAAAGCTAACAACTGTTTACTATCGCTATCCTCAACTTCGCCCTCTACCCTCCGCCTTCGGCCTTTTCGCGTGTTTGCCTTGGCTAGAGATACAGTTACATTAAAAGCATGTAAACGAGAAGTTTTATGCTCGTGTACGGCGACAGCGTGCTGAGCAAGTCGTGAAAATCATTTAAAGCTAATGGTATATACATATAAAAAATACTAGTTGCACTAGGTTGGTGTTTTAAAGAGGAAGTTTTGCAATTTATATGAGTGTAAGGTGTGTTTATTGTAGCGGAATAACGGTAAATGTGTAAAAAATAAATTTTACAAGTAGTTTTGAGGTTAACGTTATTTGTCTTCACACAAATACATGCAAAGAAATATATCCCTAAAAATAAATAAAGAGAGAGTTTTAATATTTGCTGCAATAGCCCGAGGTAAAAGCGAATTCTCGAGTAATAAAAGTCTAGCAGAAAGCAATATGGAGGATAGCGAAATTCGAGGTGACCATTATGATGATTTTTTCACTAAGCGAGTCAAAACGCGGTTAAAAATTCCCTCAACTTATTTGACAACAATGGCAATTTCTCAAAGTCTCAAACAGACTTATCTTTTTTATTTATAGAATTTCAAAAGTTTAAAAAACAAACAATTTTAATAATTTTTGTTACAAAAAAATTGTTTAAAGGAAGAAAGAGCGTTATAAAAGTTTTTTTTTTTTTAATAAAACAAAACATAAAATGTTTTATACCTATGTAAGTAAATTCGATACCATTATGTTTGGAACTCAATTTTTTTTGCATGGCCACCACAGACGCCCTTGTAGAAGTCCAGACGCTGAAACCAATTTTCGACGGTTTTCAAGCATAAATCGCCCGATAGACTTAACGTAGCCCCACAGGAAATAGTCTAACGGCGTCAAATCGCTCGACCGAGGTGGTGTCTGACAGGACAATTATGATGACCATAAATTGGGCGTCGCACCCTTTAAGTTGAGGGCACTGATTCCGAATTTCGGTAGTAAATATTAATAATTTCGACTCGTTGTCATATGTCTTCCCATGATGAAATTCCAAACTTTTTCGAAGAGAAATGTCAAAAGAGCGGCAGAAAATATGGCGCCGTTTGCTGTCCCTATCAGTCTACTTCTGTAGCGTCACTATTGAAAACCCGGTTATGTTACGTTTTTGACGCAGATAACCTAAGTACGTTGGGTACAAATATTTGTGACCTACTGTCACACCTACTGTACTACGAGCTTTTAGATTTCACGGAGTACTTAGTACGCAAGAACATTCTCTTCTACATACATATAAATATTTTTATATTTTATTTAAATTCCTGCATAAAATTTTCAAGCTATAAAAGACGCGCAAGTGCAATACAAACTTTTTCAAAATTCTTTTTGATTTACAATTTTTTTCCTTCCAACTTCGCTTTCGCAGCGAATTATTAAATAATAAATTTGAACATGAATTATTAAGCGTTCAATGTGCGCTTTTGAACTCTTCAAGCTTACCGCTAGCTGTAGCTCTAACGGCACAACATGAAGTTTGCAACAAAAACAGCAACAATAATAATAATAGAAGTAATATTTCAGCTGAATTTTCCGACATTTTCGAATATGCAAAGTCAGTTGATAAATCAAGGCAATACATCCAACTATAAAAGTAATGAATCCTTCGAAATGTGTGCTTAAGTGTGTGTATGTTTATTTGCATGCAGATAAGAGTGTGTGTGTGCTACAATATTTACACAGCACTCAAAATATGAAATTGACTTGTAGGTCCAACGACCAACTAACATCAAATCATCGGAAATTGTACACATCAGTAATACACTCTCCCATAAGCATACACATATGTATACACATTCACACAAAAATAAGCATGCATACACGAAATTATAGACCAAGGTAAAGAATGTAGAATTGATCGATTTTTTTGTGTGTGAATGTGTGCAGATAAAGATTTATTCTCATATAATATTATGTGTGCTCGTTTCTTATTTTTACAAATAATTTTCGGTTGTCGATTTTCATAGTAAATGTTTTTTTGTTTTGAAAAATCTAGATTCTGAGAATTGCGTAATAATTTTTGAAAATTTTGCTCTCAAATCTGTTGTGTTTTCTGATATTTTACGTAAAACGAAGCTTTTGTTTCATGTTATTTAAAAGGAAATAGAAATTTCATAACTCATAATTACAGCGCAGATAGTTTGTATAACATTAAGTATTATAATCGTTTCAAATGTAGGCAATGTGGTTAATATCTACAACAACAAAACTAGTTGCTCCAAATTCAATCTTATATTCAAAATATTCGCTTTTTTTTGAAAAGAAAATATTAAATATTGCACCATATTTGGTTCTTCTCTTAAATAACTATACATGTGCAGTACGTACATATGTACATAATTTGCTGAAATTCGATCCGCACTGGAAAAAACATTTTTTACGTATTTAAATATGCTTCTTTTGGGCTAATAAAAGCATACCAAGGCGTAATCCAGTTTTCCATACTTTCATATTTTAAGTCAATACTCGAGTTTAGCATTGACAAGCTGCATACCCGAAACATAACCTAAAATTATACCCAAAAAATACCCTAAATCATTACTCAAAACATTACTCAAAACATTACCCAAAACATTACCCAAAACTTTACCCAAAACTTTACCCAAAACTTTACCCAAAACTTTACCCAAAAGATTACTCAAAATATTATCCAAACATTACCCAAAACAATACCGAAAATCTGTTGAATCGACTCATAAGAGGTCTAGAGACTCTCTTTTACCTCTGAATATGATGTTTCTTTAACTTTTTCGTTCACTAACAGCGGTGGCTGGACAACTCGCATGAAGTAAGTATTGGCTATCCAAACTTCACTGAATGCTTTGTGCCACACAAATACTTGTTCGTAAAAAAGTAGTTTCCAACTCTCTAAAATGAGTGATTGAATAATTTCATAGCTGTAGATCTATTGGAAACGCAAAAGTTCAAGCAAATTCGTTGTTTCCAAGGTCAAAAACTCCAGACAAGAAAGTTGTAAACAAACAGCTGCCAAGCACACACTGATTGCTCAGATGAATAGTGTTTTGTTCACAAAAATATTATAATATGAGGAAATTTCTTACATGTTTTATATATGGAAGTGTATTTTTATTTCTCATCTATATAAATAATTGAGTTTATCTGGAAGAAATTGAAAATTATTTGAACCCCATTGAGGTGGTTTAATAAATTTCAGCAAAAATTTTCGTGTGTCTGAAAAACTAAATGAAATTGAAATGTATATATTTAAAAGAAAAACGAAAGTGAAATTTTTAAGACAGGCAAAAGTGTTCTTTAAGCGCCTTACATTGTTTCACTTGCACAAGGCCAAGCAGCATTTGAAGTTGGCAAAAAACCTTTAAAAAAAATATCATAAATTACGCTCATTTAAAATTTCTCTTTCTCTCCCTTCTCTTCTCCGTTCGATTTTCTTCTCAAAAACTTGCAGCAATTACTTTAACTTCGTGTTTCTCACAGCTGCTTCGTTTTCGCTTTGCTGCCGTGTACAAATGACGTGAAGACAATCAAACCAAAGGCAACAAATAACAAATCGCGCGATAAACGAGGCAACAACAAACAGCAAAAACAACGATTTACCACTAAATATACCCAAAAGACGTCGGAATCACCGTTATTCGCAGGCTAAGACATCAATGCAGAGACTAACCATCGTCCACACGCCAGCGCATAGCAACAAAAAGCAATACAATCACAACAACAACGGTCAGTGTTGCCGGCATTGCAATCATCAATGACTTCAAAGAGGAACTGCCGAAAAGAAAGTAATCGAAGTGCAAATCCACAGTGAGTCGTTACAACGAAAATGGGATTTGAAGACGCCGGAGCGGCAGCTGTTAATTTCGCTCAGCAAAAGCAAAGTGATGTTCTTAGCACATGTGTTGCCTATTTAATTGCCGCTTATCGTTGGGCCTTGCCGGTAATTTGTGCGCCGCAGCGGTACGAGCGTCGAGTCTTTAGCAAAATCGAAGCTAATGAACCGTTACTTACTTACGGCAAATCAAGGGAAACTGTAGCTGTCAGCGTTAATAGCGGTAATCAAAGCGATATCAACAACGACCACAACAACAACAACACAAGTTGTAACTGCAATAACAACAGTGTGACTAATTACAAGATGCGCTCACAGCAACAAAAACAAGAAGAAGAACAACAACAAAAGCAATATCGCCGAAAAGCCAAAAAAAGCAAAAACCAGAAATTTACATTAAGGACACGTAGTGCCCGTCAACATCCGCCCAAAAAACATAAATACCAACTAATCTTGAATAACAGTTAAAGTGTTGTTATTGACAGCTCAAAGCAACCAACAGAGAAACAACTAACAGATAGGATACCGTAAATTACAGCAATAAATAGATATAAAACAAAAAATCAAACCAGTGAAGCAAGCAGAGGCGGGCGGATAACAAGCAAAGCGGGCACTCAAAGTGAACCTGCAATTAAACTAGTCAAAAATTAAGACACAAAAAGCTTGGCGAAGAGCACAAAGCAGCAGCAAGGCGTAATTAACACTTGTGCAGAGGAAGTAACGGCAAAATGCAGCGTCTGCGTACGACTTTCACGCGCTCGCGCACCCCCACCGGCGCCGAGATGAAAACCCAAAACAGTCTCGAGGTGCCGAAACAGGTGCGAACCCCTTGTGGATGTTAATTTCAGCAATTTTTACTTTTCTTAAAATTGTTGTACTTGATTTTGTTGCTGCTGTTGCTTTATTTTTGTGTTTTTACAAGCCAAAAGTTGCGCGAGCGAAGCATGACGCTCTGAAAAGTTTAAGCTTTTTTTATTTTTTGTTAATGACACAATGTTTCTTGATGTTGCATGACAATATTTAAAAACTATTATTAAATAAAATTAATGTAATTTCAATTGCTCCACTCGAACAAATTCATATAAACTTCATTCAGTGCACAAATTCATCAATATTAAGCTACTGTTAAATACCGCTTTCAAGATGCTCTTTGGCCATGTTTTTATAATAACAAAGATCTGCTTTGCGACGAAAAGTTTTACAAAAGTTGAGTATTTTCTCATTGATTGGTTTTTTAATACGGGCAAAAATATATGTTTAGACAAAACATGATGATATCAAAAGTGTTCCTGTCGCGAGACTCGAATTGCCACCACTAAGGCAAGAAAAACGAAACTCGTTGCAATTCAATGCTCACAGCTTCATATTTTTTCATACATATTCGAATGGTAAAGATTATATACGGTATAGAATATATAGCCAAGGCATGTTGAGCTGTTCTTTTAGGGAAGCGGTAACACATTTTTTGAGCTCCTTCTTAATACTAATTTGTGGCAAAAACCGGTTATGACAGAATTCTAGATGAGAATTAACTTACTGAATCTGCTTACACACTTAGAAGTCTATCGGATAACTTAGCAGAAATCTTCGCTGAATAAGGGTCTGGCGTACGGCTTTCGTGCGATATCTTGAGTATATGAATCAGAATATCAGAGCTTATGGAGAGATAACCACAGAATGGGGTTCCTTAAAGGCATTTCGCCTTTGTGCATTTTCTTAAGCCCAAAAAGGGTGTATACCCGTTAAAGCTAACTAATTGTCAGGGGTTTTATGGTGCCGCATTTACTGAACTCACAATATTTTTGTTGGATTCATACCATCAGATCGAAAGCATGAGCTCAACCTAGTTCTTTTTTATTAACATTTTCTACAACTTTTTATGCGTGATTCGTGTCTCCGGATACAATGACTATGTGAAAAGCAGTTCGCAAGGACATAAAAATGTGCAAGCACTAATACAAGCACAATAACGGTAAATCACACAGTGATTGTGAAAAAACACAACAGAAATTATAACAACTGTTATGAAAATTATACTTTTGCCATTACAACATCCTCGATGTACAAATACAATATATGTATGTATGTAGGTATGTACGTGTGAACTCCAATGACTGTGTATTTGCCATTTGACCGGGTGACATGCCACATTGCACACCCCTCCGCATACATCCACACGGGCACGCTATTGGAACGGCACGTGTTGCATGTAAATCTCTTTTATAAATACATATTTGCATACTTTTAGGCGTAATGTGTGTGAAAATTGGCGGATATTCGTGCAAACGTTGAAACGAGTAACGAGTATAATCAAAACCGAAAAGTAGCACGATGCCGATGCTGACGACCAGCAGGGTGGCGGCAAAAACAATACCGTTAACGGACTGCTGTCGTAATAATCATAAATTTCACATGTAAATCCCTTTTGACATATGATCAGCATATTTGCACTGGAGCACCTGCCAGCACACAAACACAGCGACCACACACACACACAGACAACTACAAATGCTCTTATGTGCAAAAAATAAATATTTGTGTTGTTGTTTTAGCCCGTGGACAGTTGTTTGCGACGGTATTGCAAAACAGAAAAAACAATAAAAACTTTGCCTGTCACTCATTTTGGACACTTTTCAGTGTTAATCCGCTTAAACCGACGCCTACACCTCCGACAACGACATACACACACGCACACAAACGCATGCGAGCACATATTAGCTTATGGATTATTTAAAATATTTATTTTTATGTCGGAGGGGGAGATGGGTTGGACTGCTGAGTAAGTTGTTTTTGGCCTTTTACAGTAATTGAAAGATATTACGTTTGCAGGTAATGAATTATGGGATTAGTTAAAAATAAAAAAATTAAAAAAAAAATTAAATATAAAAGATAATGTTATTTAATTTCAATAATGAAAAGAAGAACAAATAAAACAACAATACATAAATTAAAAAACCTTTGAATTGATTTAACGTAGTCCATACCGTCCATTTCAAGCTCCACAGTATTCGGTTCGCCCACTCTTTGCGAGTGCTTATCTCAGTAATAATTGCCAGCAAGCACCGTTGACCACTTCCGTTCCAATTGCCAGCCTTGCATGTGGCGTTTTAACATGTTCTTTACACACATCACACGCTCATATCTAATTGCATGTCCACACACCGCCTGCACCACGCCCCTCAATCACCGGCCTGCATATCCGTTCTAGATTTCAAAATGTGTTTAAAATTATTTTATTTAGCTTTGTTTCTATTTTAAGCGCAGCACGCAGCTGAGTCCACAATTTTATAGTTATTGTTTTTGTGCTTGTACGGTTGTATGAGTGTTTGCATGCAATCGCGTCGTAAATTAAAGCAAATTATAAGTGTACAACAGCAGCACCGTGCGCCATTTAATAACCTCAACATTTTCTCTTTCACTTTTCTCTCTCTCCAAACCCTCCGCTCCGCGCGTTTGCGGATAATGAATGGTAATTATTCGCGCTTTTCGCCCGCCAACAGGTGCGTTCCGCTTCGTTTGATGAAATGCAATTAGAGGCGCAACGCGTCTCGTCTCACCTGCTCAAGCAACAGTCCTCGTCATCGACGGATGAACGCTCGCTGGACACGGGTCTGCTGCAGGTGCCGCAAGCCACGCACACGCAACGCTCACATTCCTTCGACTCGGCGGCGGCTTCTGCGGGCAGCGATGACTCGGGCACATTCTTGGAAGTGCCACGCCGTAACAAGGCGCGTCGGAGTTCGTCAACGAAAACGCCACCACCGTGTGTGCACTGTATGTACTTGGAGGAATATTTGAAGCAGCAGAAGTCAGAACAGCGTTTCATGCCGGGCGATAGGCGCGAATCGATATCGCTGTCATACGGTTACAGCAGTTCTGACGACGATACAGACATCGATGGTGTGAGTGTGACGGCGGACGATGAGGTGGTGGAGGAGGACGATGAGGAGGATGCCGCCACTGGTGATGGCACCGAAACTGGTGGTGGTTCATATGAATACGATGATGCGGCACTGGAGATGGACATCCGACTGGGTGGTTTGAGCACGGGCAGCAGCATTGAGGAGTCACGTGCACGTCTGCCACGTCAAATGCGTCGGCATACTATTGGCAGCTCAGTGACCACATCGGAAGATGAAGGACTGGAAGAATCCGAACATGATTCGCCACACTTTGGTAATACGTTGCTGCCACCTTTGCCGACGACACCATGCGGCATCACATTTACACTGTCGCCCACAAACGGCGATTGCCCGCCCTTTCCATATGCTTTCCCCATCGATCCCGGCTCGCCACCACCTTCACCATCCATTTCGCTGTCCGTATGCGACAGTCCGATGATGGAATTGCCACCACCTCCGCCGATCTCACCACTTGAACTATTGCCTCATTCACCCATCTTTGATTTGCCATTGCCGCCACCACCTGGTTTTAGCAGCCGTTTGAGCGCAGCGGATGCAGATGATGCTGCTGCAGTGCCGCCCTCACCGACCGCCATGCGTCCACGTCGGCGCTCCATCTCACGACAAGAAGCGATTTTCGTTGAGCCAACAGGCAATTCGCTGGAGAATGTATCGCAGGGCGAGGATCTTAAGTCGTCCGTGGAGGCAGTGGATTCGGTGGATGAGGCGTCCACAGTGGCTACTTGTGGCTCGCCGACAGCAGCTAAACATGCGCTGGTTGTACGTGATATTTATTTAACTGTACCTGATTTGAAGCGCGACCGTGCCGCCTCGGTGGACTCGTGCTTTTCGAAAATGTCGTCGGCCGGCAAAACGGAGGAGCTGCAGCCCAGCGAGGATGGCTGTTTTCTCACCGTGCCGAATATAAATGCGACCCGTTCGCGATCTGTGGACATTGTGCTGCCGACCGACGAGCAGGCACGCTACAAGGCCCTCGCCATGACGGGCGCTTGCCGAGATGGGTATGTAATGCTCTTAACTTCTTGTTAATTATTGAGTTTGTTGGCTGACAACTTGAAGTTTTTGTTTGTTTATTCCTTTAATATATTCCCTATCGACTGAATTAGAAATTTGTATTAGAAGAGTGTGATTCGAAATATATTTAATATCATATACATAGTTACAAATATATTTAGTTCTAAAACCACTAAGTTTCTGAAAGAAACGACTTTCGACTTGGTCCTATTATTAACCAATCCAAAATAAACGATCTGCAAATTTATACTATATAGAGCAATAGCGTTTGTGAGGTAGGTAAACGGCAGCTGAGAGATCGCAACTTCTTCTTAGAAGCTTGATGGGATCGTTCAGTGCAACTAAACTTTCGTATTTTTTAAAACGGAAACTGGCTATTTTAATCATTTATATTAACCATTTAATATTAAACCAAAATTCCTAGAGGGATATTTTTCTCTCTTTATACATTTAGATTCATTTTAACCTAACAACTCATTACGTTAGGCCTTTTGGCTCACCCTAGTATGTGCATAAGTTTTGTCTAAGCTAAATGTTTTATAAATTATGAGAAAAAGATTTGCATAAATTTCACTTACACTCGTTTACCCAAAACCCTTCATTTTGTAATATATTTAAACTGACCCTACTTGACCCTTTTTATCGCCACACCGCACAACATTTTTCTGTTTTGTTTCGTTTGGCTTATGCTGACGTTTGACACTGAGCGAAATGTTTGTGTTGATTTGTTGGTAAGCTTTCCATTTGCATAGGTTCCGTTATAAATTGTGAGTGGCTGTGCTCATATTTTTGTGATTTCTTTTTTTGCTTTGTTTTTGTGCCACAAAAGCCGGATTAGGGCATTAGTTCAACAAATACAGTAGGCAGGTTGGTACTCTTTGTTTAGGGGGTTATAATAGAAATTATAAAGGTTTGCACCGCCGGGTTCACCCTTTTGGACCAACATTATTAGGTCACCTATGACTTTGCTGCGATTAAAATTTAAAAAAACGTCTTTGTAGATGTGTTTTGGTATGGTACTAAGGCTTAGGAATAACAGTTTTGATTAGCTCATATTTGAATCCGTTATACATACATATGTGGTACTTTAAATCACTATACCGATGCATTACTAAAATTATTTTATAATTTAAAATTTTTTGCAGTAAAGTAAAATATTGGGTAGTCAAAAATGTCTTTTCGTATTTTGTCAATAGATGTCGTTGCGGTCGTATATGTATCTCCAGTACTATCAATCACATTGTGTCATACCATATAGCGTTGGAATAGCGATATTTTAAGCTTCATTTAACCAAAAAATAAATTAAATTCGGAGAATTTGAAAAAAAGCTACAGCTGTTCAAAAATTAGTGAAAATAATGAATAAATTCGCCATATTTTGAAATTTTTTATATAAAAAAGAGAAAAATGCCACGCAAGCCACCAAAGAAATTTGTTAAGTTTAAAAAATGGTTCGCTCGCTCCGTTCTGGAAATTTCGATGTGAAAGATGCCCCTCGCTCTGGTCGACCTATCGTGCCTATCGTGGAAAAAGTCGATGAAGTTATGGAAAAGATTGACTAGGGCCGTCACACAAGTAGCCATGACATCACTAAGGAACTTAACGTTCTCCCATTTAAAAAAGACTACAAAAATAAGCTCGATGTTTGGGTACCACATGAATTGTCTGTGAAGAATTTAATGGACCGAATTAACACATGTGATTCTTTACTGAAACTAAATGAAATCGAACCATTTCTGAAGCCAATGGTAACAGGAGACAAAAAGTGCATCAAATACGTCAATAATGTGATAAAAAGATAATGGTCCAAGCGTGGTGAAGCTGAGTGTTGGTGGGATTGGAAAGGAATCATTCACTATGAGCTTCTCCAGCCTGGTCGAACGATTGAACAAACGAAAAAAACGGACAGAACTAATCAACAGAAAGGGCCTCGTCTTCCATTAACTGGGAGAGCTTGGCTGGGAAGTTTTGATACATCCATCTTATAGCCCTGACCTTGCACCATCGAACTACCATTTGTTTCGATCAATGCAGAACTCCCTTAACGGAGTAAAGTTGACTGCGAAAATTACTTGTCGCATTTTTTCGGCGAGAAACCAGAAAAGTTTAACACAGGAATAATGTCTCTGGCGGAAAAATGGCAAAAAGTGGTCGACCGAAATGATTGGTTCATTTAAGTTCATTATAAATAGAGAAAAAAATAATTTGAAGCTTGATTAGAAATACGAAAAGACTTTTTTGATTACCCTATAAATAAAAGGCAAGAATGAAGGCCAAGTATTAGTAGGTGAGAAGAGCAATGTATCATCTCAAAGACCTAATTGCCAGACTGTTTATACACTAAAGTGTGGTGTAATTGCTTTCTCGCAATCGAACCTCTTTTAATACCTGGAAGAGTACACACACTTTATTTACTGACTTTACTTAATTTAGTTTTCAATATGACGTGACTATTATTTAAGAAGTGTCGAACTCTACTATATTCTATCCAATATGTAGTTCACAAATAAGTTAAGTTTAACATTAACAATGAAGACACGTAACTGTGTATAGAGATGTGTCCCATAGGGCAAATCATTATACATAAATGTGGAAAACTTTTCGAATCAAAACAGTTCTTACTGTGCCACTGGCGCTTAACCTATGTCACTGCGAAATTGAAAGTTCATGCTTTTGACCTCGGTGTCGCTCATACGCCCCGTTGCCCACGTTAAGCAATGTCCAAATAGCCAATGACATTCGTATTATAACATCGCCTTCGGTTGCTGCTCGTTTAATATTTTTGCTCTTTTTACTCAAATTGCGTCGAGACGCTTTTAACTACTTTTATAATGGAACGACCAAGCCGCACAGCGCACCGCACTCGCCCTCGCCCCCGCTGTGGCCACAATGCGCATTTAAACTTGAAATTGCACTTTTCCACTTTAAATTATGTCATCAAAGTGAAATTGCCGGGGCATTGAACGGCATGTATGTACACACACACGAACATATACACAGGCATGCCTAGAGTGGGGCTTTGGCAGACCCTTCATTGTTAAGGGGCCACAAGTTCGTTATCATATTTGAAGCAAATCAATTTCATTAAAATTCGCAATTCGCCGCATTTGGATGCCTGCGCCACGGAATAATTGTCAATCGTGTGAGTGATGGGGCACGTGGCAGCTGGACACGCTGCGGGACACATTTCAGCCGAAAATGAGGTTGTTATTTGTGCTCAGGAATTCGTCAGAAATATGTGCAAAACGCATTCTCAAAAACATAAATACACACACACCCACACATAAGTAAATAATAAATAGTTCTGCGAAAAGCGGCAAAGAGCAGAGAAATGAACAGTACAATGAATGCGTTAACGGTTTGCAACAATTTGGAAGTTGCGGATGTTCTTCCTGCTGGTGTTGTTGCCGTTGTTGTGATTATTGCTGGTAATGTTGTTGATGAGGCGAAACATGACAGCATGTGATTTTGTAGATTGTTGCGTATGTTTTGCCCCACTACACCGTTTCCGCATAAATGTGCTTGTGTGTGTTCCCGGCCGGCAAGTAATCCAGTTGCCATGGTGGCCAATGTGTGCTGAATTCCTAATTTCTCTGCTGACGAAGGCGACGTTTCCTCCACTTTTTTGTTTTTGTTTATATTTTTGTTTTCAAGTGCTGCCAGTTGCCCCAGCTCTGGCTGCTGGGCGGCTGTCTCGTTGGCGGGAACTGTCGTCTGCAATTAGCACACACGTGGCGTAATTGGTTATCTTGTTTATTGTGGCAGAAGCAGCGACAACAGCAGCTCACATACAAACACACATGCGAAAATATTATAAAGTATATACATATATACAAAGACTAATATGTAAATACATGTATTAAGCAAACAAAAATAATTGGAAATTCTTTCAGTGGCTAACAGCCTGAATCTACAGCAAACGTTCTTCGGAATAGACGGATGATTTTATATACAAAACTGTAAGCTATAAATAGATCATTGAAAGTATTCCAGAGAATCCCAGAGTGCACTTGTGGTCAAACTCAGTTTATGTAACACACTTTTAGAAATAAAAACTAAATAACGAAGGAGCTGAGTAGCTGAACTTGGAGTATTAAAAGTATCACATATGTATGTATGTATATTTTGGGAGGGCATGTCCATTTTTATGTCATAAAGAAAAAAGAAATTAACGAAAACTAGCCAAGACGAAGTAGAAGAATAAGACTAAGGCCGGTCATATTTTTCTTCCTCATTTGTTTCATATATACAGGTTTGGAGTTCCATTAAGAGAGACCTGCTGTTTCGGAGTGCAGTCTCCTTCAGAGAAGTGACCAATCACACAAATAGCACAGCGGAAATACCAGCCTTGAACTCATTTGTAGTGTGTTCAGGGTTGGTAGAGGAGTGCCTAACCTCGATATCAATAGCAGCGAGTGTCTCTGCGATAAGACTGGTATGAATGGCGTGCCATAGCGAAGTCGCAGTAAATTGTAAAGCTGATGACCTAGCAAGGAAAGGCATCCTAGAACCGCTATCGGAAGCATGTGAGCGGGTCGGTGCTCCCGTATCCTCTTGCACTCTACTACTAGATAGCCAAGCTTGATCGCAAGAGATCTAGTGATCTCTTTGCCCTCAGTAAGACTAACCAGACGCCACTTGCAGAAGCCGTATGGGAAAAGATGGGGTGGAAACAACTCAACACTTCCTTCGTTTTGCTAATTAATAAGTTCGAATATAGGAGTTCTTCTTTTCTATGGCTTCGCAAAGGACTACATATAGAAGTCCCCGTGCTCTTCGATCAGGCATCTAACCTAACACCTTAAATTCCACGAAATTTCCGGCAATATGTGTTTTACTTGTCATTTCGAGAATAGGTTTCCACTTTTCTGCTCAGGTATATATAAAATTACCCACTTCAGAGCAAATCACTTCAGATCAAATTTCAGCATATATAGTACACTGGTGTTAAGCTTTTGCGTCATTTGCGGTCACTGTGCGCCTTCGGTCACAGCTCAAAAGTCAATCAAAAAATCGCTTAGGCGCCACAAAGGCATTCAAATAAAATTAGATGCGGTTCGAACTTTTCCAACTTTATTATTGTTGCTGTTCTTTTGAAAACTTTATTACGAGCAGTTCAATGAACTTTGTAAGTAAGCTAGTGTCGTATAGTAACTTACATCAAATCACGCATACACACATTTTGTGACTTGACTCTACCATAAGTTTTTACTAGTATTTTCTATAGATTCATGTCAGAAGCCGCTGAAACTTTCAACGCTTGAAGTTTGTCGATAAAATGCCTTAGCGTCATGCAATCGATTTCAATTTAAGGCATTTGGCCACAAATATAGTACATCGACTTAGAGTTAGCCACTCCATCCTTAACAGTGAAGTTATTTCTGTTGCCCAAAAAAATGGCGGCTCTTTAAAGAAAAATACAGCAAAATTTTAAATGAAAATTTTTTCATTAAAGTCTGAAAGAACAAATGACTTGAAGTATAAAACATAGGAGTTGTGAGCACCGACTGCCACGCGTCTGACTGTCATTACCAGTTGCTTACAACAATGATAGCGGGATTAGCAGTAAAGCTCCACAATATGCTCCTGCAGTTGGAGACGTCCTCGCGAGTTTGTGTCTGCCGCCACAGACCGATGATGGCGCTACACATAGTGAGCCATAGCTGCAACTGCTAACCAAAACTCCCAGCCAAGCGCCTCCTCCCATGTACACTTCATTGCTTTCTGTAGTGAATCGGCGGGAGCACGAAAAGCGCAAAGACAAGCGAATATAAATGACAAGTCGTTACATAAAACAAATTTCTTCGAATTATTTTTGCGAATATTTTGTACCACCCCAGGCTCTCCACCCACTCGTTGAACTCGCTGCGCCACTTGTTTCCATTTGGCTGCTCTTTTTAATGTTTTTTATTAGTGAAGATCTGTGTTGGACACCATATTTATT
Organism: Bactrocera dorsalis; assembly: GCF_023373825.1. NCBI lineage: Eukaryota > Metazoa > Arthropoda > Insecta > Diptera > Tephritidae > Bactrocera > Bactrocera dorsalis. The sequence continues at coordinate 72,260,548 of NC_064306.1, forward strand.
CGCTGCTGATTACTCGCTCTCTACTTTTCCGCTTTTATTCTACTTTTTGCTCAAGTTCACTGAACCCGGCCTAAAGTAAATGAGCAATTTATTCATTTCAATTTGCTTGACGGCTTTGGCTGGCTCTTCTCCTGCCGTTATTGAGACACTTTCTGCTGAAGATAATTTGTGGGCATTGTCGTTTGTCTTATATAATATACACTTTGGAAGTAGAGCGGAAAGTGTTTACTTGTTCATTGTACTAATCCTCGGAAGATTTAATATAAAACGAGCTAAACGCTTGATACTCCTTTGAGATAAGTTTTAGATCAGCAAATTATCAATTTACAGAAAAAGTAAAAGGTGAAACGCTCAAATTTATATAAAGACAACTGACATTTTTTGCAAAATATATGTACTTGCTATCTTTCCAAATAATACATGTACCGTGTATTATAATGTGTGATACTCATAAAAGCTCTTATAGCCAAGGCATATGTACATTAGGGCGGGTTGATTTACAGGAAGCCAAAAAAACGAAAAAATCGCGCATCATTCTGAACAATCATGCCGAAGAGACTATGGGTCTGAAACCGGTTTCGAGCCAACGATTTAAGGTTTGAGACTCAGAGTCTCTTAGGCATAATTAAGAATGAACCGTAGAACATTTCCCGCATACGCGGTTTCATAGAAAAAAATCGACCCACTCTAATGCACGTTTCTACTACATCTGTAAGCTGTTAACGAAATCTCAATCAGAGCCAACTCTATGAGAATTAATGTCAATTAAAGGCGGTGACAGCAAGTGGCCCCACAAGGAAACGGTATTTCGAAAATGCTGCCGGGTCAACCACAATGCCAAATAAACACGAAATGTTTTGAGGACGTTGAGTACTTAATTCGGCAATATTATTACTGTTACACGCACAAGCAGACGCACTCAAACCAACACAAGAAGCATAGATATACTCGTAGAACGAACTGCTCGCTTTGGTACACACATACTGTTTGTTTGTGTTGGTAAATTTGAACACGTGCCATAGCGGAAACGCTGCTGGCAGCAAAATCTTGTCACTCACTCTCTTTTAAACTTACACTTTCCGGGAAACACACACACACACATTCACACCGTCGGCAGGACAGCGATTCTTGTGCAAGCTGCTATGTGCGTATGTGTGTGCTGGAACTTACGCTCAGCATTTTACCGCATCGTTGGCATTTTCGCACATTTCCACATTTCCCTTACTTTTTATTTGCCATTTGCATGTCACAGCACAAAATTGCCTATTTGATGGTTAAACAACATACGAGCGCACACACACACACGTACCCACATATGCTTTTTTATGAGTGGGCTTAGTTTGGGTCTTGGCATGTTATTTTTTGCCGATTTTAGCAGATGAGAAAAGGTTGGCATGCCAAATGGGCGTTTTGTGTGTAGGAACATGGCAATGAATTGCGAAATCATGTTTTAAAATGAAAGTGTATCATTAATTTTAATCTAATGATTATCACGCTCCCAGCGGCACGGCACTATATGTACGCGCTCATGAATATTTATAAAGACGTTTTTTTGGAACAACAAAAACATTTTATTTGACTGTGTATTAATCCATATTAAATTTGATAATATTTCGGGAATTGGGTGGCAAAAGGCTTTTGTTCTTTTAATCTTATGTCCTAAAATATTATCGGATATTAAAAGGAAATATATATTTTTTGTTGTAACAACAGCAAAAACTCTGCGAAATAAACTGTGATGTTATTATGACCCACTTAAAGTTCTTTATTTTAAAAAGGCTAGAGTATACGAAAGAGTAAAAATTTTTAGTTATACTAACCTCCGCACTAACTACCAGGTTGTTCAATAAATTTTATCGTTTGACAAGAAAAACACAATTTTATGATTCAAAATACACTTTATTATTCAGTATAATCTACCTGAATACACTTGCTCCAACGATCCTCCAATCTATGGATCCCATCCCTGAAGCAAGAATCCGGAAGGTCTGCAAAATACGATTCAACAGCCGTTATGATTGCTTCATTTGATGAAAAACGCTTGCCATGCATATATTTTTTGAGTTCTGGAAACAAATGGAAGTCACTAGGGGCCACGTCTGGTAAATACTGTGGATGCTCCAACAATACGAACTTTAATTCATGGATTTTAGCCATTGTCAAAATGCTCTTGTGACACGGTGCATTGTCATGATAAAACACGATCTTTTTCTTCTGCAAACTGGATCTTTTTTCACGAATTTTTTCCTTCAACTGGACCAAAAATTTGCGAAAATATTCAGAATTAGTTGTTTTACCAGTTTGCAAGTAATCCACAAACAAAATTCCTCTCGCATCCCAAAAAACTGATGCCATAACCTTCTTGGCCGATTTCCGGACACGAACTCGTTTCGAAGCCGAACAACCAGGTTCACACCACTCTTTAGCCTCTTGTTTTGATTCAGGATCATGGTGATAGACCCAAGTCTCATCCATAGTGATGAATCGACGCACAAAATCCACTTTATCCTTTTTAAAACGCTCCAAATGTTGCTGAGAAAGTCGCATTCGAATGTGTTTTTGTTCCACCACCCATTGTGCACACAGCTTTCTAAAACCCAAAATTTCACTTAAAATATGGCTCACACTGCTAAAACATGCAAAAATAAATAAGAAATAATGAAATCGATGGACATATTAATGCTATTCGAGGATATTAAATTTAGCTGTGAATATGATAAAAATTACATCTTTTGTCCCACAACAAGCACTTTCGCTCAAGAATTTGCCCCAGTGTATTCGGAAGTTTAGACAAATGTTTCAATTCAGTCTTCGCACAAAATGTGCGAGTCTTTATTATTATACGCATATATGCAAACGACAAGCTGTCACTCAATGACATTAAAAATTACATTCATTAAAATTTTATTTTTTTTACGCGCTTACAAAACCCTATACAAAGCGAAAAGGACTGACATTGATTATTTATTTATTCATAATTTTTTTAATTTAGTATATTTTTTATTTAGTATATATACATATATATTTTTTTCAATTTAAAATTCAAATTATTTTCTTTTTCTCTTTGCAGGTATGTATTACATTTAAACTACAAAAATATTGCACAGTAAGAAAATGCGCTAAAATCATCCTCAAAAGAGTCATCATACATATATACATATAAGAGTAAATAACAACCGGTAATTGTTGTAGTGTGATCAGGATATAATTTTACACACCTGTCAAATCCGAAATTAATGCCATTTGATTACTGCACAGATTGAATATTTTAACTTCCGTTTTAACACACCGATTCAACGGGCCTCAACCGTTTCATATCTGGACGTTGCACAAATAAAATTTAGTTTTCCGCTTTCGCTTTTGACCAGCTTCTATTATTTCTTTACAAATCAGATAATCGACGAGCAGACAGATGCTTGTGATATCCCCAAATCCGTAGATGACTCGCCACAATACATGAAAACATAAGACCTCAGAAAATGTACGCTAACACACACATGCCTGCTCATACAGCTACATTTATGTACATATGTGCGAGGCGTGACGAATCGTTTCTTCTCACAAAGGCAAAGTCAAGGACTGTCGGTAATATCCGCCGGCATAGCTTCATCACCGCAGTAGCACACACACAAGTATGCACATGAACATTTGTATGTATGTGTAGACACACATTATGAACCATGGCACAGTCGACTGCTAAGAGTTTGTGGTTCGCGGTAGAATCTTCTTTTAAACGTAAGTGTGCGTGCACTCACTCGGGGCATATGTGTGAATGGCAGCCAAAAAGCCACAAAAGACAATTTAGCCCCAAAAGGAAGAATAATGAATATGCGCTGCGCGAGGCATCGCTTATCGTTGAAATGAAGCAATAAAAATTCCCAACAACAAATATTGGAGAATGTGAGAGCTGACAAAGAGCCAGACAGCGAGCGTTAAGTGCTACGGCACGACCACGACTGATGCTGTGGCTGATGTTGTTGCTTGCGGCCAGAGGCAAAATGTGGATTCAAAATTAAATCACGTTTACTACAATCCGCAGCTAATAATTCACTGGTAGACACAGTTACGTGGCTCTACCTTTGAAAATATATATATATAAATATGCATGTGTGCGTGGATGTGCGTTGTCTCAGTTTGTGCGCCTAAAAGGTAGCTGCAAAAAATCCTTTTACATGCCCAAATATCAGACTCGCCAATCAACCCAGACATTCAGCCCAGAGGCGACTTGTTATGATAGTTAGCGTTTGTTTAGTGGAGGTGTTGAGGACTACGCGCAGCAAGAGATGTGCGCCTTTTGGTTTGAGTTTGAAATCAGTTGATTTTAGGTATATATTTTATGTGAATGGAGGTCACTCCTCAGTCCAATAGTACTATCACAAATACTTTCAGCTCTCACAGCTACCTAAACCGCGGATATAATTTATAATTTCTAAAGATATCATATAATAAATGATATCATCTCACATAAGTCATCATCAATCATCTTGAACATACTCTTTTTAGGTAGTTTTCGATATAGCTGAAATAGCAAAAATATATTTATCCTTAAAAATATATTTCTAAAATTTATTGAAAATTAAACTCTTTTCGTGCCACATAAAAATGTCTTTAGCTGTAAACCTCACTATTGGTTGGCGATACATTGTGACAAAAAACTACCTGAAAATTGTAAATAAAACACCAAATATTTAATTATTCATCAATATTTATTTAGTTGCCTTCAAAGTAATCTCCTCCAGATATTATACGCCTACGCCAACGATTCCAGTCTTCCAAACACTTTTCATTAGCACTTTAGCACTAAACGGGCTCCATTCCGAAGATTGTTGATTTGTTTGCAATATAATGTTCTCCATGAATGTGGGATCGTAATATGCACGAATAAGCATGTCCAGAAGATCTGTTTACTTTACTCTTTTAGAAAAAAATGCAGTTTTCGGGCAAGAACGCGTTTCATACCCAAAATATCTACCAAATTCATTCAAACGGACTCGCGAGAGATGTCGAGCTCTCGTGCCGTCTCTCTAACATTTACCTGACGATTTTCAAGCACCATATCCTTCACTTTTTAGTTGACGATGTTGAAGATCGTCTAGAACTAGGCATGTTTTTAACGATCTCTCAACCGCCTTTAAGGCTCTGTACCTCTCGTAGGCTTGTGTTGTTGATAAAATGGAATCACCGTAAGCCTTTTCCAACATTCGCAAAGATTCCGTAGACGAAACTTGGTTAGAAATACAAATTTGAGACAAATTCTTTGTGCGATATTTTATCCATCGTAAAAATCGCACCGCACCTCTGCGGTGTACCGACTTGAGCAGCTGCTGTAAACAAACTGGTCGACAGATGGCGTTCATATTTGGAAAAGTAATTAAGGACAGTCCTACCAACTTATCGACCTATATTTTTTTTGTTTTTTTTTTTGACACAATGTATAGCAATAATATCGTGGTTTTAATTTGGGTCATACTAAATAAAAGAATACTCAAAAATAAATGTTTTTTGAAATTTCGAATAAAATTACAAACCTTTGGTTATTAGTCTGTGTTTTCTTGTAATCGTGTAGCTAGACTCTACAGAACAACAACACGAATTCGTCAAGTTATAGATTAAAAAGTGAAAGCAGCAAGTCAGATCCGCCCATCTAAGAGCATTACTTGACGAAAGTTCAATTTTCAAAAACCGACGAAGAGGCAACATATTTTTGTCTATTAAATAGTTGCTAAACACCTTCAGAGAAATTTTATCCAGTTTGGCATTATTTCTGCTCTCACCTACCATGTACTAACTATACCTTGAAGTAAAATAGCTTTGTATTAGCGAAAGACAATTAAAAACTTAGCAAACTATTTAATATTTTTGAAAAGCAGATCTATATCGTTGAAGACCTTAAAATTGCACTCTTCAAAATAAAAGCAATTTGACTTTGGTAGGAACCATTATCCAATTTGACTTAAAAAATTAAATACTTTTAATGCTGTTTTTTTACTAAATTTAAGAGGTCGTTATCCATAAAGTTAACGTAGCACGCTTTTGCTAGCCGAATTGCATTTGAGCACACATACGAAATATTTACGCACACAATTACAATATTATCACGTTTTATTCGAATTTCAAATAAACACACACATTTCCGCAGATCTTAATGAGATTCATATCATTTCCGTGTTGTGCACAGATTAGTTTCACGCCCATAGCGACACATACACACACACATGCACAAGCGATAACTGTTTAATTTCAGCTCTCACTTCACGCTCTGTAAATGTTTATGCCAACGGTGGACATCAAATCGAAGCAGAGTGAGAGGCGAAGCACTTGCAAATGAAAGTGAAAGCCAAATCCATACAAACACACACACACACAAGTAAACATTTCCCAGAGCAATTTAAACATGGCCAAAACGGACAGAATTGTGAATGCGAATGAGCGATTACTTCCTGCTCGGCAGCTGGATAATGGCAAGCGATTTAGATGCTGCGCGCGCCATGATTACGTAAAACCACCTCGGCCGCAACGTTGAATGACCGCCGCTGCCGCACGCGTGCACGCACTCGAACCCAAACTAAGTCCCGAGCACTTACAGCTGAGCAAGTCAATGCCCGCGAACTGCTTGGGCCTGCGCCTTTGCCTAGGAAGCACTTGAAACTCAATAGGCACGTCACGCGACTCTTAACTCTGCACAATATGATTTACGACTTTTCAGCAGCCATGTCGTCGAGTTATCAGCCGTTGCCAGGCGTGTGCGGCGGAAAGCGCAGCTGAGCGCTGCAAAGATTGAGCGGATGAAAGCATACGAACATAAAGATTTATTTTCTATTCCCTCTCCCCGACGACGGAGCGCTTGTATTCCCATTATGGCGAAGGCACGGCACAGGAGCAAGATGTGTCGCAAAGTCGCGTATACGCAGCGTACGTCCCAGCGCCCATCAAAAGTACATGTGCCAGTGCGCTTGACAACCGGCTGATTGTAAAAGAAACATGTTTCTGCAATTCTTCTCTTTTCCATATAAGTGCGCTTGTGTGTGTGTATGTAAGAGACATGAAGCATTGTCTGCCGCTCGATACATCACATTCGCTTTCCGTGTGCCATTCGTCAAGTAAACACACAATAAATTTTTAACTCAATGAACTCAATGCCAGTCTACACGCCCAGCGCGCCCAACACACCCCTTCTTGCTCTCCTTATATATGTGTGTATGTGGGCGACAGCACAATCGCGAGTGCTTTAGTACTGTCAGTCATTCACACACACACACACGCACACATACATATATTTACAATTTATGCCAAATATTTGCTACATTAGCATAAGTGCACCTCTTTACATGCGCTTGTGTGGGTGTGTGGCTATAGGCGTACATACTTTTATCGCTTAATTTCGAAAGCAATTTAAGAAAATTGTAACAATGTTGTTAAGCGATTTTGTGGAACGGGTCTGCAGGAACATTGTTGCATCAAAATTTAAGGTTTCAGCAGCCAAATCAATGAGATTAATTGAAATTAACAAGAACATCCGACGAAAGAGACCTATTAAAGCTTTCTTTTTAGGAATAAATGAGCTCAGAAAAAATTTAAAATATTTTTAAAGTATATTTTAATTTAATGACTAGAGAAAATATTATATATACATATGCAATCTATAATATTTATAGCAAAAATCGTCAACATCGACGTTTTGGACATATTTTCTGGCAATGCCATGATTATGTCACGTTTCACCAAAAATTTGAAGTCATTAGATTATATCGAATCTATTCACTAATCTAGACTGTTCCTACTGCTACTTTGAGATTTATAAAATATTTGTTATCCAATCGAAGCTATCGCATTTTTTATGGGAACAACTCTATTAGATCCTTTTCGGCAGCCTCAAGCCACATTATTCTCTTTTTTTATATTATTTTTTGTCATTTTTGTATAGCAAATATTGTATATAATAAATATAATATTTAAACAGCAAATACTTATTTACAGAAAGAAAAATTTAGACATTACTTTGGAAAGAAAATCGAAATAATAAAATTTTATTTTGTGCGTGAAGTACCACATACTAAAGCACTGGAAGTAGTCGGATATTACTGTCACATGTCAACACTCAAATGCTATATTGATTATTTCAAGGGGTTAACGGGCAGGATCGCTGAGGTATAAAATTCCAACATTAATGGCACATAAATTATTTATGTATCAAAAGTGGGTCAACGCGACCATTTGAATCAACACAGAAAATTTATAGAAAATTTATATAAAATAGAATAATAATTGGAGAATAACGGTGCTGACGTATTGAAATCAAAGCAAGTAGGAAACTTCAAAAGAATTCTAATTTAAGAGCAAGAAATGGCAAATTCAATCAAAACGCTTGTTTACAAATGTTTTCGAATATTTCGCTTCATATCTACGGATGTCGGCGAAATTCCGTAAACTATTTTACATAAATCAAAGTTGCTTAAGCAATAGACGAAAGCGCAGATAAAAATTATGACAAGGGGGTGAGTATGTAATTGCATTAGCTAATCTGCGAAGAGATCTTAAGTTTAATGCGCGATTAGTCACTGTCAGTGGCAGTCCCGCCAGCTCTCCCCAGCACCTCCTTGGCGTGGTTATTTGCAGGTTGTCTCTTGTGTTGTTATTTGTGCGGGAAGCGGGGCCGTGGGAAAATGGGTCGACAATTGCTATGAGAGTGTTTTTCGGTGGGCGTTTGACAATTTGCGCGCACGCAAAATCACACTTCAAATGACAACGTCCGGGGGAGAAGCATAGAGGGGAAGACGAAGGTAATTTACAGCTATGGCGACGGCCGCCAATGTTGTTTCGCGTTTTCGCAGTTGTCAGCGTGCACGTAATTTACTCAGAGCGACAGCGAAATAAACGAGGAAGATTGTGCAAGAGTTGCGGGGAGGCGGGTGCAACTGCTTGCCGTTTGTCTGAGCGGCTAAGATGGTGTCGCAAGCAAATAAATTGCTGAAAAATTCCCACTTTAGCAATTTGAGGTATTTAGTTCCGTGGAAATTGAACAATTTTTTCAGTTCTGTGGATCTTAAAACAGTGGTCAATAATCAATATCTATGAACATGACTTTTTGGGTGAATAATCTCCTAAAGACCTTTAATTATTCATTCTCTTATAGTAGTCAACAGCTTTGTCTATTCATTACCTTCGACCCACATTTCTTACTCGATGATAAAAAATTGAAGCTGTTCCGGAGGAGTTGCACTTCTGGCATAAGTGACCACAAATACATGTGAATAATTCGCCCACGCATGCACAACAACATGAGCGGTGCAATCCAGAATATTGGTTTCTTTATGAGAATCATGAATATTGTCTCATAGTAATAGGTACAATTATAGATAGAAACTAAGATATACAGCTTTGTAGATTTGAAAAGCAATGTTTTCCTTACATCAATAATGGAAAGACGCTTTGTAATACAGATAGTACATATGTACATAGAGCTTTGACGTCATTGATATCCATCCGTTGGTCCAAACGAATAGTGTTGACGATTTCGTAGAATTTCTTAGATTTTCTGCCTCCACGCGCGCAATCCATTAAGCAAAGAGACAATGAGGAAACGAGAGTTGAGCACAAATTACAGTTGTCCGACTCTGATGAAAGCTTTTCAAGAGGCAAATGTATACTTATATTTATATGTGGGCAGGCATGTAATATTATTTTTAATAAGATAATCTGCAATTTATGGGGTACATAAGCAATGATTGTTTCTATTTTATTTTTATATTTAGGCTCACCACAACAAGCAATTTGTACATTCAGAAAATAACTAGTATTTATTATTATATATGTATGTGTATATGCATAAGTATGTGTTGACAATTTAACAAATTGGATTGGGAAATGGTATGAACCAGCTTTGACATTTAGAAGGTCGCGCCCTTTTGTATTTGGTTAAAATATTTGTTGGCATACCCTTCACAAATAATGAGGCTTATGTAAAAGCACTTGATATACATACATATGTATACCTCAAAAATGAGGGACTAGTACGCTTATGTATGACAGATAAACGGACTTGGCTAAATCGATTCAGCTTATCATGCTGACCATCTAGATATACATTTTAAGGATATTTTCCTTAGGAGTGTTACATATTACAATATACCTTGTTTTAGGGTATTATTGCAATTATGGAACCATAGCACATCGCGATTTTTGCTTTTGATCCCAGTTTCCTTCAGAAATTACAAACAACACATATTTCTGCCAATATATTTTTATATAATACTAGAGAACCCGTCCACGCTTCACTGTGGCTGATACATAGATAATACTACTACTACCATCTATATGATTCCAATTAGTTGGATTACAATTATTAGTTAATGAGATATAGCATTTCTGTGAAGCAACTTGTGTTAATTTACAAAAAAAAATGGATCATAGAGCATTTCGTGTGTTAATAAATCATTGCTTTTTGGAGGAAAATACTGTTGAATTTGGGCTCAGGGAAATCCACCGATGAAAATATATTTGCTAAGCTTAAAGAGGCGAAAGCTCTGTACAAAGTGGGTGCCTCGCAAGTTCATAATCTAACAAAAACCACGAATAACTGATTCTGAGAAGTGTTTGAGTGCTCTCTAATCGGAATAAAGCCGAATTTTTACGTCGGTGATAGAAACATAGCTCCATCATTTCCCACTGGAGTCCAATCGACAGTCATTCTAGTGCACTGCACATGATGAACCGGTTCTCAGGCGTGGAAAGACGAAAAAGACGGCGGGAAAGGTTATGACATCAGTATTTTGGGATGCACGTTGTATAATACATACTCAACGACTGATTACTGAGCCAGTTATAATCTATTTCACTGCATATTTGGTTGCACTTCTTTTCTACTATTCCAAATACTTAGCAATTGCATTATTTTTGAGGAAGAATCTGTTTAAAATTATACGCATATATTCAAATAGTTCCTACAAACATGAATTTTGAACAAATGCTTATGATTTGAAATATAATTTTTGTATTTATGAGTTGAATTAAATTTTGACATAAGGAGATGAAAAGTATCCTATGTCCTTACCCTGGTTCCAAGCTACCTTCTCACCAATTTTCAGCCAAATCGGTTCAGCTGTTGTTGAGTTATAAATGGTGTAACTAACAACAACTTTCATTTATATACATATATAGATAATCACTTACAATTTGGAATTTTCAAAGTAAATATCACAAAGATCAAAATAAATTTTATTATTGATTTTAAAGCATTAAAACTTGAAATTATAATTGCATTAGGAATAGTAAGGACTCATTAAAACAGTTTTTAGCACGGAAAGACACACTTCTCAACCAAAGAAAGTAGGGCAATATATCATCGCAACTACTACAGTTAGATTGGAACAGCTGATATAGTTTGTTCGATTGAATACTGTCTAGTACTTGGTGAATCGAAATAGCAATTTTTATATTTTCGTATTTCTAATCAAATTTCAACTTATTTTTTTTAAATTTATACTAATAAATAAATAAACAAATATTTACCATTTTGGTCAACCACTTTTTGCCATTATGACACAATGTGATTGGTATCACTGGAGGTATACGACTGACATCTATTGACAAAATACGAAAAGAATTTTTCGACTACCCACTATAATTGCTTATAGAAATCGGAGGGACTCATGAGGTCATTTAAACAGTTTTTAGCACGGAAAGACGCACTTCTCAATCAAAGAAAGTAGGACAGTGAGGCAAAGTACAAAGTGTACAAGTACAAAGTGTACTTCTATGAAATTTACATTGGTCTTCTTTAAACGATTTATTTAGTGAGAAGAGTGAGCAAATACAATTTTTAGCTTAAAATCTCCAACTTTAATTACACCAACTACTGCATACTTGTATTTGAAGCACATATATGCCAATAAATTGCCACTCTTTGACGTCATAACCAGCTGGAGACTACAGCCCTGGCAAGGACACCTAGAGCACTCAATAAAAGCAGATGTAAATGACGATTGTTTATTATAGTATATATAAGAACTCTCTTCACATTTGTGCACAGAAATATATTTACCCGCCTAGGCTTTCTGTTGCTATATTTGTGTGTCCTATAATTGTGTGTGTGTGTATAATACGAGCTCATATTCGAGTTCATTGATACTCGCCTTTACGCAAATTCATATCTTCCGCATCGCGATCATGCCCGCCATCACCCGCGGCTCTCGCACTCATTGGTTGCCATTTGGCAACTGACCCACCGCAAAGGCTAACAAACAAACGACCGCAAGACTGCCCAGAGCACACACACCGCATACCCACACACATGCGCACGCCCTAGCCACTTAATCGCGCAGCAGACACGAGTAAAACTGCAGCTATAAATAGTAGTTTATAAATGATTTTGTGATTTTAAAAATATCCGAATATAACTTTGTTGTGCACGCACGCACACACATCGCAACATAATTGTGGCTATTCGCCGGCAGTATTGCATATGGCGAACGCGCAACGAGCATCTGGTAACTGGCCTGTGGCATGCACACGTGCAAGTGCAACATGTAAAAATTGGCGTGCGTTTGGCTCGTTTTGCACGCATTTGCATATCGAAATGTTTATTGCATCAACGGCACATGTGTTGCAACAAGTACAACAATGGCACATAATATTTGAAGTTTATTTACGAGGAAATTCGGTATATCATTTCGGCTATAAATAACGCATTCGCACGTTCGCTGCGGCGCGAGGTCAGATCATGGCAAAGTTGTTTGTTTTTACTATTTTTAATTGCTCTATGATGGAAAAGTTTGCTCCACACACACACACATACAAGTGAACATTAGTATGCGTCTATGTGGATCCATGTGTATATAAAACTACTTATATCGACTCATTAACAGCGCATTGGAGATTAGGAATTCGCAGTTCCTTACCCCGCGCATAATTAGCGTGAGAAGTGTGCAGATGAATAGTGGATCACCTTTGATGAATGTTTGCAATTTGTGGTGTGAAGGCTGCATAGCTTTGAAAGGTATGCGATTCTTGGTCGCTGTTTCTGATTAAAAGGTTATTAGAGCAATAAAATAATGATGGAGCAATTCACTCTAAACGTGATGAGTTCATATACATACAGAATGCAAAATCCATATTCGTACACCTCATATTTTTAAGCTACTTTGCACATAAAAAATATTATTTTTTAAGTATAAAAAAGGTGTATGCCATTTTAAGAATAAACGTATATTTCATTTCATTAAACAAATTTATCTTTCAGAAAAAATTTCGTTTTTTTAAGCAAGTTTAACATTTTCTATAAATCAAAGTTCATATTCATATTGGATACTCTTTTGTTCTAAAACAGAATGTAAGCGACGTGGCATCGATTTCGCCAATTTTTTGTTGAGTTTTTGACATAATTTTTCCCATTCTTTTCGTAAAGCTGATTTAAGGTTCTGAAGGTTTTTAATATTGTTAGTTTTTAATGAATTTTTCGAGACAGACCAAAAGATCTCAATTCGGTTTATGCCAAGGCTCTGAGGTGTCGTTTTCAGGTACTTTGGACAGTTATATAATATCCAATGACTTGTATCTAGCGCCGAATGTTTGGGGTCATTATCCTGCTTGAAGGTAAAGCGACTCCCTAAACCCAATTTTTCAGCACTTTGGTGTAGATTTCGTTTTGGACTGTCTATGTACTTCTTAGCATTCATTATTCCATCAAAAAAGTGAAAATTTTCTACTTCCAAAGCACTGAAAAATATATTTTACAAACGAATTGAGTAGTGGAGTATTATAGTTTTGTTCATCTAGCGGTTGTACGTATCACCTAAAACTAAGCGAGATAGATATAGGGTTATATACATATATAAAAATGATCAGGATGGCGAAAAACGTTGAAATCCGTTTGACTCTCTGTCCGTCCGTCCGTCTGTCCATCTGCCCGTGCAAGATGTAACTTGAGTAAAAATTGAGATACCTTGATGAAACTTTGTATACAGGTTCCTTAGTACAAAAGAAAATCGAGCTCGTAGATGGGCGTAATCGGACCACTGCCACGCCAACAAATCGCCATTAACCGAAAACATAAAAACTGCCATAACTTAGCAATAAATTAATATATAAAACTGTGATTTAGTACAGAGGATCGCAGTAGCAAGGGGCACATTTCGAAAAAAATTGTTGCAAAAGTGGGCATATCTCCTGAACCACTTCAGCTACAACATGCTGAATACAAATCCCATAAAAACTTCTACCAACGGTGTGAAAATGGATGAAATCGGAGAATAACCCCGCTCACTCTCCACATAACGGTACTAATTGTTTTAATCCAATAAAAAGTGTTCAAGCCCCTAGGTACCGAATGTATAGACTCCCCTACCTATAGTTGACTTTTGATTGAAAATGTCGATCAATGTGTGATATATGTAATTGAAGTTAAGTGATAATCCTTCTCTTGTAATGTTATGTCTGAATGTCAAAAATGGCTTGAATCGAACCAATACTTCCCTTAGCCCCATATACCTAATATAAAAATATTCGAACTTCGAACGCCGTAATGAAAACCTTTCAATGGTTATCTTACGTATCCATCATGTAAAGAAAATCTCACAGTTTTTTTAAAATTCAAGGAATCATTATTACTTTTATAGAATATTAATTTATAATCAATTAACACCTTTAATTAATTATTTGTTGCTGAACACACCTCTTGTCGGAAAGCCACCACACTCGCGCTCTCACTCGCTTCGGCATTCAAAAGGTTGACTCATATGTCGAAACGATCGCTCACGATCTCTACAACTATTCACCTTTTTGTCACAAATTGTCGGCCGTTAATACATACATACATATCTATGTATTTTGCATCCCATTATTCGCAGATAAATGAGCGAATGTGGTCAGCTGCTTATAGCTTTCGGCAGCTGGCCGTGGTGACTTTCAACAGGCACACAAACAAGCACACACGTTTATTTATAAGTACAGAGGTATAAATAAATACATGTATCACTACGCGCTTACATACATACATGTATCTAGCTCCAAGAGCGATCGCTGCTCTGGCGTACCTTCCACTGAAATCTGTATCTGCATCTCGGTTTAGTCAACTGGCAGATACAAAGAAGCAACAAAGCATCATCGCTTGCGCATTTATCGCCACTTAAAATTGTTTTCATGCGAAAAAGCGTCGCATTCGCAGCAAATATTCGATTTCGCTAATATATTCGGTTCGCGCCTTTGTATGCTCCAAGAAGATCGGTCGCGGCGCGCTTGTGATATGTTTGCTCTGGTGCGGCCTGACGTAGTCGCCGATCGCGTGCGTTGCAGGCGTGCTGTGCATATTGATGGCTTCGGGCGCGTGACGTCATTGCAAATGTGCGAAAGACAGCCAACGGCAGACGCGCTTTAGTGACGTAATGCACCGACAAAGGCGAAAATCAGCGATCTGTGATTAATCGTCGAAAATGTGAGAGAATTAAAGTGAATTATTGCAAACGAGTTTGTGATCTCATACATAGAATATACATATATGTACATACATATGTATGTATTTGTGTGTTTATTTCTGTTTTTTGGCATTTTGGTGGCATAAACAAAGCAATTTGTGTGTATTATTGCGAAACAAAAGCGCGCTCAAATGCAAGCAAACAAATTTGTGAATTTCAAAGCAAATCAAATATTCTGCACAACTGGAAATACAAAAGCAAACAGCAATAACAACAACAAGTTATGAGACAAACACGATATATGCAGGGCATATCCAGATACTACCGCAAACAGCTTTTGAAACTGAAAACTGTGCCACGGTAACGTTACAATCTGACCGATTTCGAACATAACGGACACTAAGAAAACGGAATGCTTATTTTAACTGACAATGAAATTTTACTTGCAACATAAAGAAGTTAAGTTGTGGTAGCTTTTGTAATATTTTTTTGAATTTATAATCACGCTACCAAAACTGGGACGCTGGGAAGGATCTCTAATATAATTTGTGTCTACTCCGGGTATAACACCGTATACTTTGAGCGTCTTTATACCGAAATTTCTTCAGTTTTGTATATTGTATGTATGTTATCAATATTTGGTAGAGCTTATAACTCGAGAACTAAAGAATTGAGGATATTTCGCATAATACAACGAGCTTCGTGTCCCGTCAAGTCAATGATGGACGAAAAACCTTTATTTAAGATTTATAAAGTCGCCATTCATCTTGAATCTCTTCACGTTGCTCTTCGTCCCAAATGCGGCAATTCTGCTTGTTTACATACCCATTAAACATGAAATGGGCATAATCACTGAAGAAAATTTGACTCAGAAACATCATATCTTCTTGGAACTTTTCAGGAGCCCGTGTCGCTTGAGAAGGTCGAGCGGGTTCAGTTTTTGCACAAGCTGTATTTTGTACGCTTTCAATTCAAGATCTCGACATAAAATGCGTCAAGTTGTACCATTCGTCAGTTCGTCGAACGGTCTTCTCTCAGCTACTGCTGCTATGTTTTCAGGCATACTAAGCCTCTCCATGATGAAATGCCAAACAATACTGAACAAACACAACATGACAGCTTGACACGACTCACCCGTGATCTGTAAAAAAAGTCTATTAGAAAAAGTACCTCTACTTGCATCACCTGTTAGTAGCAACATGCTAATGAATTCAAAATAAATTTTACATTTAATCGAAACAGTATTCCTCATCTATGTAAGTTCGACTGCTCTACCCATTACTCCTTCTTTGTATCCAAAAGACACCACGTACCGTTTGCCAGTGATTGTAGGGCTACTCAAGTTTTACTAAAGAAGTTCAGAAACAAAGCTGTAGAGTCTTCATTCAGCACTCGTTGCATCTACTCCTTACCACCCGCAGTCACGTCACGCTGTTTCATAACTCTCTTCGCTGCTCTCTGCTCTTCCGCTTTGAAGAAGCTGCATAGCTCACATCAAGTTATCTTTACAAATTTTTTCGCTTGTTTACTGTCTTTGCGTTTTCTTGAAACTTTATCTCACTTGGCTTTTTTTTTGTAAATTTTACTTTCAAAATGCGACAATTAATTACTTTGTATGTATATCTGAAGGTATGTGGGGCAAGCCCAGTGTTAAAATTAACAACAGTTGAAGAAACACCCTCACCAAAGCGCGAACACTATTAGGGAACGGAAGCTCTATGTAAATATGTATGTATATATATATTTACTATAGGCATGCTATTTGTGCTCCAAAGTGGGCTACGGTAATTAGCGTGTGGCGACAACGACAGCAACACAACTCAAACGAATTTGAAATAGTAAACAAAAAACCGACTGTCGTCTCAAATCTCAGTGTTTGATGTCAGTTGCGCGTCACAACGCGCGCCGTAGACGCTGTTACGTCTGCAATTACCTTTTAATGAATCGCCGCCGCAGCGGCAGCTGCTGGAGCTGGCAATAAAAATTACAAAATAATTCACAAACCGCAACTGCCAAGAGGCAAAGTGACCGCAGCAACAACCACCGCTAAAAATGAGAATAAAACGGACGGCGCAACAAGAATTTGGAAAAATTTTGCCACAACAACCAGAAATATTTCCACAATTCATTGGCCAGTGGGCCCTTACCCTTTTCGGATTAAAGCTTATGCTTAATTTGGTCATCTCTAGTGTTGTTGCTTTATATGTATGTAGAGTTACTTACATATACATTTACATATGTAGATTTATACAACATTATGTCGAGAAATTTCCACCTCGTGCGCGCTCTCCTTTATTTGCATATTCTATTTTTACTAACTTTTGATGACTTTTTGGAATTAATTATGAAATTGAATCACCAAGCAAACGGTTTTCGTTATCTTCTTAATCCGCTTAAACAGTTTTATGGAAAGTATTTAGAGTGTTAAATTTTACATACAAAACATGATAATTACAAGTGTATTTTATTGTGCTAAAAGAGCGAATGATAGCAGATAATAAAGCTTAGTCTTTTCGAGCGGCGATTTGCGTTACAGTACGTTCTCTTTACACCACAAAATCAAGTTAATTAGCCATTTAGGTGCTTGTCATTAAGCATTACATTTAAACCCGTAGTTTGTTATAAAAAAATGCACGCTAATTCGACTTGAACTCTTTTGGTTTTATGGCTTCAGAGAAATAGCCTTCTTTTGCAGTTAAATATAGGCGCACATTAAAAAGCGTGGCGAAGCTATTGAAGAAGAGGTGCAGTGGTTTTTTTACAAATGGATTCAAGTTAAGAAGTAGAATAGGCGCTGATATCAGGATGTAGTTTCAGCTATCAGACCACTGCAGCGTCTTTCAAGCGCAGATGGCTGCCATCAAAATAGCAGTAGACGTACTATAGCGAGGTGCAGCTTCCTTCAGAGAGGTGTGCGTTGTCGATATCGGAGCAGCTAGACTGACTATGTGATCGCTGTCCAAAGTTGTTTTAGTGCCTAATTGCAGCGGAATAGTCGGAAAATGCAAAACAGTTGAGTTTTCTAGGGAAGGCTCCCTTACCCAAATTTCATCCGATTGGAAGCGAATCAATACTCTGTTGTTCTCTTGCTTTTTAGCGCTGGGCTTAGGGACTCCCCGTGATCTACTAATATAAAAAAAGAAATTTCAACTGTCTATTTGTTGGCTATTGGTGCTGATAATGGAAATATATAGAACATTACATGATAACCCCCTTTCCTTAGAAGCCCTGGTTTATGATCCGATTTCGCAAGTTTCTCGAGACATACGAGAGCCTTTTGATTAATGAAATTCCATCTAAGTTAAAGGTTAGATATATGGCTACTATCGAAATTTTATAATTTTTTTATAAAGATAACGTATACAATTAGAAATACACTAATCAAGTTTGACAGAAAAGTCTGTTCATCGCAATATTCTGATGCTTTGACATACATACGAGTATAACTTTACATCCTTTAGTTTTAGGCATTACATACAAATGTTAAATGGGCGACATTTTCAGAAAGTAAAAAAAAATACGTTTCATCGCAAAGATATCTACTCAGCCATCGTCAGCGATGGAACCAGAGCAGCTGGTAACAAACATTATCTACCATTCAGACCAAAAATTCTTGTAAAACTGAAGTTATTATTCAGCAAGTGTTTTCTAATGTTTATATCTAAAAATAGTTGAAGTTCTCCTAATCGCATCGAGTCACCGCTGATAACCCATTTTCCAATGGATAATATAATTAAAATCACTCCACCGTCTATAAAAAGTAATTATTTTTAGCGCGTTCACCAGCGAAAAAAGTATGTATGTACAGACAAAATATACAAAACAAACAATTAATTTTACTGTCGGAGAATTGTGTTAACCGCTGCAAACTTGGCAGCCAAACGCGCTCGACACCACCAGATAAAAACATTTGTTGTTATAAATTAATTCTTTATTGCCCAGCGCAATTTGTTCAATATTTCTTGTACACAGCACCGAGGGGCTTCACTGTTTGTTTTTGCCATTTTCGAGATTGTCCACTTATTTCGCAGAAATGCTCCAGTGTGCCTCCAACGAAATGCAGCATATCAAAGCCGACTTTTCCATATATTTTTAGTTGTTGTAAAATATGTCTAATTTTGTTTGGTAATTTATGTGAATAGTCCTACTTTTGCAAAGATTTCAGCTTTGTTTGTGATGCTGCGGATGGACATTTATTTTCTTTGGCAAAACTATCAATTCTATTATTTTGGCCTCATTTCGTTGATTTTTTTTTGTACTGTTCGGGATAGTTTTGGATTTGTGGCGATTTTATAAATTTGGAATAAATGCAAACAATGCAGAAAATGTTGTAAAATTTTTAATTTCAAAATATAAAATATTAATATTCGGTGAGGCGCAAATTGCAACGATTTCGTGAACTTCACCTGCTCTGTGCCATTCCACCCCCTGCTGCATGCGCAAATCACAACTGTGGCATTTTGTTGAAATGGCCTACGTCAACTTAAATTAATAAAAACTATCTGGTTTATTCGCACTAATTTTTTCGAGACTTGTCTTTTCATTTATTTATTATTAAATTATTGGCATAGAAAGCTGCAGTTTATGAGAAAAATATGGATAAAGTATTGGTCCAAAATGTAACTTCAACTAACAATACCTACTTTAGCTTAGCTCGACTTAAGCTTTTTCAACAAAATACCACAAATATAAATATATATTGTGAAAAGATAATGCAAAAATGAAATTCAAATTTTTTGAACAATCGCATATAAATACATATACATACTATACATATACATTGTATATACAACATACTCATATACATATGTGTGTATAAGAGCGGATGAATTTACAGGGTTCCAAAAAAAGGAAAAAATACTGAACAACCTTGCCTTTAATTCTAGACTTTAGTTCTAAAACCGGTTTCGAGCCGATTTTTAAGACGAAGTTTTTAGGGATCATACAATTTTTTTCCTCAGCTTTTGAGATATCCGAATGAAATTTAGTCCGTTTGTCCATTTTGATATTCTATTGATCATTTGTCGGAATCTGCGAGATCGGACAACTACAGGGTTTGTCCGGAAAGTAATAGAACTAAGTCAGTTTAAAAAAAAAAATTGAACCAGTCGTTACAATTCTTTAAAAACTTTCAAAATAGCTCCTTCTGCATTGATACAGCGTTGCCAGCGCAATATCCAAGCATTGAAGGCGTCACGAAAGGCATTATCCGGAATAGCCTTGAGAGCCGAGGTGCATTCTGCTTGGATCCCCTCTGTCGTCTCAAAATGCTTGCCTTTCATCGACCTTTTCAAGCAAGGAAATAAAAAAAACCCAAGGGCCAGATCTGGGTTGTAGGGCGGCTGCGGAAGCGTTGGGATGCCAGCCTTGGTTAGGTAGCTGTTCACAAGAAAGGCGGTGTGAGCCGGAGCGTTGTCGTGGTGCAACTTCCAATCGGCTGCGATGTCTTGTCGGTTTGAGTCTCTTGAGGACTTTCACGTAAAGCTTGGCGTTGAGGTTTGTCCAGGAAGAACAAATTTATGTTGGACGATGCATTTGATATCTAAAAAGACAATGAGCATCGTTTCCACTTTGGTGTTTCTCATTATAGCAAAGTTGTTCAGAATGATTCGTAGAACATTTCACTCATACGGGGTTTATAGAAAAAAATCGGCCCGCTCTAGTGTGTACATATATGTTAGAAACCAATTGCGAGTGATTTTTGCCACCACGACTTGGCGACGTTGTCAGCGTCTCACATGCTTGCTACTCATACGTACTACGACATAATATATATTTATACAAACATATGTGTGTATGTGTATGCTTGTAGCTATTCGCATCTATACTAATTATTTCTTGCGATTATAAATAAAGAAGAAAACACCACATGTTTTAAATTCGAAATGCCCGATACAATATTTTTAGTGTCAAACGGTGGAAAACGCAAAATTTGGCGAACAGCTCAACAACAACAACAATAACTTGTGCTAAAGAGTGTCAGTTTGGCAAGAGCAGCAGTAGCGTCGGAGGCGGCGGCAGCGACAGAGTAGACAGGACTAGACGACAGCGACAATTTAATGCTGTAATTGCTATGGCTTTCATGTGAGTGCTGCGAGAACGATTTTAGAAAGCTGCTCGCTTTGAAAGCAAAAAAAAAATAATATTTTAAACAAAAATAACAATAAGTTTCTAAAAATAAACGCGCACCGATTTACCGTTCTTTACACCGCCGCTTAGGAATTTTA
Organism: Bactrocera dorsalis; assembly: GCF_023373825.1. NCBI lineage: Eukaryota > Metazoa > Arthropoda > Insecta > Diptera > Tephritidae > Bactrocera > Bactrocera dorsalis. The sequence goes on from NC_064306.1 coordinate 72,282,182, forward strand.
ATGTTTTTCAAAATAAGCGAACGGGCGCATACTTCAGGTGACTTTTAATGGAATTTTTATACACAAACATACAAATATGGACATACAAGCAGTGTAAGAAGTATACAATGCGTATTAAGGCCCGAAATTTACTTAGTCCTTGCATACTTAACTTTATCCCCATATGTCGCGGGCATTACAAACCAAAGTACTGTTGTAGACAGACACACACACATTTTGAGGAATTTAAAGTTTAAGCAGCCTAAAATTGTTCTTCCTTTAATCTGAGCATTTTCTGCTCTGTCTGCAAAGTTTTCACTTTTTTTGACAAACTCACTTAGAAGTCACTAGAAGAGCGTCGAAACCGACTGATTTTACATAAAAGGTGAGACCTTATTTCTTACACAAATACTTCGGCTGAAAATCCTTCATCGTCAGCCACCAGCAGCCATTTTAACCTCACTGTTCGCTCACTTCTGTCGTTCTTAGGCTTCTTTGCCGCGTTCGCTCCAATCCTTCTGCCGTTAATAGCATATTAAAGTTATAGATTGCTGTTTGTCAAACTGTCTACCGCTTTACGCATCGAGCTCAGCGCTTAGGGTGTTTAATTAGCTTGACGCCGAGGCTGCCATTTCGCTGAAATCTCGCTAATATTCACAATTTATCTTATGGCATCATTTATTATTTCTCGAATTCATTGACCTTTACCGTTATTTGCATAAGCACAATTCAAAATTTATATAGATTTTTACTTAATAGCCAAATAAATAATCAAAGGAGACTCGCTTATGCCTAGCGGGTTAGTCGAATTGCCAAGGTGAAATTAATTTCACTTGAGTGTGCATATTTAATTCGTCGAAGAATTCGCAAATTAATTGAATTACTTTTTTAACCCTTCTGCTATGTTAGAAAAAAATTACACATATAGTGTTTTGGGTCAATTTGACCCACTTATAAAAACTCCACTAATAACACCATTTTATTGAAGGAGTTCATATTTTTTTAATTGAATCAAGTTAAGTGTATGTTAATTGTAGAAAATACTTGAGATATGTATGTTTTAACGGCAATTTTCACAAACTAAGGTGCTGTGTTCCTTGCAAACAAATTTTTTGATTTTGATGACAGAAGAAACATCGCTGTCGTTTTTTGGTGTATTCATTTCTGGCAGAAATATTAGAAGTAGACGCTTCTTCTGCAGATTTGGAGTTTTCTTGAATATTTTTTACTATATTCTTAGCAGCGATTCCTCGCGGCAGTCTCTCTCTGCGGACAATATTTGGTTCGACCATTTGCTTTCCCAGCTCTTCAAGAAAAAGTCTTCGCTTATAAAGCTTGTTGGTGTTCCATGAGGGATTTATCTCTGTCCATATTACGTATCCGTTATATGCCGATAAATCTAACATATTCGAAAAGAGGGCAACTGGCCAACGTTTGGTCTGACGTTTACATGTATAGTTAGCAACCAGCTTATCAAGCGCATCCACACCAGCTTTTGTTTTATTATAGTCAGGTATTATTTCAGGTTTTTTTCTGTCACCCTCATCAACAAGTGGAGAATGGTGAAGGGAGCTCAATGCTACAACAATTTTGTATTTTTTTGAGACGTACGATACAATAGTTACATTCTCCGTAAATAAAAATTTGCTTTCTAAAATGTTCTTTTCCTTCATGTCGACAATTTCTCGTGGCAAAAAAAGCTTATTTTTCCTCACTGTACCGACTAAAGTAATGTTCCTGCGAAGTAGCTGAACGGCGAGATTTTACGTCGTAAAAAAGTTATCGCAAGTAATAGTGTGACCTCTGGGAAGGGGTTCTGATAGGGATAGAACAACACGTTCACCTAAAAATATTTGTATAGAGACGGTTTATTTATACTGTACATAGGTTTGAGACATACAAAAAGCCAATTTATAAATGCATTACCTTGGTTCCTTTCCGGTTGCGTATTTCTTGCCCGTTCTAAATAAACTTCCATGTTCCAGGCATACTTGCTTTTTGAATCACATAGAGCCCATATTTTTAAGCCGTATTTTGCGGGCTTCGATGGAATGTACTGCCTGAAGCTGCAACGACAAGGAAAAGGTACTAACCCCTCATCTGTTGTTACATTTTCATGTAAGTGATAATATGACCTGAGCTGTCGATTCCATTGATCCCAAATGTTTCTTATAGGTGCTAATTTATCACGCTGTCTTCTCTCATCCCTGTCTTTCCAAGCTCATTGTGGCCCGAAAAATAGGTCTGCCATTACTAACTAAGCAAACAATCGACACTTACTCTGTTCACAGGTGCATAAAACGGGAGTTCCCCTTTTTCGAAAAGGCTATAAATTTATCGAGAATATATAAACATAGAGCTGCGCAAAATATACTCGCTTTCCGATAACTAGCTTTCTTTGTCGGCGTTTTTGATCGAGTGATGTAATAATAAACGGCAAAATGTTTCAAAATACTAGGTGGGTCAAATTGACCCAACAACGTAATAAGTGTAATGAAATTACATTTGGCATCCTCCAGCAACATAAAAAACAGATATTATTTTAATTTTCATATTTATCTATTCCTTTTACTGCAGTTAACAAATAGAAGAAGAATCCATACAATACGACTAGACTAACACGCGAATTTCGACGAGTTTTACTGAAAATTGGGTCAAATTGACCCAAACATAGCAGAAGGGTTAAGTACACACTTTCGCAGCTTTTAGCTTGATGAGCTTCGTAGCCGAATATTTAATGGAAAGTGCGTTGCAAATTAGAAGATTTCGTAGAGGACTAATAACACTAGTTTACAGCGATTTTGCGACGGTGATGTTAGAAGCTGCTTCTTGCCAATTTTGGGTTGATAGGAAAAATTATCCTAACACGTATGAATTTTGTGTTGTAGTCAAGGGGTGTAGACATCAAACCAGCATCATTTACTAAAATGGCAAAAATAGATGTACGTGATGAAAAATTTTTGAACACAAATTCGTAATAAGGACCTGTCGAATACTCACACTGTCCTCTTAGCTCTTTTTCTGAGATTTGTTGAGTAGTGTAATTGACGCCTTCAATTCACCATGTCTGTGCTCGCTATGTTTGGGCGCTGCTCTCTAGTAAAATAAATGAGCACGCAAGTGGTTCAACAAAATTAACAAGGTGAATTTAATAATATTTACGCACAACCCTTTTTTGGTAAAGATAGTACGACCTAGCATCTAGAGGCGAGGCACATGGACATAAAGAGTAAAACTAATGTAGCAGCAATGAGTTGTTTATATTCTTACCCTGCGGAGCTTGCTTAGTACCTAATTATACACATATTATGTACATAGAGCACGATATAGTAAATTCTTGCTGAAATCATTTGAGCAGCCAACATACTTTTTAAATTGCTTTATTATTCCGGTCACTCCGTATATATATTATTTAATATTATGTTTTTCAAGGCTACAGCAACCACTGTTCGTATCCGATTACAAGATAATCGAAATCCACTCTGCTCTTTCTTAATAAACGGTAAAACTGCTCAAACTAATTTACGATCTGCAGCCAAAATGGGAAAATAAACAACAACTCAATTTCGATAACAAAAGCACATACTAAAATGAACAACAATAACTAGCGTGGAAGTGTAGTGAAGGGAGTCAAGGTGGGCTGTTGGATGTAGCCACGCTTTTGTATGCCAATAGTCATCGGCAATAATTGCAGAACGCTGATAATTGAATTTGATTTGTAGCCAATTGAATGCAAAGCGACAAGCTGTGCTCTTGAAACGAAAGAAGGCTTCATGCGCACTTACTTACTTTGCAAGTCAAAATTTAAGAACCGACACTATTTTACTATGATACAACTGGTCTTGAAGAGAAATCGATTTTCTATTACTAAAGAATTTTCTGTTGTATTGGGACTGACACTGAAAGATGCATTGAAAAATATAGTCACAACGAATCGAAAATCGATTTACCAAGCATTGGAGAGTGGAGAATCGAACAACTTCTTTATTGCGGAGACAACGCTTACACGGTTATGGCCGATTTTAGAACAGCAGGCTATTGTTTCCTTTTCATTGGTAGGGTTTTAACGTGGCAGGTCCCAAACCCTGCGCACAAGTCTGGGGAGAGGATGTTTTGCCTTCTCACTTTATTTCAAAAGGGTGGTTTTTGGCCACCCAGAGGATACTTGATCTAAGACTGGAAGTGGTGAGCTGATTGAGCCATATGTAAAAAATCGTTTCTGGCCACTCCCAAGTGAATGACGCTCAGAGAAATTTCTTCATTTGCGTAAACTTGTACACATGGGTCCATCTATCAGCTACTAACTGATATAAAAAAGGTAGGTAGTTACGTAGCCGTGCTGACACCATGGACTCATTTAGCACTGGATGCGCTGTCATAGGACCTTCTAATGTTACTAACCCGTTTCATCGCTGCGCGCTAACCATTTGGTGCTCTCAATGAAACTTCTTATATCCGTTCCGTATTTTGTGGACTGCCATTCAAAGTTTGGTGCCTGAAGGTTTCCAAGTATTTTGTGTCGAATTTGTGAAAGAGCTGGCTGCCATTCAATATATGAAAGATACATTTATAAATATATGATAGCAAGCGATTACAACTTCTTAATGCAAGAAAAATAACGATTAGATCAACTGTTTCACACAGTCCTAAACCATTGTCTGCAAGAGCAAATTCAGACTTCTCAACACGTGGGTGTTCATTATATTTCTTATTGCCTTATTAAATACCCTTTACATGTATAAAGTTCAAAATCAGTTAACTGAATTACAAGTCCTACATATATTTTTAATATCACGTTATCATCGAGTGTAGTCCCTATAAACCCTATAACCTTTTCATTTGTTTAACTTCGGAAAATATTAGAAATCTATAGCAAATAACAGCGGCCTAATTCCAGGCGCACAAACACTCATACACCCATGCTGCTATATTTATCTCGCTCGTTGGGGAAAACGCTTAAGCTACAACAAATAATTCAAGCGATTAGCTATGCACACAAGTAAAATGCTGTGGAAAGACAACGTAATGAAGAAGCCTACGTGTTTTCCTGCGCGTACAATCAGACATTCGCAACCATATCTGAAGAATTAACAAATGGAACAAGTATTGAATTATTTATTTGGTATACACATACATCCATGCATTCAATATTCGTATATGTGGATTGTACTTCAACCAATCGGTGCATCTCTAATTCATATCCGGTCACATGAAAAAGTTTAGCTGACAACAATATAATTCAGTACTTTAACTCCGAATGTTCGTCAGTCGCTCAGAATGAGGTTGAAAACCATTCAAACCTCAAATTATGTCAGCAAACCTGGAAACCAAGTTATTCGGAAAATTTTCCAAATAATTCAACTGAAAATAAAATTTTGCAAAAAATTGTCAAATAAATTTTTAATAGTAACATTCTTGATTAAAAATATTTTCATTATTAAAATCACATTTTATTTTTGCTGCTTTATTTATGCAACTCTTCATTGTCTTCTTCCCAAAGTCATGTCCTCTTTATTTATTTTCTTTTCAAACAAATGAAGCCTTTTCATTTAATCAATAAGAACACACACACATTCGCTTATCAATTCGATGTGCTGATGAATCGCTTTACAACAACGTGCAAACTGACAACTTATTCAAAATTAATCAATTCATCACAGAGACCCTAACAAATTGGCTTTTCAATTAATTTCATTGAGCATAAAAAGCAACAAACAAAGCTGAATAATTTAGCTTTTTAAACTGTAAATGCAACAAATACACCAAAGCTATCTACTAGGACATTCATTGGAATCTATTTGAACACATACATACATACATATAAATATATGCTATTCACGAAAGCCTACTAAATACCGTTGCATAATCCACTATAGAAAATTCGAAAATAGTTTGCTTTGAAGATAAAATTAATCTGACGCAAATGAATGAGAGCGTACTTACATGTACAGGTACATACATATGTAAATATGTCTGTATGCAAATATCTACTTCTATGTATGTATAGAGCAGCAAAAGCAGATACAAATCGATTCTTCGTTGAAATAAGAGCTCTACTATTTATTGCTGGTGAATTAAATGTTTGAAAATAGAGAATACAAAATTCTTTCAACATTATTCCATGCATGTATGTACGTTAGCTATACTTACATATACATATAAGCTCGTCCCAAAGGAAATATTGGATTTATATGTCTGCTGCACTCCATAGACACAATTTGGCAGGATAAGCGTCGGAACATGGTGTCAGAAGGAATTTTGAGAAAAAGAGCAAATTCTAAATGGAGTCAATTCTGGTACAAGCCTGGGCCATTTGAGGTTGAAATGTTGGGCGGACAAGCCAAGAGCATGTCAAAACTGTCACTCGCACATTGCTGGTGCTTTTCCCGCCCACCCATAAATACCGGGCTAACACAGGCGGACGAATAAAACTCGAATCCGAGAGGAACAGCTCAATTCAAAAGCGTTCAGAAATATTTTTTCCCATTTAACACTCATGTATTGGTGTTTTTGCATTTTTTGTTTTTTAATTTTTTTCGCGTCCCGCATTTTTTCAACTTCTACGTATTTGTGTGTGTGTGTGTGTGTGTGTGCGTGTACGTACGCACGAGTATTTTTGTGACGCACATGACACGCCTAAATAACAGCACCGTCGCCGCCTATTGTGTCAGTCATGTCGAAAGCATTTGCTGCGACGCAACCACAACAACAACAAAGGCAAAGCGCTGGCTGGCATAAAGTCAATTCTTTGTCCAAAAAAACCAAAACAAAAACAAAAAAGCGACGGCAGCGATTACGGCGATGCGTCGCAGTTGATTGCTTTGGCAAACTACGCGAACAAACGCACCAATTGTCATTTTGACATTTCGCTCTTATTGCGCTGTCATTTAAGCGACGTGTGTTTGAGTCAAGTTGAAGGTGGGTCGCGACAAACGAACGAGCTGTGAAAAAAACTCTCAAAACAAATAATAAATTGTTCTCACCATTTCGCCCAATAAATGGCAAGGACCGAGGTGTGTTCAACAGCAAAAAGGCAGGAGTGCAACAAAACACAACAACAACAGAAAGTAATGATTTCCAATTTGATTGTGTGTTGATGGGAAGTATTGAAATCAGTAATGAATCTCTGTCGGTTATCATTCCTTCGTTAAAAGCACATTATTCAAATGTACGCGTAAAGTCTACGCTAAGAACGTAGCAAAATATTCACGAAAACCATTTTAATGACCGTTTCCAAACCAAAAATAAGTGTGAGATAGTTTTTCCGAAAGTTTGTGTGAATATGTATGAGTATCCACTGCCAAACAAAATTTTCTAAAAAAGGAAAATATTGTATTTCCACTGAACAGGCCATCTCAATTTCCAATCGTATGGCTCGGCAAATGCCTTAAGTTACATTCATACTCATATGTCTGAATGTTTGTTTATTTCATAAAAAAAAATCAAGTTGAAGTAAACAGGCAACGAATTCCAGTAATTATTTTCGGTTTTATTAGCAGACAGCCGGGCGACGCCGGAGGAATTCCTTTGGCTTGCTGTTTGAGCAACGCACTCATTATTTACTTTCCTTGATTAGACAGCATTCGCATCCGTGGATGTGTGGCAAGCTATATACTTCACTACGAATTATCCACTTTGCTTGTTGTTGTTGCCCTTTTTCCTGCTCGACGGCCAGCGCAATTATGAACGCGGCATTAAGCAGCAAATGAAGCGAAGGCGAATCGTAAGCAATTCACTCGCGGTCTTTCCAGTATTTTAACCCAGAGGAATCGATTATTTACGATGCGACTGGGGTTGTGGAAGGGGAGTAATCTTAGTTAATTTCACTCATTCTGAAATATGCAAAGTCCCGGAAGCGAAATCGTTGAAAATTTGTATTTCGAAATGTCTCGAGTCAACTGATTGCCGAGACACAGCAGAGCTTTAACTAGTATCATAAATTTAACAGACACGGAAACACAGTGATTGCAACTACGTAGCGGCGTTGTGGAATCTGTATATATTTCCGTCCACTGAGCATGTGATAGATAATGGGGGTGGTGATAAGACCGATGTGTTGATAAGATGTAATTACAGTAAACGCAGACAGACAAACATGCAAACACACTTTTATAATTATTTGTACAACTAAAAATGTAACCAAAACAATTAAAGTAGGAATACATTGTGTCGCTGGTTAGCTTTGGCTATATGCACGGCACACATACGAGTTTAATATTCAAACTCTCTAAATAACGGGCATAATTTACTGAAAACCATCAGCAAGTAATGGACCAATCATTCTAGCTAAATGCTACAAGACTACTTACAACTTGCTGGCGATGCCGCAGTACTCTCACCTTCTTAGAGCTTCTGGCAACGGGACATATTGTTAACAAATGCACGAACCATTCCTCAAACGGTGTTCCAAGCTATATAGTATGATACAAATCAAATTCATATGAAGTACAATTTTTGATAGAAATTAATAATAATTCGACGTTGTGAACCTATCGCTTTTCTTTTCGAAAAGTGGTCCCCTTACCCTTGGTAATGCCTGAAATAGTTACTTTCGACTTCCGCACACCTCTCTATTGTTCTATTGTCACTATCTATTGCCATATACTATATGCATATATCTGTCTCGCACCTCGTATAACGGTAACGAAAATGACATGGCAAAGCAGGTGTCTCCCGGGTATAAAATTGCTATTCTATTTAATGTTGCTGTGGCTAAAGCACACACGGTTTTTGTTTTGAACATACCGTTAGAGCACATACATAGGCAAATCAAAAATAAATACTTAATGTGTGCGAATAAATACTCGTAAAATTTGTGAGAAAAACAAACATCGATGAATGACCTTGTCAAAAGTGGGGAAAAGATAAAAAAATGTGAATACTCAGTCTGACTGGCACGGAAATTAATGAATTTTAAATGACTTTCCAGTGAAAATAAAACAGAAAAAACAGATAGAGATCAAAAACAACAACAACAACACAAAATAAAAAAAAAAAAAAAAACAAATAAACAAGTGACAAATAATGACAACAATTTAGTGGAACATTTGAGAAGTGAATACTCCACATCACTAAGCAACAGCTGAGGCGGAACGCGAAAACAAATAGCTAAACAACAACAACAAACAATATCAGCACATAAACAAAAACGAAAACAATAAACCGCACATTAAATTGTAGTGTTTGAGGTCAGCCAAACAACAAGTGTTAGCCGCATGCCACCGGCGGCAACAACAACAACAACAAGAACAACAACTCGCCAACTAACTTGAAACTTGCCAATACACGAATTTACCAACTTACCACTGCTTAGTACCCCGCTCCTCCCTGCCAGTGAGTGCGCCGCACGGGTACTCGCACCTAATCGCAATCCCATTAGTGGACACAGACTGCAGCAATGTTTATTTCGTATCTGAACTGCGAAGGCGACAGCGAGAGTAGCCACAGCGACACGATGTCCGTGGAGCAACTGCTGCACGCCGTACGTGAGCAAACCGAGTCCGAGGACGAGAGCAGCGACGACGACGCCGACAACAGTGCTGATGGTGGTGGCGTCGGCGGTCGTTGTAAGGACGCGGACGATGGCAGTGAGTCTGAATCAAGTCATACGGTCGATTCGACGAACAGCGGTGCACCGCTGCTACGCCGCTTCCGACGCTCGTCCATTGGCATGCAACGCAAGGCGGCATTTCGTCAGCGGAAAATGGATTCGTTGGGCACGTGGCGGAAGCGGTAAGTGAGATCGATATCAAGCGGAAGGAAGTACTCGCATACGTGCATGGAATATATGCGTGTATGTACTTGTGACAGGTGCGAGTGTGCCCACTGCATGGTGCCACCTTTGGGTATCAAGACTATTTGTCAATGCAAAATCATTAACAAAATATGCACGGCATGAGATAGAACCTAAGACCTTTGTCATGGGCAGAAAATTTTAAATTAAATTCAGTAGTAACTTTCACAAAGGTTTACGGAAATTCTATGATAAAATAAATAAATATTAACCGTTATTTAAGGTGTGTGGTGAGAGACCACGGTTGCATTTAAATAAGGAAAATCTGCGCGGAAGTGCATAGTTTAATGCAAAGAGCGCCCATTTTTAAACAATTATGTGGTGCATATGCCAAATTACTCGGAAATGTTGAATAATCACATCTCTTCAGGATAAAGTCTGAAAAATTCTAAATTTGAGGAAAGTGTCCGTAACTTAAAAATTTCCTCAAACAATTATTTCACCATTTTAAACAATTATGTTATGAACTATTCTTCCATATATTGGGTAGTCGAAAAAGTTTTTTCGCATTTCTAATCAAACTTGTCCATCTGTCTGTATATGTACGAACTAGTCCCTCAGCTTTTAAAATAACGTTTTGAAATTTTGCAAACGTCATTTTCTCTTCAAGAAGCTGCTCATTTGTCGGAACTACCGACATCGGACTACTATAATATATAGCTGCCATACAAACTGAACGATCGGAATCTAGTGCTGGTATGGAAAAATTTTGCATTTGACAAGATATATTCATGAAATTCGGTATAGATAATTTTTCAAGGCAACATCCCCGAAAAAATTGTTCAGATCGGTTAACTATAGCAATAGCTGCCATGCAAACTGAATGATCAAGAGCTTGTATGGAAAACGTTCGTGTTTGACGTGGTATCTTCACGAAATATAATCTCCGAAAAAAATGTTCAGGTCGGATTACTATAGCATATACATAGCTTCCATACAAACTAAACATATAGTTACTAAAACACTGTGAAGGATATATTAGCTTCAGTGCAGCCGAAGTTAAGGTTTTTTCTTGTTTATATAAACATTTCAAAATATAGCGAATTTCTTCATTATTCATTTTTGAACAGCAGCATTTTTGAACAGCAGCTTTTTTTCAACTTCCCCGAATTTAATTTTTTTTTTGTTAGACAGTGACTACTGGACAGTACTTGTTCAGAAGAAACAAAGTATCTATTGAAGCTCATATTTTTAATATCTCTAATATCGATTATGAAAGACTAAATTCAAATTTCGATAGCGATACAAGAACTTATTAACCTACAAACTGGTTACAAAAAGATTCACACGACGGAAAGTTCCTTCTAGAGGAGAGTGCGATTACTAAACTAAAAACAACTTCGCGCTCACACTCACAGAAAAACTGCGAAAGACGGGAAAGCATTGAAAACATAACTAATCCAACACCCTCCCCCACTGAATCAATTTTACTCAACGTGAATGAGAAAAAAGTGTCAAATTTATGCAAATCTCATAAAGAAATGCCTGTCAACTTGTTGTTGTTGAGATGCACGACAACACAAATGCTCCTGCATTTTCATGCACATGCAAAAAAGTGCACAAAAGCGAATAAAAAATGGCGACGAGAACACAAGTGGAAGCCGTTTCTGTCAAATCGCATTATTGCAGAACCCAAGCTGTATTTGTGCTAAACAAAAACGACACACACACACAGATCCAAACAGGCGGTGACAGCGGAAAGACATTAGCAATGCGTTGACTGCTGCCGTTGCCGGTGCTGGTGACGATAACTGGCAACATCAACAATAACAAGCGAACACACAAAGCGACAATGACGAAATGACGGAGTGATGGACCACCGCCACCCTCACCCACTCACACATTCACAACAATGGCAGAGCGCAAGGCTACAGGTTGCATGGCCAACACGCATTTATTATGCGAGTGTGTGTGTCAAAGTGCTAGGGCGCACAGGCACACACATACATGAAAAGCACTCCGCTGGCAGGCAACTTCTTTCGCCGGCTTTCCGGTTTACCCCTTTGCCCAGTATGCAGTTGTTCGGTTGTCCAACTGTCCATCCGAGTGTCCCATTTGCGTGTCTTCCATGAAAGTGGCTCATGTTTCGCATCACATTCCAACGGCTCTGTCATGGCAATGCTCGCATTATTGTGTTTTCTGTTTATTATTTTCCTTTTGTGCAACTTTTAATTTTCACTTTGCCTTCATAAACGACAAAATGTCGTCCAGCGGGCATGAGCGATGAAAAACGATGAGCTTTTTGTTATTGTTATTGTTGTGCGCAAAGTAATATACATATAGCGATGCAATTGTGGTAAAGTCATATTGGCTTTGGTGTATAAATTTGTGTCGATTTAGAACTATTTGCTTTGAATATGCATTCAATTAAAGAATTTTTATAAATAGTTTAAAATGAAAGATATAAATTAATTTAAAAATCATTTACTACCTCTTAATCTACAATATGCATGTGTGATCCTTCTAACCAGAGAAGACCACATGAAATCTGTTAAATTTCGTACTCTCAGCAAGGTCCGTTCAGCCCCAGTTACCAGGTTGTTCAATAAGTTTTGTCGTTTGATAAGAAAAACACAATTTTATGATTCAAAATACACTTTATTATTCAGTATAATCTCCCTGAACATTAATACACTTGCTCCAATGATCCTCCAATCTGTGGATCCCATCCCTGAAGTAAGAATCCGGAAGGTCTGCAAAATACGATTCAACAGCCGTTATGATCTCTTCATTTGATGAAAAACGCTTGCCATGCATATATTTTTTGAGTTCTGGAAACAAATGGAAGTCGCTGGGGCCAAATCTGGTGAATACGGTGGGTGCTCCAACAATTCGAACTTTAATTCATGGATTTTAGCCATGCTTTTGTGACACGGTGTATTGTCCTGATGAAAAAGGATTTTGTTCTTCTGCAAACCGGGTCTTTTTCACGAATTTTTTCCTTCAACTGGTCCAAAAGGCTGCAATAATATTCATAATTAATTGTTTTATCAGTTTGCAAATAATTCAGACACAAAATTCCTCTCTCATCCCAAAAAACTGATGCCATAACCGATTTCCGTACACGGATTCGTTTCGAAGCCGAATAACCAGGTTCACAAGATCATGATAAGGACCCAAGTCTCGTCCACAGTGAAGAAAATCAATTTTATCCTTTTTAAAACGCTCCAAATGTTGCTGAGAAAGCCTCATTCGAATGTGTTTTTGTTCCACCACCCATTGTGCACACAGCTTTCTAAAACCGAAAATTTCACTTAAAATATGGCTCACACTGCTTAATGAGATGTGTAGAACCTCTACTAAATCTCTCTCAGTCAATCGCCGATCTTCCAAAACCATATCCTGTATTTTGGCTAAGATTTCTGGTGTTGATGCGCTTTTTGGACGTCCTAAACGTGGATCGCCTTCAAGGTTTGTACGACCACGTTTAAATTCAGCAACCCATCTTTCTACAGTTCTAACACTGAATAATCACTATACATTTTTAACATTCGTACGTCAACTTCTTTTGGTGCTACAGCTTCCAAAAATAAGAATTTGATCACTGCACGATATTAAATTTTTTCCATTGTAAAAAAATATTGTGACACGGCGACACTAAATGGCCTGTAAACAATGAATGAATTGACATATTGAAATGAAACTTCTCATACATATGTACGTTCATATGAAGAGTGTACCAACAAAACTAAAAAAATTTTGGGCTAGTAGCAACACCCTCTCTTATCGAAGGACAAAACATCTTGAACAACCTAGTATTTGGTCAAAGTTTCTATTCCCAATAGTTTCTGAGTGAAGACAGCATATGCCGTTATTATGAAAACTTCAAAAGCGTCTTTCTCGAAAGTTAAAATTTGGATTTTGATAACCCTTTCAGAAAGCAAACGATAAAACATTTGAGTTTAATTGCCTACTTAGGGGCGTTCTATGGCCGCCCACACATGCGCATGATATGAATACACATAATATTTTGGGCAAATTTCCAGAACTTTTATATAAATGTTTATTTGCGGCATTCAGCCAACTTTAAGGCTGAAATGCCGCATGAAAGCGCAGTCTCCTTGCAACATTCTTGTCGAACTATTTTAGGGTGCTTTAAGCATTCACAATATATGTAGCTAAGCATGCAATTATTAAAATATTTTCTTTTCTTTCTTTTTCTTTCTATGTCATTGCAGACGTTCTGCGTCAGCGAGTAATGCCCGACGGCCGATTCGGATTGTGCCCGACTGGACCGAGAACGCGGTGCAGGGAGAACACTTCTGGAAGCCCACGTCGGCGTCCGGCGATCTTTGCTGCTTAAACGAGGAGTGCATTGTGAGTATTACAACACACACACGCATACATAGACACGAGTATTTCAGTTATTATGCACATTTAAATAAAGCATAAATGGTGTTTTAATTGTATTAAAATTAATTATTTACCGTGAGGCTATCTCTCTCTTGGAGCACTCGTTATTTATAGCCCACTGCAGTAACTAATTATGCGAAAATTTTAAAAATAAGCAACGCAATTTTCCGACAGTAGCGCTAATTGGGCTGAGAGCGTTAAATTTAATTAATTGAAATGCTTGTAGAGCGCGAATTCCCACGCAGGCGCAAAACACTTTAAATCAATTACAAAATTGTTGCGTGTAATTCATTTATTGCATGCTTAACGCACATTACAATATCGCGCACACACGTGCACACACACACTGACAGCCTTCAATTTGCGGAATATGCGAAACTTTCGCCAAAGTGTGCGCGCTTGTGTGTGTGTGTGACTTCTGGCATACATTAGGATATTTTCAGCATTTTGGTGTGTATGCATGAATGTGCGCCCGCACGCATGCTAAACGCTATTATCAATGAACTCACACATTCACGGCCACGAGCTCTCTTTTCACTTCGCATCGCGTATACTCATAATCATCATTATTGCAACAAATTCTATTCTCATTCGGCAAATTTGCTCACGCACGAAACAAAAGGAAGACATACATACTTGTAAGCACACATTCACACATACATATCTCCATGTAATAGCATATTTGAGCAAGCACATACTTGCTAATTTATTACAGTAATATTTTAAGTGGCAAAAGTATAAGATACCAAGACTACATACATAGCTACTTTGCACCCGTTTAAAATGAGTATAATGTAGTGTGTACGCTTGTTTTCGGTAAGGTAAAAATGTATGTATGTATATTAGGGTGGGTCAAAAAAAATACTGAAAAATACATTTTTAGACACTTCTTCTGAAAAAATCTTCGATTAATTGCTAAAAAATATATTTAAGAAGCTCGTGTTAAAATTTGAGACTCGGTTTAGCCCTTTTCGAGTTGGTCACCAACTTTGAAACACTATTTTGAGAAAAACGTGTTTAAAGTTTAGAAAGTACTGCCAAGCATTCTGAAAGGTCATTTCAAATTTGGGTGTAACTTCGAAAATATTCACCAGAACGAAATGAATTTTGTTTTTGTGTATTCTTAAATATAAATACATTACTAAATTAAAATAAAAAAAAGATTTTTTGAAAATTCTAACTGTATTTAACCCCTTAAGGCAATATTGTCTCTAATAAATTTTATAATGAATGTAAGTCACTATAAGTCGGAAAATTCATATTTTTTTATTATTTATATAATTGTGTAGCTTTTGTACAACTTAACAGAAATTTGTTATATTATTGGCATCGTTAACGTTTCAAGAGTGTTAATTTTATGACTTTGTAAACTTTATTAAATTCAATATTTTTCTCGTGCATCTCTTCGAGAGGAAACTAATCGAAATATAAAATTTGCAAGGCCCCTTGCTGCACTTGGAAGCATTTAAAGTTCGTGATAATTAATTAATTTTTCAGAAAGAAAAGTAAAGTTCAACATACCCATCAGAACTGAACAAACTGATCACCGCATTACACTCTTAAACACACTTTCGTACCTCTTATTCTCTCTGAGAGAGTGGTCCGACGAAGGATTTTCGACTTAAAACTACTGTATCAATTATTTTAACATTTTAATGGTTTATTTATGCAAATTTTCGCAAACCGCAGTACAAAGTTTTAAGAAAAAAATTCAATACTTTTTGAATAATGCGCAAATTCCGACGGCACCGAAAAAAAGATTTTACACTGCTGAAGTGATTCCGGCCTTCTACGTACTTAAAAAAATTTCTATATTAGAAAATATTGTTGTACGGTAGAAAAAATTAAAAAAAAATTCTATAATTTTACCCAAAATTCGGGGAATTTTTAGCATGCCATTTCTTGATTTTTGATGAGAAAACTGATAAGCCATTGTAAGGAGAACTACACACCGAACCTGCAGAAAAATCAGCGAGTAATCTTTCAGGCAAATTTAAAAAATATAGTTTTAAGAAAAACGCTTTAAAATGTAAACTGATTGAACTGAGCTGCTACATTTTAATTTATTCTTACTATTTTATTTATTGTACTTTAGAGCGACAGACTTCAAGTGACGTCTCTCAAATATTAAAATACACAGTTATTTAGACAGCTGCAAGACTATATAACTGTGTCCTTAAGAACGTGTGTACTTTAATATTTGACAGATGTCGCTTGAAGTCTGCCGCTCTTTATGTGTTCAGCACATTAACGACGTCCAATAGTTAGGCATTTGATAATTCGCTTCAAACAGGTACATTTAAGAAAAGTTTGTCTTCTATGCAGAAAGTATGCAAACTTCAATTTCAAGTTGCAATACGTGCGGACTTGGTTTTAATCATTTCAATTTGAAACAAGTTTAAATTAAATTAATGTTTTTAATTTGCCTGCTTTCGATTTTAAGCTTTCTTATTCATGATAAATTAATTTCTCTTTTAAACTGAATTCATTTTTAATATTTTTTGGTAAATTAAAATCTTAAATATGCGCAAATGGTCATGTTAATAATGCCATTACTCATTTCCATTCACTATCATACTACTATTTATATATATTTATACATTTATAATAAGCCTGTATTAAAGAATTAAAACACCATAAAGTTGCTTTAAGCTAATTACCATGTAATGTAACTTTATGTAACTTTTCGCGGTCAAAAATCAACTCATCGATTTTAAAACCTTTTCACATTCACTTATTTACCACACATAAGCATACACTCATATTCGCATTGCCTTGTGTTTTATGTGTTCACACATACACCTGTACGCATTGAAGTGTACTTTATGCATCAATATTAAATCGTGTCATTTCATTTACAGTATTCATTTAATATTATTATAATTATAAATTTGTTTTCCTTTTTGAATGACAGAAAAGTGGTCAACGCATGAAGTGCTCGGCTTGCCAATTAATTGCGCATCAAAATTGCATTCCAATCGTCAATGAAAAGACTCAATTAGCGTGTAAGCCAACATTTCGGGACGTGGGCGTAAGACAATACCGGGAGCAGTCCACGACGCACCATCACTGGGTGCATCGCAAAATGGAGAAGGGCAAGTGCAAGCAGTGCGGCAAGGTGAGTGCAATCACCGCAAATATAGATTTAATTAATTTCACAAACACACACATTTAAAGCCATGAAATACTTACGAGTAGCGAGCTCAAAAGCTTTTAAACGAAATAATTAATTTAAAATAGCAAATTAATTCCGACACAGCTTCTCTTTAATGCGGCGACTCGGCCATGCAGGGCAATTAATAGTCTCTAGCTAATTTTAAGTACTTCTCAATATTCCACTAGCATTAGCAAACCAAGAGCTGAGTATATTTATTACTACTTATTACTACAACTTGCATGGATATCCACATATCTCTCGCCTTGCGAAATGCTCCTTGTCCATGGCTTCCCTGCACGTACGTCGGATTGCATGGAATTTCATAATAAACGCCCCATTAATGGCATCGATACCATCATAAATAGCATATTGAATAATAATGCATAGCAGGTAGTCAAAATTTAAGACAACAGCAACAACAAAAGCAGCTTTACAATATGCATGCAGCCCAAGCGTCAAGGGATATAGCGCATAACTCAGTGTATTGGAAAAGCTGCCACGTCCGTGCTGTCCGACCTTTTATACCATAGTGCCGATTAAACATGTCCGGTAGCAGCAACAAAAACAACTAGGGCAACTTATGGCATAGTACAGAAATCCTGGTGCGACATGAAGCAACTTACACGGTAGCAGTTGGAACAAGAAGAAGAATGCCACAGGGAATAATAGGCTAAAGCCAACAGCTAACGGCTAACTGCGGTTAAGAAAATAGAGACATGCGTACATACATACATACGATATGGCATTATAATATTTGAGGAAATTATTTCTGACAAGAAATGTGTAAAGCGTCTGCGGCGAGGTTGTTTTAGAATTTTTAAATATTTCATTTTTACCTTAGAAGTTTTTAATAATATACATATCTGCATACGCTTCATTTGTTTCATATTTAGGGTAGTTTAAAATTTTTTTTGCTTGGTTCTCTGAAAATAGGTTCCCGTATAACGCTAAGAAATTTTCTCGAAGTAGAAGCTCTTAATTGTAACAAGAAGGTTCTACTCCTTGCTGATGCATATTTTTTCTTGTTATCAGATGGATGGATGGCTTCCAACTACTTGAAAAATTGAAAAATATTTCGTTTCATAGATTTTGTAGGGAATTTAATGCTCTTCAAATAAGGCTTATAACGATTTTCATCTGATTGTTTAAAAGATATTTTCGGTTGAAGTTTGATTATTTTAAAACACATTTTTCATTTCTCATGAATTTCATAATTCAATAAAAAATCATTGTAAATCGGAAATCGGTTTGTTTTGTAATTTTTCGATTAATTTAAGCTTTTAGTCTGCCCTAGTTGTGCTGCAGAGAAAGGTTACTTTCATTTGGACAACATAGTTGTGAATTTTACGACGCGTCTTAATTTCATTATATTGAATGGTTTCATACAAAAATAGCACGAAAAGCCACGCTATGCGATCATAAAAAGTTGCAAGATAGTAAACTCGAAGTTTATGATATGTTAGGTCTCACCTTCTCTTCCATTATAAATTAGCAATTTTAAATGCTTCCAAAGAAGGAAATCCATAAAAATTCCAGTATTTTAAACTATTAAGTACCACAAAGCAAAACAGTTTTTACTGACACTACTAATAGCAGGATTTTGAAAGGCTTGACTACTCATGATTTCTTTACGCAGTCTGATTTTTAATTCAACATATTTATTGTTGCTTTTTCAGGCTGTCCAGGGTAAACTTTTTGGTTCCAAGGAGATAGTGGCGCTGTCCTGCGCCTGGTGTCACGAGGTCTACCACAACAAGGAGTCGTGCTTTAATCAAGCCAAAATCGGCGAAGAGTGCACCTTGGGTAAGTTTTTAAAATTATAAAAATAAAAAAATAAAACAAATTGAAGTACCACGAATGGGGCTATGCTCATACAACACTCTCGGGTGTTTTGTTTCCAAACAAATAACTGCTTGTAATTTCAGTTGATAAGAATTAATTTCTGAATCAATTTTGCATTAAAAATACATTAAATAAATTTCCAAGCTATCGAAGTGTTTTTCAGCTAAATCTATGCTCCGTCACTTTCAAAAGTTTATGGCACTTTTCCAGGAAGTGTTTGAGTAAATGTGAGCGTGCAGGGAAAATATTGTCGAGTGTTGCACTTAATGCAGTGCTTGCGTGCTTGTGGGCCACTTAAAAATTCCATTTAATTACACAAATCCGACACCACGCACGCTGTCGTAGTGGCAAAACACCAACGAATGCGTGTGTGTGCGTGTACGTCTATATATGTACATATATGTATATACGATATATGTATATATAAGACTGAAGAAAAACAAACTTGTTGAAAGTTAAACTTTGCTACAAAAGCGTGCATTATGTTGCAAGTGCTGCAACGCAATTGTTCCGTAGAGACAATTGCATATATGTATGTGTGTATGTACATATGTGCATATGTAAAATAAAATTATCTGAAAATCTTCTATCTCAGTCCTTACTCAATCAGCACTGCAACTTAATGAGGCAACTTTTCTATTCAATAGCGGTGAACGCAAGTAAATTCTTGCAGTTGCGTACATATCATTGTCATTATTTTCGATTGTTCACAATTTTCGAAGTCAGTATGGTTACAAAAACAAAGCTCGGATAATTAACTAAGCCGTTGGTTCGAGCTTTCTTCGCCGCCAGCAGGAATCTATGTATACGAGTAACAATCGCAGATGTTTAATGAGTTAAATTATATAATAAACCCAACTTCTTGGAAACATTTTATTCAAATCAAAGTAATATACATATAATTTAATTTTATGTCACCCGTAAAAATTATTCGCTTAAAGAATTATTTATAATTTTAGTAACTCTAGCCAAAAGTCAATTTACTATAGATTACTTTTATATTGAAATGTTACTCATACGCCACCGACTTTAGTGCTATAAGATTATCGCTCTCCGTCTTTCTTCACTTTATCTAACACACTATAATTAAGTTAATGCACCACATTAGTAATGCGGGATAGAAGTTGAGTGCATTAGCAATTTGAGGCGAACAGCGGATGTTGCTCATACGTCGTGGCGTGCCATGTGCAAATACTATAGCCATCCATTGTCAATTTACATGTCACAAGGGTTGAAATTATTCAATATATACATTTTTATATTGCTCCAGAGCAAAGCTACTCAAATTTTGTGTGGCGAGCTCCTCTGAGTCCAATTTATTTATCAATTTGCCAAATATTATATCGTTAGGATAGTTGAGTTTTGACGTTTCTCCAAAAGCCGCAAGGTAATCAATTACATCGTCGCATTGAAATGGAATATGCAGATAAGGGCAATCTAAACTCCCTCCGCCGAACCACCCGAATCGCTAAGCAGAGCTTTACTACGGCGTTTCAAATAGAATCATCCTGCGAAATTAATATGCGGGTCAAATCAATGGCACCAAATGCTGCAAGTTTAGATACATATAACAGTAAATTTCTCAGTTCAATTATGTATATCACTTAAACCAAACCACTGATGCAAGCCATTTTCATATTTCCCCCATGTTGGGATTGATAATTTAGTACATTCGATGCTATTGTTGGTTTGCCCCACGGTCACCGATTCGCAGTAGTCGTTGCCCTACGAACCACCATCGCACAACGACTAAGCTGCTATGTCGTTTATCGTATAGTAACCGTTACTTCAAGCTCAAGCATTGGTAGCCGTAAATGCGTCCGCTCAACACGTTCGAGAACGCAGCAGCGCCAAAACAAAGGCTTTGCAGTGGCCGCACCAGAAATCTTAACAGTGGGCAAAATTGTGTATGCGTGTGTGTGTTTAGAGCCAAGAGGTACTATCGGGTAGCTGTGCATACATGCATCGTGTATGCAGTTGCATGTGTGTGTCCTTCAACTTCGATTACACTCGGTGTCATCAGCAAGCAAATCTGCTCGAAATTAGTATGAGCTTGTCTGCCGCAGCAGGTGCGGCAAAGCATTGATAGAAGCGAAGAGAGGGATTACATAAGTATTTGCGGATATTTCCGATTGCATTTACGATTTGTAAAATACTCAGCTTTATTACTTTGCAGTGTGAAAATCTTATTACCACATATGCACACAATGCAATTGTTAGCATTTTCTTGGGAAATTGGAAAATTGAAAAATTCAGTTCTCTCAGCCCTCAGCTCGCACAAGCTAAACACTGACAGAACAAACTCGTGCGACTGGTGTAAGAAACGCTTGGTAATTTTTCGTCCTTGATATGAAGGCTTAAAGTCAATAGTTTTCCTTTGGACTGAGCAAGAAGGTTTGAGCATTTAACTTTTCTTGCTCTAAACTACACTGAGTCCAACGCATACCTGCCAAACAATAATATTGCCAGCGTAAGAACCAAATAAAGAGTGATACAAAATTAGTACTACAATCTAAGATACCTAGCGAATAGGAATCACTTTTTAACTTGCGAAAGCATTTTGGAATCCGCTCACAGTCGTTATGTAATTTTTTTCGAAAATTGAGTACCAAAAACACCCTTTATATATTACAGGTAATTACGCGCCAATTATCGTGCCACCGTCTTGGATCGTCAAGTTGCCTACCAAAGGTAATTTTAAATCCTCCATACGAGTGAACAACAAGACCAATGTGACCATAACCAGCAGTAAGAAGAAGGGAGCGAGTAAACGACAAAAGCAAAAGGAAGAGAAGAAAGAGCCGCGCGCTTTCATCGTGAAGCCGATACCATCGCCCGACGTAATACCCGTGATTGTGTTCATCAATCCTAAATCGGGCGGCAATCAAGGTGTCAAGCTCTTGGGTAAATTCCAACATCTGCTGAACCCGCGACAAGTTTTCGATTTAACGCAAGGTGGTCCAAAGATGGGGTAAGTACGCGGCGTTCTGCGGCCATAATCAGTTGTTGATTATTTATTTCTGCTTCGTTTAATCGTAGTTTGGAGCTGTTTCGGAAAGCGCCTAACTTGCGTGTTTTAGCATGTGGCGGCGACGGTACTGTTGGTTGGGTACTCTCTGTGCTGGACATGTTGAACCCACCCATAACACCGGCGCCAGCTGTTGGTGTGCTGCCCTTAGGTACTGGCAATGATCTCGCTCGCGCTCTCGGTTGGGGAGGTGTAAGTATGCCGCTAGCTGGCGCGTTTGGACAATTTAAAGAAATACTTCAACTTACTCTCCCGTAGGGCTACACCGATGAGCCGGTCAGTAAGATATTACGAGAAATCGGCATGTCCCAGTGTGTGCTGATGGATCGTTGGCGTCTGAATGTCACGCCCAACCGTGAGGTGGAAGACGACAATGTCAGCCGCAGTAAGGACAATGTCCCGTTAAATGTGATCAATAACTATTACTCCTTCGGCGTCGATGCGCACATCGCACTCGAATTTCACGAGGCGCGCGAAGCGCATCCAGAGCGCTTCAACTCGCGTCTGCGCAACAAGATGTACTACGGTCAAATGGGCGGCAAAGATCTGATCTTGCGACAGTATAGGAATCTCTCACAGTGGGTGACGCTCGAGTGCGACGGCCAGGATTTCACGGGTAAACTGCGCGACGCCGGCTGTCATGCAGTGCTCTTCCTAAATATTGGCAGGTGAGTTCACTGCACTTTTCTAGTAGAGACTTTTACACTTACGTTGCACATTGCATACCATTAGTGGCACATTAAAGGTGTTATGGCTGCAAAAACAATGAATTCTAGATTAAAGCTTTCCGACGTACGCCAGACAGCGGCAATTGCAATCACTTAGCCATAAATTGCACACCTTTTTTAAAAGCTCCCTTGGTCATGCAAGAGTGCATTAGATACATATCTGCACCGGCACTCCTATGTTTCCTATATTAAAACTTTGTTGTGTTTTATTTCTCTCTTTCTTCACCGATATTCCGAACATGCGTTCCACACCCTTAGCTATGGCGGCGGCACCCATCCCTGGAACGATTCGTTCGGCCAATCCAAGCCAGCCATCGATGACGGCATGTTAGAGGTGGTCGGTCTGACCACTTACCAGCTGCCCATGCTGCAGGCCGGTTTGCACGGCACCTGCATTTGCCAGTGTCGGTCGGCGCGCATCGTCACCAAGAAGACAATCCCGATGCAGGTAGACGGCGAGGCGTGCCGCGTGAAGCCATCAATTATCGAAATGAGTTTGCTAAACAAAGCGGTTATGCTGGCCAAACGCAAACACGGACGCGGCGATGTACAGTAAGTACAAACAATGTCTTTCTAAATATGTAAATATTCTTATGTCTTTCTTTCGAATCACTTTTGTGCTCAAAACGTGCTCTTTAAATATAGTATTAGTGTTATTTCAGCTAAAAGCATGTATGACGAATTGTCTATCTCTGTAGCGAAGCTTTATTCCGAAATTTGCATTTCTAAAACAATAAATATCAGAATTTATCCGTTGTTTTTGTAATATCAGCAAAAGCTTTCTCGAACAAGTTGTAGGAAAGATTTCTGTGATGGCCACTCTTTAATTTTATAAATGAGTAAGGTGTCCCGCATTGTCCTTCTGAAGTCCTCATTAACTTTCGTCGAATTTTCTGACTAAACTCATCTCTCTCACCTCTAAACTCAGAATATACTAGTAGAATATATAGAATATATGTATAGTAGAATTCCGATAGTAAAAGCGTCGAAGTTTGTGACTAAACTTATCTCTCGCGAATTTCCGTCAGATGGCGAAGGCCTAGACGCTAGTTCCCAGCATAAGAGCTGAACCCTATTTTCACTACTCATAATGTAAAATTTCAGTGTTGCTCAGAAAGAGAGTTAATAGTTCCACTATTTGATCATTTTTCATACATTGCTTTAAAGAGAAAGAGAGAAAAAAATTTAGCGAAGTTCTCAAGTCAATTGAGATTGCATTGACATAATTTATATTGAGAGACAACATTGTTTTTTTTTCAACATTACGACAAATAAATGAGCATTGGCCATATTAATAATAATAATAATAATCTTGCCAAAGCGTTTCACTAAGCTCATTTTACTATCCATTTACGTCAGAGTGAACCCATTGGAGAAACTACACTTAACGATTTTGCGCATCACGATGCAACAATACGAGCAATATCACTACGACAAGGACATGTTGCGCAAATTGGCCAATAAATTGGGCAAAATGGAGATCGAGTCGCAGTGCGATTTGGAGCAGGTGCGCAACATGCTCAATGCGAAATTCGAGGAATCGATCACATACCCGAAGGTATCACAGGATTGGTGCTTCATCGATTGTGAGTACACGCTCGCTAATTAACTAAAAAGCTGCATTTCCAAACAAGTTACAATAATATTGAAATTACAATTTTTTTTTTGCTTTGTTTTCTCTTACAGCCTGCACCGCGGAGCACTACTTCCGCATCGATCGCGCCCAAGAGCATCTACACTACATTTGTGATATCGCCATCGACGAGCTGTACATTCTGGACCACGAAGCCGCCACCATGCCGCAGACGCCCGACCAGGAGCGCTCCTTCTCCGCCTATTCACAGCGGATTGGCGCACAAAATGAGCGCCGCAATATGGATCAGCAAGGCCGCTCCGGCAGCACCGGTACGCAATTACCCTACATAAGTAAACGCATGTTTTGCAATTATTATTACCGCAAGAAGCGTTTCGAATTGTAAAGCGATAAAGCGATGCAATCTCATATTTATGCACATAGCAATATTTTTTTGGGTGGGAAACCTTTAATGAAGCCAAATTCAAATTTAAAATGCGTGAATGGGAGTATATTCATATAAGAGGTGCAAAAAAGGGGGCAATTTTGTTGTTATAAAAATATTGAGTAATATTTGATTTACTGAAATAGTTACAAACAATAAAATAAATAATTTAGTGTGGCATGTAACTGTGTGTCCTTTGCTAGAACCAGAAATTAAATTTTCAGTTATTTTAGCTGCTTCCTTTTTCTTATGAATTAGTTCTGTTTTTTCCCCTTCATAGCTAGACATTGACTATTATTATTAACTACTTAATATTCCCTTTTTAACTATTGAGCTAAGTAGAGTAAGAACCGTATACTAAACGTTCTCTATAATTATAAATGTAATTTTCGAAAAGTCAGAAAAAAGTTTTTAGTAAAAAGGGAACTAAAAAATAATGTTTGATGCGAAATTTTTGAACCGATTACGGAAGCAACTTACTTCTTTTCAGAGCGACACGCATTATAGATATGAAGTCGCTTGAAATGACGGTCATACTTACATATTTCGGTATGTGGGGTAAAGAGAAAGATCTACATATACTTAGATGCTGAATGATAACATTTTTTTTACTTAAACTAACTTAAATCGACCAACCAATATATTTTTATTTCAAGTTATGAGATTTTACTTAAATACTGGTCCAGCAGTCAGCTTCCAAAAATGAATTTGAGAAATTAGTTTCAAGTTTGTCCAACAAAAATGCGATAAATAGCCTTATTACCGAGCTAGTCCCCTTCAAGTTACTTAGACTTTTTCCTCAAAGTTAGTTTTTTCATTTCTGAGCCATATTTGTTATTGTTATTAAATATACTCCTCCATTGTATTATACCTTGTTTGCTTAAGTTATGTTTGCAATATTTCCTTAACTGGATGTAACTGTAATTGTGTAAGTAGTATTAGCGAATTATTAACCTTCAAAAACAAAAAAAAACGAAAGGATTTCAGAATACAGCTTAGTCCTTGCCGCATAAATGTAAGTACCATTATGCATACAAATATAAAGCGAAGCAGCCATTTATACTCACATATGCAGGTGCAAAATTTCCTACGTGCATACATACAAACATACTTCTAGCGCAACTTATATTGACAGCAAAGACTAAACCGTATTCCGATATCTTCGCGCCACCAACAAAAGTTAATCCAAAAATAAAAACAAAAACTCAAAATTAAACCAAAAATCCCCAAACTTAACACACTGTGCACAAAGATAATTATCACAAATGGTATGTTGACTGCATGGAAGACATTTCCAATATTTTTCGTATGCCAAACTTGTATTTATTTTTAATGGTAGCAGTATATTTAATTATTTGTTTGTATATAATATTATTGATTGCGCATTTGTGAGATGAGCGGATATTAATTGAGGTTATTTTCGATTTTTATGTCTCAAAAAATAATTTTGAAATGCATATACATATATACAAAGACGATGATTTGCAAATCGGAAAACCCATCAAAGTTATGAAATGGAAGAGGTAAAGGGCGCATCTATATTCCTACATAATATTTCATTCATGCCACCTAAAATGCTAAACATTTTCTTTGCTGCGAAGCAAATTTCCAACTCACATTCGTAAATTCACAACTTTGAAAATTCAAAATTCAAAACACCTTTTCTCTTTAATTAACTTCGAATTCATTGGTACAGCCGTGTGTAAAAAATAAAACGCAAAATTTTCTACATCACTTCAGCACTGCTTAAACTCAAATCACTTGCAAAAGTTTTCTTAGCAAATAGTTCCGTTCATTTAAATTAATAATAGTATTGAAAAGAAAGAGATGCATGTTTTTAGAGAACATATTCCGTGCTATCCTCTTAAAGTGCACCGAATTGTTTGAAGCTTTTCTCTAAAATATTTAAAATCTTCATTGATGCATCTTGTTAACTGACAAAACGTAGAAACGCTATTCAGATTATGTAGTATAGTATCTCTTCATTGTAGATAATCAATTTAAATGATTTGTATAAAACTTTTGTTTTTTGTCAATTAATTATGATAAATATTGTTAATGTTAGACTTGAGCAAAAAAAATGTAGTTCTAATAATAATTTGATGTAGAGAATCATTAAAGATATCATTGTGAACTCGATTCTAACAATAATCAACGACTCATGTCGTTTAAATATCCTCCAAAAGTTTATTCCAGTCAACTTCCCGACTTAAGAATAGTAACATGATTCACACAGCAGCGTTGCTAATTAGGTTACCGTAACTGTATTTTGTGCTATAAAAGGAATTTCACATTAGACCTAACGATTTCTCTATCCCATAGCACTAAAATCGGCATAGCTGAGACTAACGAACCATTTAGCGACTCTATTTCAGCATTAAAAAAATGTAACGAAGAAATTTCTTCAGTACTTAGCATTTCAACGAAATGACATGGAATGAGGAACGATAATTTTGTTTATGTGACATTCGCTGCAACAGAGACATCTAATAAAAGCAATAAAAAACGTACAAATATTTTAAGATCCAAACAGAGTTCAATCAGAAAAATCATTTCCAAGTTTACCTAACCTCAAATTATCAACATCGAAAATGCATTGACCGCCTTCATAAATACATATCGCTACTCTCTCTGCTCTCTTTCGCTCTTAACTACATTTAATCGCATTTTCGTAAATAAAACCATTGCAAATATTAAAATAAAACTAAAATATCTCAAACTGTCTTCAATAATTTGCATGCAGCAATAAAGATCGCTTATTCAGTTTCAACGAAGACGTCTTCGGTTACGGATTCAGGTATTTTTGAGCCCCAGCGTAAACTTAACACATTTTGCAGTTAATTAACTTTTGCCAGATTAAAGTCAGAAATCGCAGAGCTTTTCTACGAAAATAAAGTTATTTATTTAATTTTTTTCTTTTTCTTTCATTTTTGGACTAAAACATACTACACAATGCGCGTTACACACTCGTAATGCCAAAATAACTGTATACAACAACAAAAATAAAACGTATAATTTCGATATATAAAAACATCGATGCACCATTGCACGAACTCAAAAACTAAATATGAAATCGACACTTAGCTCTATACTGGAACAAACTTCCGATGCCGTACTACTAGCGGCGCACCAAGGCGACCTGAATATGGTAGTAATGCACTCGTATTTATGTGAATTTCTAACACTCACCTCATTTAAGTATTCAAATAATGCTACTCCTCACGCACTCGCCTTCTAACCTTTGCATTTGTTTAATCAACTGTGATTTGTGACTAACGCAACCCTTGACTCCTGCACCCGACACCCACACAAGCGCACAGAGAATACGCATTATACATATATACATAAATATATATAATAAGTACATATGCCCATATGTCGCCATTTAAGCAAAATTTTGTGATGCCTTCTTCCGCATAGCAACGTCATCTCAATTAAGTTCTCTATTAAATTTATGTCTGCGAGAGTGAAAATCTGTTCAGACACAACTTCAATTCTTCTTTTTTATTTTGTTCTCGCTGCTTACAGTTACGTGCACTACATGAACAAGGATACTCACTACAATCAGTAAACAAGAACGGACAGACAGCACTGCATTTCGCCTGCAAATACAATCACAAGGACATTGTCAGATACATAATATCGTGTGCCTCGCGACGTCTGATCAACTTGGCAGACAAAGATAGGTAAGTGGTGCTAAGATATACATACATACATGTACACCTTTGTACCGAATTATATACGAAAGGCTTTATGAATTACTAAATTTATTGCGAAATCGAAATGAACATAAAAGCTCATGAAAACACTTTCAGCATATAGAATAGAAACGCTAAAATAACTCTAAAGTCAATGGTTATGGACTTTCGGCTATAAGCAAAATAAAGAAGATCCGAACTTACTCTCATAATTTTTGGGATATGAAATAAGCTAGGATATTTTCTATCACATTCTGATTTGCAAAATGAGGCAAACAGATCACAAACTCATTCATTTATATTTAATTGAACTAATACTCTTACCACTTTCTCCTATATATTGGTATAAATTGTGACAAAAAAGTAGCCGGAAATTGTAAATAAAACGCCAAATATTTAATTATTCATCAATATTTACCATATTTTGTTGCCTTTAAAGTAGTTCCCACCGTTTACATTGTTATACCAACGATTTGTCCAGTCCTCGAAACACTTTTTGGGATAGCCCTTCGTCGAATTTTTTTTTTATCTCCTTGATCGACTGAAAACGGGTTCCAGGGAACGTCAATTTCAGTTTAGGAAACAAGAAAAAATCACACGCAGCCAAACCTGGTAAATACGGTGATTAACGGATGGTATTCATTGCGATTTTTAGCTTTAAATTCGGTCAAAATCGTGGCTCAAAGCGATGGTGCATCATCCATGAATAATGATATACTTGTAATCCATTAATTGCTCTACCACAACTCTGGCCGTTTTCGAGGGATGCTCTCACACAAACGCCTCAGTATGGCCAATAGAACTCCTTATTAACCGTCCGTCCCTCCAGAACAAATTTAATGATCCGGATACCGGAAAAACAATGATCATCAACTTGATTTTCGAGCGGTTTTGGCGTGTTTTTTTCAGCTCGTTTTCTCCTTCATTCTGCTGATTGTTGAATTATTTGCATGTCAAATTCATAAACTCATGTCGCATCGTCAGTTCTAATACTCTCCATTAATTGTGGGATCGTAATTCGCATGATCAAGCATGTCCAAAGAAATCTATTTACCATACTCTCTTTAAAAAAAAATCAGCTTTATCGGGACGAGTAGAGCAAAAAAGCGATTCATAACCAAAATATCCACCAAAATCATTCGAACGGGATCGCGAGAGATATCAAGCTCTCTTGTCATCCCTCAAACACTTGTTTGATGAGTTTCAAACATATACAGTACAATCTTGACTTTATTAATATTTTCATCGGTTGAAGAGGTCGAAGGTTGTCCAGTACGGGGCATGTCTTCAACAATCTCTCGACCGTCTTTTAAGACGTTGTACAACTCGTAGGCTTCTGGTTTTGATAAAACAGAATCATCTTTTTCAACATTCGCAATGATTCGGCACACGAAATTTGGTTAGAAATGTTTTTCATACACAGACAGTCCTACAACTTAGCAAAATACATTTTATTAAAGTATCATTTACCAGGGGATTACAATTTACGCTTTTTTGTCACAATGTATATAACCTTTGAGCATGATCTAATACTTTAAAAGTACCGTTATTTTAATTGTGTATTGTGATTTTCATTCATACAACATATCTCCTCTCTCTCCCACAGGGGACAAACAGCACTACACATTGCTGCCGAGCACAATCGGCGCGACATTTGTGTAATGCTCGTGGCTGCCGGCGCCAATCTACAAGCACGCGACCTATGCGGCAATACACCGATGATGGTGGCCTTCAACAAGAACTCTACGGAGATTGCAACATATTTGGAAAGTAAGACGCTTTGCGCCGCGATACACACAACAACAGTTTTGCCAAAAAAGCGCAATAAAACACAACAACAAAAACCGTAAAATGCAGCTAAGCAGTAGATGAAGCCGCTAGACAGCCGAACACATACACACACACACACACTTAGAAATAGTAAACTTCCCCAAACGCTTGGCCACGATTCAAACGCGGGCAATGTAGTAGTTTGCAATCAAAAAAATCAAAAACAAAAACAAAAGCATTGCACTGATTGAATTTACAATAGGCTTAGAATTATCAAATACATATGTACATACTTTTTTGTAAGTTGGTTTGTGTGAATCCTTTTGTTATCGTAAGAGTTTTAAGTTGAATATAATTTCCAGTTTGTTTCCGTACTTTATTTCATTTAGCATTAAATAAGACAAACCTGAATTTCTCATTGTTTTATAAACGCTTGAATTCATCAATTAGTGTGTTTGAAGTATTCTTTGCGAAGTGTCGACAGTAATTATTATCAAAACTATGCATAATTTAAGACACTCACACTTTACTAATTAACTTAACTATTTCTTTTCTGCCCCGCAAACGCAAACGATGCACATGAATTTTGAAATAAATTAAACGAAAACGAAAATGAAAATGAAAACATCAAATGTGACAAACAAACATTCCATTTACGTAAATTAAGGTCAAGAGCGTTTTCTCGTAATGCAGAGACAGTCGCGAAATTAAAGCGGCGCCTGAATGTATGCACCAATAAAGATTAAGTCAAAACCCGAGAAATTTAGTATGCTAAAATTAACATTAAGTATTTAACAATAAATTTACGTTTAACAAATAAGTATTAGAAAAAAATGCAAAAGGCCCCTTGGACGGGACAATTTATTCTTAAAAACTTGTAGTAAAACACATATTTATATTACGATAATACATTTTAATTATTTATTAGATAGATTTATGGCATTATCAACGAGTTTCTCGCCTATTTACAAAGAATTCACCTAATAATTAATGTGACTCAATTAATTTGAAATAAGTTTTGCATAATTAACACCTGTGCCGTCTACCGACAAAGCCTCACACACACATAAATCACAACAAGTATTTGAATCCTGTTTGAATTGTAGCAATGCAATGCAATTCAACACTGTAAATTATGTATTTCGAACTAGCAACAGCTTAAGACAACAACAACAAGTTGCAAGTTAGAATAAAAACTGCAAAAATTTGAAATTGTAAATGATCAACCGCAAACAGGTTATCCGTAACACACGTTTGTGTTAGTTGCAAGCTTCTTGTAGCAACAAAAACATTAAAAGAAAACAACGCGAATAGAGCGAAGAAGAAATCAAATTGTGATATGAGAATTATTATGAATATTCTGCGAAAGTAAAAAAATGAAAAACGAAAAAAACTGAAATTACCCAAGTTAGAGTCATTTATTTTGGTGACAATGGAAATATAATTAAATAAAACATGCATAATTTAATAAATTAACTTATAAAGCTCATATTAATTCTAGAGGAAAATCGAATACAATGTGGTTAATTTAAGAGAAAGTTAAGACGTCAACAATTAAATTATAAACTGTAGCCTTAAACACCCAAACACACACACACTCAAATTGATATTCTAATGTAAATATTCATGTAAATAAGTAATACTCAACGAACTGTAAGACAAAATGCTGTAAGAACACACTTTCGTTTCGAATTTCAATTGCTTTTATGAACATGAATTTAAAATAAATACAAACAAAATACACAGACTATCTTTCTTTTTTACATTGGTTTACTTATTTTCACTTCAATATTATTTTTTAAGTTCGTCTGGCCGAGAGGGTTTATTATGAATGCATATAGAAAATCTAAGTTGTGATTATATAATTGTTGCTTTTCAATAATAAAAATGTTCCGGTAGTGGTATAAATCATAACCCAAAAAATTTTGCGAAATGCTCTCGAGTTGACAATACTTGAAAGGACGAAGAGTCGAGTCCTTTCCGGCCACGGTCAGTGAGCTGACAGTTTCAGGAGCCGATGGAAAGGAATGCCGACACCTTAGCTAATAATTTGCTTCGTACTTTCTTCTTAAGTAACCTCTAAGCTCATTTTCCAGCTATCTCCACTGAACAGACTACCCAATAACAATATGTATTTGAGTACCAAGGCGCAAACACTTTTGATTAAAGTATAGAAACAGCTCATGGCTGAAAATTTGCGTATTCATAATTTCTACTGCAAGAGCTGCTACTTATGCAGATTAAAATTATAATGGTATTTGCGTCCATAAATTGACTAAACATTCTCGTTGAGCTTGAAATATGAGTACATTGCAACGTTGGGTGCATTTCGGAATGCTTAGAAGTCAGCCAAGAAGAAGAAGAGAAGTCAGCTATAACTCTCTTTATCGGCCAATATATGCTTTTGATTTGAAATATACTTCTTTGTATCGTTAACTAATACATACATACATTTAATATATTATATAATATTTATGTCATACATGTTTTCAGTAAACAACACATATTTTTTTTTGTTTATGAGAATGTTACACAAGCCGAATAATCTTCAAATTTAAGATACTCGTAGTTTAGTGTTATTTCAATATTAAAAATTTTCAAAACAAATGTAATATTTGTCTCTTACAGATATTAGAAAAAAGTAATGATTAATTGAATTATATATTCCTAGATCATTAAAGGCATTTGCAAAGTTTTTTCAATTCGAAAATATTTGTAATTGCAGACACGAACTTTGTTTAATAATTCTTTTGCAAATACAATTTAGTACATGCATATATAGATTTTAGATTCGTCAGTAATATTGGTAGTCGCATAAGGTAGTAATCAAGTCAATTAATTCAAAATATTTGAATATTTATTTCGTAAATATAACAATTAAAATTGTGCTTTCTTAGCATATTTGTATGCTTCCTTTAATTCACATACATACATGTAGCACATACATATCTATGTATATATATGTATGTATGTATTAGAGAGCTTTTAAAAATAAAACCAAAATCTGTGGTTAAAAGCCACTTCATACAAATGTGTTAAGAAAAAATCAAAGTAAACACACAAATTGGTATCTATGTTTTGGATTTCATTAAATATCAATGCAAACACGATTTATTGCATTTTTATTCAAGCCCCTTAAATTTGCAATAAATTGTTTATGAATATGAGGAAGTTACAAAAAATAATTATACAAAGTAAAATGTAAGAAATAGTTTAATTTAATTCAAAGAAAACACATAACCTCAAATTTGAATGAGGAAAAATTGCAATAAATGAAACTACAATTAAATATAGAAAATTGGTGAATTGAAAAAGGAAATAATTATTTATTAAAAAAGTAGAAACTTAAATAAAATCAAATGCAACTGAAAGGCAACGGACAATCTTCACTTGTACACACGTGCACTCTTACACACACACACCACACGCACTTAACGCGTTATTGACGACAAGTTAAGCGCACGATTTCGTTTCTCCGAAATATTAAAAAAAGCATAAACAATTAAAAATAAGCACAGTTAGGATTAGGTAAATTAGAAATAAATCCTTGGAAGTAATGCACAGTATTTCAATAAAAAAAGAAATACAAGAAAGCAATGATATAGTACAGGCTTAAGAAAAAAATTCTTTGATTTTCAAAAATAAAAAGTTTTTCGCACATGCGTATTTAATAATTAATAACTAATTAACAATTAGTTCTACGCATGTAGAATTAGCAGCAACCACTAAACTCCTTAAGAAAATATAAATGCTAATATGTCCATCGATTGGCCTGCATAAATTTAAAAACATAAAACAGTTACTTTATTATGATTATTATATACTATATATTAACATTAATTGCGGAAGGCGTATAATTAACTATGGAACATATTGGGTAATGAAAACACAAGTTTCACAAGTGAAATGAACTTTGTTACTTAATAAATTTGCTAGCGAGCTAGGAGTAACACTACTATATATAATATTTGCACGTAGGACATATTCCAAAATAATTAAAAACTTGAAACGAAAGTCTTATGATTCCTAGTTATATAAGACCCAATATTAACAATATACAATATTACCATGATTATTTACTTTGTCGTTTTCAAACTACGCGTGTATGTATAGTATGTGTATGTAAAATATGTTAAGACAGCATTACACAATTTAATTCAAAATTAAATCACAAATTCCGCTAGAAGTTAGCTCTAAGTACTAATACGCTTAGTGTAACGGTTCATTGTAAATATTAATATAAAAAAAAACTGGTATACTGTAGTTGCTTAGTAAGCGATTATATGGCTAGCAGTATACATATGTACATACACTTCACAACTACTCACTGGTTAACACCGGTTGAACTCGCTTACTGAAATTTACCACTTGGCGATTGAGTGAAGATTGTAAGGCGAAGCATCCATTTGTAATTAATTACATATGTATGTATGAGGACATCGTTGATGTTGTTGGAAAAAGAAACACATTATAATTTTCAAGCGCCGTGCAGTCCGTTTCGAAGAAAGATAATGGAAGGAATAGCTTATATGTATGATATAGTCCTCCAATGCTTACTAATAACAACCCAACTTTCAGCCAATTAACTGGCTGGAATATCTCATCACTTAGCTGAAGTGCAAAGTGTACTAGCATACATATGTACATAAAATTCATAGATATTTCTCAATTCTCAGCACCCTTTTTTACTAAAGAATAACTCAAGTCTGACAACTGAAATTTAGACAATTTTTCAAAATAAATACATACATACTTACATGTATTAACAAAGAAGTTAAACGAATTAGGAACTACTAACTACAAGTCGAGCAACCAATTAGTTGTTGCTCGTACAAAACTTCATATAATTGTAATTTACTATAAAAGAAAACAATGTAAATAGATTTAGAAAACTTACAATTGAAAGCTAGAAAATAAAAATTGAAGTTAAAACTAAACAACGCACTGCAAGCACTGAGGAATTTGATTCAATTTTAATGTTAGTCTGTACTTAAAATGTAACGAAGCAAGAAAGTCGGGAGGCCGCATTTCAGTAAAACAAAAACTGAGAAACAGCAATTCATTGTTAATTTGTTTTTAATGTATATGAAATGTTTAAATTAAACTCTGTAAAATACTCCATGTGCCTCTTCTCCCTTTCCGTTCCACAAAGGTGGTTAAATGCAAAGCACCGTTGCTCTCTGGGATTTGCTAATGCATTGGCTCCGCGTTGCAGCTCCTTGGAGTGCTTACAAACACCATCTACACATGTTTTGTTTCTTTACTTAAGACATTTTTAACTCAAATAACATACATACATACATATGCTAAGCCTAAAAGACTTGTCTTTATTAAACAAAAAACAACAAATAATTAATATAAGAAACATTAATTTCGGCAAATTCTATATTTAAAAGTCAAATGCAAGATATTGTAAATAAATATATTTAATCTACGAATCCGAAGCTACTTTTATTAAAGAAAAAATTAAAGAAACTTTTTTTGGAAATATTAAACATTTGTTTTTCTATCAACGAACATGGGAAAACTGTAAGTAATACTCAATGTTTATTAAAAAAGCATAGTTTTATTAACATTATATGGTATTGAAAATTGTACATAATTATGATGTTGAAAAATAATCAACGGTAGCTCTTCAGGTGCACCTTGGTAAACATGATCATAGATATACATAATCTTTTCAATTCACAAAAGAAATATTTTATATAAAAAATAAAATTCACTTCACTTTAAAAGTTTTCAAACGATGAATTACATTATTTAAAACAAATAGAGTCTTCTATTTGAAAATAGATTTTTGATAGGAATGACCAGTAATCCAAATTGGCGAAGCATTAATTCTCTGATGCGGATGGTAAAACTCGCGACTTTCTAATTTTTCCAAACTGATGTAACGTAATCTGTAACCATCAGCGTTCCGGACCCGTTGTGAATTCAATATCATGTAGGGTGGATTTCTTAATTGTTCTCCCATGGCTAAAAACTCATTAACATTATGTTCCATTATAACTTCAGAAACGAGAAGTGTTATTTCAGTGTCGTTGAACGCCAGGTTAAGCGGTGGGTTATTACGGAACTTTGGATATATACTGTAAAACTGGACAATGTGTGACTGGCGCTGAAGAGAAAAACAGTTTCGTAAAACTAGGAAACTTCTTCTATAAGTGGTCAAAATAAATTCCGTTGAATATTGGGCTAAGACTTCCAAAGCGACTGCCAACTCTACCATAGAATTGAAATTAAAAACATTCCTGTCACAATGGCTTACCAGTGACGTAATATCTGAACAATTTCCGCAAACTAACACTGCAACGAAAATTTTGTATAAATACTACAATGTTTAGTTTGTATGAATCTTACGTAATTCGGCACGAAATCCATTCAACACTCGCACCATGTAGTGGTGTTTTGGAAACCCGTTACTGCGGTCAATTATTTGCACAGCAACTTCGCACATTGCTACATGCACATCTTGCATATCACGACCTGCAGCCACCTCCATTAGGATGCCACTTAACTGTCCACTCGTGGGATCTTTCAATAATATCTATAAACCAATAGAATACGTTAAAGTAGCTTGAGTTGTTAGGTCAGCACTCAATATGTTTTCGTAATTTACTACAAAAAAATTCAGTTTCTTGATCATGGAACATAATAGCTAAAATTGCTCCAATAAGTTCAAATTGTCAAAACTGCTTAACATACATATAACTTATTCCGATATTTGTATACCATAGAAATATTATTTAAAATGTTTGCGTACTCCACCGTATTGGAATCCATTTTGGTAGAAACAATTCCCATAAATTACCACCGGTATGCACCAATTATTAGCCAAACAGAACAAACGTAATTTAGCACAATAGTCTTGTGATTTGCTTTAAAACAATAAAATAAATACATATACCCATTCAAATATATAAAAAAAAATAAATAATTCATACCTTGACGCTCCAGCCATTGAACGTTTTTCCTAAATTGTACGAATTAGAAAAAATCATGAAATATTATTTTCAATTAGTTCTAACCTTTTGTTCATTGTTGCTTTTGAAGTGGGCTTGCAATAATTTCGGCCTTGCCCATTGTACTTTTAAGTCATTACCCCACATGCGCATGTGACCAGGTGTCGTTTTTTTCTTAGCCTCCATAGCCGATTCGTGATCATAAAATTCGATAAAAGCAAAACCACGATTGAAATCACCTCTCAACGAACAAGTTTCTGTAGCTGGAAACGATATACAACGCTCTATGTCGCGGAATGTTTTCTTGAAACCTTCCTCCAGAGACGACATCGGCAATTGCTTTGGAATGTTACTCACAAAGAGGCGATTTTTTCCTTGCGATCGGTAAACGCACACACGTTCACCGCCCAAAAACAAACATTTTAATAATTCGTACGCCACTAAAGCTTCATATTCTTGTGTGTATCGTACAAAAGCATAACCGCGTGTCATACTAAAAGACTGCATCATCACTCGCATTTCATAAACAACACCACAGCGATGCAACCAGGTCAGAAAACGTACCTCATCCAGAGACTTGGGTAAATTCGATACATACAATTCACATATGTAGGAAGGACGTTCACCTATATATTCTACTGGCGGTCCAAACACTTTGCGTCCATTCTCCAAAATAGCAGGCAGAGCAGCGGCTTTCATGAATAGTGCCTCCCAAGTAATATCATTATGATTGATTGAAAACGAAGAGAAAGATTCAGATGGTGACGAAGAGGAGCCTCCCCCCAACCACGATGATGACAAATCAGACATTTCTGTCTTTTTATTATGATTTTATTGTCTACAAATAAAAAATATTATCTTCAACGGTTAAACACCCACAATTCACTTTCCAACTAAAACGCTTTTTAATGTTATTGCGTTTCGTCCGAAATAGTATCCACCTTATGTTATTTCTGGGCCTAATTGGACACAGAGTGGTCAAGTTTCTGTGCTTCCAAATAGCAAATAATACAATAGCAGATTCAGTTTTTTTGACAAACGAGTATATCAGATTTTTGTATTTCAATTCATTAACTACAAAATATGTTTACCTAGTTTTTTACCATTTTATTTAGCATACGATTAGTATTTTAAATAATTATATATGTAAGTGGAAATTACCAAGATTAAATTCTCGGTCTTCGTTACCGTAATAAACAAATAATACAGTTAAATTTCAGGAATTTATTTGAATTCCACTAAATGCACATTCGCTGGCAACATTGCGAAGTAACGGGAAAGTGTCATTAAATTCAAATAATTTGTAGAATTGGCAGCATTGTCTCAACGGATATTTGTTTGTGATATTCGTAGATCACGTTTAGAATGATCAATATTTTCATTGAAATTAAATTCAAATACGCAGATAATAGTTCTTAAATAGTTTTGAAGTTACACAATTTGCAGAAATGGAATACACAACAGCCAACGGGTCCTATTTCGGAAGGAGTGATACAATGTGTACTCCACTACATATTATATACCCGTTATCAGCTCCGGTCGCTTCTGATAACTTTGGTGGAAGTAATTATACACCTTCACCACCAATTTCTAGTCCACCTTTGCGTAATGACGCCAATTTCCAACAACAGGATCAACCATTTACCCTCATGCAAATGAACGGGCGTAAAGTGCTTGGTCCTCCAGAGGATTGGCAAGGTTCTCCCCCATCAAGTGCATGCGAACTTTTTGTACGTCGAATTCCACGAAATATAGACGAACAGAGACTTATACAACCATTTTTACGTTTTGGACAAATATATGAAATGCGTTTGCCGATGGATTTCAATCAGGTAGAAAATTTGATATCATTACTCGTACATATGTATGTTTCGGTGTAGTAAATATATGTTATATATACATTTCTTTTAGGCAAATCGTGGTTACGCATACGTCAGGTACACCACTGAGGAGGAGGCAAATTGTGCTATGGAGGTGCTGAATCATTTTTATGTTGCACCTCATCGCAAGTTAGAGATTTTACAATCGTATGAAAAGTGCTGTTTATTTGTGAGCAATATACCGAAATATTTGGATGAAGTAGAGATTGAAGAAAAGTTACGAACCGTGTTTCCAACTATGGAACGATTGTATATCCAAGTAGGCAATTCAGGTAAAAATATTAATGGGGATCACGGCAAAAACGATGAAGTCTGTAATCAAGAAATGAGAGGCACAAACAACGATTGTAAGAACCGTGGTTATGCCGTCATACATTTCCCGTCACACCTAGAAGCTTTAGAAGCGAAGAAAAGCACAACACCAGGTGTAATTCGAATGTGGAATCGTGACTTGAAAGTTGTTTGGGCAAACACTGAACGCGATACTGATACGTCGAAATCAGTAAGTTTAATAATTGATAATATGAAATGTAGATTTTATACAAACCCGTTATATGCGTTTAATTCTTCGCGCAGAATAAAACACTTTTTGTCCGAAATGTGGATCTTTGCATTAATAAACGTGACATTATGGATATGCTTGTGAAATTCATTCCTCGCCAGGAGATTAGAAAAGTTACGAAAGTTCGAACAATCGCTTTTTGTGATTTCACAACTCGTGAGGCGGCTGAAAAGTGTTTACAAGAATTACAAGGAACAATATTACAAGGCCAATGTCTCAGTATTGAATGGGCTAAACCGTCGGAAAAGTGAGTGAACTTTTAATATTTTAATTTTTTGTTTTTGTAAGTTTAAAAATGCTCTTCTTCCAA
This sequence comes from Bactrocera dorsalis, assembly GCF_023373825.1. Taxonomy (NCBI): domain Eukaryota; kingdom Metazoa; phylum Arthropoda; class Insecta; order Diptera; family Tephritidae; genus Bactrocera; species Bactrocera dorsalis. The sequence continues at coordinate 72,322,262 of NC_064306.1, forward strand.
ATAGGCAATCTTTGCATCGAATGTGTAGGACAGATTTCGATGCCATGCTTCGTCTTAAATGCATAGCCAACTGCTGGCAAATACCAGTCATCATTTTCGGCACTTACTTCGAACGTGAAGATCTTCAGTACGGCGCGGTCATGATGCGGAGCGCAGTTGGTACAGCACGGTCTATTTTCTGCGTACTCCAGTGCCAAGAACTTGTTGACATACATTCGCGTATATGTGAAGTGGTCTGTGTTTTATTGGAAACGATTGGAACTTTTCCAGACTACAACTACTTTTTCTTTGTAGAAAGCGACAATGCACATCTTTGTAAGTTATCACTGCACTGTTACTTTGAATAATTAAAATACTAAGATTATTTATTCTTAGTGGGAATAGTGACACATGATTGCCAATCAGTGAGCTTCATCGCATCTCATCAAGTACCAAAAAACATACATTTCGATTTAAATGAGATTATCGACATGAGCTTGGCCATTGCAAATTTAGCTGCCGTTGAAGAGGATGTACTACTTCAGGCCTATCATGAGAGTTTTCAGTTGCCCACCACCGCCACATACTTACCAAATTTGGTAGTTTCTGGCTATCGAATTTTCGGCACAATCTTTCCTAAATACCGAAATAAACCACCGTTAGCGCACAATCTTAACGATACACAGATAGTACTAGCCCTATGTTATTTAATGACCGGCACAAATACAGTGTTGCCTAGCCGTCCCTATATTGCCTATCCGGTGTCGTCATTCGATAATGGCTATGAAAGATTACGATTCGTCTCACTTAAACTCTTGCCCATTGCTGTCACCCAATCACGTTATTTGGTTCATCAGGCGCTCAACCATGTGCAATTTGGTAATGTGCATAACTTTCATCCAGCGCAACGTTTCAAAACCCGTCCACTATGGATCACAGGATGTTCTTACGCCAAATCACTTAAACAACCCACACCAGCGCAAATAATGCATGTGAATGAACAAGGAGCTCAAGATCAACGACAATATAACAATACATCGGGCAGTGCTTATATGCCATCTACTTATGCCTCTTCTAGCGTTTTAGCGCCAATAACTAAAGAACCAACTCGGACGACTTTTGGAGTCAATTGAATTTCGGTGTATTTTTTTTGCATTTTA